>NC_141667.1:13775357-14416785 GCF_028749965.1 Puma concolor | reverse complement strand
AGATCCATAGCTTGAGCCCAGACACATGTTACAGCAAGACTCAAATGTAGCCCTAAATGTCATTGTGTTTTTCATGGTTGAAAACATGTGCTTTCCTGAAGAACCTCCTTGAGAAAGAATTTGTACTATAAACATCAGGATAGGAGCAGAAGGGTGGATTGGTGAAAACAAAGGCTTAAAATCAATTTAAGGCCACTAAAATGAAATGAAATGGCTTGATTCACATTTGATCACTGACCAAAACAGAGCCATTTGCAAATAGCCCATTCTCATATATTTGCAGAATTCAGTGCCCAAAATCACATTGTATGCAACACAGCACTGTTAAAGGACTTAGGCATTGGAACTGCTTCTATCACTGTAATGTTTTGGGAAGTGGGGGCAGTTTGTTTTTGTTTTGTATTTTTTGCTTCTTTATCTTGGGTGCAAGAGAAAAAAAAAAAACCTGGCAAACTAAACAACTAGTCTATTTCTTGTCTTGCTGAGAACTTAATGTCGCGGTTTGAATTTACAAGGCAATGGTTTACTATTACGGTAGGACAAAATTTGGGTTTGTGAACAAAATCTATCTGAAGCCAGTGATACAGCCACTCTAAAAGCTAATTATGTTTTTATCTTTGTTTGAGTGGGGCGGTGTAGTGCTTTTCAAAATACATTAAATTTTGTTCTAACTGTCAGAATATGGCAGAAAAAAAGAAAAATGCCAACATGCCTATCAGTTGAGATTGTCGTTAAACTTTTAGAAGAAAAATGTTTCCATCTTCCAATTTGTTCCCTTCCTATTAGAAAGAAGGGTGGACTAGACAACGAGAAGTAAAGGGAAAGTTTCATCTTCTCTGCCGGTTCCATCCACTAGGATAAGACTGGGTTTTCCGGAAAGAATTATCAGAATCCATTATATGTGTCTTCTCTTTTCTCCAAGCCTTAGGCATCCAGGTCTTTAGTTTGTATTAGGTCTCACTCACACTATCTTGTTCCGAGCAGAGCAGACCTATCACCCATTTGCATTTGCATTTACCCCGGACTGTGGATTGAGTTACAATGTGTATTGAAGCAAACTCCTCGTACCAATAGGCCACCAGTATACTACACCCATCCCAGTTGGATCAACACCAGTGATCTCCTCCCTAAGTCCTCCCCCTCCAGACTCAGTCGGGGTTTTCCTGTGACTAGAAACCTCTCTTGATTTCCAACGTCTTTCTTGAAGACCTTGTCATTCAATAGACCAAAGTACCTCGTCATGCCACCACGGCCCCCACCACCACCAATGACTAGGATCTGTCTCCTTGTTTTCCACAAGCAAAAATTAAGTAATCGTGAATGAAGCAGGAAAAGAAGAAAATATGACTATTTCCAAGAAGTCATCACATTTTGCAGGATCACATTAAAGGCCTAAACCTTGGAGATCTGACGACGAACTGATAGAGTTCATTCAGAAATCCAAAACAATATGATGCTCCAAAGTGGGCTCAGTAAGTTACAGAAGCTGTAAAGAAGAGACCAAAAGGTGTACATAAGCTATGCATCGAAGCATTTTAAACAGGCAACAAGCCTAGCCAGCAGACCCAGAATAATATAGTCCATTGTCAGGATCTTTCTTGTGTTGGTGAAAAACAACAGACTAATTTAGCCTCTCACCAGGAAACACTGCAATACATCAAACTAAAGCCCTGTGTTCTGATGCAAGTTTCCTGATCAGAATTTGACTTCCCTTACGGGCTGACCCATAGGGAGAGAAGGTACTGGTGCTGAGGTTCTGAGTACTCTGGTTCCTAGGACAGTTACAGCCTCCCTGGAAAATGTATAAATTTGCATTCTATATCCATACGTCAGCCTCAGGGTCAATTAATATGAGCCTGACCTTAGAGATAGATGATTGTCAACTGCCTGACAAAACCAAGCTTCCAAGTCTGTAGGCCTAGGCACCTTAAAGACTCTCTAGGGTAATGCCTCCCTGGCAGGTATTAGCAAAAAAGAGTGCAGACATAAAGTCGTTTGAATGAGTGAGTTGTTTCTTACTGAGATTTCTAAATTCCAACCAGCTCATTCGTAGGATCCATATTGCCCTTGACTCACCTGACTTTGTACAGGAAGGACCATTTGAATTTTCTGCTGTACAGACATCTAGTTATTACCACTACTACCATCACCATGTTTGACTTCTCAGTCACCCGTATCTTCTGAAATCAAATATAAATATATTTGTTGATATAACAGAAATGTATTCCTACTTGAGAATGTCCCCTGCAACAGGGTTGGTTCTCGCTTCTTCACTCAATCCCAACCCTCCTCTTTTGGTAAAATTCTACATAGGATGCCCATACAGGAATAAATGGCATTTGTCTTCTTTTTTGGAGGGGGAGGGTGACATCAGCAGAAGAGGGGCAGAGGGAGAGAAAAAGAAAATCTTGAGCAGGGTCCATGCCCAGCACGGAGCCCTGTGCGGGGCTCAATCCCACGACACTGAGATCATGACCTGAGCCAAAATCAAGAGTTCGATGCGAAAACAACTGAGCCATCCAGGTGTCCCTAAATAGCTTTAAGACAAAATTATCAAAGATGTGTTGCCCACCTGCCTGTAGCCCTTTCTAGGTGGAAAAATATTGACTCTACTAATCATAATGTGTACCCCATTAGTGTCTGTAGAATAGTACCTATAGAACATTATAAACATGACAAATAACTTAAATGGGAAGGTCAAGTTCATTAAGCATGATAACTGTGGCAATGGAATACACTCTAAGTATATCAGACTCAAGTTCCTCCCAAGGGGCTGGTGATTATTCTCAGCCTGCTAGAGATAACAAAAATGTTCTAGAACAGCCTGGAAGTTTTCAGTGTATCCCTTATTACACTAGTCCTGTGACTATCTACCACTTGCTTCAGGAAGTTTATTAAAAAGTCTTAGACATACTAATATACCTGATTAAAAATTACTTTTTAGAAGGGAATATTTACCCACAAACTTTAATGGAAGGCTCTGCTTCTCTCTAACATGATCACTCAATGTTAGCTTTGGCTTTACCAACCTGTTTCTAAAACCCAAATAATTCCTGTTCCTTTATTTCATTCTCTTTCTTATTAAGATTTTCTCACACCCAATCAAGTTTCCCCTTTGGGATTAGCATCCCTTTTACGGAACAGACATAGTACTGGGCTGTCTATAATGGTAAAAAAAAAAAAAGTAAAAAGTGAAACCATGCCTTCAGTGACCTTCCAGTACACAGGGATATCAGGCAGAGTCATATAAAACAATTCTATCTCGAAAGAGGAAATAAGTCAGTGCCAGGAGATTAGTAATACATAAAATGTATCTGTAGTAGAAGAGATAGATTATTTTCAAGTAGAAAGGCACTTAAATTTTCTTGGAAAAGAAAAGTTTGATTTTCAACTCAAAGGATGTGTAGGTTTTAGATGAACAAAGATAAAGGCGAAGGAATAGTGGGGGCAAAGGGGAGGTTGAGTGGGGTAGTAGGGAAATGGGATATGTCAGACACGTACGAGATGTGGCAAAAATGACTGCCAGAATCCATTTGTTGGTAGCCCCCTCGTGAATTCTCTGATTTTGGCAACATACCAACTCTGACACAGACACAGATTCATGCATTGCCAAAAAAGACTCCATTCTTCCCAAATGCATTGCTGAGCAAGGTAAAGTTAGCAGGAGATTTTGTAGGGAAGATAGGGAGTGAGGAATAGTGGTTTCCATGATATAATCATGACTAGACCTCTATTCAAATGGTTTCTTCTCTGGGAAATTTTACTGCCAGAGAAGCCAAGATTCTTTCTTCCTCCGACTGTACCCCTGGGGCTCTGCCTTATGGCACCTTTTTCTCTGTCTTTTCTTTGTTATGTAGAGGAACTTCCCTCTTTCTCTTGCTATCTGAGTGTCTTCCTAAGGATCACTTCTCCCTTTGGGGAGGACTCACCAAGACCTCATCTTCAAACACTGTGCCATTCTGCTTTCAGATACTAAAAAAATGGATTTCCCCTGTGTATCCCCATTAAGTAGGAAGGGAAAGCATTTACTTACTGGAAGCATGAAAAGGAAGAATGGAAAGTCAGATTTCGGCCAAAAAGTAGAGCGTTCTTGGAATTCAAACACTACTCGCGACCCTTCTGAAATGGATAAGCAGGGTCACGTGACGAAAAGAGTGTTTTGTGGAAATTAATTCATGGGCTGGGGCCAGCTTCATGGGTATGCTGCCTGTGCTATCAGCCTCACAGGTCCTGGGACCAGAGAGCCCCACACATGCTCTAATGCCCTGTTCTTGCCAGGTTAAAATTCTTTATTATTTCTGAACTGGGGGCGCGGTGCCTGTTCATTTCACACTGGGTCCCTCAAATATGTAGCTCCTTCTGCCAGAGATAGGCTGATAGCCAGCCTCTAGCAAAACACCTGGTGCCTATAGTTACATATTTGCTAAATGAAAGAACTATATTTTTTCAATACATTGTGTGCAGGAAATTGAAAAGGGAACAGAATGCAGAGGTGTTTTGCAGATGTCCCAGTAGAAGGTAATGTGTGCTGAGAGGAGGCCATATAGAACACAGGTCCAGGTAGAGACCTGAGTATCAGACCCAGGCTCGAAGGTAAATGTCTCACTACAATCCAGGTCGGCTTTCTGAGCTTTGATTTCTCATGGGTAGCTAGGATGACCTCCAGCCTCGCTGGAGACAGAGAGACAGAGAGAGACAGAGAGAGAGAGAGAGAGAGGGAGAGAGAGCAAGTGGGGAGGGGCAGAGAGAGAGGGATACAGAGAGAATCCCAAGCAGGCTCCATGCTGTCAGCGCAGAGCCTGACGTGGGACTCGATCCCACGAACCCATGAGATTATGACCTGAGCCAAAAACCAAGTCAGACGCGTAACCAACGGAGCCACCCAGGTGCTCCTAGGAACTATTCTAATGAGTATACTTGATGGAAAGGATGACTGTGGAAGATATTGTAAAAAAAAAAAAATTATATATATATATATATATATATATATATATATATATAATATGTATGTGTGTGTGTGTATAGTCACTTAAAAATATACAGAATTGGAGAAATAAAGAGGTGAGGCTCACAGAAAGAAGAAAGAAGCCGAATTTGCCATGAGAAAATAAATCAAGTTTGGCGATCGGGTCAAGTCCTACCTAATGAGCAGCTGACCCAATCCAAGAAGTGTCCAGCAGAAAAAAGGCACTCAATGAACTGTTTCTGGAACCAAACGTTCTTTTCTTCAAACGTTTAAACAAAAGCTGCAGTTACAGCTTCTGGTCACAGTTAACCACATGCTTTCTTTCTCCATTTATAAACCCCCCAGCAATCTATTATTTATGGTTTTGGCTTATTTAGAACCAGCTCACTAAAATGTCATTTGTGAAGAGATATTCGATGCTCAAGAGGATTTGCGAGCCTTTTTAAAGGATATTTATTGTTAGAATTCATGGGGCAATGGGGGTGCCAAACCTACAAACACCCCAGACCTCCAGTCTAAACTTAGCGTCAGGTCTTTCCATCTCAAAGCGGCCTTGAAGTTGGCGAAGTGTCCGCCTCTGCCTTGAGTCTTGGTTCACGTCCAAAATAATAAATATTAATATACATTCAGCAAAATTTTACCATAGAGGAGATATTGAATTCGGTCTGTGGGGTTGGAGCCATACGCCTTATTGAAGCAACCGAAATACCAACGTTGGTACCTACTCCCTGTGAAGTTCTCTGCCCCTGTTGAATGCACGGTTGGCAGCAGAAACCCAAATGCAAACATACGGTTCCTAGCCTGGCTATTGAATCAAATCCTGACAACCCCATGTTTGGTTCATCTCAAAATACACATTCACAACTACTAATATATTGTCGATATCACCAGTCTACCGACTATGCTCCATAACTGGTTTGGAAACCGGCAGTAAGTTTTACTACAAACATTTTGATCTGTCGCTATCATTATTTATTACAGTGAAAGTTATTAGCTTCATACAATCAGATCAAACCTCAAAAGTACAAGAACATCCAGAGTCTCTTAAGCCCCCAAATAGGAAGTGTCCCAAGTAGCCAATTATCATGTTTTCTGCGTGCCAGTGAAATGCCATTTCCAATTAAAAAAAAAAAAAAAAAAAAAACACCCAAACTCTGTTTATTCCAGATCACGAATCCAGTATTAAATATCAGCCCATCTGTGTACTATGTTATTGTTTGTATATTTCTAATGAGCGTCACTGCTTTACTCACCTATTTATGCCCGTGTCTGGTCATTCCGTTATTAACTCCATTTCCAAAATATTCTCTGTGTTGGTACCATTTCAAAATGTCCTAATTAATGCTATTTGCTTCTGCATCTTCCTCATTAAAATGAATAGAGACATGAGGTTCAAGATCAGGACTAGAGAAGGCAATTTGGCAGATAATTTTCCCCAAATGGCAATTTCTTTTGCCTGTCAATGTAAAAGAGACCTTGCTCTTCCTCCCACATTATCCTTCCCCTTTTGCGGGACACAGCGTCCTGTGCACTTATAAACAGAAGTCATACATAACTTTGGTTTTCTTGACAACATTACCTTCTGTGACCATTCCATTCTCAGGAATGAAACCTGGTTTGGTAGATCTCTCTCTCCTTTCAAGTAACTGGGAAAATATTTAGAAGCCAAGAATCGGTGAATATGGCCACAAACATGATGAGTTTAGAAGGGCCGGGGGGCTTTCTAACCTCTGCTTCTGTCACTTTCCAGTCACTAATGATTGCAATCACTTTAAGAAAGGAACACGCTTGCATTCAACAGGTAGGTGAAAGCTTACATTTTACTGCGCTGGAAAGGAATAGCGCCAGTGCCTTAACTCGCAGGAGAGAGATTATTACGCGCGTCCATATATGTATGGTGCCAGGTTCCATCACTCTAGCGTAAAATGAAATGCACCCTTCACAAAGAAGCTAATTTAGAAAATTATGAACCTCCCCAAACCTGGCTGGTTTTGGCAAAAGCCAGCCCTCAGAACGAATACACCGTTCGATCGGAACCCAGATAAATGGACCTGGTCTTATGGCATTTGCTACTGTGATACCCGTCCCTGAGGCCCCCTGGTCACCACAAGCTGCATCAGCATCACTGTGCTCAGAACAACCTGCTTCATCATGGGAATCGCCAGACTCGTCAAGCTCTCCATAGGCCGCAACTGAAAAGAATATTCTATATACTCCATTCTGTATTCACATGCCCCAATGGACAACAATATGATTCAGTGTTCCATGCACCACTGCAAGTGTGAGGCCATTAAACAACAAAACCTTAGTGAAGCAGAAAACAGATGGCCTTTAATCTCAGCTCCCGGGGCCAATAGGATGTTTGATCTCCAGAGTGGGGGAGGCACCCCAGAGGACACAAAGCAATTTATGGGACTGGAAGAGAAGAGCACGAGAACATCTAGTTTTAGTTTTATCTCGAGCCTTTAAAATTCTGTTACCTTTAAAAATTCTTTTTGTAATGTACACAGTAATACATGCATTATATATACATATATATGTATATAATAACTATATATGTATATGTACATACATGTATATAATATACATGTATATAATAACTATATATGTATGTGTACATACATGTATGTGCAGGCTATAGATGTGTATGACGATTAGGTTTGGGGCCCATGCCCACAGCCTAAGAGTCCAAGGGCAAACGTCAACCCAAACCTCTTTTCCCGTCAAAATTCAAGACGTTTGCAAACCCGCTCCCACCACAATATTTCAGGGCACTTAGGCACATTTTGGGGGAGGCATTCTGTGCCATTTGGTTTTTTGGTTTCTTTCCAGAGCAGTTCTCAGGGTGACTACGTCAGGTGAGAAAAGAACGACACTCCCAGGTTTGCACAGGATTTTGAACTGGCAAATAAGAACAAAAATGGAGACGTGTGAAAGCAGTTAGTGGACGACTGTATCAAGAGGAAGGTACGACGGAAGAGGGAGGGAGAGCAAATTCAACCTCTGGGTCATTGTAACCAGAGAAAAAATATGTTGCTATCAAGCTGATATCAATAGTACCAGGAATCTACCAGATTAATGTGGGACACAGACACGGCCAAGGTGTATCAGCGGATGATTCAAACAAGCAAAACAACCACACACACACACATACACACACACACACACACACACAGACAGAGACTAGGTCAAAATCAGCACAAATATCCTAACCTAGACATCCTTTTCAGGGGCGCTCAACACTAACCTACGTACAGTGCTATCAGAATATCACGCCCTCGTTCCCCGCAGCACTCGTAGGGGGTCGATGTTGACGTTATTAGGTCCTTCGCCTGTGACTCATTTTCCAGTAATATCAGTTCTGATAAAAAAAAAAAATGTGGTCAGATTCAGAAGAAATTTCAAGTGCAATTAAAAGATATTTGAGCCCGTTGGCCCCCAGTCACATTCTTAGACACGGGGCATTTCTTGGTGAATAATTTCTGACGGAGGTTCCTCAACATGTGACGGAGTCACATCTTAGAGAGCAGCCATGAAGCTTGATGAAATGTCATTTTAAAAATGTGTTTTGCCCTACTGTGTCATTCTATACTCTGTGATGCTAGGCTGGTGTACATATTATTGATTTTTGTCATAATATGGCCACATGCAACCCTAGAGTTTTGTCATCTCACGTCATCATTGTTTTTTAGTTCAAATTCAAGTCCGTTAACATACAGTGTATTCTTGCTTTCAGGACACTTCAACATTTCTTCATGATCTAAACCAGGGGGTTGACAAACCAACCTGCAAGCCAATGCTGTTCTGCCACCGGTGTTCATGTGGCCTGCAAAGGAAGAATGGTTTTTACATTTTTTAAAGTTTATTTATGAATTTTAAGAAAGAGAGAGAGAGCGAGAGAGTTCATGTGCGAGCAGGGGAGGGGCAGAGAGAGAAGGGCATAAGAATCCAAAGCAGGCTCTGCCCGGTCAGCATGGAGCCCAACACGGGGCTTGATCCCATGAATCGTGAGATCATGACCTGAGTCGAAATCAAGAGTCGGAGGTTTAACTGACTGAGCCACCCAGGTGCCCCATTTTTTACATGTTGAAATGGTTTGGGGAAGAAAAAGCAAAAGAAAAGTATGTTATGATATGTAAAAACTATATAAAATTAAAATTGGCCAGGGTCCATTAATAAAGTTTTATTCGACACAGTTGTGCCCTGTACTTCACAAAATATCTATGAATTCTTTCACATTACAACAGCTGAGCTGAATTCCTGTAATACAGACTGATGGCCCCCAAGCCTAAAATATTTACTCCTTGGCTTCTTACTGAAAAAGCCTGCTGACCCCCAGACTAAGTGGACTGAAATCTGAGATCACGATTTGTCACCTCTTATTTCAAGTCTGGCTGCACCGGCCTTTTTAAAGCCTATTTGAGTCTTTTAATAATTTTTCAAAGGAGATATATTCAGAATGGCTTTCCTGTGATTAGGCAGGAAAAGAAAGGTAGATTTATCTTATATATCTAGATCTATTCTAATTGCCCATGTGGGTCATTTGTTCTAATGCCCACCTTTACTTTAATTAATCTTAGTGGGTAATTAGGATGCTAATTTATCCCACAATTGTGACCCTGCAGCACTTTATCTGATACATCCACAAATGCACCTGAGCCAGACCTGCTGATTTAAGTCTTATCCAAATGAGCTTAAGGACGTGTTAAAATAGAATTAGATTGGCAGAGGAGATATTTTGTCCCCCTCTGAACACTGGTACGTCTGTCTCCCTTTTCCAAAATAGTATTCACAGGGGCACCTGGGTGGCTCAGTCAATTAAGCCTCTGACTTCGACTCAGGTCATGATCTCATGGCTGGTGAGTCTGAGCCCCGCATCAGACTCTGTGCTGATAACTCAGAGCCTGGAGCCTGCTTCGGATTCTGTGTCTCCCTCTCTCTCTCTTCCTCTCTTCTCCTCACACTCTGTCTGTCTCTCAAAAATAAATAAGCATTAAAACAACAGTATTCACACAAGGGCTGGGAAGTCCTAGATCAAGGGCACTTTCAGAAATACTAGTAGCATGAAATTATTCCAGAAAAAAACACGGCTCTTCACTTTGCACATTACCTAAGGGGACAGCAGACTGTCACACAGCAACTCTATCTTCTTAAAAAAAAAAAAAAAATCACAAGGGACAAAAAATGGCAACAAAACAAATAAGATGCGATTAAACATGTAGCATAGATGTGGGATTTGTGTCTTTTCTCTTTATGATTTCCGTCTCGCCTTTGATTTTTCCCTTCCTGGAATGTCCTCTTCTCTTTCTCTCCCAGCCAAGTGCTGCTTCAGGCCAGAGCTCACGTCACTGCCATAAAGATGTCTTTTCTCTGTCATACCGAAGCACACTGCATATGTCCCTATGAAAACACTTGTCACAGGATATTTCAGCTACTTTTTGCTGTGTTGCCTTTTTAATTTTTCTGTATCTTTAGTTGGATGATTAGCTTTTTAGAAGAGGACCCATGTGTTCTCAATACCAGCCCAGTGTCAGGTGCATAAGTGCTCAGTAAAAAGTAGTCAAAGTGTTGGGGTGCCTGGGTGGCTCCATCGATTTAGCGTCCGACTTCGGCTCAGGTCATGATCTCATAGTCTGTGGGTTCGAGCCCCAGGTCGGGCTCTGTGCTGACAGCTCGGAGTCTGGAGCCCGCTTCGGATTCTGTGTCTCCCTTTCTCTGTGCCCCTCCCCTGCTCATGCTCTGTGTCTCTCTGTCTCAAAAATTAAAAAAAAAATAAAATAAAAACATTAAAAAAAAAGTAGTCAAAGCGATTTAACTTTTTTCTCTTTTACAATCTTAAATATTTCTTTCCATGATCAGCCATTCCTCATTATCATTCCCACTTGTGACACATTGATTCGACCCTACACAAGGCAAATATTCAGGCATAAAATGGAAAAACTGATGTGTTTCAATGAAGTAATTTATCATTAAAAGATGAAAATTCTACTTATAGTCCCACAGTGGTTAATTGTGAGAGGAAAACCATCGTGTTCTCTCTCTCTGCCCACCCACGTCCCAAACCCCCCCCCACCCCCCCCGCCCCCCCTACCCCCCGCTGGAAGTAAACACCTTGGTAGGAAAGCCTGAGACATCCGCGGCCCTTTCAGATACCACCTAGCGCTGCTTAGGAATGACAATGACCTCTCTCCTAGGTGCTATGTATCTGGGGAGAGGCTGTGCCTGCCCACCACAGAGGCGAGACTGTCTGCTCCCCGCCCCACACAGCCAGCGGAAGCCGAGAAGACCCTTCTCCTAAGCCCTTGACTCTCTAGGGAGTAGCACAGGATTTGAGGATGGAACGTAGACTACTGGCCATCGTGGTTGTGTCTACACTGCTCCGGCCAGGTGACTCCAGCTGCAGTTCCAAATCCCAGAGTTGTGGCTTCTCCTGGTTCCTGGCCATTTTTCAGATCCAGACTTCCAGCCTTTCTCTGATTCCCTAGCAGTATTTGTCCAAAAAATTCCTAAGGTGACAGGTGCTGCCTTCTCTGGCTTACAAAAACAGTCCTGACTGATAGAGGTGGTATGAGACAAGGTTATGCAGGCTAAGCTCGAGTCGAGCTGAGTACGGGAAAATGCCAATATATTTCGAGAAGGATAATAATAACAATTAATTTTTAATAGTTATTATTTATTACTTTGTATTTTATTATTATAGTTTTTATATAGTAACCCTTTACTACGTGGCATTTAATCCTCACAAAAACTTTTTTTTTTTGAGAGAGAGAGAGAGAGCTCAAGTGAGCAAGGGGCAGGGAGAGAGAGATTGAGAGAGACAGAGAGAGAGAGAGAGAATCAGGGATCACCAGAAGTGGGGTTCATGTTTACCCGAAGTGGGACGTGTGCTCACCCAACGTGGAGTATGAGTGCACCTAACGTGGAGCTCGAGCTCGCCTAATGGAGAACTTGAACTCACAAACCGTGAGATCATGACCTGAGCCAACGTCAGATGCCTAACAACTGAGCCACCCGGGTACCCAAATCCTCACCAAAACCCTTCGACGTGAAGTAATTCCCATCATTATCATCTTCCGTGGATAAGAAAATGAAGGCCACGCAGAGAAAGGATAAGTCAGTGGTGTAGGGTCATATGGCTCCTAAGTGATGGAGGTTGGCTTCCAATCTACACAATCTGTCTTTATACTATTCATTCTTAATAATAATAATAATAATAATAATATAATAATAAATATAACTATTATTATGAATACTTGAAATTTATTATGCATTTACTATGTATAAGCACTGACAATTTATTCTTCACGATCTTAAATACTTTATGAAGTCCCTTCTAATCTTATAAGGTATATTCCTTGTTTTACAGATAAGAACACTGAAAAGTAATAAGATTAAATGACTGGCCCAGTTTAGTAATTGGCAGAATCAAGGTCTGAGTCCAACCAGCCCCCACCCATACACACCCACTGGCCATGAGGGACTCCCAGACAGCTTTGCCACTGCGAATGACGCAAGCTCTAAACCTACACTTGCACGAACTAGCTACGTAACTTTAAATGTAATTTAGTTTCTTCACCTGTGAAATGGAAATCTCCTTAACAACAACTAACATAACTTACAAGGTGTTTGTTTATGGAAGAACAATACGATGAGGTTTTCAAGTGTTTTGAAAACTGCGATTGGTGTATACAGTTGTTGGATTTATTGTGACCCGTTCGTTTAGAACCCTGGAAAGTGTTGCCACGCTATTTGCTGTTGCTGGGTCGGGAGTACCAAAAAGATGTGTATGCATGGCGAGACCTATTTATGAAACATCACTGAGTGCATTTTAGAGAGCTAGAACTTTCCAGAATGCCTCATAAAGCTCTCACAACAAAGAATAATCCTGCACAGAATGTCAATAGTGCCAAGTATGAGAATCCCTGGTTAAGCTCTTACATTGTTGTCATGTAGAACTTTGTTCCAAAAGAGATTTTTGGCTGAGAACAGTGCATTTCTGTTTTGCTTTGTGGTTTTTTTTCCTGAAATGGCATCTGGAGATTTTAAAGGACACATAGCCACTTGAGCTGCATGTAGATAATTGCGAATTACCCAACATAATTGCTTTTATGCAGGACTTCTTGCCCAAATGACTAGATACACATGCTTACAGATGAATCACTTGATACACGATATCAGATTTCAGTCAGGCAAATTGAAAGGAAATTCAAGTGGGAAAATTATTGTGTCTTTCTGAAACATTAGAACAAACACCAAAATATTTCCTAATGACTCCAAGATGAAGGCGGGGGGGGGGGGGGTTGGGGGGGGGAGTCAGGTGAAGGGAGAGGAATGAAAATATTTCCCAACGTTATCCCTGAAAAGCAAGAGAGTAAAGCTCGCTCAGTCGATGCTAAGATTCCACTCCTAACCCAAGAGCAACTGCTTTTGTTCCAACCCCCATTTTTTTCTCTCAGTACACACATTACGAATGATCAACACTGCGACTGAAACTCAGAGAGAGTGTGCATCACACTGACTTCCTCTTCTCAGCCCTACATGGGATACAGAACTGCTGTTGAGATACTGATGATGCCACTGCTGTCCTTGGTCCCGAGTCTCAGTTTCTCCGTCCTCGTCCCCAGAGATAGGATTGGCCCCAAGGCCCGTTTCAGCCCTGATGTGTGTTAATGTCCGCAACTACTTAGACCATCAGCAGTTACCTACTAAGACTAGGTTCCCAGAGGAGTTTCTGAGAATACATAGGATGAGCCCACAGTTCACTGGGTACACAAACTTCCGCTAAAAACATACAAACGCAAAATAATTCTTCCATGTCTTAAAATCTGTAACTACGTCATGTAAATGTCAAGGTAAGCATCAACATAATGTGGAAGTTATGTCAAAGATGGACATTGTATGATTAACCTCCTCATTATCCATCTATATCATATCATATTGTATACCTATAAGATGGGTTAAGGGGCGCCTGAGTGGCGCAGTCGGTTAAGCGTCCGACTTCAGCCAGGTCACGATCTCGCGGTCCATGAGTTCGAGACCCGCATCAGGCTCTGGGCTGATGGCTCAGAGCCTGGAGCCTGTTTCCGATTCTGTGTCTCCCTCTCTCTCTGCCCCTCCCCCATTCATGCTCTGTCTCTCTATGTCCCAAAAATAAATAAACGTTGAAAAAAAAATTTCAAAAAAGATGGGTTAAAATATCTTGAAGCCTCTCCTAAAAGAAAAACATGATATTCTCTTAAAGCAGTTAAATACTGATACTAACAAAATTTGTAATAGGAAAGATAGAGTATCATACAATATCTTAAATTTTATTTATTTGGAAATGTGGCTGTAAACAAAAATTTTATTTCTTTTTTCTAAATAAGATGCTGCCAGCTTTGTTGTCTGATATTAGCTTTCATGTAACTATTTCCTAGGTCTGTGGAATCATTCTGTAGAATAATATGAAAATTAGTAATGGGGGCTCCTTGCAGAAGACTACCACCTTCCAAGCCTGGCTCTGACATTTCTTAGCTATGTGATCTTGGACTTTCCTTAATCTTCTCCATCTTAATTCTTGTATCTGTGAACTTGGGATAATAATAGCAAGTCCTAGGTTGTCATGAGGATCCAGTGATTTGTGAAAAGTGATGAGAACCATGCCAGGCACATAGGATTTAATCATATAGTAGTCGTTGTAGTATGGTAACAGCATTATTACCATTCACATTAGCGTTTATATTTTCCATTCTACACATCTTTCCTTGCTGTCAGACCTTTGCTTCTGTTGCTAATACCTCTTATAAGATCATGCCCTTCAGACATTGTTGTCCATATCTAGTGAATGCTATAGGAATCACTTCTCTCCCATGTTGGTTTCAACCAACATGGAAACGGGCTCTTTTTCGTTCCCTACTTACAAGGGTAAATAGGTGACAAATTTTAATAGGTTATGCTGGAGGTCAGAGACCACAGATGGGGGTACAGAGTAGGAGGGACAATTTATGGCTCAGAGACCGGGAAGCCTCCTTCACTTGAACAGTGATATCACTGCTCCCATTACACATCCAACATTCCCTTCACTGATCTACTCCAGTGGATCAACTCTACTCTATCCAGTGAAGGTAGATCTTCACTGGATCTACTCCAGACATCTTCATGCTTTAGAGTCTCGTATCAGACTCACTCCTAATCCCTAAGTAAAGAGACGCTTCTTACCTCACCTCTGTTTTACATCCTTCTCTCCAGTCCGTCTTTCAAAATGACTGGCAACAGAACATTAAGTGCCCATGGGTAGCCTGGTAGTGGAACGGCCTAACCCTATAAACTCAAAAGCATAGGTAACATTTCCTGTTTAAACTACCACTCTCCGAATCTAGAATAGATTCAGATAAAACTGGCGAAATGGGCCAATTTAGAAGAAAGAAACACTTCACTTTCAAACTCTTGCTACTTGGTATCCAAGTCCGTTCAGGACACACACAAAAATTGAAATAATTCACATTGGTCTGTGTTATCTGAAGTTACTGCTGGAACTCTCACTATCTCACCTTAGAAACTGAATAGAGTTTATTTATTCTTTTCATTTGAAACTGAATAGATTTTAATAGCAAGGGATAAATGCATCATAATAATAGAATAGTTTAAAAGTTGGTATATTTCCTTGAATCTGGATTTTTCATTCCTAGCTATGTTCTCTTCATTAAGGTAGACTATATAAATTCACTTAATGAAGCTCGTATGCTGTAATATACAACTCTAGAAAAAAAAAAAAAAAGAGCACACCAGGAGGGAGAGAGAAAAGGAGAGGAAATATAAAAAAGAATAGGCCCCTAATGCTTGTTGTCTTTGGTTAAATGAGCATCATTTTGAATCGCTACTTCCTTGTGAATAAAAAGCTAAAAGTGATCAAATATGATATGTCATAATATATGCTCCCATTCTTTCAAATGCTTGTATTTCCTTCATGTCCTTAGAGAATAAAGATTAAAAACAACATCTGAAGCCAAAAACAAATCGTTAGTTAAAAAATCTTTCTAGTTAATTTTATTTTTCGGATTATATGTTTTAGCAGACTCTGTCAAAATTAAGGTTTGGATTTACGCCATGTTTTGGATTCTTTCAATGTAATTACAAAACTACGTCGATCTAAGAATGAATATGGAAGAGCCCCATTTTGTTGAAATTAGCTAAAACACACACCATTTAAATATTTTTTAATAATTCTTTTCAGTAGTTAAATCATAGAACTAATGTATATTCATGTGTGCATGAGCCATGGGACAAGAATAATTAGTAGTACCAGCAGAAACCACGGCCATCGCAAACCTTCTGCTCTCCTCTGAGCCAAGTGGTTCTTAGGACTCAGCCCCTTGAGTAAGTGGGAGGATTGGCCAGCTTAAAGATAGTGAGTCAGATGGGAAATAAGGATTCACATCCCTGGGAAGGAGCACAAACCATGTAGAACAGATGCCCACACAGATGGAGGAATAGGGGACGGCCAGTGACCAAAGTATTCAAGGGGCTTTGGGGTCTCTTGGACACAGTAAGCTAACTGAACACAACATTAGAAAAATAAGCAACAGAATAGAAGCATAACACCTGTGCAACCGTAGACAGTTCATTTAACCCACACAATCCCATTTCTCACTAGTTCAGTAAGGAAGTTACACTAGATAAACTGTGACCCTCTTCTGAATTGTAAAATTCAACAGTTCTGTACAAAGCACTTCCTTTTACTCATTGGTGCAGAAAAGCTGTCAACTATATTGGTTAGTAGAGGAAAATGGTGAAATAAAAGATAAAAAATCATCTATAATGAGCTTTGATTGTCATCGTATGGGGGCATTGATGGCAATAACTTCCTATTATGTTTTAATGACACTGTATTTTGAATTAACAATTTCATGCCAAGGATGAATTGGAAAAGATAATAGGCAACCCAGAAACAAATGAGGAAGAGAAACTAAAAAGAATAAACAAATCTATCTTTGCATAACAGCCTTCTCATAAGTCATTATAAAAATCCATCAAATATGAGCTGCTTTATCTTGAGCCACTGACCTTTAAATGTTTTTAAACATTTATTTGTTTTTGAAAGACAGAGAGAGACAGAGCACAAAGAGAGGAGGGGCAGAGAGAGAGGGAGACACAGAATCGGAAGCAGGCTCCAGGCTCTGAGCTGTCAGCCCAGAACCCCAAGTGGGGCTCAAACCCACAAACCATGAGATCATGACCTGAGCCGAAGTCGGATGCCTAACTGACTGAGCCACCCAGGCGCCCCAAGCCATTGACCTTTAGATATTGCCCATTCTGTGTTGATAAAAATTCATTCATTTGTAAATAAGCCAGTATTTCTTGAAGCATTCTGCCATTATTGCTTCATTAGCAATGAAGTGGAAATGAAGACAGTTGCTAAAAGGGTTTCATGTAAAAAGAAATATATGTTTTCTAAGTTCCCACAAATTCAATTTAAAGGTATAGTTTCAAGATCATAAAGTAAAGCTAGATGACATCAATTTAGGCCGATGAAAATTATTACTATCATATCCATTTCTTTGAACTCCATTTATTATGTAACCAACATGTTATTAGTCTACTGATCTTCTGTCCTGAGGTCACAGAATGTGTTTGAATTTGTGCCATTTAAAGAACAGAGGTTAGTCTTTCCACTTTCATAAAGGTTCCTGTAGAATTATTTGTTCTCTGAGTCTCCATTTGTTACCAATTCTTGAAAACAAGTTAGATTATGTCAGCTGTTGGTTTTCATTGGCT
Organism: Puma concolor; assembly: GCF_028749965.1. Classification (NCBI taxonomy): domain Eukaryota; kingdom Metazoa; phylum Chordata; class Mammalia; order Carnivora; family Felidae; genus Puma; species Puma concolor. The sequence continues at coordinate 14,399,066 of NC_141667.1, read as the reverse complement.
GTAACCAAACAAGTCATATAGAATGTGGGCTCCTTGTGGGACACTGCGATAAAAAAAATAATTGCCTTTTGCTTCTTACTTTGTAGTAGAAATGCACACATTATTAATTGAACTACTTTGACATTGTACTTTATGTTATTTAAACTGTTATCATTTTGGCACACGGCCTTCTCCTGAGCTGGCTGCAAATGTGTTCCGTGCAAGCCGTAGGTGCTAACAAAATTCATTTTCTGGAAGGAATGAAAGCACGCGCAATACGTCATCGTTTCTTTACTGGTATTAGAGCCCGAGACACATACCTGAGCGAGGGACGGGAAGAAGGGCCAGGTGTAAGGCAAATAATTTCCTGGAAGCTCAGAGCGCTTCTTTCAAAATGTAAGGAAAAGGGCGAAAGTTCTGAGGAGACAAATACATTTCACCCAGGTCATTTTCTTCTGTTCTTTCTTCGGTGTCTGGATGACTTAACTAACAATTTTGTTTTTCTTGATCTGTTCCTTAGGATGCCTGCAGTGTTAACTTTACAGGTACTTGAAGCAAAATGTTCAGAGTCTCGTATAATTCTGCAAAATTTCATTTTACTTTGTCACCAAACAAGTGTCTACTGTGCATAGTTAGACCCCGAAAAGTCTTTCCAAATATCCTTCTCTGACTTTGCTCCCAGAGAAAAAAGTGTCATGGTAGACAAAGCAGAAAAAGAAAAATCCTTTTGAAAATTCTTCAAACGCCAAACACCGCTGACAAGTTTCATCTAAAGGTAAAGAAAAATAATTGGAGGCATAATAGGTCAGTTTCTCCGATCGCGCTTCTATTTAGCAAAGTCCTTTCCCCTCTGGTGCTACTAAAGGAGAAAACTCCATTCAGTATTTGTTGATGCAGGATACACTGGTGGGAGCTGATCAGAAGCCTTTCATGAATATCTTGACTATCAGATTGTTTTTAAGACAGTGCTGGTCACCAACAGAAAGAGGTCGATGAGGGCTCCTGGGTTTCTCTCCTGCAATGCTACAATCACCAGACTGTTAACACGGAAAGAAGCTTCGGATTGAATTCAGCTCTGCATACAAGAAGGCAAAAATAGTTACACATCCATTTGCACGTACAGTTGTCTACCTGTGCTGCAAACCAAATCAAGTCTTTGACCTTAAAGGCGCACAGACCCCCCTTTGCCTAGTGCGTTCATTCAAAGAAGATGTGGCAATATCCTAGCAACAGGATTCAGTGAAGGAGCTAGGCAGAATCAAACTGCAAGAACATCCACACACAGCTGCCAAGGAAATGATGGGGCTCCTCAGCCTACACCACTATCCAGCACATCGGTCAGGCTCGCTAGATTCTTACACCTCGTTCGCTTAAGAATGCTCATCACTGCATAATATTCCTATCAAAATTCCAATGGCATTTTTGTTACAGAAATAAAAAAAAAAAACACAATCTTAAAATTTGTGTTGAACCACAAAAGACCCTGAATAGCCAAATTAGTCCTGGGGGTGGAGGGCGGGGGGGAGAACAAAGCTGAAAGCATCACGTTTCCTGTTTTCAATATATACTCCAAACCTAGAGCGATCAAAACAGTATGGTGCTGGCATAAAAATAGACACACGGGCCAATAGAATAGAATTAAGACCCAAGACATGAACCTCTGAATTATACCGTCAACAATATTTGACAAATAAACCAAGAATACTCAGTAGGGAAAGGGTGGTCTCTTCAATGAATGGTGTTGGGAAAACTGGACAACCACAGGCAGAGAAGTGAAAAGGGACGCCTATCTTTCACCACTCACAAAAAATAATTCATAATGGAGTAAAAACTAAACACAGGACCTGACATCATAAAACCCCTAGAAGAAAATCAGGAGGGAAGTCCCTCGACCTTGATCTTGCCAATGATTTTGAGATATGACACCAAAAGTACAACCAACAAAGAAAAACAATAAGTAAGTGGAATTATGTCAAGCTAAAAAGCTTCTGCGCTGCAAAAGGAACAATCAGTAAAACGAAAAGGCAACTACAGGATAGGACAAGATATTTGCAAACCATGTATTTGATAAGGGGTTAATACCCCAAAAATATAAAGAACTCATACAACTCAGTAGAAAAAAAAAAATTAAAAATCCAGTATAAAAATGGGCAGCACTAAGTCAACATTTGGATCCAAAGAATGACCAGCAGGTACATGAAAAGATGCTCCACACCTATAATTATCAGGACAGTGCAAATCAAAACCACAATGAGATATCATCTCACACCTGTTAGAATGGCTGACATCAAAAGACAAGCAGTAACAAGTGTTGGCAAAGATGTGGGGAAAACCCTGAGCACTGTTGGTGGGAATGTAAACTGATGCAGCCACTATGCAAAACAGTATGGGAGTTTCTCAAAAACATTAAAAACAAAACTACTATCTCATCCAGCCATCCCATTCATGGGTATTTATCCAAAGGAAATGAAAACAGGATATCGAAGAGATATCTGCACTCTCATGTTTATTGCAGAATTATTCACAAAAGTCAAGGTACAGGTACAAAATAAGCGTCCATCGACGTATTCATGGATAAAGAAAATGTGAGATATATGTGTACGTATATATGTATATATATACACGCACACATATATACACACACATATATACACAATGGGATATCATTCATCTATGAGAAAGAAGGAAATCCTGTCATTTGTGACAACATGGATGGACCTTGAAGGCATTATCCTAAACAAAATAAGTCAGATAGAGAAAGACAAATACTATATGGTAACCCTTACATGTGGAATCTCAAAAGCTGATTTCATAGAAATAAAGTGAAATAGTGGTTACCAGGGATTGGGGGTTATGGGGGGTGGGCAGGAATGGGGAGATATTAGTGAAAGGGTACAAATTTCTAGTTATAAGATGAATAAGTTCTGGGGATCTAATGCACAGCATTGTGATTACAGTTAATGATATACCATATTATATACTTAAACATTGCTAAGAGAGCGATCTTAAATGTCCTCACCACAAAAGAGAAATGGTAATTATGTGATGTAATGGTGATGTTAGCTAACACTACAATGGCAATCACATTACAGTAGATAATTATATTAAATCAACACATTATACCCCTTAAACTTACACAGTGTTATATGTCAATTATATTTCAATAGAGCTGGAAAAAATATTTCGAGCCAGCTCACATATTTTGAACATAATTATTTCTCCAACATCTACTATGCAAATTTTTAAACTTTCTAATATTGATGAGGAAAAAAGTTAGGGAGCATACTTTTATTCAGCCATCTCTGGAGACATCAGGTTTTGATTGGTTTTTCAAATGCTAACCAACTATTTCTGGAGTATGTATTTGTGGTTAGAATACTACAAATGTTAATTAATTGACCCGAGGGATAGAATATAGCCTGTAAGTGTTTGTATATGTCCCACTGACTATGCCAAAGTATTTCAAAATAAATCACATTCGGTATAGTCATTTCCAGAGATTCAGAATGAATCCCTCACTCAGCACACGTTATGGATTCTCTGGACATTGCCCTATACCTGATCTGAGAGATGTGAATTAAGGGTCACTGAATTAGTCCCCTTTCCCCCAAAATCCACCACTCAATTACTGTAAATGCCACAGAGGAATAATCAAAAAACACTCCGTGAATTGAATTGAATTGAACTGAATTGACTTAGAAAGAACAGAGGAATTGAATTGAATTGAATTGAACTGAATTGACTTAGAAAGAACAGAGGAATTGAATTGAATTGAATTGAATTGAATTGAATTGAATTGATTTAGGAAGAACAGAGTCTCTCACACTTCTTTAGGCTGGAACTCCAGAAGAGCCAACGACCCTTATGAAGGGTGAAGATAGCCCTTATCCCAGGGCTCAGGCTTTCCTTTAAACAAGATTTCAGTTTTAGAATATGCCATCAAATATTTTATGATTTTAAAGCTCTGAAGCTTTAAAGAAGAAATACCATGTATTTTTTTCTGCCTTATTTTTTTCTCTGCTCCTCCTTAAAAAAAAAATGTTTTAAAAAAAATTGCCAGGATTCTGCTAAGAAAATAAAATGTTTTCCAACGAGAAAAAAACTATTCACATTTGATAGCTCTTGCTGTAAGGATGTTCAAGAATCTGGAACAACCTCCCTCCAAAGCTCATTGACTTTTACTGCTGGCAGACAATTGGATGGTGACAGGTCCTTAGTATTTAGCTTGGTGGGACATTTCTGCTAGGCTCCCAAACTACGTGACTCCTGGGAAACCTGCCAAACTTGAATGTTTCCTGCCAGATCTAATCAATTTTACAACCAACCTCTTCTTAGTTGGAGCTGTATTTCTCATACCTGACTATTGAGAAGGGCCGTGGTGGAAGACAGAAGCTTCTTTAGTTGCTCACAGTCAGAAGGAAAAGAGATTAAATTCACCTCATCCTCTTGGTATTTAGCAGCAAAAGCAATTTAATTTCAAAATCAACATTCACGGTGCATGGTGTTTAGTGTTACTGTCGATATTCAGATATGAGACAGGGATCACCTAACAGTGCTATACAAATCTGTAACCACCCTGCCTGTTTATGCTAACACTAGCTTCTTTCCTACCTTGTTTGAAAAGATCACCTTTAACCCTACTTCAGCTCACATCATTCTCTATACAGAACACTAGCATTAAATAACAATAATAAATGAAGCTGGAGTCAGATTGTTCGTGTACGCTCATCTCTCCCACAAGCACACAAATTTTTTTTAAAACCAAAATGTTCACAATTGTATCCTTAGCACTTAGCACTGTGCCTGGCATGTTGTCATACCCTTGACGGGTCCAGGAGTCTTTGAACATTACACATTTATTCCTATCCCTGCTAGACAAGTTCTGAGTCCAACAGATTTACCCCGGGACTCCTTAGGTCCTAAGGATATAGTATCCAAGCAATGGGATAAATTCCTCACCAGCAGGAAAAAAAGTTGCTTCTCTCAGAGAAGATGAGCAGAAGAAAAGGGTTGGGTTTTTCCAATGGCCTGTATTGAAATGACAAGAACACGCCTAGGTAGACTAGAAATGGCATGAGTTTGCAGCCAGGTTAAGAAAGGTGCCTGGCAATTTGGAGCAAGTGGGCCAATAAGAGGAGGAATGACACCAAGACAGGCTTCACTAAATGTCACATAATGTTTTCTGTTGGTTCTGGCATTTAGGTACCTTCAGGAACAATGTGAAAGCAAACAAAATAAAGAACCAAACCAAAGACCCTGCTGTACCTTGTCTCCAACGTCATCGAGCTTCTAGATGTTGATCCCAATGACCAAGAGGAGGGTGGTGCCAATATTGACCTGTATTCCCAGAGGGAGGGTAAATGTGCAGCGATCAAAACCTCTACACGACAGACATACTCCCTGCCTGTGATTGGGTTGGTGGATGCTGAAAAGCTAAAGCCCACAGACTTGGTAGGTGTGAACAAAGGCTCCTATCTGATCCTGGAGACCCTGCCTACAGAGTCTGACTCATGGGTAAAGGCATAGAGGTGGATGAGAGACCCACAGAACAATACAGTGACATTGGGGGCCTGGGCACCTGCTCCCTGGTCTCACGCTGGTTACAGTTCATAATAAAGGAGGGCTTCAGGTCCCGGGGGGTAAACACACATACACACACACACACACACACACACACACACACCAAAAACAAAAACAAAACAACGGCAAGTGAAAAATGTAACAAAATAAGATTCTCCTGATCTAAATAGAAAATGTAAATCACTACAGTTAATCCAGGACAATTTTCTTAACTCTGCCACTATTTGAATGCTAGATTAGCTATTAGCCAGCCAATTAATTATACTACACATGTGAAATATGATAGATGACAGATGATAGATAGATAGATAGATAGATAGATAGATAGACAGACAGATAGATAGACAGACAGACAGACATATAGGCAGATAGATAACCTACCATGACTTCAAAACGCATGATGGAGTCTACAGAGTATTATCCTGAGTGAAATAAGTCAGTCACAGAAAGACAAACGCCATATGAGTTTACTCATATGTGGAATTTAAGAAACAAAACAAATGAGCTAAGGGGAAAAGAGAGAGAGAGAGAGAGAGACAAACCAAAAAAAAAAACAAACAAACAAAAAACCAGACTCTTAATTATAGAGAACAAACTGGTGGTTACAGGAGGGGAGGTGGGTGGGGGATTAAGGAGTGCACTTGCGGTAACGAGCACTGGGTGTTGCATACAAGTGTTGAATATTGCACACCTGGGAGTAATATTACACTGTCTGTTAACTCACTGGAATTTGAGGAACAAGTTAAAATTTTTAAAAAATCATTACGGGGGCGCCTGGGTGGCGCAGTCGGTTAAGCGTCCGACTTCAGCCAGGTCACGATCTCGCGGTCCGTGAGTTCGAGCCCCGCGTCGGGCTCTGGGCTGATGGCTCGGAGCCTGGAGCCTGTTTCCGATTCTGTGTCTCCCTCTCTCTCTGCCCCTCCCCCGTTCATGCTCTGTCTCTCTCTGTCCCAAAAATAAATAAACGTTGAAAAAAAAAAATTTTTTAAATAAAAAAAAAAAAAATCATTACGTGGACCACACGAGAACAGTTGCTTGAAATTAAGCCCTTGAATGGATCATGAACAAGGTAACAAGCAACATCCAGCTGTGATGCGGAGACCTGATTTCATATTTTGGTCTCAAGTGGCTTCCCTTTCAAGTTCTTACCTGTCACAGGAATGAGATAAAAAGACGAAGGCTGACCCCTGGTAGCCTAATTTTGATGCGCTCAAAGTCCAGAGAAGGAAAGAAAGCACAATAGCAAGAGGACAGAAAAAGAGGCGCATACCCAATCAAAAGAAGCTGTTTGATTTGAAGACCTGAGAGTTAGCATTTAAAGAAATTTACGGTTTGAAAAATCACTTCCCATTCAAGGCATTAATACGTGATTTTCATTAATGTGCCGAGACCTAAGCATTGTGGCCATGACAACTAAGAGGATGGGAAACAACCTTCCCTAAACCATTGCGGCTTCACAGAGTATAGAGTTAGTTGTCAGATAAAATTTAGGACTCAGCTAATTTAGTTTTTATGTTTTATTTTTTTTTTTAGAGACAGAAAGAGAGAGGGCACAAGCGGGAGAGAGGGATAGAGAGAGAGAGAGAGATTGAATCTTAAGCAGGTTCCATGCTGACCCCAGAGCCCATCACGGGGCTCAGTCCCACGACCCTGGGATCATGAGTCTAAATCAAGAGTACTGATGCTCAACCCACTGGGCCACCCAGGTGCCCTGGACACTCAGTTGATTTTGAATTGCAGGTAAATAATGATTTTTTTAGGATAAGTCTATCCTAAATATTTCATGGAGTATTCCTATTCTAAGAAATTATTTGTCGTGTATCTAAAATTCAAGTTTTACCGTGCACTCCACATTTTCATTTGCTAAATCAAGTAACCCTACCTCTGTGACAAGCTGTACCTGCATTTCTAAGCACAACAAAAATATCACGTAGCTTGTCACAAAATTACAGTCAAATGCTCAAATTCTGATGGATATTCAGAGGTCAGCATGTTTTCCCGTCATTTGGAGCAAAAACCGAACCAGGAACAGGGCCTGTATTTTATTTATTTTTTTTTCAACGTTTATTTTATTTTTGGGACAGAGAGAGACAGAGCATGAACGGGGGAGGGGCAGAGAGAGAGGGAGACACAGAATCGGAAGCAGGCTCCAGGCTCTGAGCCATCAGCCCAGAGCCCGACGCGGGGCTCGAACTCACGGAACGCGAGATCGTGACCCGGCTGAAGTCGGACGCTTAACCGACTGCGCCACCCAGGCGCCCCCAGGGCCTGTATTTTAAATTCATAACCACAAAGAATATTTTAAAAAAGCAAACTCAGGATTCTTCTCTCCCTCCAGTACCTGAAGTCCTGGCCATGCGGTTTCCCTGGCTTTTCCCAGTGGAAATGGGAAACAACAATGAGGCATGAACTTGCTTCATATAATTCTAAGGCAGGGAACACGATGAGGAATGTGGGGTATTCGCCTGAGTGCAGAATTTAAGGGAAGGGACCAAAAAACTCAGTTATCAAACTACCTTTTTAATGAATTATTTTTAATGAAAGTCAATAGAAAAATTTCATGATGAATAAAGTATCAGAAATTTAAGTGATGACAGAATCCGGCCTCACATGTTAATGATTTGCCCCCCCCAGTTGCCTCCCCCTGATCCCAGCCCTGGTTCTTAACCTTCAAGACACTGACGGTCGCCCATGTCTACCTTGAAGCTCTTCTTGGCTGTTCTGTTGATCACGTTCTCTGCTCAGTGTCTGCGTTCCAGCTACATGTGTTGTTACTTTTGTAAGTTGCACTGAGAGTCCCTGGAACCAGCCCGGGCCACCTGTACATCATCAGGATGTGCAGTCGCCCAGCGGGTCATCTAACGGGACCCCATTTTCACTGTAGCCAGTACAGAGGAGGACAGTTTTTTTGTGTTCTAATCTGTGCTCTATGGATAAGCACTGATCCCAGTGTTTTTAACATCGAGTCTTAAGTTGTGATGCACGTTTAACCTTTCAGCCAGGAAGTGCTGTCTTTCAACATACAAATACGGGCTGTCTGCTTACCCGCATGCCAAATGCAGATAGATCGGCTTTCCGCATGGTAGTGTCAACCACATAAACAGCTGTGCAAAGCGACATCATGCAAAGTGATCGTACGAATCAATGCGAAGAATTACGATTGCTCCATAGATTTCAAAAATTGTTGGCAAGATATTAAAAGTTTCTGGGGCGCCCGGGTGGCTCAGTCGGTTGAGCATCCGTCTTGGGGCTCAGGTCATGATCTCACGGTTGGTGGGTTGGAGCCCCGTGTTGGGCTCTCTGCTGACAGCTCAGAGCCTGGAGCCTGCTTCGGATTCTGTGTCTCTCTCTCTCTGCCCCTCCCCCGCTCGTGCTCTGTCTCTCAAAAATAAATAAAAAAATTTAAGACATTAAGACTTCCTTACTGTTGGTTATAACTGTACAGAAATGAAAAAAGAGAGTAAAATTAATATTTATTTAAAAACTGAATTTAATACGTCAGAAACATGGAAAATGAATTTTTTTTTATTTCTTTGTTTAAAAAGAAAAAGTTACCGTGAGTAGTTTGAACAGCCTTTGCTTTGTCCTCGTCAGATGATCTATAATACAGAGTATTTTTCTGGTTTCTGAGAACTGTCCTTCTCTGTTCTGTTTGCATCTGCTTGCAACATTTTTTCCTTTACGTTTTTAAATGTTGTGAGATAGCACCGAGAGTTCCTCTAACTCTGAAATTTTTGCTGGCGTCACTTCCTCTGAGACCTCACCTGCTTTCCTCATTTGGATGGGTAAGTTCTCCACCACTAAGTCACTCTGGCCAGTTACTCTGGAGGCTCTCCACTGGTGAGGCATCAATGGTCCCACGGTCAGCCAGTCCTATACCTGCGCGTAATTCGCCATGGAAATTTCACTCTCAACATTATCGCTCTGTGTTTCATCACTGAGCTTTCATCTTTGTGGGCCAATTTCCTCTACCCGCTATCTAGTTTTGTGAAATGTCATGTGGACGTATTCCTGAAGTCAAAGAGCGACACAACTACTACATCTTGGCTCCTGGTCTGTGCACCAAATAGCCGATGGCCAGTGGCCAGTCATCAACAGGCTCTGTAAGAAGGGACATGGTCGGACACCGACCGTGACATCCGTCGGTTGTGTATGCAGAGAGCTGTGAACTACAGAGCTGGCAGTGAAGTTTCTACACTATGCGATCGCACACAGTTAATAGACTGTGGTAACTGAAACTCAAACCACACTGTAGTATTTAACTAGACTGTGGTAACTGAAATTCATGCATATTGGAACTATGCAAAGTAAGGACTGCCCATATTCTAATCTCTCTCTTAATACTCCTTCTAGAATTAAAATAGAATTGTCTGGATATAAGCCAAGTTACATCACTGAATTTAGCAGGCTTTTCTCCTATTCCCAATCAAAGTATGTTTTCCACGAAGTATATTTTCTTAGTTTCTCCACCACTTTCTTTGGAAATGATACATTCTCATCAACTTGTCCCTACTCACATACTCATAGAGAAGGATAAAGGGGATTCCCAGGGCCCTGTCTCGCTCCCAGACAACATGTGCAGATTACTGTCCAACCTCTTGGCAACTAGGCTGAGACCATCCCCATTCCAACCTCCTGGCAAGACGGGGCCCGAGAATTTCCGAGTCTCCCCTGAAGTGAGGATGCTGCACAAGAACCATCTACGAAGCAGACACAGCTGCTGAGCCTTGAAGTCAGTACGAAGAGCCTCAGACCTGCGTGCCTGTGGTCTTCTGCGGTGTTAGCAGCAGAGGTTTCTAAAGGTTCAGTCCCTGGGGCACTGAGTCCCAAAAAGCGGCGACAGAGACAGCAGTAGATTTCCACTGGAAGAGACCCATGTCTGGATGCAGCACACGAGCTTGGTTATTTGGCACTCCTGGAAATTATATAAGCAGCCCTACATCCCATAGTAAATCCCTTTCTGCTTTAACGAGCTAGACTGGAAATTATTATCTGCAACAAGCATCCTGAGACACACAGGTGTTCATTTGCGGACTAGCTCGAATGATGCTACATAGCCAACTAACTGCTCTCTTTCCTGTGTAGATTTTCCAGAGATGAAAACAATTTAAGTGAGAGGGAAATTATCTCAGACAACAAAGAAAAATTTGTTCTACCCCAATCCAGGGAACTATATATATATATTCTAACTTTAGTTCATCAAACTTCTTTTTTTAATTTTTTTTTAACGTCTATTTATTTTTGAGAGAGAGAGCAAGTGGGGGAGGGGCAGAGAGCGAGGGAGACACAGAATCTGAAGGAGGCCCTAGGCTCCGAGCTGTCAGCACAGAGCCTGACTCAGGGCTCGAACCCACCAACTGGGAGGTCATGACCTGAGCTGAAGTCAGGCGCTTAACGATGGAGCTACCTAGGCGCCCTTCATCAAACTTCTAAGACTTACATCACTGACCCAGAAAATTCAGACATCTTTAAGTTCAAAGGTGTTTTGGTTTTCCTATTTGACTAAAAATTGGCTTCCTAGGGGCACCTGGGTGGCTCTCTCGGTTGAACGTCTAACTTCAGCTCTGGTCCTGGTCTCACAGTTCGTGAGTTTGAGCCCCACATGGGGCTCTGTGCTGACAGCTCAGAGCCTGGAGCCTCCTTCGGATACTGTTTCCCTCTCTCTCTGCCCCTCCCCTGCTTGTGCTCTGTCTCTCTCTGTCTCTCAAAAATAAATAAACATTAATTTTTTTTTAATTGGTTTCCTGAACACCTAGATTTCCATTTCCTACCATGATGATTCCCTCTTAATACTAGGACCCCTATCTTCTGCTAGTTGCTTACTATACAAAGCAAGCAACTCAAAACAAGGAATGGAGGTGGAAAAGACAACAGTAAGAAACTGGCTAAGGGGCACCCGGGGGGCTCAGTCAGTTGGGCGACCGGCTTGGGCTCAGGTCATGATTTCACGGTCCATTAGTTCCGTTCCCATGTCGAGCTCTGTGCTGACAGCTCAGAGCCTGCTTCGGATTCTGTGTCTCCCTCTCTGTCTCTCTCTTCCCTTCCCCACTCATGTGTGTGTTCTCTCTGTCTCTCTCTCAAAAGTGAATAAACATTAAATTTAAAAAAAGTTCAAAAGAAAAGAAACTGGCTGGCCATAATTAGTTCCACAAGAGAAGATAATACATAAATAAATTTCTTTAAAAACGTCGTGGAGACCTTTACCTCCAGTAAAAGCTTAGGTGTATTTTTTTAGTCTAGAATATTGAAAGCGCCTTAGTCTTCACCATTCTCCCCATGGCCACGTGAACTAGTGCTTAAAATCAGAGTTAACCAATAGAAAGACCTACAATTTTATCCAAGTTTTTTTAATTTATTTTTTAATGTTTATTTATTTTTGAGACAGAGCATGAACAGGGGAGGGTCAGAGAGAGAGGGAGACGCAGAATCCGAAACAGGCTCCAGGCTCTGAGCAGTCAGCACACAGCCCGATGCGGGGCTTGAACTCACGGACCACGAGATCATGACCTGAGCCGAAGTCAGATCACCGACTGAGCCCCCCAGGTGCCCCATTATCCAAGTTTTGATACCAATTACCTCCGTGCATTTAGGTCAGTCATTGAACCCTGAATCTCTATTTCCCAATGTACAAAATGAGGACTATTGTATATAAATGGCTTCCAAGGTTTCTTCCAGTGCTAACTTGGTTTGTTTCTATGATGCTGAATGTAAGATTTATATGTGTCAGAGCCAAAAAAAGTGTCATCGGGACTATGAACTCCTTGTATGCCCGCCCATGAGAGAGAAAATAGATACCATAAGGACAGAAGCATTCAGTTCTCTACAGGATTTCTACTAATAGTATAGTTCATTCTGCATTATAAATTTAATCATGTTCTCTTTATCAAAAGCATGTGTTCAGTTAAATGAGTTATTTTTAACTACTATTTGTTGGGTAATTGCTAGCTATCGAACATTGCCAACACTCTATGCGTATGAAGTCATTCGTCACAACCCTATGGGGCGTTGTCCATTTTTTACAGACGAAGCAACCAGAATAGAGAAAGTTGATGCAAGAAACAGAATTTCTGAGGAGAAAGTCTGGGACCTAGCCCTCACAGTTAGACTCCAGAGTCCATGTGTTTAACGCCAACCCAAGATTCTTTATTCCTCACTAATGATAATGTATGAACTAATATAGAAACAAGTAAAATGAAAATTGTAGGTATGTGTATAACTTTTTAAAGATTTTTGGCATGAAAGGCTAACATCTGTCACACACTTTAGAATATAAGCTTTCTTTTTCCCTTTAAGACTCTAAAAGAAGATGTAAGTTGACTTAGTCGAATCAGATAATTTCTGACATTCCTCTTAGCTTTAAATGTCTTTAGGCTAAGAACCCTTAATAGCCTTTCTTTACTTATTAATTTCCAGATTCTGTGGTTCCCTTCCTGTTAGAAAACACTTCCCGTCTGACAAATTACCTTCTCATCTCGTCTTCATCTTACAGCCGCTATGGTGACCAAGAGAGGCTTTTCCTTCATACAATGACAATCTTCAAACCCCCAAGTGACGTCTAATCAACCCTCTCCTTATACATTACCTATTTGCCTGGAACAGAGATGACACAGTGGTAAAAACCACCCACGGCAAGCAACAAGACAAAAGGAGTGTGGCACCCTCACACCATAGAGCTCTCAATATGGCAGCACCAGACTCCCTTCCTTGGACCTTACTTGACGAAACAGTGAGTTCTATCTCGCTGAAGCCACCATAATTTGAGATTTTCTGCCACATGCAGTATAATTTAGCCTTAACTATATACACAAATATTTACATATGTTTTTTAAATATTTGAGTAGTAGAAACTTTTGTGCTTCAGAGTAATAACGTACCTTGATTATATTTCCAGTACAAGAAATATAAAACTACTTCATTCTTTTTAATGGCTGCATCTGTTCAATTAAAAAACCATGTAGAGAATGAACCACGTGCGCCCATTCAATGTTTTGTTTTGTTTTGTTTTGTTTTGTTTTTAACCATTCCTCATTACAGAAGGTTATTTCCCAGCTTAGGCCATTATGAACAAAAGCCCCAGTCAACATCCTTGACCATGCCTCTTTCTACACCTAGGAAAGCGTTTCACCAGCCACCAGTCTGTCCTGTAACTTCTGAGTCCAAAAACATTCACGTTTTCATTCCTCATAGAAGCTCCAAGTTGCCTTTCTAAACAACTTCCTAGTTCATTCTCCAACCGGAGGTACGCCGCTTACGGGTAGAAGTGATGTGTATCAGTCAAATCTGCCATTTTTAAATTGGATAGCCCCCCAAAGCTTGTCTTTTAAAGACTAAAACTTCCCTGTACCTTTTCCTTTACTGTGTGGCAATGTTTTCATACTGTCCGTTGTCAAGGTAGCTCACACGAAAATATCAATATCCTTTCAAACTATGCCAGCCAAAACTGTTCATATTACCACAAATCAAGAGTTGACAGCCTTTTTTTATGAAGGTTCAGAGAGTAAACATTTTAGATTTTGTGGGCTAGATGATGTCTGTTACAACTAATCACCTCTGCTACCAGAGCACAAAGGCAGCCCTAGACAACATACAAAAAAATGAATGTCTACGTCCCAATAGAAGTTTATTGAAAAAAACAGGTAGTTGGCTAGATTTGACTCATGGGCTGTGGCTCGTTATAAATTATAGTCTTACTGTAATTTACCTTGATCCAAAAAACAGAATGGATAGCGAGGAATTAGGTGTGCCTAGGGGGGAATGAGATTTAATATACAGCCTACCATACTGTGGCTGCGCACTGAATGTTTATTAAATAATAAATGGGACAGTTATGTATGAAGTCTGGGAGTAGTCCTACACCTAACAGAAAAGGAGAATACGTCTGAAAAAAAATACCGCAGGAGAAAAAATTAGTAAGAGAATATCTTCTCAGTGTTCTCACTAAGATGCAAGAATAGATGTGTTATATAAAACTGAAGTGGGAATTCATAGAAGAAAATATGTTGAGATGAACACAAAGATGAAGAGGAAGCTGGTTAAAGAACTCAAAATGCAATCACAAAATGTAGGTCTACTTTCAAGGCAATAAGGCACAGAAAGGGGATGTATCCGATCACAGATTTCTGCATTTTGTGATTACAGTTGAAGTTGATCCTTTTCTTCCTAAGTGAACATTTCCTTCTAGTTTCCCAAAGATTAATATGGACTCAGAAAAGCTTAAAGTGAGTGCCTGCCATATGCCAGACACAGGAATAAGGAATTCTCCGTCATTGTATCGTTGAATTGCGACAACCAGATGAATTCTGGAGGGTGTTTTCTCCATTGACCGAATCACAACGTGAGAGCTGAGGGGAGTTCAGAGAATTGTCACAAAGCAAGTGTACTACTTAGAGTGGTGCTCACTGTTCCAAAAAAAAAAAAAAAAAAAAAAAAAAGGACTCAAAACCCCTTTGATGCATATTAAAAACCATTTTTTTTCTCCCATGCTTTTGTAAGTTGACTGGCAGGTTCCCCTGCCTCCCATGATCATTACTGAGGCTACAATTGTCTGAGGACTTGACTGAGCTGGCACTTTCACCTGCTGAAAATTTGCCCTGGCTCTTGCGTGGGAGGTGAGCTGACGCTCTCAACCAGAAAGACACAGTTCTTCTCCTTGTGGAGTCTCTATGCTGCACGAGCTTCTCCCAGTAGGGCACCTGGGTCCCAAGTAACAGAAAGTGAAAGGTGCTAGACCTCTCACAGCCTGAGCTAGAACATCTTTTCCATTGCATTCTGTAATTCAAAGCCAGCCAAGACTAACACAGATTCAAGAGAGGACAGATAAAGTCTACCTCTTGAGATAAGGAGTGACAAATGTGTACCAAGACAAAGAAATTATTGGTGGCCATCTTTGGAGAGAACTATCACACAATAATTCATAATACTATATAAGCAAGAAATAAACATAATACAAATTCCCACTTAAATGACAATCCGAAGTGAAGGGTTCCTGGCCATCAGGCAGCTCCCCTCTGTGCAATAATTCAGACACCAAAGCCGATCACAATTGACAGGCTCACAATCATTTTTACCGAACAAAAGGAGGAAAGGAAAAAAAGACATGGAGAAGGCACCCCACTGCTTAAAAGCCTCAGAGGAAGTGATATACATCACTTCCAATGACTACCCATAATCAGGAAGCACGTAACCATAACCAAATACGTTCAGGGTTAGGAAATACTCTTAGTCACTGACCGGAGAGCCATTCCATACATTTTGCTTTCCTCCCCTCAAAAAACCAGCCTGGCTAATCATCTTTGCCAACACTAGTGAGGGCAAAAGCTTCAGCCAGAGCCTAGATCTACATCCTTCTAGAACATTCTCTCTCCATTATGCCGAGAAGAAAGAGGGATGCCTACTGTAAAAGACTTTGAGGGAAGAGAACAGATAAACTAAGTAAAAAATACACTATCATAATTATCGCAGTTATGATATACATTAGGTACTATGGGGGAAGAATCTGGCATTAAAAAAAAATAGACAGTGGCTGAGATGAGGTTAGAGAAATAAGAAGGCATATGGGGAAAAGACATTATATGTGATCATGGAAAACCATGGAAAGATTTTAATAAAAGAATGACACGACAAGACTGCAGAAATATCACCCTGTCCACATTATCCAACATAGAGATTGAACAATGGGTCCTCAATAGTACCTTAAACTCTTTTATCAGAACAAAGTCATGTATCCGGGGGATAAGATCTTCTCATGAAAAGGATTTAAATTATCTCTAGTGTTGACATCTTGTACATCATTTCCATTTCTCTTAGAACCTGTCTCTGTTATTCTTTCCGGTAGAGACATCATTCTTCTTTGTAGAAAAGGCAGAAGAAAATCAGACTTGAAAAGTGTTTTTGTGCTTGTATGTGTGTGTGTGTGTATGTATATTTATGAAAAGACAGCTTGTTCTTTTTGTTTCAGACATAGCTTTCTATACCTTTTTAAATATCCGTCGCATTTTTTAACATTAATTCGAACTGAAAGGACCAAGTAAGGTATCACAAAGCATTTGAGGTAGGTTTGGAAGAAGAAGGAATGGGCTGATAAGGAATGAAGGGCACACAACCATAAAATTCCACGTCATCTCTTTGGAAAGAGTGGGGAAGTTAATTATGGGAGGCAATGGGGATGAAACTAACCTTATCATGGTAGTCATTTCACAGTATATACATGTATCAAATCATCACTTTGCATACCTTACACCTACATATTTTACACGTCAATGATACCTCAATAAAGCTGAAAAAATGCAGAAGGGCTAAAGACTTTGTGGAGATTCATCTTATCCGAGCTGTGTTTTAAGAAGGTAACTGGAGTATGATTTGGGAAAATATGAGAATTAAAATGAAAATACTGTCTTAGTCGTTTGGGTGCTATAACAGAATACAATAGAGTGGGTGGCTTATAAACAAAAGCAATTTATTTCTCCTGTTTGTGGAAGGAAGGCCAAGATCAAGACTCTGACAGATTCAGTCTCTAGTGAGAGCCCACTTCGTGGTTCATAAATGGCATCTTCTCACTGCCTTGTCACATGGTGGAAAGGGTGACGTAGCTCTCAGAAGCTACTTTTACAAGGATATGAATCCAATTTATGAGGGTTCTGGCCTCATGATGTAATCACTCCCTCATGATGTAATCACCTCCTAATACACTGGGAAGTAGATTTTGACACAACCTAATTAGGGAGACACAAACATCAGTAATAGGCACGTAGACCGCCCAGTGACGAATTTATTAGTTATGTAGATCAGAGATACGCAAGAAGGGCTGGACGAAGCAGTGGCAGAGAAAAAAGAGTGAGAAAAATCTGATCACTACAAAAGTTGGGGAAATGGAAATCAACAGTGGGGTTTCCACTCAACGAAACTCAAAGAACGGTGAGGCCGGGAATCCCGATAGACACGCTTGCGTTAGGAAGGTTTAGGACGCAATTGCTCTTAGCTATTTGAAATAGAGGCTTCGACACGGTATCAGTATAAAATATCAAGAAAAGGTTACAAATTCACAACTGGTGACCACAAAAGAGATTATGGTTACAGACATTAGAGAATGGCAATAGCTGGTCCTGGCTACGGATAGTAGTTTCCTAGCTACTGATTCCTAGAAACTGGGTTTCGGCACTACCTTCTAAGCACGAGTTAATAAAATTTCCCACATACATGGAATTTATCTGCTTGAGATTTTAGGTATAGGCAGCATGTGTGTGTGTGTGTGTGTGTGTGTGTGTGTGTGTGTGTGTGTTATGAGTCTAGGTTGGTGAATGTGTAGGCATGCGCATACACACACATACACATTTGCATTCTTGGCTGATGTAAGAAAAGAAACTAATCAGAAATAAAGACTGTAAAAATTATTGACTCAAAACTTTCCAACTTACTGGTTTAGTACCCCGGAACCCTCAGCACAATAACAGCCGAATTGTTCACAGCAAGGAGTATATTTTATTTCACAGTAAAAGTTACCACCTAACAATTTTTCTCTAGTGCTATCGCCTGACATTTACTTGTGCTCCCAAGGATTACCGCACAGCAGAAAAAGCACATAGTTAACTTTTTCTATCCCACAGTCACAAATTCCTACAGATCAAAGCTCTGACTACTGAGTGAAAAGTAACATTTGGACATGATCATAAAACTAAACTCCTGTAACCTCTTATGAAATTTGAAGTTAATAAAAGTCACATGAAATAATCCCCTGCATATAGAAACCTGCTGATTTACATTTTAATGAAAATGGAGAGCAATACTTAGAAAAAATAAACTTTTAAAAGCCTATGAAAATAAATTCACTTCAGAACCCAGGTCTGGAGTTCTGAAAGTTCTTCTGGTCTTTGAAAACACACACCCTCAGAAATTCTTCTGAGACCTAGAATTCGTAGACGTACTTCGTTCTTCCTATCCCTACCCCTTATCTCTCTTATTTTAATCCTAATTTACAACATTTGTCAAGCCCAGATAGGATGAAAGTAATGTAAACAGGCAGCTCTGGGCAGATTTTGTCGTAAAAATAGAAACTAAAGGCTTGGAGCTGTATCTGAATCTCCTTTGCTTGGCAGTGATGTAGATGTTCAGACAGGACAAACTTTCACTGGAAGGTATGGCTATAAATAAAAATGTTCCAAAGAGAAAGTAACAAAATGGCATCTCTTCCCCTGTGAGCCACCAGTGGGCCTGGATCCTTTCCTCCTCTCTGTCAATCAGACTCAAGTTGGGCTTCCGAATCGCTAGATGAAAGACATTTAATAAGTCCTAGTTATAACCTGGAGCAAATCCCCTCACTATTAAGATGAACTGACCCATTTTGTAAGTAATCAGGAATTTAAGGAATCTAATTTAAAAGTAGAGGAATTTAATTTTTTTTTTGAATGTTTATTTATTCCCAACAGAAAGAGAGACAGAGCGCGAGCAGGGGAGGAGCAGAGAGAGAGGGAGGCACAGAATCCGAAGCAGGCTCCGGGCTCTGAGCTGTCAGCACAGAGCCCGACACGGGGCTTGAACTCACAAACTGTGAGATCATGACCTGAGCGGAAGACAGCAGCTTAACCAACTGAGCTACCCAGGGATCCCCCCCCCCTTTTTTTTTTTAATGTTTGTTCTTCAAAAGTGAAGGAATTGAAAGGTAATTCATTTTTTTAAAATTCATTTATTCAGTTGGAGAGAGAACAAGAATACAAGTGGGGGAGGGGCAGAGAGAAAGGGGGAGAAAAACTCCCAAGCAGGCTCCACACCATCAGCCCAAAGCCTGATGCAGGTCTCGAAGCCACGAACTGTGAGATCATGACCTGAGCCAAAGTCTGATGCTCAATCAACTGAGCCACCTAGGTGCCCCAAAAGCCAATTCGGTCAGTAGTTGGTGCAATGAAGGACTTGAGGATCAAAAAAGAACCTTCTATTGGCCCAGGACCCATGTCTGTCAACTCTAGCTCACACGTTACCAGCCTCTAGCACCTTGGCCTCCTCCCCTATGGCAATAATCATTTCAACCCATTTTTATTGGGATACAAAATCTTTTAGATAACTTATCTGCCAAGTGACTTTTAGGGGCATCCTTGGCTAAACGAAGTTCTAAGTCATGAAGAATGAATAACATTTTCCCTCTTTCTGGGGAAGAAGACCCTTCTTTTCCACTGAAAATGTACGTGATCCATACGTTTTAAGAACTAGAAAGCTGAACAATGACGGACGGTGACAGAAGAAAGGAGAAGTGATATCAGAGGTTGATGGCAGATTAAAGCAGCAGAGTCAGGATGTGACCCCAAACTCCCATTATCTAGATAAACAGCACATTGAACTAGCCGGGTGCGGATGAGGAAGTTGACTGAGAAAGAGACACCCTGCTTTGGCTTTCAGCCTGGGAGCTCTGGTGCAAGCGATCGGAAACCAGCCTCCTCACCCGAAGCTGCCTTCCCAGCCTTGCAAAAGGCACGGTCCCCTCCACCCCTTTTATGAGAATTAACATCTCCTGTCCTTTGTTTAAATACAGAAATATGTGCAAATACAGGTCCTTCTTCATTTTAGAAACATAAATAACGTACTTAATGGAATGCTTCAAACTACGCACACTACACTCAGATAGTGTTCTTCGCCCTTCTATGAAGGTCTTCTAATATTGAGAGGTCAGTGGGTGTGGCCTTCCAGATGATTACAGGTGCTAATTTAAGGAGCTGCAATGCCACTTCAAGTTACCAGGAAAGCTAGATTGGATGCAAATTGTCAACCATAGGTTCTGACTGGGGAGCCAGCCCCACAGACCCTGATTTCCCGGCCACACGGCTGACAGAATTCCCATCTCACCAAAAAACAAATCAGATGCCATCACATACCCACTTTTACATTTTCTTTGATATGTATTTATGTATTTTGAGAGAGTCTGAGAGAGCATGAGCAGGAGAGAGGCAGAGACAGAGGGAGAGAGAGAAACCCTAACAGGCCCCACGCTGTCAGCGCTGAAGGCCGATGCGGGGTTCGATCTCACGAACAGTGAGATCATGACTTGAGCTGAAATCAAGAGTCGAACCATTAACTGACGGAGCCACCCAGGCACTCCAACTTTTATGTTTGTTTGTTTTTTTTAATAGAAGTATAGTTGACATGTAATATTATATTCGTTTCAGGTATACAACACAGTGATTTGACAATTGTATCCGTTACGATATACTCACCACAACAATTTTGGTTATTATCTGTCACCAGAAAGCTATTACGATATTATTGAGTATATTTCTTATGCTGTACTTTTCATCCCCGTGACTTATTTACCTTAGAACTGGAAGTCTTTAGAGCTCAATCCCCTTCATCTATTTTGACTTGCCCCTCTGGCAACCACGAGTTTGTCTTTAAATTTATGAGTCTGTTTCTCCAACTGTTGTTTGTTTTGTTTGGCTTTTGCTTTTCAGATTCCACATATCAGTGAAATCATACGGTACTTGTTGTTCTCTGTCTGATTCATTTCACTTAGCATAACGCCCTCTAGGTTCATCCACGTGGTCACAAATGGCAGGATTTCATTCTTTTTTAGGGCTGAGTAATATTCCATTGCCACATTTCTTTCTTTCTTTTGTTTTGTTTTTGCTTTTTTGTTTTCCTTTTTTATTGAAGTGTAGTGGACACATCATGTTAGTTTCTGATGTGCACAAGAGTGATCTGAAAAGTCTATATGTTATGCTACACTCACCACAAGTGTAGCTACCATCCGTCACCACACAATGCTGTTACAGTACCATGGACTATGTTCCCTCTGCCGTGTCTTTTATTCCCATGACATACTCATTCCATAACTGGAATCCTGTATCTCCCCCTTCCCCTTCATCCAATTTGCCCCCCTTCCCCTTCATCCAATTTGCCCATCCCCCTACGCCCTTCCCCTCTGGTAACCATCAGTTGGTTCTCTTATACCACATCTTCTTTATGTGTTTATCTCTTGATGGATGTTTAGGCGGCTTCCGTACCTACCCACTTTTACGTCTCCATCTCCTTCCTGTTGCCTTAAGGACGAATTCCAAACTTGGCATTCCATATGCAATTCTTCACAGTTGACCCCAACTTGCCATTTCCACCTCACCTCCCAAAAGTCCCATCTTTCTCACAAAATCTCAGCTCCAACTAAAATGACCCTCCCCTTCCATTCATAACTTCACCTGTCCTATCATCGCTACTGGGAATAAAATAGACTTCTTCGTTCCTTGTGGCAGAACACGCGCTCCTTTGTCATGTCCCTGCTCAGAGTTCGTATCTTTCATCGAGACCGCCCCAATGACTCTCAGCAAAAATAGTTAGTCTATCTTCTACTCCCACGATATCTTTCTATAGCATAGTTACAAAGCTCAAACTGGATTTACATATCCTAACGTTCAGAGTCTAGGATTTCTCCATTTACCATGTACAAAGCATTGTGCTGGATACAAAAGGAATACCAGGATAAGAAAGACACAATTCCTGTCCTTAAGATGCCAAAAGGCTGGTACATAAGGCACTATTAATTGTAGGCATAATAAGAATCCCCCAAAATGTAATCAATACATTATTGGAGTCCAGTGATGAATAGAATTATATCTTACTGTAATCATATAAAACTTACAAGAAGACCTTCAATTTGAGGTGAGCCAGGAAGCTTAAGTAAAACTAGTCAAGGAGAATTGGGTTAAGGGAGAGGAGGAAACGTGTCTGGGAAAAGTAGACGAGGGGGAAGATAAGGCAGAAAACTTTCTGCAGTCTTCCTCGACCATGGTCGTGCAGTCTTAAGAAATTTGTCTAATTTCCATAGCAGCCAGAAACCTTTAAAAGCTTTGAAGCGAGGAGATCTCAGGATCAGAGCCTCCCTACATTCAGGAAAAGGTCCCTGTGAAACTTTCAGGGATTAAGAAATTATCTGTGCCAACTTTCAAAGGCAGAAGACATATTATGAGCACTGATTTATATTGTTTGATTCAAACTAGTTTGTAGCTAACAAGAATAATTATCCCCAAATGATTCCACAAGCTGATTCAGCAGAGGTAATATTAAGTACAAAATTAAAAACTTTAATTGTACTCTTTGGCCCTTAAAAGTAGATAAAATAACATATGTGCATGTTTGAATTAAGATAAACAGAGAAAGAGGCTGTTGAGATGTCGGCATAATTAAAAAACTGGTTAAGTAAAACGAATTAATCAAACCAATTAACACTAAGTTATTGAAGCAACTGGTACTATGAAACTTTTGTTTTTAAGATTTTGTTTTGTTTTCTTTTCTTTTCAACCGGAAATCATGGTTAGGGAGTCTCTTCAAGCTCGTGGTGTTAGAAAGACAGTCAAATGCAAAACAAATATACCTCCAAATTTCTGCTTTAACTATTACACCCTTAAGTTAAATATTGATATTCAAAATAATGATTCCAAATAATATTTCCGTACGTTTTATTATGCAGAAGTTAACATGGCAATTTGTTCTAATACATCTTAAAAAAAATCCTCTGCTCAGAAGGGCAAAGTAATGACTTTTGAATCCAATGGGAAAGCGAATCTGCAGCTAGAAAAGCAAAGATTAGGCAGATGGACTTTATCAAAAAAGAAATAGAGGCCTGAAAGGATGATGAAGATTTCTCTGTAAACAGGAAACACTTTAATTTTGCAACTTTTAAACAGATAATTTTACCATTATCCAGTAACATACATTTAGTCACAGGGCTATGGAAAATGATTTTTTTCATTCAATTAATTGCACTTCCAGCCTTGACCAGCCTATTTTTAACAGTAACCCCAGCTGCTTATGTTCATGATCAATCTAGAAATAAACCTAGTGCTATATCAGCTCTTTGAGTTATAAATATTGGCTCCTGCTATCTACAAGGGAAAAGTAATTGTATTAAATCATTGGCGCTAAAGAGGACAAGCCTAAAAATTTGACTCATTATCCCCCTGAACTCCAGGAACACCTGTCAATCCTAACCCAGGATTAAACTAGAAAACTTAGAAGTTAGCAAAAAATGTATGACTTCACCTCCACTGAATTTCCTCTGGTTAAGAAGGAAGAGTAACCATTAAGGGAAATAACCATTTGCCTCCTAAAGGCGTGACTTCTCAGCCATTAACTCAGCATGTCAGTAACTGGGGAAAGCGTTTGTAGAAAGTTATCTAAGGAGATCTATGTATGCATTCACACTTAGACACATAAAAACCATAGGAACAGGCACCAAACCACATACCCAGAAATTTAAAGAAGTCACGCACAACTAAAAGGGCCGAAAATACAGAATTTAATAGTGTGACTGTAAGTTTTGTTAGAACAACATTAGTTGGATCTATCATACCAAGATCCCCATCAAAACGATTTCCAAGTGGAAACATGGAAATCATGAAATCATGTAGATGCAGCAAGATGACTGAGAGCCAAATGAAAAGTACTGAGTGTACTATGCACACAGCACTAAGAAAGCCTATCTTCAATGATCAATAATATGAATATTATTACAATGAATATTACAGTGTGGTTCTGGTGTTTTTGACCTCTCCTCCAACAATGTCAAGGTCTTCATCTGGAACGAGAGAGTGTCATCTCGGTGAGATCTTTCCACAGAGCCCGCCAGCTCTCTATTTCATTGCTTGTTTGTATATCCTTCTCTCCTTCACACCAAATTGATCACTTCCTTCTATTTAACCAATATACCGAATGCATGCTGTTATTATCTGTCAGAATTGCTCAAAATCCAATTTTTTTAATTTTTTTTTAATGTTTATTTATCTTTGAGACAGAGACAGACAGAGCATGAACGGGGGAGGGTCAGAGAGAGAGAGGGAGACAGAGAATCAGAAGCAGGCTCCAGGCTCTGAGCTGCCAGCACAGAGCCCGACGCGGGGCTCGAACTCACGAACCATGAGATCATCACCTGAGCCGAAGTCAGAGGCTCAACCGACTGAGCCACCCAGGCGCCCCCAAAATCCAATTTTTTAAGTATATGCCTTCTGCCTCAACCACTGATGGTGTTTGCTTTCTCATTTGGTTTCTCTTGACCCTACCTTTTTTGTTTCTAATTGCAACAATTAGAAAATCTGGGCAATGCTAGAACCACGGGAGGTACCACACTCCTGAGCAACTCCCTTGGAATGCAAATGTGTTTTGCTAACGTGTTCTGCCATGACTGTCAAAGAAAGAATTCTGTATTTTTTTCATAACTTCAGAAGCATAAAATAGATATCCTTTGAGGGTAACTTAAAATATCTTCCCAATGGTCAGAAAACTTTTCGTCTCTCATTGTGTCCTATCTCAAGTCACAGAAGTGGCTGAAGTTATAACCTAGTCCTTCCTTAGGATGTATTTTCAAAATTCCAAGTCTCCCAGGTGTAGATAGAAGATTGAAATGTTTTCCTTGGGGAAGGGACTATATTCTAATATATATTCTATATTCCTTGGTGAAGGGACTATGTTCTAACAAATAGAACATCATCGTCTGTTCCACATAGATTACCAACACACTTTTGTTGAACGATTACACACTGCCGAAGGTAAGATCTGTGCTCGTAAAACGCTGGTAACCTGTTTGTAAAGATAAGAAACAAATTCAAAAAAGATAAACAGTATGAATGCCAAATGAGGAGCGTCAAGCTTTATATGTTCAGAGCCCTTGACAAAGTATTCTCATATCCATTATCATGTTTAATTCACACACGTTAACCTCAGAAGATAGGCAGCTCCATAATAAAAAAGTTAGCAAGGTCCACAGACGTGAAATTAGTTGCTCGAAGACATAGTTAATAAGCGGCAAAGTTGGAATTATGTTTAAGTTCTTTGCTAAATACAGAACTCTTTCCACTGTATCTCTCTACCAGTTAGGGTCTAGTGAGGGAAATACAGACAATGCCAAAAAGTTCCATAGAAGGAATTTGACTTGGAGTTACTGATTGCAAGAGCTTAAAGGTCAACTGGAAAAGGTGAGGCATGCCTGAGATTAGCAACAGCCAGCATGCCTTTAGGTCTGGAAGGACATAGTGATGGTGTAATGATGTTGCCACCACCCAGTGGTGTAGCCCAGGGCTGTCTGGAAAGAACTGGACCTAGTGAGAGATGCCTGTTAGGGCTGAGACGATGATGAATGGGCTTCATGGAGGAAGCTGGAATCTGAGAAGTCACCACCTGAAGCGTGTGGCAGAGAAGGCAGAGGGAATACAAAGAAATTAAAACAGTAGAACCAAAGAATGAAAACTTAGTGAGGTTATTTCCAAGAAGTTAACCTGATACAACACAGAGGGAACATTCTGGGGAAATCGGATCAGGAGTTCTTAGGACATCTTGGTGATTAAGCCATTCATACTCAAACTGGTCCTCAGACACCTCTCACCAAAGCTTACACGATTTGAGCTATCTCAGGAATTCCCTTGCCACTTATGTTTTCCTAAGTGATCTCTTCACTTCTCCTGGATTTAAATTTTATATTATAAAGGTAATCCTAAATTTCATACTCCAGCCTGATTTCTCCTCTGGGCACCAGGATCTGGAGGGAGTGACAGTATTTTGAAATAGGAGGAGAAGCGTTACTATTCTAGGGATGTGGTGGGGAATTTAAAGTCAAGAAAATAAAAACTAGGGCAACAAAACAATTATGGATTCTGGACAGTATAAACGATCTTTCATAGACTTCTAAATGATGCTAAATATTATGAGAAAAATTAAAAGGGGGAGAAAATAATAAATGGAAACCTACATGTTTTAGATTGGTCAGAGGGGCAAGGAAGGTCTTTTGGAAATTAAACTGAACCTGAGAGATGAGAAGGGGCAGATTCCAAAAGAACTCTGTTTGGACAAAGGCAAGAAGAGAGAGTCAGCTGAAAAATAAACATATTTCAGACAGAAATGCCGCACGTATGAAGGCTCCAAGATGAGAAGTCTCATGGTAGGCTTACAGGACCAAAATAGGTCCCATGTTCAAAGAACCCTGTGGCACATGGTGAGGTTGCAGAGATAGGCAGGGGTGAAATGGTGAGGTTCACCACCATCTCTAGGCCCATTTATAGCTTGGATCTCAATGGCCCTTCACCATCTACCTCAATCTTTCCTCTATGGGTTGATCTTCTATCATTACACCCACACACCCTATGCTATAACTCTAGATCTTTTCTTCCTCTTGGCTGGAACATTTTCTTCTCTTATCTGCCCTTTCTCTACCTTGTAGTCTGTCACTCATCTTTCATGCCCCACACCAAACAGCAAGCAGAGGCAGTTGGTCTGTTCTCTGATGCCTCCAGTATAATACTCTGTTCATACCTCTATTTTAATGCTTGCAGCAACGGATACGCAATTTATCTTCTCTATGCTACTAGACTATGATAGCCTGTAGTCCCTTAACCATACATTATTCATCTTCGTATCCTCAACGCTTAGTCTTGGCAAATATCAGTAAGTGTTCCTCGAAGAATGGGAATATTTGGAGGCAAGAGATCAATATTAACGAGCTACTATATTGCACGTTTCGACAGATGTAAGGTGTATGGATTCCATCAAAAAGAATAATAATAATCGATTCCATCTTTTAAAATCTCTGCGTACAGGCTGAAATAATTTGCATTTCTCTGAGAAAGAGAATCTTGTATAAGAGGGTCTTATACACTTTCTCGGCTACTACCTCAACAAAACTAATGATTCTTTTAAGCCATTCTGAATCTTTGAAATATTGACATAATGTCTTCTGTTTCCTGCATTTGATTCCTGCTCTCTGTTCCCCGTTTTCATAGTTCTTCACATACCTTCATTATTTGGATGATATTCAGCAAATGAGGAAAGCTGAGACGGTAAAGTAGACAGACACAGGCTATATAGACAAAAGGCAAGTCTAACTACTTCCTCCATCCTTGGCAAACTATATGAAAAAGCAAGGCCTTTATCACCATCCAGTTCCACCAAAATACTAGCATTAGAGGATTTCTTTCATTCTATATTATACCCCTCTATCCGCGATGGGTAGAGCTAGCAAGTGACCTGACCACTGGAAAATGGGGAATCCTTAAATGTCAGTTTGGATGGAATTCAGAAACATGGGAGAACGCAAGCCAAGAGCAATGTTGCTGAAAGGGTCATGCCAGGCACCCATGAAAGAGGAGCTACGTGGGTCCTTAACACAGCCAAGGCTCAGGAGTGAAAATGAGTAAAGGAAATCTCATTGAAAATGGAGCGAAGGGGGAGCTCCCCTGAAGGGGGAGCTCTCGCACAAGTACCACTAGGTGCAGTCAGCACAACCAGTAGGAAGAAGGAAGATAATTCTTATCTTTAGGAGGGAGGACACTTTTCACATAGGAATTTTATCTCCTGCTTTCAAGAAGAAGGAAGGTCTCTTCTTGTGTCAGCAATAACACGCTAACCACGGCCTGCAGCCAATGAGAAACTGCCACAGCCTCAAACTCTTGTTCTTCTCCAAGGAACTTTTGTTCAAAACAACCCTCCCTAGGGGCTCCTGGGTGGCTCAGATGATTAAGCGGCTGACTCTTGGTTTCAGCTCAAGTCACCATCTCATGGTTCTTGAGTTCAAGCCCTGCATCGGGCTCTGCATCGACAGCATGGAACCTGCTTAGGATTTTGTCTCTCTCTGTGCCCTTCCTCTGCTCGCTCTCTCTCTCTCTCTCTCTCTCTCTCTCTCAAAAATAAATAAATAAACATAAGAACAAACAAAAAAAGCCCTCCCTAATTTCTTCCTAAAACCTAATAAAAGCCGATCTTCCTTTTTGGTCTCTTTGGATTTGCCTGTGGTTTGTCATGGTTTGCTTGTCCCAGATTGCAATTCCTCTGCTATTCCCCAATAAACTCATTTTGCTAGTAAAATAACTGGCTGTTGTATTTTTAAGGTTGATACAGGCTTTCCTTGGATGGTAACAAGGCATCTACAGACATTGGCTGGGTTTCCATGCCCTCATTCCCCAGTGTTGGTCACAGACAATGCAGGATACCCCAATGCTGACTGAACTCTCCTAACTGGCCACCAGGTGTGGTCCTCACACCCAAAGACCCACAAATCTTTGGCAAGGCTAAATCCCATCAAACTCATTCCTACTCCCAAGAAGCCAGGACACTTTCACCTAATCTCTCAGCAAGTCAAAGTCAAGATTTTATTTTTTTTTTTTCCTTTCCAACTGGTTGTGATGACAAAATCTGTATCTTGCCACCTTCTGGGCCTTCTGGGATGTTCCCTATTGATTCTCAAGAGCATTTCCTCTCACAGCAATATCAAGGTCTTATAGACATTTACTGATTCTCTTTCACACATTCCTGGTACAACAATCACAACTCCACTCCCGGCAAAGTAGAAATGTCCTTGGTCACAGGAAGGGACCCATACAAACAAGTACAGAAGAAAAAACACAATGATTAATAGATAACATTTCAAAAGATTATGTCCCTGTGTATGGAAGTTCTCAGCCTTATTACCCACCCTGAAAATGGAGATAATATCAGCCTTCTCTGCTTCATGAGATCACTGTGACAGTCACAAGAAATAATGGTTGAAAATATGTAAATGGAATCTCATCGAAGGCAGGGATTTGGTTCCTAAAGAACACAATAAAAACCCTATTTGTTTTTTTTTTTTAATTACCCTTGAAAATTTCTTCACTTGTCAATAAAGGATAGCATACAAGTTTTGTGCCTAAAACTCTGTGCCATCATTCTTAGGCACACTAAATGTTGAGAACCACTGAGCTAGATGGAAAAAAAAAACAAAAGGAAAATCTATATGCAGATTTTCAGACATTCAACCCATGGTGTATTTAAGAAAACTATCAAGCCACAGACAATGACCAAGAAAAGGATGAAAATTTTACATGCTCTTTTTTGCCTACCCGGCTTAGTCCAACTGGGTTAATATTAAGCCACTATAATATCAATAGATTGGCAGGGGAGGGAGATTTGTAAAGATTTCAAAAACAAATAAAGAAACAGTACTGCAGTCCATTGCTTTCTAGCATGGCCACAAATATCAGGGAGACACCTCCACAAAGCCTTAACACAGTGTGACAAAGGAGTCAGCTCACAATGTAGCGTTATGACGTAATGCCCAGTGACTGGGCTTAGACCAAGCTCATCAGCCAATAAATATCAACGCTCCTCTCTGAAAGAGCCCAAACCAAGGGTCTGCCATCAACAGGCAAGCCAGTCCTCCCGCCCTGAGCTACACCTCTCACTATGTGAAGACATTGGCCCCAGCCGTTTAACAACTTCTTACTCTTAGGATCTAATTTTCTTTAAGACTCAGACACCAATAACTCACTTCTCACTTCTCAACTCAGCGCCAGGCCAATGGTGACAGCCCATAGGAGCTCCTAGCAGTGTGGACACAGCTGGCAGGCATTTTCCTCTAATCACAACCACCTGACACAGAAGACTTATGGAGTTTTCTAGTGCCTTTTATCTGGAATACTTTAGATGAGTGTAGGAGACCTGAAAGTCAAAACCTTCTTAGAAATTCCACTTTAAAGCACTGGCCAGACCTTTTAGAACTGGAGTTAACTCTTTTCATATCAGTGGGAAAATAGGATGATACATGCCCTACATTTAGCAATCACTGCCCCTCTGCTGTGACATGTAAACAAAGATCCATTGTTCCGAAACCAGTGTGCTCGCTTTACCTTAAGGTAAAAACCTGTTCGCTGCAGAGCTAATGGCCATTAGTAATATGGTTCTTCCAAATCTCACAGCTCTGAATTTTATCTTAACCAGTATGGGAAGGATGTAAGCTCTGAAGATCAAGAAATACTACCTACACATACCAAAACATAAATGGCTAAGAGTTTAGAGGCATGGGGCAAGGAAGGGGGATGTTGCTTCAAGTCGCATAAAGAGGTAAAGAAATAGGGGCGCCTGGGTGGCGCAGTCGGTTGAGCGTCCGACTTCAGCCAGGTCACGATCTCGCGGTCCGCGAGTTCGAGCCCCACGTCAGGCTCTGGGCTGATGGCTCGGAGCCTGGAGCCTGTTTCCGATTCTGTGTCTCCCTCTCTCTCTGCCCCTCCCCCGTTCATGCTCTGTCTCTGTCTGTCCCATAAATAAATAAAAACGTGGAAAAAAAAAAATTAAAAAAAAAAAAAAAAGAGGTAAAGAAATAAAGAGGTAAGGAAACCTTTGTGATAGTAGAACTGTTCTGTGTCTTGATTTGAGTCGTGGCTACCCAACTCTATGTGTGTGATAAAATCACATAGAGCTTTATGTACACGCAATTGAATGTATGTAAAACTAGTGAAATCTGTTTTTTGAATTGTTTTTTGAATTGGCCTGTTGTCAATTTTCTAGTCTTGATATTGTCTATAGTATGCGGGACATTACCACGAGGGTAACTGGATGAAGGATGCAGGGAAACTACATTCTAACCCCTAGAGGTCTTTATTTTTGCTAGTTAGTAGGCATGGTTTACCATACTCAAATTAATTGCTACAATATCAGAAACTATATGAATAGCCATTTAATTTCATTAGCAGAAATGCTCAAGACTTATCGCACTTTCTGCCCAAAGGTATAGCAAATAATAAATCTGGTAGATGTAAAACCTTTAAACTTCATGCCTGAGTGACTTTTAGTCTGGTAATGTCCGACACCGGTTATTGTCCAAGTATGGTTTCTGAGCTATCAGTATTAGGAATCTTGTTAGCAATGCAAATTATCTGTCCCTCCTCAGGCCTACTCCTGAAGGACAGAGGAAGGGCGGGAATCTGTGTTTTAACAGCAAAGTCTCCAGATTATTTTGATGCACATGAAGGTTTGAGAACCACCACTGTGCACTTTCCGTTGCTATAAGACATCTGGCAAACATTCATATTGAAAAAGAGAAACCAAACAAACACGCAACACTAACTTCTGGCGTAGGTTACATTTTAACATCTGGCCCTCTCTGTCTCTATTGCGCCTCCCTCCTCAATCTTGAATTCCTGATCCTCCCTGAAGACCGAATCCCATTGGGCCAGTTCATAGAATTCCAACTTTCTCATTCTAGAATAATTCCTAGGGGCTCCATGAAAAAATTGAAGGTAGACCACGTCTGATTCCCTGGCATCTGATTTCATTCAGTTAATGTTCGAAAACCGGTGTCTTGGCGACGGGAAGTGTTCTTCACATCCTTACATTATAACCTTCCCAATAAATATTCATTGATTATACTTTTCATGCATCCCTGTTTGACTCTAGAATTTCTAAAGAAAACTGTTCATTGTCAAGACTAATGGTGTATTCTGGTATGGGTAATTCAACTCAAATAATCTCAATGTTATTTCTGCTGAAACCAGACTCAAGCACGGGTGCTTTGTTTTGTGTTGTTTTTAATGATTATTTGCTTATTTGAGAGACAGCCGATTTTCTTCTTAATTATATTCTTCTCGGGCTCATATCAGCATGGGTTCACAGGGCCAGGAATGGGTTTCGTTAGCCTACAACATTCTGAGTGACATTAACAAGAAAAGACAGCACTAAAATTGGCTACAATTGATCCCAAAAATATATTTCCGTATGTTCATTTTAGCCAGTGTCCCACAGCAGGGAAGTCACCCGGTCATTTGCTTCGACCCACCCCCGTGTTGATAACAGATGTGTCATTGTCCCAGATGCTCTAATGTTAATTACTTAAAATCACATGTACTTAGACTGGTAAAATGTAAGCCTTTAAAATGTAGGGCTTTCAGAGAAGAAATTGAATAAGAATGGCCGTGGGCCCAAACTCATCCCTGTAGTTACTCAAAGAGCTATACTGTCTTTCCAATGTAATCTCAAGATATCTCAACAGAACTAGAAAAGTAACTCATAGTTACAAAATTCAGATCTTAGAACTATGCATTGAGAAACACTTGAACTTATAGTAGATATCTGTCTGTAGTGTAAAATAAACCACCACCACTTTGAAGGCAAAAATTAGGGTAAAATGGTGATGAATGGGAACAAGAATTTCATTCTCCAACATGGTGATAGGCTTCAGGTAAATGATACCTGAGCTTAATCGATTTAAGAATTTCTTTTCATTTTTTATTACAAAATCAATATTTGCCCTTTGAGAAAAAAATTAAATTAAGAAAACCAGAAAATAAAATTAAGCCAAAAATAAATAAATAAATATGAACCCCCATAAAATCCCCCCAAAAGTAAAGTAAGAATGTTCCTGCTCCGTCTTTCACAGGTTACATGCCCCCTGTGAGAAAATGTTAGACCATGAGGGAGGGCATGCTGCATAGCAATTTAGACAGAAAGATGCAGTTCTTGTTATAATAAAATTCCTTTGCCACAAAGCATCATAGCAAAACAAATACAGGAACTCAAATAGAACAATAAAAATAATATGAGGTCACTGAGTCCTGTTATTTATAACAGCAGAAATTTGTGTTTGTTATGAGAAAAGCAGTCATGGGCACAGAATGAAGGGTGCTTGGGGCATGCGTGTTCCTTAGTCCATTCCAAAAATATGTACTACATGCCTTTGAAGTGCTGGGGACATAACAGTAACCAAGATATAAACTCCCTGCTCTCAGAGATATTACAAGCTAATAGGAGAGCCCAGAGGTAAATTTACCCTGGAACTAAGGAAGCAAAGCTTTAGGGCTTTGGGTCTTTGCAAGAGACCTTGTACCTCATCGTGTACTCATGAGTTTGAGTTATTTTTTCAAGGGTCAGTAAAATTGTGTCATCCGCAGACCCCACAAAATCTGGACTCAGCCTGGATTAGATAGATAATAAGCAAGTGAAAATAGAAGATAATTTCCAGCACTGACAAGTGCTGTGCAAGAAATAGAAGAAGTTGATTTGATAGAGAGTGAGAGCACTATTTTAATATGGGGGATCAGAGAAGGATTTGAACTAAGACCTAAATGAAAATGCTTTAGAGGGATCTGAATGAAAAGTTTTTAAACACTACTTCAGATTGAGTTTATTGACATATCTAACATGCATTAGATAAAATTTGCTCTTGTGGCACAATGATATTAAATTTAGAGAGATTAGGGGCGCCTGGGTGGCGCAGTCGGTTAAGCGTCCAACTTCAGCCAGGTCACGATCTCACGGTCCGGGAGTTCGAGCCTCGCGTCGGGCTCTGGGCTGATGGCTCGGAGCCTGGAGCCTGTTTCCGATTCTGTGTCTCCCTCTCTCTCTGCCCCTCCCCTGTTCATGCTCTGTCTCTCTCTGTCCCAAAAATAAATAAAAAACGTTGAAAAAAAAATTTTAAAAATTTAGAGAGATTAATTGTAACTTTGCAAAGGTTTGGCCTTAATCATATTTTGTTTTCCACAGGTATGTTCAGTAGAATTCACGAGAACTGATCATGTTTATGACTTCCAGATTTTGTAATAAATGTATTAGTATTTGTTCTAGTTTTTTTTTTTTTAATTTTTTAAATGTTTTTATTTATTTTTGAAGGAGAGAGAGACATAGCGTGAGCAGGGGAGGAGCAGAGAGAGAGGGAGACATAGAATTTGAAGCAGGCTCCAGGCTCTAAGCTGTCAGCACAGAGCCCGAGGCGGGGCTCGAACTCACGAACTGTGAGATCATGACCTGAGCCGAAGTTGGATGCTTAACCGACTGAGCCACCCAGGCGCCCTCTGTTCTAGTTATTTTTATTATGATATTTCATGGCTCTTCTCCACGAAACATTTGAAAGTGTTTTCAAAAGCAATAAATAAAATATATATTGTATATATTATATTCTAGCAAGCCTAGGGAACTAAATCATTCTGAATTAAAATATAATGTGTGCATTTGTATGTGTGTCTACTTCTGGATTTATAAGTGTCTTCATTATTCATTATTGTCTACATGGGGAAAATAAATAAACAAAAAATGCATTGAAAGTGAAGAGTAGAATTAATATCCATAAAATCTTTAAATGACTTTTGTGTCTTGTGCTGTAAATGCAGTAATCAAGAAACAGGAAATAGGTTCTAGACACTGTTTTTCAGCTCTAATAGCAATATAAAAATATTAGCTGTGGTATTTCCTTTTCATACTCATCAAGTAGTATTCTTTATATCTTTTCATTTTAAGAATTAGAGTTATGTTACTATAAGCTCTATGTTAGTGGTCTTTTTTCACGATGTTTTCTCCAGTGTAAAATGCTTACAGTACAACAGCTATACTTCTGAGTCCTGAGTTCAAAAGTAAATACTATTAAGATATTTCTTACCTAATGCTAACTTTCAAATCAACCCATTTCAAGATAGGCTCCATGGAGAACATTTCTATGTTGCTATAATTTATTGTTCAAAAACTAGCTTCCATCAGACTCACACCTAACTCCATAATGACAATTCCATTGTAATAATGAGTAGCATATTGATGTTGCAATGAATATGTCCAGAGTTGAAAAAGGAGAAAAATTTAAAAAAAAAAGAGAGAAAGAGAAAGAATCACAGGAAGAAAGGAGAGGAAAGGGATTAATAGAGAGATGGAACTTCACAGGAAAGGAAAAGCTCAGGTTTGAGGAGACATCAGCTCTCAGACTTTCTTTGCGTTTTCTTCTGTTGATGACCCAAACTCTACTCTCTGTTTACTTAAGTGGTCAACTCCAGTGCTGGGGCCTCAAATTTACCCCTGAGGTCAATGCAAGTCTTGTGTCTTTTCATTTCCTTTTGCCCTACCCAACAGCTACTTTCCCACAGTCTCTTCTTGCAAAGCAACCAAGTCCCCAGTCTACAATTAAACATGTGGACTCCTCCAAGTGTTAGAATTTCTATGTCATGAATTCTGTATGACTCCTCAGAATCAATTCTACACCCTGCTTCCCTTGAAGGCATCTCTGTTTAATTAAAAGAACGGTCCAAGAGTACTAGTGTTGACACTCTATTCCTCCAAATAAATAATTATATGTTGAAAAAGCTTGATAGAATAGAGTATCTCCATAAGATAACAATAGTGTGATAGTGTTACTCCCTCATCAACAGATCTATATAGTCTCCATATAAGAAGGGAGACTTTACCATATAAAAATTCTAGTTACCATAATATTTCACATCATAATTCCAAATAGTCTATATTTATATGAGTTCTCTATATATTAAAATAGAGAGAGAGAATGTGTCAACTCTGTTTAAAGTTGGAAGTGCTGGTAACTGGATTTTATTGACCTAGGTGCTCAGAGAAACAAAGGAGTACATTACCAAACAGGAAAAACTTAGAGGAGCAAAGAAAGAAATTTGTTCATTGGAGTTGAGAAAAAGAATTCAGTTGTTAATGTATGAGGAGAGAGATACAAAAAGAATCAACTTAACACGTTAGAGTT
Source organism: Puma concolor (assembly GCF_028749965.1). NCBI lineage: Eukaryota > Metazoa > Chordata > Mammalia > Carnivora > Felidae > Puma > Puma concolor. The sequence continues at coordinate 14,363,278 of NC_141667.1, read as the reverse complement.
GAATGAATTTTTTGACACGCAGGAAAAGCTTATCCTGAACAGAGATAATGCCTCCGATTAAAAGCGACTAAAAAAGTTGACTTGTTTCATGCCTTAAGAATCAGATCTTTGTGGGTAACTCTGGCCTCTTCCTATGCAAGGTGTGGTCCACGGACCAGCAGCACTACCATCAACAGGGAGCTTGTTAGAAGGGAGGAATCTTGGGGCACACCCCACACCTACTGGGTCAGAACTGGTATGTATTCTAACAAGATACCCTAGTGATTTATATAGTTAAAGATCCCACAATCTCAATAATAAATAGACCTGTACATACACGAATGGGCTGTGAATGTATTTGGCTAAGTAATAGTTAATATGACTTCATAACTGGTATCTGCCATATTATTGATTTCTAGTAACCACTGAACAGAAATTACTTGTATAACACACTTCAGATATATCATGAAAATTACATAATTCAATGGGCTTGATGTTATATAATAAGAAAACCATGTGAACTAACAAAGGTCATTTATGAATTAATGTGTACATCTGAAATCTAGAACACAGAAAGAGAAAGAGTAGGGAAAATAAAGCTTTTGTTTCGCAAATGAATTCTGGATCTGGATAAGAAACAATTGGTGTTACTAGAGAAGATGTTGACATTTTAACATACAAAGGTGAATTCTCAGCTCGTAAAGACACCTCTGAACATATGACAATATAATTATTATACACTTACATGCCAAAAGTTAGCCCTTTTGTTTTTTAACAGAGGTTATCTAATTGCAAAGACCTTTTTGTGGTGTTTTAGACTACAGCTGCATCAATTCCAAATCCAGTCCTCCTAGATTCCTTTCTAGATAATTTCATTTGTTCCGGTAGATCTCACCCATTTTTTTTTCTTATTCCTATATTTTATCTAAAAGCTAACAATCCACTTAGAGCTCAAAATGTTAAGGGAAAGCCAATAGAAATAAGAACCAATACTGTAAAATGGTGTCACCTCTGTGAAGAAGCAGTTGCTCAAGAAATTAAAAACAGAATTACTGTATGATCCAACAATACCACTTCCAGAATTAAAAAGAGGTAAAAGCAAGATCCCAAAGAAGTATGTATATGCCCATGTTTATAGCATCGTTACTCACAATAGCCAAAAGATGGAGATAACCCAAGTGTTCGTCGAAAGATGAATGATAGAATGTAATGTACACGTACAATGGAATATTATTCAGGCTTAAAGAGGAAGGAATTTCTGACACATGTTATAACATGGGTGAACCTAGAGGACATTATGCTAAGTGAAATAAGCTAGTCACAGAAAAAGACAAAGACTCCGTGATTCTACTTATATGAGGTAACTGAAGTAGTCAAATTCCTAGAGAGAGAAACTGGGAGGGGATTTCCGGGGGTTGCGGGAAGGGAAAATAGAGAGTTCTTGTTTGATGGGCACAGAGCTTCAGTTTTGCAAGATGAAGAAGTTCTGACGATTAGTTGCACTACAATGTGAATGAACACTACTGAATTTCACATGTAAAAATACTTAAAATGGGGAGTGCCTGGGTGGTTCCATCGATTAAGGGTCCAACTCTTGGTTTTGACTCAAGTCATTATCTCAAAGCTTTGGGGGTTTGAGCCCCACACGTTGGGCTCTGTGCTGGTAGCTCGGGGGCTGCTTGGGATTCTCTCTCTCTCCCTCTCTTTCTGCCCCTCCCCGACTCACACTGTCTCTGTCTCTCTCAAAATAAATAAATAAACTTAAAAAAAATAAAGAAAAAAAAGATACAGAGGACATGATACTCAGCTGTTTATTGTAGCATTATTCACAATGGTAAAATACTAGAAGAGTATGATTAAAGTTCATCACTAAGAGAAGGGCTGAGTAATTTATGATACATCCACACCACAGAATAATAGGAAGACACCAACTTACGGTTAATCAGTTGATTTGGAAGAAGTTCCACAAAGTATAACTGAGTGAAGAAAGTAACATGGAGAACATCATGCATGTAATTTATCACATTTTGAAATGCAAGCTATCAACAATTTTAATAATCATCATCATCACATACATTACTGAACTCTCACTGTATACCAGGTACTTTTTTAAGCACGTGGCACAGAAAAATTCACTTCATCTTCACAATATCCCTGTTAACCTCACTTCACAAATAAGGAAACTGAGTCACTGAGCGGTTAGAAAGCGTCTCTAAGGTCCCACGGCAAGCACCAGCAAATTCAAGAATTTGGCCTCCAGAAGCCTGTCTTCCAGTGTATCGTTGTGTGGATGTGTCTTTCTCTGTGTGATTCCAGATGAAAAATGTGGAATGATGTGGAATGATGTGGAAGCGGCTGATGATGTGAGTTATGTGACGTAGATTCAGGAATGCTAATGTAGGTTAAAAGGGCAGGAACGGAGGGGTTGAAGAAAAGGAAAAAGAGAGAGCCAAAACCATAAATAGTATGACCACATTTATGTACTTAAGCAACATCACCTATGTGTAAGGGGAAATGGTAAAATTTTTTTAAAACGACAAATTTGTTTTGTTTCTTGAAACCTCAGCAGTGCTATTTATGAAAACGAAATTTGAAATGATCAGACAATATTATAGACAGATTTCTATAATCACATCCGTTTTCTCTATTTGAATAATTAAACGGACATCAGATATTTGTGCCAGTTTGCATACGCCTTTTATCTTGTTTCAAAAGACTGTGATTAGTAGTTTCAGTGTTTGCAAAAATAATAGCGAATATGAATCTATGGTTGATGGAGTGATAATAGGTGTTTGGGCAGGCTGGGGTGGGGAACAGCATGTTTCTTGGTCAAACCAGTATGGAGGGAGGATACAGGGTTAAAGACATTTAAATAGATCTTTTGTACCTCAACTGGCTCTGTTATCACTTAATATGCTAATGTTTTTACCAATCTCCAAAAGGGACTATGAACCATGCTTCACTTTTTATCCTTCTTTAGCTAGAGGACCCACCCCTTTTATTTTTAATACCATGCCTGTTAAACATTGTCCAAAAAAAAACGATTCCATAAAGCAGAATCTAGGATCCAATTACCTATAATATAGCTTTTCATAACCTTCAAAACTGCTGAAAAAACTATCTGCTGGAAGGAGGGAATAGGACGGATAAATGGACAGTACACACAGGTTTTACTTTTTGTTTTTGTTTTTGTTTTTGTTTTTTTTAGTTCACCAAGTCATGTTTCTACATTTGCCATTTTTCCATGCACAATATATTGATAGCAAAAAAACAAATTTGATTTCAGCCAAAATCATTTATCTTGTTGAAAATAAGGGGTTTGCTCACACAATAAGCCAATGTATTGTCCAGTAATATTATAATACCTAATTCCCAGATACGAACTTCCTATGATTTACAAACTGGCCTGTCTAAAGCTATTTTTCTGTTAATGTCCATTTTCTGTCCTTTTACTGTGTCAAAAGTTTTGTCATCAAGCCTTAGTAGCCTACTTCAAAGTAATGAAAAAGTCCCACAGTAGATCAACTAAACCCCCTATAACTGTTCTAGTCCCATCATTACCACTTAGGTAATAGTCAATCCTTCAAATCTGCATGAGATTTATCCAATAAGTATCTATGTTTAAGGCATTTCAGTAGGGGCATGGGGATCCTAAAACAGATAATACCCTATATTTCCCTCAAGGAGTTTATAATCTACTAAAGGGAGCAAAAAGTCTATACAGTGACTGACGTATGTTTAAGGAAGTAGGTATTAAACAAGAAGAGAGAGGAAAAAAAGATTGTATAACTTGGTCAAAGAGATCATTTTTTTCTACTAAGGAGCTGCCTTTCTTGGAGGGTAGACAACCCCGTATTTGTAGGCAATACTAATGTGTTAAGGAATCTTCTCTTAAAAGGCTGCTATCGAGGCACTTCCTAAAGCCTACAGCCCACTCTTGAGAGAAGCATGGATATTCTTGTTCTTTCCATTTCATTGGGTTTTTGGGAGGATCCAGTAAGAAACAGATGGGAAAGAATTTTAGAGATTTCTTGAATATAAGAGGATTTTATGGTTAAAACTAAAGATTGCCCATGTTTCGTGATTTGTAACAATCACCAGAGCTCCATGAGAGAGACTCCCACTTGTCCTTCGAAATCTGTCTTCCCTTCTTCTCTGCACGTGCCCGCTGAGCCTCATTGGTGGTTCAAAGTGGTGCCATGTGTTGAAGTTCTACTCCCAGGCCTCATTCTCAATGTCATGGGCACACCTCATCCACAGTCTCTTCTCCTTAGTGCCCTGGAATCCTCTGAAACCAGCTTTGCCCCATGGAGATGATGACACGAGTGGATGATGGGATAATGGAATGAGAACAAATCTGGACCCCTAAATAAGGAACGGTGTGGAGGACAGCAACTTGCCCAACCAGGCCTGTTGTGTGAGCGATACATAAATGGGAACTATTGAGTTATACTATACAGCAAGAGTTCTACTACCTGAGTTTTCGCCCCAGGTTTGCCACTGCTTAACTGGGTGATCTCAGATGAGTTGCCATTTCCCAATTTCTGAACTGAGAGCATCTGGCTAGATCAGTTTTTAACAACTGTGATTCACAGAACTCCAATTATCACATTTTTAAAATTATTTCAGAGGGCACTTTTGGTGGAAGAAGGAAGGATGGGGGCATCCAAGAAAGTATTCGAGCAAAGAATTCTGCAATTAAAAGTATTTATAGAGAACCGCTAGGCTATAAAATCCCAAAAATATATTCACATTCTGAAATGCTATGCTTGCAGGTGTTCAACATTGTTTCTCGTTAGTGACCATGGATTTCTTCTTTGAAACACCTGTGTGCTTTTCCTCATTTGTCCTTTGTGATTAGTGACACATATTTCATAAGTGATCTAAGTTAGTCATAGAACCCATGATTATAAAATGTAATTTTCTTTTTGCAAATTAACTAGGCTATCCAGGGATCTAAGATATGATCTTGACCTCATTAATATTGTACTTGAACCAACTTAGCTAAAAAAGTAGTAAGACCTATCTCAATGCATTTAATGAGTTCGTCAAAATCTGTTTGGTGCCTCTTATTGTTTGTTTTGGAAGAATCCCGAATGCATGACAAAACTAATTGTCCCACCACATTTTAATGGTTTTTTGACGCAATACTCCATCCCCTGTCTCCTATAATGGTGCCCATTACATGTCATTCTGCTATATCGGCAAAGTCTTTCAACCCATTGGTAGTCAAAATCTGATCGATCTGGATACCCAAGATTGCTTTCAAGACATAACATTTCTTGGGGTCCAAATTTCATTCTTCTTGATTATACAATATAACACTCACTCGTAACTTATGTCTAAGACTCAGTCTTCACACTCATACACTTCCTGTGATTTTATTGTTAGAACTAAAGATTATGCTTGTTTCATAATATGTAAGGAGAAAATCTTACTTTTAACAACTTCTCAATACTCACTCTATCTTTAGACATTCTCAATGATCCTTCAGTATATTTATTGTTAAAAATCTAAACCAGGATTGACAACAAAGCTCAACCAAAACTGGCAGCTCAAACTCCCAAAGCATTCCAAGCCAATGTCATGGGATTTAATCCTTAATGATATACTGTTTTGTACACAATTGTTATTCTAAAGAGTCACGATAAAAAATACCTACAAAAGGAATGGTGTTCCCTTATGTCATGAATTAAATGTCATGGCATTTCATGTTCTTTAGAACAGTGAATAGTATTTATATCAGTTGTCATAACTTGTAGCCACAAGTTTCAGAAAAGTCCGTCAACAGCCGATTAATTCAGATTAGTTATTTTCTCAGGAAGCCGGGAGTTTGAAAGTAGCCGCGGTAGAATTGGTTGGACAATGGAGTCGGGGTTGGCTTCTTTGGACTGCACACTGTTTTCATCCCGGGGGCAAGAAGGATAAGTCGGCAGCAGACATCACGTCCTTGTTCAGCTTAGAACCGGTTAGAAGAGTCAGTGACATCGACATGTGATCTTCCAAGATAAGCTTAAGTTTCCCATAAGACCTACTGCAGGTATGTGTATCTCTTCGGGAGAAGCGTGGCAAAGGACCGTCCCAGCCTGGCCAAAAATGCAGGCAGCTACTGTTGCCTCAGCAATTGAGGCAACTGTGCCTCCAGGTAGGTTTTCTTTTTTTTTTTTTTTTTTTTTTTTTTAATGTCTATTTATTTACTTTGGTAGAGAAAGAGAGCACAAGCAGGGAGGGGCAGAGAGAGAGGGAGAGAGAGCATCCCAAGCAGGCTCCACTGTCGGCACGGAGCCCGACACAGGGCTCAGTCTCAGGAACCTTGAGATCATGACCTGAGCTGAAATCAAGAGTCTGACACTTAACTGACTGAGCACCTCCCACCCTGGGGGGGGGGGGGGCGGGGGGGACCCATTTAGGTTTTCTACAGACATCTTTACACACGTCTTCTTTTTACTGCTCATGTTCTGTTAACATGAAACGTAGCCTTTCAGAAACTCTGCAGCAAACAGAATGCTAAAAGGTAACAAGGTGCCTGCCTCTAAATAGCCTGGGTGTCACTCCCCGGATGCGACTGGGAATCAGGTGACCGAGGGACTCCGAAGAGATTCTCTGCACTGGCCTGATCTCATGTGAGCCCTTTGGGAGGGGTTGGGCCTTCCTGAAGTCACACAGATCCCAAATCTGGGGGTCTGCACATGACAGAGAATCTCCCGTGTTGGCTTGAAAAGGGGACCCAGTGCCAGAACTCTGAGCCAGGCTTTCTTTGAAAGTGCCGAGTTTGTGGAACTCTGTTATATAGCTAATCTCCACCAGCAAGTTCTTCACACCTCGAGAGGAAGAAACCTCTGCGTGTATGTGTGTGTCAGGGTGCACGCGCGTGTGCACCCATAGGCACACGCATGCGCTCGTCCGCAAATAGGGCTCAGTAGAAATTCAGCAGCAAATCTGCCCCCAACTTTGCTCAACACCGCACTGCAGGTCGCAGAGCGCACCGCCACAGCCCCACATCACAACCCTCATCAGGACGGACAAAGCCAGCGCACGGAATGGTAGTGACACAGACGTGTTAGGTGAGCCGCCCGTTATACTCGTGAGCCCCAGGGCCAGCGACACGGAAAGAATTCTGACATGGACAGATTTCCAGGGGACTGACCAGGGGGTTTGAAGGACACGTCTGGCAAAGAAGGTGAGTCCAGGAGTTAGAAAAGCCCAGATCCAAGAAGGGATGAAAGGGAAAACTCACTATTTCCTCCTGCAACTAAAGAAGCCAGATAACAGACACCAAAAGAGAGACAGAGAGAGGAAGTGGAAAGTGGATGAAGAGGTTCAGGGGATACAGGGGCGCCTGGGCGGCTCAGTCAGTTAAGCGTCCGACTTCGGCTCAGGTCATGATCTCGAGGTCCGTGAGTTCGAGCCCCGTGTGAGGCTCTGCGTTGACAGCTCGGAGCCTGGAGCCTGCTTCAGATTCTGTGTCTCCCTCTCGTTCTCTGCCCCTCCCCTGTTCATGCTCTGTCTCTGTCTCAAAAATAAACGTTATAAAAAAAATTAAAAACAAGAAGTTCAGGGGATACAAATCCTGATGTGTGTGTGTGTGTGTGTGTGTGTGTGTGTGTGTGTGTACAAGGAACCGCTGAACTACTCTGAAGTTTTGTCGGTCGGCATTCCTGAGGCAACCACGAAAGGTCTGATCCTGACCATGGCAGGCACAGAGGTGTCCCAGAACTTGGCCATTGTCAGTCCTCAGTGGTCAAGGTCTTGGTTGGGGAGGGGGTTGGAGAGGCCCTGGACGTGTGTGAGAGGTGGAGGAATGCAGCCCGACTCAACCCAAGCATCTGAGGGAGGCTGTTCCGAGGTCAGGCTCCAAGGAGCAAATCCCCAACACCAGGCCCAAAAAGACCATGTTCTTCTCGGCCAAAACCAGGAGCAACAGGTTGCTCAAGGAAAAAGCACTGCCTCCAGACTTCCTGTCCCCTGCGACTTCGGGTGGTGCAGCTTCTGTATCTCAGGCTGCCGTGGATGTACCTGGATTTTAACATCTTTCTGAAAACTATGATATTGCCCACCTCCCCCCCCATTTGGGGAAAAGTAGGGCTTAAAAAATGTTGAATGCTGCAGGATATGCAGATAAACAGGCGTTTCCAAGTTAGAAAAAGAAAGCTAGATTTTATTTTCCTGATAAATCTAGATTGATTTATTTAAAAAGAAATCAACTCACTTCTCATATTTTTAATGAGTCCTTTGTTGCATTATCAGCCCACATCAAATTGTTGCTGACATCATAAATACAGGATTGTGGGTAGAGCTTCTCTGATCCTATGCACAGTAGTTTCTAACTTGAGTGTGGGCCCATCGTTTCTCATGACAATAGTGGAGGTTCGATCGTGGTGCTTATTGCTTTGAACTTGTGTTTGCTTTGTATGTTTTGGAAGTCTGGAGTCTTAGCCCAGAGGAAATACGTTTGTCAGTTCATCATTATCATGAAGTCTCAAATCTCAAAGCTCACCTTCTTTTGCTATTCTCCAGACAATACAGAGAGCATGGCTTCGGAAAGCAAGATCTTCAAGGACAGTAAAGAGAAAAGGAATAAGCCAAAGAAATGCCTGTGAGAGAAGGACTAAGGTTTCTAGAAAATCTAGAACAGGAAGCTACTTTATCACTGCCTTCTCCTTCCAAGTGTCTCCTTAATTAATGGAAAGTAAGTTATGATACTTCCCTTTTTATTTCCCCCCAAATCTGTAATTTTGAAGGGTCCTTACTGCAATTAAGTCTCTTTGGTCTGTAGGTTGTCCCATGATACTAACATGAAATGTTATAAAGCTCCTCCCATATTCAAGTAACTTATGAAACTATTACATATGATCAGGACATAGTTCATTTCCCGAAAGCCTCCCCGTCGTATACGGTCATGTAGCTCAGCACCCTGATTTTGCCCTCCTTCATAGCAAACATAAACCCGTCCATTCATAGCTTAAACTTGTCTATGGTGTACAATTTTACCTTTAGTCGCCATAGCTCTTAGTAGTTTCTAAGACTATCCCCTGGATGATATGCCTTGGGGTATAGTGAAACTAAATTGCTTAAACAGCTTTGGTCACGTGCTGTGTACTTTTTTGCTTTTTTGGAAAGTGGGGCAGAGTATTAAGCTTATCCCAGAGTGACAGTAAACTCTTCAAAATTACACTGTCAAGTTAGTCTCTTTATTTGTTATGCATCATTTTACCAAAATAGTACGAACCAGAGACCACATAGTCCTAGGAAGCCTCCAAATGTATTATGAAGTGTACTTTGAGAACGGTAATGAAGCTCCGGGGGAAAGTTTTATTGTTCATAGCACACAATAAACCATTCGTGACACCATTGCACAGATTTCTCTGGGAATGGTACGAGATGATATAGATTTCCTTCTGGGGGGATCACGGATGTATAACATTACTTTTTTTTTTTAATTTTTTTTTTTTAACATTTATTTATTTTTGAGACAGAGAGAGACAGAGCATGAACGGGGAAGGGGCAGAGAGAGGGAGACACAGAATCGGAGGCAGGCTCCAGGCTCTGAGCCATCCGCCCAGAGCCGGACGCGGGGCTCGACCTCCCGGACCGCGAGATCGTGACCTGAGCTGAAGTCGGACGCTCAACCGACTGAGCCACCCAAGCGCCCCACATTACATTTTTTTTTTAAGTACCGGCATGTGGGAAGAATCTGAACCTTTTCAGTGAAGCCATTTTTCCCGTCTGAGAAAACACTGCTGACATCCTGCTCCTGGGCTGGCTTCAGTGGTCTAGTGTTACGCAAACTTCACGGAACCCACGAGTGTGAGAAGTGCCCGGAAGAACAAGTCAATGGTGTCTCCAGGGTCACCATCACCACTCCCTGCCAGATGGTGATCCCCACCTCCAGCTGCCAGAACGCCACAGTATGACTTGTCCACCCAAAAGAAAACATCTTCAAAGATTTCCCCAATGTACCTGCGGGGAGGAATGAGCTGAGAGCAGCATAAAGATCGGTAGAACTTGAATCCCTTACTTCTGTCCTTGCTCTAGGCGCTTTATTTCCTGAGACAGTCTTCATGGGTCCACGGACTCTTCAGAGAACCTCTAACCTCAATCTCTCACCTTGTTTCCTGCTCTGGCTTATTACAACCATTAACGTAGAAAGTGGGTAAAGGAGAATTGTACAGGGGCGCCTGGGTGGCTCAGTCGGTCGAGTGTCCGACTTCGGCTCAGGTCATGATCTCATGGTTTGTGGGTTTGAGCCCCATGTCAGGCGCTGTCCTGACAGCTCAGAGCATGGAGCCTGCTTCGGATTCTATGTCTCCTTCTCTCTCTGCCCCTCCCCCACTTGTGCTCTGTCTCTGTCTCTCAAAAATAAATAAATGTTGGGGCGCCTGGGTGGCGCAGTCGGTTAAGCGTCCGACTTCAGCCAGGTCACGATCTCGCGGTCCGTGAGTTCGAGCCCCGCGTCGGGCTCTGGGCTGGTGGCTCGGAGCCTGGAGCCTGTTTCCGATTCTGTGTCTCCCTCTCTCTCTGCCCCTCCCCCGTTCATGCTCTGTCTCTCTCTGTCCCAAAAATAAATAAGAAACGTTGAAAAAAAAAAATTAAAAAAAAAAATAAATAAATAAATAAATAAATAAATAAATAAATGTTAAAAAAAATGGGTAAATAAGGATTGTACAGAATACGATGGTGTGAAATAGAATTTGCTGATCCTTGCTACAGGTTGAAAACCTATTGTAAACAAAATGCCAAAACAGTCTGTGAAAGGCCCCAATTGAAAGGCAAAGAGTAAAGGTAAGAAGAAGCAAAATAATATTTTGTGTGGAGGGACTTTGGGCTTCAGAAAGGGGAAAATGGAGGTTATCACCCTTTCGGCGTTTGGGCTGTACTGTGGGGCCTATTATGTCTTTTTGGCCTGTATTCCACATTTCAGGGGGCACATGGAGAAATTGAACAGACTGCAATAGCAGGACAGCTATCCAAATTGTCCTGTGAATGTCAACACAGATTTGAGAATAAATTCCAGGCCTTTATTTTCTAATGAAAAAGTACTCTTTGGGACAACGCATGTACAAGTAGAACATGGAATAATTTCCCAACTACCGCTAAGCCTGATTAGACTCGTACGACAACAATTTCTCTCCTGCCTCGGATTTACCCACCTTTTGATTTTCTAGGAGGGACTCTCAGCAAAATGACTAAAATCAAATATATTCTAATACGATCCTTTGAGATAAAAGCACCACCAAAGTCTCAGGGGACAGGAAGTCTGGAGGCAGCGCTTTTTCCCTGAGCAACAGGCCCTTCCTGGTTTTGGCCGAGAAGAACACAGTCTTCTTGGGCCTGGGGTTGGGGATTGGCTCCTTGGAGCCTGACCTCGGAACAGCCTCCCTCAGATGCTTGGGTTGAGCTGGGCTGCATTCCTCCACCTCTCACACACGTCCAGGGCCTCTCCAACCCCCTCCCCCACCAAGACCTCTTTTTTAGTGATATTGCCCTAAAGTTTGCAACATCCGTTTACAACTCAGTCCACTTTCAAACAGCACTACACCTCTTTATAGGTAGTACAGCTATGTGATAACGACAGAATATTCCTACCATTTCTTGTATCATCGCTATCATTCATTTCCCTTATACATAAGCTATTACCATCAAATATGTTGTGGCTATTGTCATTCAGAACAAACTGTTCCCTGTTAGGTCCATTAAGAATAAGAAAAATGAGATTTTGTTTTGTCTTTACTCAATCCTTCTCTAATATTCTTCCTTTTTTTTTTATATGGACCCACATTTCTGGCCTCTGTCATTACTTTCCCTGGGAAGAATTTTTTCAGCATATAGCAGGCAGTTTATAAACAAACAAACAAAAAAAAAAAACTATACTTTCGGGGGTGAGAACCTCCTATAAATTGAAAATTAATCTCTGAAAACCAAACAAGGGAACAGAAATACATAAACGTTTGATGGAGATCAACTATTCAATTGTCTCTCACTATAATGAGAGATTGAATTTGTCTCAGCTCCTTTTTATTCTTCATTTTTCTCTTAAAGGCCACGTGGTTCTTTTACCTACAAGTTAGAGAAAGGCCCAACCTAACAGTCTCTAAAATGGAATGGTAGTGGGAAGCCGTATCCCTTAGGAGGTTTGCAAGATAATCAACTGAGACATGAGGGGGGAAAAATGAAAACATCTATTGGTGTTTGTTTTTATTTAAAAATAAAGAATTCAACATTTACTAACATTGAATATACAAAATGACCTAGCACATGAACAAACGGTGAGTAAAGAGATCTGTGTTGGATTCTTCACAAATATTTTACTGATGAGGTACACGTTACAAGAAACAGGCACGACTAAATCGAACTCCAAAACTACAAACCAGAGAGATGTTCATAAGTGGAGTCATCCCCTCCCTCCTGCATGGATTAGACAGCATCCCACATGAACTCTCACAGGCGTGGGAGAAAGCAGCCCATATTTCACAGTGCTCCAGAGGAAAATTCCAGACACTTTGTTTAACGCATTTAGCTGCTTTCCAAGCCTCAATGTCAAGACCATTTTTGAATTGTTTGGAAAAGATAAAACCATTTGATTTTTTTTTTCTGCTGTGATGTGGCATTGTTCTGGATCGCATTACTGTGATTCTTGTTCTAATATCCTTCATAATGTTTCTTTAAAAACATTACTTCCCTTTCTAGTCTATTCGTTATTAAAGTAAATAATAGAAAAAAAATTATGCTAGAATGTTCACAATTATCTTGAAAAATATTTTCAAAAGTATTCATAACAACAGTACCTTATTGGATGCAATTTATGGGGTCCTGGCTGTGGGGAGTGTTGGAACACTCAAAAAGATGATGTATCCCTAATTTTCGAAAGAAAGAAAGAAAGAAAGAAAGAAAGAAGAGAAAAAGAGAAAGAGAAGAGAAAGAGAAAGAAGGGGGCAGAGGAAGGAAGGAAGGAAGGAAGGAAGGAAGGAAGGAAGGAAGGAAGGAAGGGAGGGAGGGAGGGAGGGAGGAAGGGAGGAAGGACAGAAGGAGGAAAGAAAGAAGGAAGGTATTGTATGGCTGTTTTCTAGATCTTTGGCCTCCTTTTTAAAGATTTATCCTACTACACACTCAAAAACTATGTTTCAAGAAATATTTATTGAACATTTTACTACATGATAGGTAGGCATCATTGAGGAAATGGTATAAATATGTACACAATTCAAATCCTCCCTTCCTAGAGATAAAAAATCTGGTGTTTTGAGCTATTGTGAATTCTTCTCTTCTAGCCATTTGGGGGGAAATTCCCTAACCCCCATAGCCTTTCAGAAAACCAGTCAATATCTTCATGGCCACAAGTTTACCATGCATAGTCACAAACTTATATTTTCCACTTGGTTGGTGCTATTGTGCTGCTCTAATTATGACACAGATGCTTCCTGTGGATACATGGTTGAAAATGTCTCAAGTAGTCAGAGACCATAAACTTTTCTCTTTATTTTTACAACATCTCTTGTGAGGTATAAAATAGGTATCAGCAGAAGTTAGAGCACTCTGATGACTCTAAATAAATCCAGGATTAAAAAAAAAAAAATCACTGTGCTTACAAGCTATTTTCATGGTTCCTTTTTTTAGCTCCACAATATGAAGGAAGAAAACTATTCTGAAAAGAAAGATGAGTTTCCTTCATGGTAGAACACAGGGGTCAACGGCCTAGAAAGGCTCATTCCAACTCTTCGTTCTACTGGATCTGAATTGATCCTGCTCTCCAGTGGCCATCTCCACCTTTTAGGGAGTGTGGAAAGGTCAAGAGAGAGGAAAGTAGAGGCAAAAAAAGAAAATAAGGCATGGGGGCTGGGAGAAGAAAGGGAGGTATCTTCTAGAGGAATCAGCACTTAGAGATGGAAACCCAGAGTTCGAACAGTGCCCTACGCTCTCTGTTCCCTAATTCTTCCCATCCAAGCAATACACGTCCTTTAAGCCACTGTTTAGAGATCCCTAACAGTTCTCCGCAAGCTTTCCCCAGCCCTGTTCATCTTAAAACTCTCCTCCCGTTCCTCGGATAATAAGAATCAGCTGGAGATGTCAGCATCTACAGGGTTTATATGCTTAACTTGTTTTAGCATTGGACATGAGATCCAAGGAGGTGACAATCATAGCATACCAAAAAGTGAGTGTGTTTATTCCTAATGGCTTTCATGTTGTTGACTGTAGGATGTATTTACCATGGACAGCATGGGAAGCAGTGACTGTTCTATCACAAATAAAATTTTCTGGGATATAGTAAGACCAATTTAGATTTAGCATCTTGGTTGGTTGGTTGATTTTTTTTTTACTTCCTATTTAGGTAACATTAGTGGGTATTCTTAAAAGGAAAAAAAAAATCAGCAAGCTAAAACAAAATTAAATGGAAGAAAAAGACACCAACAGATATTCCAGAATACATCTATGTTTAATTTTTTAACATTGTGTATTACCATTTATTCTTCTAGTATGCATTTAGTGTTCCCTGAGATTACAATGCTATTCCTCCCCCCTCAGCAAACCATTTTGCCAGATAGATGATAGATGATAGATAGATAGATAGATAGATAGATAGATACATAGATGATAGATCAATCCATCTTGGGCAATGAGAATCAGCTGAGGAAGTTTGTATCTACAGGATATCTATATCATCTATATCTATATCATCTATATCTATCTATCTAATATATTTGTATGTATATATATGTATATATATCAGCATATATATTGTATAAATGATACATTTGATATATATAATAAAATAAACCATATATATCATATGTAAGCTATTTCAATTCCTACCCATAAAGATATTGACATCTGTACCGAGATTTTCCCTTCTCTTGTGTCCCAATGACAGTTTCCCACACTCGCCTATGAATTACTCTCTGCCCGTGTTCTAAATCCCACATTATCCTAGGGACATCACTCATTTCTATATCTCTCTTTCCACCCCTTTACTCTCTATTACCTTTATCCCATTAGCATTTAAATGCTGCACACAGTGTCTTCTGTCTTGAAAATGAGTTAACTCCCTCCTCCTCACATGCCCCTTAGCAATCACCACTTGAGTTCTCCTCCCACTCAAGAACGGGGCTCCTTCTAAGAGTTGTCAGTCCACACCGCTTCCATTTTGTTAATCCTTATGCATTCCTAATCTTTCCAGAATCTTCTTCCTTCGCCATGCCATTGAAACATCTCCCACTTCTAAGCAGCACTTGGCATTTGTTGACCACTCACTTCCTTCCTTTAAAAAAAAATAAAGTTTTCTTCCTGGGGCTTCTGGGTTTCCAAGCTATTCAAGGTTGTTTTCCCTCTCAACATACTTCTCAGTCTCTTACTGAAGTTCATTGTCTTCTTCTTTCAGCTACCTGAAAGGGTGCCAGTGCTCCCAGATGCTCTTAACCCCATCTTCCCTTCTTTCTCTTGTTCTCCTGACAACCTCGTTCATTCTCGCCTCTCCATTATTGTCTCCGTGCTAATGGATATACCTCCCTATTTCTCCTTCTGCTTTCAGTTCAGAAAATTTTAAAATCCTAGGAAACACACCCAAAAGAGGAATAAAAGATTGTTCGACACACCATAGTTGTGGTCCCAAAGTTGGAATTTTTTTTTTTTTTTTTTCAAAACATTGTAGCAACTAAAGGTGCGTTACAGACTTTGGTTGGAAGGTCCTGACAGAAGCATCATTCTCACAGAATTTGTTTCTGAAGTTGGAGGTTGAGATATCATCAAAGTACCCATTATACGTGTATTAATACGACAGAGTTCTCTGACACATTTCCCATGTAGACTAAAATAATAGACTAAATAAACTCAGCATAATCTAATAGTCCACATTCCAATATCATCAATTGTCCCAAAAGTTACCTAAGGAGCAATTATTTACAGTAAAGAATCCAGTCCAAGATCACATATTGCATTAATTTCTATGTCTCTTCAGTCTCCTTCAGTCTGAAACAGTTCTTCAGTCTTGTCAGTCAAGACACTGAAATTGTTGGGTAGTACAGACAAGTTATTTTCCAGAATGCCACTCCAGTGGGGATGGTCCAACATGGTCCTTCATGAACACTCAGGTTGTATGATACTGTGTCTTTAGGGAGTCCGTTCGGGCAGTACATAATGTCAGTCTGTCCTAGAGACAGAAGAATCTTGAAGTCAACAACTGATGAGTCCGGAAAAAGGGTAGACAGAAATATCTTGTACTATTCCCACTTTACTATAAGTTTGAAATTATTTCAAAAGAAAATAATTTTTAAAAATGGAGAATGGGGAATGGGTGATTCAGATGACAATGACATAAGTTGATAAAGACTCAACCTGGATGATAAATGTGTACATGTACTTTATCTAGCTTCTCTACTTTTGTATCTGTTTCAATTTTCCATAAAAAAAGAAGTTCAATTTTAACTTCTGCCGTCACTAAGATGGCATTCCAATTTACGAAATAAGCACAGGATTTCCAACCCAAAGGATCTAAAGTGAAAATTTAACCCGATTCCATAACTTTTCAGTGAGACTAGAGAAAAGGTGACTTTTCCATGTTTCTTAATTTCATACCTAAAGGTATTGATGAAAGTGGTATCATGTAGACCGGTGCATAAAATAGGAAATTCAGCAGGAGCTGACTGTGCATAAAGCTTTCTCCGAGGGTTCAAGAGTCGTGAGACGAACTGTGCTGCAGAGACTTTGAAACACATGCACATGTGAGAGCATGTGGGGCAAACATTTTGAATATCACCTACAAAAATGGCAGAGTAGGGAGCATAGCACAAAAACTGTTAATTCCTAAAAACATGTATTTCTGAATCAGCTTTTAAAAGATGATGAGTGTGGGGGCCGCCTGGGTGGCTCAGTCAGCTGGGCGTCCAACTTCGGCTCAGGCCATGATCTCACAGCTTGTGAGTTCGAGCCCTGCATTAGGCTTTGTGCCGACAGCCCAGAGCCTGGAGCCTGCTGCGGATTCTGTGTCTCCCTCTCTCTCTGCCTCTCCGCCAATCAGGCGCTCTCTCTCTCTCTCTTTCAAAAATAAATAAACATTAAAATTTTTTTTAATAAAATAATATAAAAGATGATGAGTTTGGGGTGCCTGGGTGGTTCAGTCAGTTGAGCATCTGACTCTTGATTTGGGCTCAGGTCGTGATCCCACGGACATGGGATAGAGCCCCATGTCGTGCTCTGTGCTGAGCATAGAGCCTGCTTGGGATTCTCTCTCTCTCTCCCTCTGCCCCTCTCCCCTGCTCATGCTCTCTCGCTGCCTTTCTCTCTCTAAAAAGTTTTTTAAAAAATTTAAAAGGATGATGACTTTGGTTTGCACTTTGAGAGACATTTATTTTAAGGGGAAAGGCGCCTTGCAAGGGCATTGCACATGTTCACGTGTATTCCCTGCTTGAACATCTCACACGTTCATATCAATACAGGTCCATGAAGTGGACTGAATGGTGAACGCCACAAAGGTATAGCTATTTCCTAATCCCCAGAAGCTGGGAATATTGCTTTATATGTCAAAAGACTGAATATTTATTGTTCATGTGTAAAAAGGGGTGATTGAATTAAAGACTTTGAAAGGAAGAGGGTATCCTGGGCTGTTCCAGTGGACCTCAAATGCAGTCTTGTGTGTATCCTTATCACAAGAGACAGAAGTGGTGAGGACGCTAACAAAACTATTGTTTCTCTACTCGCAACACTTCTGACACCAAATGTGTAGGGCTCTTCCCCCCACACCAACTGATTTTCCAACTCTCTAGACACCGAGCGTCCTATAATTTAATTCAATGCTGACACTAATTACCCAGAGTTAGCATCAGACTCTGCAGGTTTCAGGGCTCAGTCCCACAGGACTGCCCTCCGTTCAGATGCCAGTTGCAAGTAATAGGTCCCCAGATACCCACTCTTCTGTCCGACTTGGCCATGAAGTCACAACCCCAATTCAGGTTCCGTGATTGCTGGAACAGCTCTCAAAATTCAGGGAATCATTTACTTACGTTCACCAGTTTATTTTAAAGGTTACAGATGAAGAGGTATGTAGGGTGAGGTCCGGAAGAGTGCCAAGCTCAGGAGCTCCTGTCTCCATGGAGGTGGGGCGTGCTACCTTCCCAGCATGTGGATGGGCCCACCAACCCGCAAGCTCTCCAAACCCTGGAGTTCTGACCTCACTTTCCTACCCTTCCATCCTTCCTGGAGGATAGAAGATAGAGCTGAAAGTTCCAAGCTTCTAATCGCGGCTTGGTCTCTTTGGTGACCAGTGTCTACCCTGAGGGCCCATTCCAGGAGCCCTCCAAGAGTAACCTTATTATAGCAAAAGATGCTTCTATCACCCAGAAAACGCCAAGGGATTTAGGGGCTTTATGTCTGATATCCTGCCGCTTCTATCCCTTAGGAAATTACAAGAGTCTTAGGGGCATTATGTCAGAAACGAGAGGCAAGGACCAAATATATATTGTTTATTATGTCACAGAAATAGACACACAGAGGAGAGAGACACACACAAGAGGTGAAGACAGAGCAGAGAGAAATGAAGTCACAAGTTGAAGAACCTTGGAGCCACCAGAAGTTGGATGAAGGGAGGGCGGACTCTGCCCCGGAGGTGCTGGTGGGAATGCAGTTCTGCTGATGGCTGGATGTCTGACGTCTAGTCTTCAGAAATGGGAGAAAATACACGTCTGGTGTTTTCAACCACTGGGATGGAGATTTTATGTGTCAATAGCCTGGGAGGGGGAATGCCAGAATAGCTAGTAAAAGAGATTTCTGAGTGGATCTGTAAAGGTGTTTCCGGAAGAGACCCACATTTGAATCAGAGACTGAGTAAAGAACTCAGCCCTCACCTACGCAGGCAGGCATTGTCCAATCCCTTAAAGACTTGACCGGAACTAAAAGATGGAGGAAGGGACAATCTGCTTTCTCTCTCTTCTTGAGCGAAGCTACCATCGTCTGCCCTCTGAATTCAGAGCTTCTGGTTCTCGAGCCTTCCGACTCCAGGACTTAATACAGTGGCTTCTCCACCCCTTCTCAGGATTTGAGCCTCAGACTGGAATTTACACCCCTGGCAAATGTGGTTTTCCAACTTGCAGATGGCATATCATGGGCCTTCTCGGGCTCCATAGTCATGTGGGCCAAGTCCCACAATAAACCTCCTCTTGTATATCTAAATCGAGAGATAGAGTGAGATAAAGAGATAAAGATAGCAGTACAAGGAGAGAGAGAGAGAGAGAGACCCTATTGGCTCTATTTCTGGAGAACCCAGACTAAGACAGACACCTGGTTTATCACAATCTGTTACACGGCCC
Source organism: Puma concolor (assembly GCF_028749965.1). Lineage (NCBI taxonomy): Eukaryota > Metazoa > Chordata > Mammalia > Carnivora > Felidae > Puma > Puma concolor. The sequence goes on along the minus strand of NC_141667.1, from coordinate 14,344,010 downwards.
TAAGAAACTAAAACAATATCTTATTCTTCAAAAAGTCTTCTCTTAAACCTAATCCACTATACAACATGCTACTAGAATTAAAGAAAATTAGTGTATTCAATCATGAAATTAGACTTTAAGAGGAATCCTTCGAGATTTTGTTTGCATGGAGCGAAAGCAGAAGGCCTTGGAGATTTCCATATTCATCCTAACACTGTAAGAAAGCCTTTATTATTTGCAGTCTGTGTCTCAATGTGGGGGAAGGAGTGAAGGCTTAACATCCTCAGGTAAAACACAACATTTAATTAAACCCTTATGATCCAGGGGCACCGGGGCGGCTCAGTCAGCTAAGCATCTGGCACTTGGTTTGGGCTCAGGTCATGATCCTGTGGTTCATGGGTTTGAGTCTCACATTGGGTTCTGTGCTGACAGCACGGAGCCTGCTTGGTATTCTCTGTATCCCTCTCTCTGCCCCTCCCCTGCTCTCTCTCTCTCTCTCTCTTTCTCTAAAAATACATAAATAAACTTTAAACAAACAAAAAGCCTTATGATCTGTACAATGATTGAAGCCCTGTTCTATCACTGCTAATACAATGGAAACTGTTAAAGCGGTTCTAGGACCTTCTGCAACTCAGGATGAAGTTTGATGTCAGTTTTGAACCAGGACTACCTCTATACCTTACAGTACCAGTGAAAAATAAAAATACAGGGCTTCTTATTCAGAAGTCATTAAGAATATCGAGACAGCATAGCATTAATCCAAGGACAGGGTCCTTCTAAGCATGGGGTCCAGTGTGGCTGCACAAACTCCCGTGGAAACAGTCCTGCGTGGAAATACTATCCAGTTCAGACTCCAGCCCAAGAAGAGAGCGTATCTCAATAAAAACCGTAAGAGATTACTCTTTCTGAAAAAAAGGGAGTGGAATAAACTCTCCCCCCCCACCCCCCCGTATGGCAGAGATTCAGGGGCAGAACACAGGCAGCCTGCAGAGGACACAGAGCGACTCAGAGTGGAATGAGAGGGAAGGAGTCACAGCATCTCCCAAATAATTAGAGAGGGTGATAGGAAATAACTGACGTGGGAACTAGACCTGTATATGAGCATCAGAGGAAGGCAAGACCTCCACATCGACAGATATATTCACTAGTAAGCTAAAAAAGCTTTTATACACACATATCTATGTATAATATATATGCATACACAAAATAATATGCACTTACAAATATATATTAGAATATGATAATAATGTTATTTTTATACAATATATTGATTTGTATATGCTGATATTTACTAATATATTAGTAAGAATAACATACATACTTTTATAATATATATGTTGAATAATATATATACTTTTATAACATATATGTTATATAATATGTATACTTTCATAATATATATGTTATATATGTTATATAATGTGTATACTTTTATAATATATATGTTACATAATATGTATACTTTTATGATATATATGTTATATATGTTATATAATATGTATGCTTTTGTAATATATATGTTATATATGTTATATAATATGTATACTTTTGTAACATATATGTTATATAATATGTATACTTTTGTAATATATATGTTATAATAATGAAAGACCCGATGAGAAGCATTAAAGGAAGCATTCAAACCAATGAATTCGTTTTTTAAAAGTTTTTGTTTTAATTCCAGTTGGTTAACATACAGTGATATATTAGTTTCAGGTGTACAATACAGTGATTCAACACTTGCATCCATCACCCAGTGTTCATCACGACAAGTGTACCCTTTAATCCCCATCACCTCTTTCACACACCCCCCCCCATCTCCCCTCTGGGAACCATCAGTTAGTTAAGAGTCTGTTTCTTGGTTTCTCTCTCTCTCTTTTTTTCCCTTTTGCTCATTTGTTTTTTAAATTCTGCGTATGAGTGAAATCATGCAATATTTGTCTTTCTCTATCCATGTCATTGCAAATGACAAGATTTCATTCTTTCTTATGAGTGAATACTATTCCATTGTGTATGGGTATATATATGTGTGTGTGTATATATATATATATACATATATACATATATATACATGTATATATATATGTGTGTGTGTGTGTGTGTGTGTGTGTGTACATATATGTGGGTATATATATATATATATATATACCTCTTCTGTATCCATTCTTCTATTGATGGACACTTGAGCTGTTTCCATATCTGGGCTACTGTAAATAATGGTGTAAACAAAGGATGCATGTATCCTTTTGAATGAGTGTTATTGTATTCTTCGGGTAAATACCCAGTAGTACGATTGTTGGATCATAGGGTTTTATTTTTAACCTTTTGAGGAACCTCCATACTGTTTTCCATAATGACTGCACCAGTTTGCATTCCCATCAACAGTGAGAAAGGGCTCCTTTTTTTTTCCACATCTTCACCAACACCTGTCGTTTCTTATACTGTTGATTTAAGCCATTCTGACAGGTGTGAGGTGACATCTCATTGTAGTTTTTATTTGCATTTCCCTGGTGATAAGTGATGATGAGCATCTTTTCATGTGTCTGTTGGCCATCTGTATACCTTCTTTTCAAACCAATAAATTCTAACATAGCCCAAGAACAGAGAAACAGTGAGAGAAATACATACTCAGGGCTTGAAAAAACTTGTAGAACATGAGAAGCAAAATTGTAAGAGAAATCAGAATGAAAAATTTCATGCCATATCCAACTGAGGGTTTTCACTAATGCTTTAATTAGGAAGCAAATGGAATGTGTTATTATGTGCAGTAATATTTTAATGTTTGTATAAAATGAGGCTTACATTAACTTTCTAGTAAAATGATTGTAAATTATTTTACATGGTGTAATTCAGTCATCCTTAACCAAGCTTGCAGTCATCTTCAAAACACCACAACAAGTCAAAAGGGGAAAAAAAAAAAAAAAAAATATATATATATATATATATATAGGTACAGTTACAGAGAACACCCTAAGTGCTCCACACATTCTGCCACCAAAATGAACAAATCCAAGGTCCTTTATAGAATATTATTATGAGCAAAAGCTTGTTTCCATCTTAGCACTGTATATATTTCACTAAGTTCAAGGAATGAGGAGTCAGACATGCACCTCGCCTCAGAGACCTTATGCTTCAGGAACCAAACCAAATACAGATGTAAGAAAAAAAAAAAAAGGAAGGCAATAAATCCCAATGGACTCCAAAGTTCGGAAGTCAGAAAAAAAATCTAAACAGTTCTGGAACTCAAAATTGTCCATTTCCTCATTCCGACCCAAGTATTATTGGTTGCCTATAGTCTTTTGTCTGCCACCATACCAATAACTGTCATGGCTCAAAGTCCCCCGGCTCACCACAGCCCAGTTACCTTTTCAGTAATTGTAATTCTGTTACCCTTAAATCTCTCAAAGGAAATCATCGTTCTAAGAGCCAGTGCTGACCAAACCCTCTCCTAATCCCTCGCATGAATTATCTCATTTAATACACTTAATATCTCACCTAAGACGTGTGTGAGGGAGGTATCTTTACGTTCATGTTTTATACTTGAATAAACCGAGGTGCGGGGAGTTTAAGAACTTTGCCCAGAGTCACAAGGTAATGTAGGTTAAGGAGTCAGGATTCACATTCCACCAGTATCTGTGTGCAGCCTCTGCTTTTATTCACTCTGTGAAGTGGCCTCCAAATTATGGTCAGCAAACTCCCTGATACGTGAAATATTGTGCCGTAGAAAGAAACTCGCCAGAGTAACAATTACCTTTAGAACTGGATGCAACATACACCAGATCCCGTATGAGTGCTGGAGTTTATATTCTTGATATAGCTTCTTTTGGCTCCTCCTCATCCTCTCTTTTGTGGATCTCATATAATTCCCTCCTCATGCAAATCTGGCCTCAACATCTAGGTTGTTCTTCCATTGCGTCATAGGGTTTGGGGGGATCTTATGGTAAAACTTGATTATACAATTTTTCCCAAGATTTACTCAAAGCATTGGATCTTTACCAATGAAAGAATTGCTTCATCCAGTATGCTGTTTTCCCTGGGAGAAGAAATATGGAGACAGAAATTTTAGTCACATAGGGCTGCATCTTTTTTTTTTCCTGGTAGAAAGAACACTTTGTTCCATCTGCCTTTGGTGCTGTATCCCCAATACCCAGCCCCCACTACCCCACCCCGGCTGTAGATTGGAGAATTTAAACATGAACCCTTGTGGTAGGTTGGCAAGAAAGGGAATGATTAACTTAGTCCAAACTGAAAATACATTCCCCTATTGTGTAGAAAGATGTAAAGGTATGTAACGCTCTTAAGTACTCCTGGTCTGAAGGATTCTGGCATGATTACTATCTCACCTGTTATCACCTAGATTACATTTAACATGTATATCTGTTCTTAAAAAGAAGGTATGTAAAAAACAGTTGCCTAATAGTAAATGATCAAATGAACTCAAATACATACACAAGCAGTGACAAGATAGATTCGGACTGGAGTACATGCACTTTTCCCAAATAAGAGTGAAGACAATGGAGGTTGATGGTTTGAAGTTTCGATATACTGGAGAATCTGTTCCAAGAATGGAATATGACCTTGGATCTCACCTAGAAACCGGCACTATGCATTTACAAACCAGAAAACTGAGTACTTGTATAACTAAAACTATCCAAGGACTGTAAAAAGTAAACCAATATACAATATGCTCAGCAAATCTACGAGCTAACGATCCTTTGTCTTGTAATTAGATCACTGTTCTTAAGATAGAAGTCCCAAACATCTCAGATGTCTTTTCTCCAGTATCTTTACATAAATGCCTGCTGTCATTCAGCTTTCTCATAACCTTCATCATTTTTATGTTTTCTGATTTTTTTTAATTTTGACCATCACCTTAGGCTATTCCTTAAAATATTGCAACTCCTCGTATTTCAAACTCATCTAATTAAAGATGTCCTATCTCCTGACACCACATCCCAAAGCAAACCCATACAGACATCCATGCACACATATACCAAGATACTGAAGAATGAAAACGAGTCCCCCAGGCCAATCAACAGCAATACACATACACTTTAGTACAAATATTTTTACATTCTAGTTCAGTGTTCTGCTCTCTGAGCCATATTACTTCAGCAGGACGTCTAGTACATTGTTTCTGATCAGCAATTGCCAAATGTTTAACTACCAGTAAAAACAGCTTTGTGCCCAACCTGAACGATACCCGGATCAAAGCAAAACTGTTCCCAGACACAACATCATTGTTCCATCTATTGTTCCCAGATCCTAGGCGGTATTGTTCCCAAATCCTCAGCCTTTCTTGGTGGGCTTAGTCCCTTTTTTTTTATCACAGCCATTGCTCCCCCAATAAGAATAGCAATCCTGACTAAAGCAAATCACAATGTTACCGTTCTAGAAAGAAGGGCTTCAATGTAGGCAACTACTGGGGCCAGCGTCACTTGCCAGGTGAAAACGCAGCATAGTGTCATGGGATTTCCCAAACAAAGACATGTTTAGCTCTCTCTTGAAACAGAGGGTTCGATGTGACTCGTTAGATAGTTATTAAAATGTACCACCCATAGGGGCGCCTGGGTGGCGCAGTCGGTTGAGCGTCCGACTTCAGCCAGGTCACGATCTCGCGGTCCGTGAGTTCGAGCCCCGCGTCAGGCTCTGGGCTGATGGCTCGGAGCCTGGAGCCTGTTTCCGATTCTGTGTCTCCCTCTCTCTCTGCCCCTCCCCCGTTCATGCTCTGTCTCTCTCTGTCCCAAAAATAAATAAAAAAATAAATAAATAAATAAAATAAAATAAAATGTACCACCCATCTTTATTTCCTCTGCGTTCATCAAGCCACCTCCATCTGGAATTAGCAGTATTCACTTGACCTCCAAACCATCAATTTATTCACTGAAATAGATGCAGTTGAAGGCGTGTGCAAATGGTATGCTCTTACTTTGGATGTTGACATACATGTTTTATTCTAGTGACTGTGCTGTCCTCGTGACAGCGAGCCAAAGGGGGTAATTTGAGCAGAAAGTAATTGGATATTCGTAGAACGATGAAGCCAGAAGGGCCTCAATTCTGAATTTGATAGAATAGAAAACTGAAGTCGAGAGAAGTTCGGAGACTCTCTTAGGTCATTCCAATCAGACTAATATGGGAAACTGAGGCCCCCAGAGTCCACGTATGTGCCTCATTCTTCAAAATGTGCTGTTTCTTACGCACCATCAGCATGCTATAGCCACGACCTCCTACTGGTCAAAAGACCTCAAATGACTCCACATGGGAGTGTTGGCTTTTATTCTAATTATTGACTATTTACGTTATTTATATTGATTAACAAAGACAGGAAGTATTCTAATAGCTCTTGGGAGCTTATCTATTTTTAAGCACAAAACACGTGAACAAGGAGAAAATTCTTATTACGGGCTAAATAGGATTATTAGTCCCATTCATAAACAGCATTTCTCACATAGACAAGAGCAACCAGAACACTTAGTAATGGATTGGCCCTTACAAAATTAACTTAAGATACGCAAAAAGCTGTTCTTTCACTGTTAATCATCAAGATGCCAGAGTGGTAAATGCATGGAACATCTTTCCATTCCATTATTATTTAGGAAGCAACAAATAAATATTAATGGAGTGTTTATAGGGGTTAGGCAGTATTACAGGAAGCATGGCATGACACAGTGGTTCTCAATCTTAGGCGAATATTTGAAACATCTGGAGGAACTTTTTAAAATCTCAATAGCCACGCTATAGCGAAGACTGGTTATTAAAAAACAAACAAACAAACAAATCTCTGGAGTTGGAACAAAGGCATTGACATTTGTAAAGCTCCCCAGAAAATTCCAGTCTACGGCTAAATCTGAAAATCACTGAAACAGAATAACTGAAGCTTTATATTCAACGTATATGTCATCGGATCCTGTGTCTGTCTCTTGCTTTCTAAACTTGGGCCAGTTTCTTTATCACTCTGTGCATCAGTTTCTTATTCTGTAAAATAATGATGATGAGGACAATGACACCTACCTCCTATGTTGTTTAGTGGCTGGGTGGTAATATATGTAAATCTACATAGCACGTGACAAAGGACAGGGAGTCAGTGAATATTAGATATTAGTTTACGAGGAGGATCTGTCTCTATTCATGGCGGCATAGCTCGCATCAAACTAAACCTCCTATAAATAACAATCATAAACTCTAGACAAACAGAGCAAAGCAACTGTTTGCAGGCGTTGGTGTACAATCCAAAGCAGGCAAAAACAAGAAAATCTAGTCCTTGAGGGGAAGCACCCCAGGCGAGCTCCATAATTAGTTGGCTTTTCCCCTGAGGACATTCTCAGGCTTCTTGCAGCGCAGGGCGCAGGGCGAGAAGAGAAATCAACCAGGAAAGAGCATCCTATTGTGGAGAGGACACAAAGGGCGGAACGGGAGGGCCAAGGGTGCAGGAAATTTGAGGAAAAATTCCAGAGTCCCACAGAAGGGATGCCCCCCAATCTGCCTGCAAATACTCTCAGTTTGCCCTACATCTAAACCGTCCATGCTTAATGGTGAGAATCTGAGGCACCAGGCAGAATGCAGCGGCTGGAAGAATAAAGAAGCGAGAAAGTATCTCCGCGACTATCTCGTGGTGGAGAGTTTATAGTTCCAGTGTGGCCAGGTTAGTGGGGCTTACTAGTTATCTTCCCTTTTTATTGGATCTCTGAAGGACCACACCTTAGGGGTAAGAATCACACATCATGACTAAGATCTATGGCACAGAACTAAGGATAAAACCGAACAGACCACCCCCACGCACAAACCCCCAGAGCAAACCTCCAAAAGATCAGAAGATTACGCTAGGAAATTATAAGCCATGTATTCACCTTTCGGAACAAAATTTAACACTTTTTTTTTTTTAATGTTTACATTTATTTTTGAGAAAGAGAGAGTGCAAGAGGGGAAGGGGCAGAGAGAGGAGGACAGAGATCCTAAAAGGACTCCACGGTGACAGCAGCGAGCCCCACATGGGGGGCCCAGAGAACCGCGAGATCATGACCTCAAAGTCAGATGCTCAACCAACTGAGCCACCCAGGTGCCCCCAGATTTAACACTCTTTAGAATAACATAACATAACCCGGAAGGTTTATCATCCAAAATATTCAGTCTCCCACAGCCAGACGTAATACAACATATGAAAATATGCCCCCAATGAATAGGAAAAAAAATTAATTAATAGAAATAGACCCACATATAACTTAGATGCTGAAATTAACGAAAACGTTGAAACAGTTAAGAGAATTCGACTAAATAATTTAGGGAAAAAGGTAGACCAAATAGATGAACGGCTCTAGAATCTCAGCTGGGAAGTTGAAAACAAAACCAAACAAACAAAAACATGGAAATTACATTACGTAACTGAACATACGATACCAAAAATAAAAAGTTTATTAAATTGGCTTACCTGCAGACTAGACCTACAAAAAAAAAAAAAATTAATTAACTCAAAGGCAGAAAAACAGAAAAAAGAAAAAAAAAAAAAGAAGAAATACACATGCTAGTAATTCAAGACAGGTGGGGCAATATTTTATTATCTGACATATATGTAACTGAAGTCCCAGAAGGAAATGTGGAGACAGAAGAAATACTTGAAGAGAAAATAGTTAAAACATTTCCAAACTAATAAAAAAAATAATAATAATAACTAACATCAACAGACCCCAAAACATTGCAAATCTTCAACAGGGCAAACACAAAGATAAACATACCTAGGTACCTTATGTTCAAACTGGTGAAAACCAATTATTAAAAGGAAAAACATTAAAAGCAATCAGAGAAAAAAAAAAGCATTACATTCAGGGTGACAGCAACACGAACAATGACTGATTTCTCACGCACAAAAAAGATATATACAAGATAGAAGACAATGAAATATTACCCTGAAAATGCCACATGAAAAATTTCTCAGCTGTTTTTTTTTTTTTAAGTTTATTTATTTGTTTTGAGAGAGAGAGAAAGAGAGCACTCACATGGGAGCACACAGGTGGGGGAGGGGCGGAGACAGAAGGAGAGAGAAAGAATCCCAAGTGGACTCTGCCCTGTCAGCCCTGTCAGCCCAGTGCGGGGCTTGAACTCATGAACCTCATGACCTGAGTCAAAATCAAGAGTCGGGCACTTAACCCATTGAGCCACCCCAGCACCCCTCTCAGCTGTTAATGCTGCACCAGCAACTATATCCTTTAGAAAATGGAGGCAAAGCAAAACCCTTTCAAACAAAAACTGAGAGAATTTATTGCAAGCAAAACCTCACGACAAGAAAGGCTAAAGGGAGTTCTTGACGCTGAGAGTTCCATTCTTAAGTGGAAACACAGATCTGCAGGAAGGAATCAAGAGCACAAGAAATGGTAAGTATGCAGGTAAATACACATAACTCCTTTTCCTAAAATAACTACTTTTCGAATTGACCATTTGAAATGAAAAAAAAAAAATTACACAGATTTTGAGCTTTAAAATATAGAGAGAAGTAAGATATATGGCACTATGAAAATATCTGGAAAGAGTGGTAAATGGAATTCTACAACTCTAATATTCTTACCTTATATAGATGGCAGTAAATATTCATTTAAGTTAGCATCTGATAAGTTAAAGACGTATCTCTCAATGCCTGTAGCAAGCAATGGAAAAAATAAAACATGTCAGTAGCTACTACTGTAAATGGAAGCAAAGGAGTAGATGGAGCCCTCACCATTTCACCACCCACCCTTCACTTCAAGACTCCCCCAAATGGACTGACACCTGCAGGTGGGAAGGCGGCGATAACGAATTCCCTGGGGAAATCTGGGACTGGCTGGAACTGTTCTGCGTTCTGAGATTTCACTTCTTGCAATCCCAGAACGGAGGCTTAAAAGAGAAATGACATTTAATGGAAATATTCTGTTACATTTCTTATACCGTTGAGCGTATAGACTGATATTTAACACTTGCTTATATGTGTCTGCGTTTGTACGGGACAGAAAATTGCCTGGAAAGATGTGTACAAAACTAGTCAACAACATATCCGAGAAACTGGGTTGGAGAAGCAGGGGGTAAAGGGCTTAGACTCTATACTTCATACACTCCTGGGGCTTTGCCCATGTTTGTTTTGACGCAAAAGATGGAAAACAGTGTTCAAGAATTCAACAAGCCAGCTTCTCGACTCACTAGCTCTCTGACCTTGAGTAGGCTAGTTGACCTCTGTGGGTTTCCCCAGCCGTATACATAATGGAGATAACCAGTGTACCTAATTTAAGAGCTCGTTATGAGGATTAAAAAAGTGTAATTCTCTTCTGCTTAACGTGGCCCTAAAGACCTAATTCATTAGGATGTGAAAAAGCCAACCTGAGCGTGTGCAGTATTTTATGAACCATCTCAGGCATTCTGTATCCCAACACATTATTTTTGAGGTAACTGTATGAAAATTAAGACCATGTGAGGTAAAGCCTATTTTAAAAACGTCCACATCAGTTCAGGTTAAGTTTTGCCACCAAATTAATTAGAAAAAGATAACCGTTAGTTTCCAACAGTTTTTATGTTTCGGAATTTCAGATGGAGGACTGGCGCAAGAGGGGGCAAATAAGGGTCAAATGGCTGGTTGGTCCACTGGTTGGTTGTTGCTCTTGGCGTAGCTAACAGCCGGAAACAGGCTGAGCCATTACATCTCATGGCAGAGCACGCGCACGTTGCGTGAAATGAAGGGCATAGTCATTCCCTGTCTGTAAATTTGTATTCTTTTTCCCTTAGTCAAGCTATAGTTAAGTTTTCGTATATTCGATGTTCAAAGAACATGAATCCATTGTGTTGGCACAGAGTTAATTCTTGGCCTAACTTCCGCAACCACCGGGTCCTAGAAATCAGGAAAGCGTTCACGTATTGAGGAAAGATTAAGAACATTAATCGTGTACGTTTCTGTTATTTTATTTTTAATTTGTTTCCTTGTCTCCTTTTCTCTTTCCCACCCCCAGAAAGGAGAGCATTTCCATGGACTGTGCTGAACTGACCCGGTTCAGGTAAACAGGACCAAACGGAAGGATGCTCAAACCTCTAACGCGAACGGTTCTCATGATTTAACTTACAAAGAAGAACAATGTTGGTAGCAGTTGGGTTCCAAGGCAAACGCAGCCATCCTCCCCTGGCTTCCCTCTCCGAAACCTTCTTCTTGCCACGCCTCTTATCTACGGTTGCCAACACCATCATTGCCAACATCTGTTGCCAACACCATCATTTTGCCCACCAGCTGCCCAGAGTCCTCTGTGTTCACATTAAAAAAAAAAAAAATCTCTTTCTAATTCTTACCTTGACTCCTTTTAAGAGCTTTTATCTGGTTCAAGTAATTCGTATCTAGCCTGATCAGAGAAGACACTCACAAAACTTCCTGGAAATAATCAGCGAATTTAAAATAATTCTGCACTCAAAATAATCTTTGCAACTCATAGAGGAGTATTCCTGAATTATTTGCTTATTCCCTGCCACCCCAATATAGCCCATGCTGTTCCCATACATATACTCACATTGTGCCTATAAAACAGAACTAAATAAGTATAGTCATTCTTTCAGGAGATTACAATGGCTGGCTCAACAAACCACAAGTCACAAATAGGAGGTAAAGAGAGCCTTTCAGACTGTATTTCTGGCAAACAACTTGAGCCAGTATCCAAAAAAGTACCTCTAGTCTGGTATTCCCTGCTAAAATTATCTCAAATAATAAATGTAGAGGAAGCTACCAAATCGATTTCTTTTCACCCAATGTAGGGGGTTTGGACCAATTTCTTCATCACTCTACAATCAATCACAGCCTCCATGCAGATGTCCAACTTTGCCATTATCCTAGCTAAGTGGTTCAGTTAATACATTCTCGAATCAATATTTTAGTCACAAACCACCACCTCAGGCTTTTATGACCTTATTTTATTTCCCTCCGTTGTTATCAATGTTTCCTGGTAAGTTTCACAATTCCCCAGAGTTTGAACTTGCCTAAACAGTTATTCCATTATTAATTGCTCACATGAGTAGAGACTCACTCTCCACTAAAAAATCTAAACGGACAAATAATGAAAGTTAGGAACTAAAGTTGATTTTATAAGGTATTAAACACGTTGCCATGTGGTAGACATTTAGTAAATATTTGATGAATGAATGAATGAATGAATGAATGAACTAATGAGCAAATTAACTGGCAACTATTTCTAAGCTGCAACGTGAAGGATTGATGTTTTAGAGAGATTACACCTTTTTCATACCTGAGCATTATCATCTACTTCAAAAATATCCCTCTGGTTTTTCTTTATACTTATGGATATGTTACAGTTTTAAATTAGGCAGCAGGAAATGACTTCTCCATTTGTTCAAAAACCCTGGTCAGACAGAACTTACATTCTACAAACTGCATGGTCAGGCTTTCTCAGAATCACACATCCGTTCTGGCCCCCAGATGCCAAGGCAGTTAGCTTAACCCTCGAAATCAAGCTTTATTCTTGAACCTGGTCCCACACAACTCAGACCTTGGGCTGAGAGCCTGCTCCTTTCCTAATTTTTGGCCAAGATTATTGACCTTTTCTTCATAGGCTCTGAGCTCTTGGTTCTCCAGGCTTCTCCTCTAGGTTTCAGACCCCTAATCCCTGACTTCCGTATTTTTAACCTGCCTAGATGCATCCACCAACTCCTCTGGACCAGAAATCTTGACCTCGTCTGAATTCCAAAACCAACATGTCCATCCTACTGTGTCCTATTGCCGTTCCTGCTTAGTATTCTAGAAGGAGAACCAGAGAAAATGCATTCCTAGTATAAAGGGAGTTCCTGAAACAGCCTTTATCTTACCTACAGCCCAGTTTCAACCCTCACCACAATCTCTTGGTCTTCCCCGAGCTTTGCTTTCTTAGCTTAGTGAGCCACTCATTTGGTTTCATCTGGCCCCCCACCAGCCTGCTTTATTTCCCTACAACAACTTTGTCCGCCTTGAACTGGTATATCCATGAAAAACTGATGGTAATGATGATGACGATGACAAAACAAACGAACAAAACCAAAAGAAACCAGAACTTATTTTTTCTTTGGATCAAAACACCCCCTACCTATGAACTCCATGGGAGAACTCCATGGGAAACACAGATCGGGTACCATTCAGAAGGGATCTCAGGTGTGAAAAATGATAACAATGCCTCTGTTGACAAAGAGGAGAGATGAGACAGTGTTAAATCTCAGTCTCCGAGTCTCCTACTCACCTAATCTTACGCATATGCTGCACCTCAGGGCAAATGAAAACATTTCTCAGTCCAGGTGCATGATTCACAAAAAGATACCCAGGCTGGGTGTTTGATGCCCCACAAATCCATCCAATCCTAGCAAACGGAGTCCCGGCTACCCTGCTGTGCACCAAGCAAAGTGCTTCCTAATTATAGTTTAACTGTGTTACGGTATTCGGAAATCCAGACTCCAATAAGATAATGTTGTTTTTAAGGACAACGAAGGTTCTAGAATATGTTTGTGCATGGAACAGACCTCCTGAGCCCTTCAGCTCCTTTATCTCTGATTACTAATGGCTGCTCGTGGTAGACTATTTTTGGAAAAGGCACAACAATTGTTCCATATGTAATGCAGAAAAAATGGTGAGTTGTTGGTTTAAAATTTTCATTGTTCCTGTTTTGTTCATCCCATTGCTAACAAAAAACAGCCACGGCTGCAAAACAGCCTGGAAGATGCAGACAGACACACAGGGATAAAACGTGCATGTTGTGGGTTTTGACCTGTGTCTAACTGAGCATTTCCAGATGTGAAAGGGAGTAGATAGACTGCAGACAAATCCCAGGGACCTGCTTGATTTTACATGCTTACAGTTGCTGTGGATTTTTTCCCCTTGAACTAGAAAAAACCTTCATCAGTGAGAAGTAGGAGGTTGAAGGAAGAGTGTCATAAAAATCCTAGATAAGTGACTTCAAGTTTTTTTAATTTTATAGTTTTCCAAACTGCTTGGAGCATCCCTCCTTTTCACATACGGCAGACAGAAGTCTTTTCCATCCACATCTTTAAAAATAAAGTTTAGGGGTGCCCGGGCGGCTCAGTCAGATTAGCGTCTGACTCTTGATTTCAGCTCAGGTCATGATCTCACTGTTTGGGGATTGAACCCTGCATCTGCACTGAGCGCACAGAGCCTGCTGGGATTCTCTCTCTCCCTCCTCTCTCTTCGCTTCCCCCGCTCGCATGTGTATACTCGCTCGCTCTCGAAATAAATAAATAAAATTTTAAAAAAATTATTAACAATTAAAAAAATAAAGTTTACAAACTGATGAGAGAAGAGAGAAAACACTTATTTGATAAATCAGAAGTCCTTTGACAAGTGGAACCACTCTAACGGAAGGTATTATTTAGCTCTATTTCATATGCCGAATTAGAACATGTAAATGTCTTGTCCTCTGCATACAACCATGGCTGGGAGGAAGTTGCTTTCAGAGTTCGGCTCCCATTCCATTACTTGGAAGGGTCTCAAGACAAAGCGGCCCACGTGACCCATTGTAAACTGCCAAGGGAAATATAGGAGTCAAAATTCACCCTTGGATTTTGAGAGCCATGATTATAACGGGCTGAGAAAGTCTTCCCTAGAAAATGGGTCAGTGATTGAGAGAAGGAAAGACTCTCAAATCACACATCATGATTAATGTTGAACCATATGTTTTATATATAAGTTATCACTTAATTATATAAATAATTACCATTTTTACTGCTTCCGTGATCAGTCTCCACATCCTCATACACTAACACCCACACTCTGTTTCCTGACGATGATAGGTTTTTCTTTTTTTCCGCAAGGCAACTTAATCTTTACATGTTTCAAATTCACACTGTTTATCCCACTTCTATGAGCTCATGAGAATATTATTCAGCCTTTCTGCTCCAAATGATACGAGAGAGAGGAAAAGACTAGACCGAGAAACCATTAAAAGGAAAATACAAGCCAGAGCAAATACCCAAGGGAAAAAAAAAAAAATCAAATATTCATGCTTGAAATGATTGAAAACGGAAACGAAATTGGACACTGGCAAAAATTCCCCAGTAAAAATTATTCCTGAAGTGTCCCAACGTAAAAGGCTTTCACTTGTAGTCAAAATTCATTTAGGTTCAAAAGAGTACAGGAATCTTTTGGGGGGTGATGACAATGTTTTATAAATTGGTTGTGATGGTGTTCTTACAGGCGTATTCAGCTGTCGATATTCATCAAATTGTACACTTTAAAGGGATGCAGTTTATTGCACATAAAGTACACCTCAATAAAGCTGACTACAAAACAGAAGGCAAAACATTTATTTATGGTGCTTGTATGAGAGTTAAATGTACTGCAAATAAATGATCTATGAACAATGATAAGCTTTCACATTTCCAAAAAAGCTATTGCTTTGAAGGTACTCTTATACTACAGTTTGTCTCCATAAGAGGTTTTCAACATTATGATTTACAATAAATATGAAGGTTCACAAACATAAGACAAAGTGGACATTCTAATTTTTTTTTTTTTTTAGCTTGCCCCACAGCTTGGAGCTCTGCCCTGTTAATGATGAAAAAGTTGAGATGTTTCCGATTTTATGGTAGAATATAGAGTCTGTGGATTGGTAGATAGGAATCTGAAATACGGTTATCTGTCAAGAACTATGAAAGACCTGAGAATTCACCCTAGTTGCAAGCTAACAAGTTAGCCCATTTCATGGATTCTAGTGGAAGACATGAGTCTCCTGAGTCAGACAAAAGGACAGTTTATTACTCACAGCAGTAGCGGTAGTCAAAGTATCAGTATTTTGGTGCCATCTCCCAGACCCCTAATGCAAATGGGCAGGATGACATCTGCACACACAGTGGGTTGTGTTATAGCAGAGGGATCCTGAATCTGAGGACCCTGAATCTTTTGTAACAGGCAGTAAACATTCCCGACTTTTCCTCCAGAGACAATACCTATCTCTTGCAAAGCTGTTCACAACACACGTACCCATGCAAAGATAGTCCAGACCACAGGGCAGTCGGGTGTTCACTCACGAGGTGTGCAGAAATACTAAACGTCCGTGGAGAATTGTCTCTGAATAATAACAGTTCTAGTGTTAGAGGAAATACTTCAAGGGACTTTGCATTCTTTAAGTAAAATTACAACTCATTTTTTAAAAACCTCTAGCTCTCGAGATCCATTTTTTATATTAATAGGCTTATTAAAATTGTGTACCCATGTACTCATTTGGAGTCAGGATACCAAAAACAGCACAACAATACGTGTATTAACGAATAATCTGAAAACAGACAGAGCAAGGATCAGCCCGTGTGAGACACACTGAACTTCCTTGTTAGCCACCTGTACCATCAATGACAAACCCAACTGTTAATACTTCCTTCAGATGATAAGCTGCTGGTCCATGAAATTCATTTCTTATTCACCAAGGTAAGAGAGGTAGAAGTTAATCAGGTCTTCAAAATGGCTGCTCATAATCATAAAATCTGTTTCATTACTATGTTAAAGGAGCCAAAATTGGGGAGCTCTCTTTGGCATCCATCCTGCCACTATTTATAAATGGGAGGCCACTATATTCCATTTGAAAATAATTATGCCTCCCATCAGATCAACAACTGAACCCGGAAATCTGTACATCATCCTAGATTCCAATTTCTCTTATGTAAGCACCTGCCCCCCTTTATTTAATAAATAGTTACTCTATCGGCTTGGGGGCAGAGACTGTGCCTTTTATTTGAGCATCCCTCCACTTGCCACTAGACCAGACACATGGTAGGTACGCAATAAAAGTTTGGGGAATGAATAGATCTGCTTCTTTATCAATAGCAAAAAAAAAAAAAAAATGCACAGAGATAGAAAAAAGAAATTTTCTTAACAAATGTGTTCTTCCTACTAAATAACTATAGACATTTTCACATCACTGACGACACAAGTATATATTGTCTTTAATGGTAACCTCAAAACCCATTTTAAAATGGCAAAATTTCTTCTCTGGCCCTTGGGTAGACCATCTGACTGCACTTCCCTGTTTAGACCTTAGTGTTTCAGAAAAGAAAGTACTCTCATTTCAATGCACAGCAAATGAAATGATCCACAGGATGGACGGAGCTATGGAGGAACCCTGAGATCTGAGCTGTGGGACTCTGGCGGTAGTCTTGGCCCAGCCAATTTGACACTATAAAGTCGAATCTCAAATTGGAAAGGCACATTCAGTAGAACATATTTGTTTTTATTTAGGGTTATTTTGCTCGTAACCAGGCGGTTATCCTCAAAATACGCAGCTTCTGTTGGGTGGGATACAAGGAGAAAAATCGAACAGAGTCATCTCTAGATCTCATGGAGAAAATCTGAAGAGCAAGTCCTCCCTGTTAAAAAGTGTATACGATGAAAACATGTTTCCGTGAAAGGATGAGATCCAGGCATATTTTGACAATTTAACCATTTTAATATACTGTAACAGTTTTCTCAAACATAAATACTGCATTTGCTACCCAATGGGACAGTGACTCGAGAGAGCTTTTGGTAACCTCTTCGTACAGAATTAACCTTAAGTACTAGAGTCCCTACACAAAGAGTGTTTCTGCTTTCTCCTGACTACAAAGCTTACTCTAGAGCAAGAAACAATGTTTTCAGGATATGGGTAAGGCAAGACCCACCCAAAAAATACCTTAATAAATTTATATTTAAAATTAACCTGAAACGCCTATACCTCATCGTACTCAATTCGCTTCTTGAGTGATAACGTTCATCCTGTGAAGTGTAAATTGTAGAATGTTTACAGCTCCAATAAGGAAAAAAAAATGAAATACAATTAGAAGTGGTAACTGCAGAAAACTTATTCAGAAAGCTAACTATACTCACGATTTGAATCCTACTATCTTAGTCTGCTCAGCCTTCAGGACCAACCACAAGCTGGAATGTAAACAACAAGGCATTTCGTTCTCACAGGTCTGAAGCCTGAAATGCAAGATCAGAGTCTCTGACTGATGTGGCTTCTGGTGAGAGCCTTTTTCTTGGCTTGCAGACTGTGCCTTCTTGTTGTGCATGCAGAACATGGGGAGACAGGGAAAGAGAGATTGAGTAAACTCTCTAGTGTCTCATTTTATAAGGACACTAATACCCTAATATCTAATACCCACCCTAATACCTCATTTAACTTTAATTGCTTCCCAGAGTCCCTGTCTCCACATACAGTCACATTATAGGTCAGGGCTTCAACCTATCAATTTTAAGGGGACACATTTCAGTCCCCAGCACGTATCATGAAGTGTTTGTAAATTTATTTTTCAGGTTTTGATGCATTTTTTAAAATATGAATGCGGTTCTTATATTTTTAAGTCACGCAAGTGTTACGTAAACAAATGCTCATTCTGAAAATTTTTGATGAAATAACTTTTCAGTCTATGCACCCTCGTTGCACATCCCTGAGCACTTTTTTCTACACATTTACTTAGAAAGTCCTAGAGTTATTAGAATGTCTGTCATATGCAGAATCACTTTTTCTTTTTTTAATTTTTTAATGTCTATTTATTTTTGAGAGAGACAGAGACAGAGAGAGACAGAGTGTGAGCAGGGAAAGGGCAGAGAGAGAGGGAGACACAGAATCCAAAGAAGGTTCCAGGCTCTGAGCTGTCAGCACACAGACGGATGCGGGGCTTGAACTCACGGACTGCAAGATCGTGATCTGAGCTGACACTGGACACTTAACCGACTGAGCCACCCAGGCACCCCCAGAATCACTTTTTCAATAGAGCCCCCCAAAATAAAATGCCCTGTGTTAGAAGATAGTGACTCACCTGTCGCTGGAAGGTTGTAAACAGGTACTTGACTGTGATTTGGGAGGAAGGTTACGAAAGAAATTCAAAGTTTGGAGGAATGGCTGAGAGTATGAGTTTTAAGGAGGTCTATTCTTGCTTTACTGTACATGATTCTAACCCATAATTATCTCAAAGTTATCACACACACACACACACACACACACACACACATTTTGACTTCACTGAAACCCACTTTCAACTAAGGATTCTGCTTCTTCTCTTAAGTGGGTATTGGAGCTGTGTTTTCTCTCAGACCTCAGGGTCACGAGTCCTGAAGGACACTGCAATGTCCTTCTGACTAACCAAAGCCACGTTCAGACAAATGGTTGCTCTCTCTTTTGTAAGCTTGACCCTTTGAGCAGCTGGTTATAACTCTCTCTTCTTTCTATGGCTGAGCCATAGCCATCTAGTACAGACTTCGTCTTCTTTTCATCTCAAGCCCACCATCATGCTAGGAAACTCCAATATTCCACAGATGCATCATCAACACTTTGGCCAACATTGATACCCAATGATCCTTTCCCTCACTCCACCTCAAGTGCCAATTTCCAAGTCATACCAAGAATTTGCTCATCATTAGAAACTGTACTCCAGTTAATTCCTCAATAACATACATACACACACACACACACACACACACACACCACTTTAACCTCTTCTCTTGCCAACTGCCTTGTTGTAATACCTCTGCTTCTTCCTGCCTCAAGACCTACCATCCAATAACACCCACACTTCATTTACACCCGCTTCCTCAATTGTCCACACTCTCCAACAGTATAGTCATTGCCACCTCCCTCCCTCATTTCTACCCCCAGCTCCTGACTCCACATTTCATCTAATGTCTTTCTACTCATCCTTAAGGCTTCATCTGAAATGCTGCTTTCTTAGTAAGGGTTATCCTGACTCCTAGCTACATGAAGTCCCTCCCCCCGCCCCCCGTTAAGCCATCTTATAAGTTCTGTTTACTTTCCTTTGCTTCCCTTCAAATACAATGATCGTCATATTGTAATTATGTCATTGTGGATTCAAAAATGGGAGGTCTGTTTTATCCAAATTGTAAATCGATTGAGGGCAGAAGCTATGGCTGTTATTCTCAACCATATGTCAACTAACATTATGCCTGGCACGTAGAAAGTATTCAAGAAATATGCCTAGAGTAACACAAATGCACAAATCTCTTCCAGTGGATCACTCTCTGTATTAAACAAGCAATATTGAGGGGTGCCTGGGTGGCTCAGTTGGCTGAGCGACCGACTTCGGCCCAGGTCATGATCCCATGGTTTGTGAGTTCGAGCCCCACGTCGGGCTCTGTGCTGACAGCTCGGAGCCCGGAGCCTGCTTCAGATTCGGGGTCTCCCTCTCTCTCTGCCCCTCCCCCACGCGTGCTCTGTCTGTCTCTGTCTCAGAACTACATAAACATTAAAAAAATAATGATAATAAAAACAATAAACAAGCAATATTGAATCAAAAAGGTTTTTTGGGGTTTTCTTTGCAACCTGACACAAAACTAACTGCAATCGCTTTTTGAAAAATACACTATCTTTACAGACAACCTCTTCCTGATTTGTAGAGTAGAAACGTCTCCATTCTTGGCGTTTCATTGGCTGAGTGAGGTGACCTGCTTAGAGGCTCACTGCTTCCGTAGCAGAAAATGTAAAAAGTGGCAGGGCCAAGAAGAAAGAAGAAAGAAAGAAAGAAAGAAAGAAAGAAAGAAAGAAAGAAAGAAAGAAAGAAAGAAAGAAAGAAAGAAAAAAGAAAGAAAATGTGGAGGGGAAGGACAGTCAAAGGGCCCTTGCTACTCAAAGACGCCAAGAACAAATTTGCAATCAGAGGCTGTGTAACATAGGAGAGAGGGAAGAGGCTCTAGTTTTATTGTAAAGAGCAAAATTCTTTATTTTTTTATTTTTCTTTAATATATGAAATTTATTGTCAAATTGGTTTCCGTACAACACCCAGTGCTCATCCCAAAAGACGCCCTCTTCAATACCTATCACCCACCCTGCCCTCCCACCCACCGCCCATCAACCCTCAGTTTGTTCTCAGTTAAGAGCGAAATTCTTTAAAGATGGCTACACGAATAGTCAGTGCTCAAAGATGGTAGAAATGCCAACACTTGCTTCTCGTTCAGGCTACGTGCCTACAGAATCATTTCTCCAGGCGGGGAAGATAGAGGAATCTTATTTCTCTATCTTCCAGTGTATCTCTCACCCAATCCCTGATTCCTCAAAGGGGTTAACCCTGTACCCGACAACACACTACAAATCACTGTTCACAGCATTGTCAATAGATACCTCCATTTCATTCTTGGTGGTGGTCTGAAAAAAAAAAAAAAAAGGAAGGAAAAAAGAAGAAGCGGGAAAAAAAGAAAAGCTCAAAGTATTAACAATTCATTAAAAAAAAAAAAAACAATTAATACCAATGTCCGTGGAAAAATAAATGACAGAAATCACCACAGCAACGCGTTTCTTCCTTATCCCTTCAACTGACGGGGGCCCAACCGAGATATGTGAACAACCTGGGCAGCCATATACTTTGATACACCTTTGCTAGGTAAATATATCTTCAATATTTATTTAGAGAAGAGGCTGAGAATTGCATGGGGTGGGACCAGGGAACGCAGAAGGGGGCAGGAAACAGGCATGACTTCAAGGATGCTCAACAGCACGGCCATTGCCGTGAGCATTTCAGCTCTGGCCCTGAAGTTGTGCGTCCTACACAGAAGCCCTGTGAGTCATAGGATCCCTCCTCGCTTCTCCCCGCGGATTAGTCTATTTCTATGGGATCTCGGCCCCACCCCCAAAGTGGTTTAAGGAGTCCTTCACTTACAGACAGTGCTCTCTTTGAAAGCAGCCATGATAATTTTTTATCCAATTTTACACACAGAGAAACTGGAGTTCACAGGCCCATATAATTTTCGGAAACAGCTGGGTCTACATCTTGTCAAGGAATAGAACAAAAAAAAAAAAAAATCACAACGTACAATCCTATGGAAGTATGGACTGGCACAGGCCAAAGAGCTGAATGATTTAAATGAGTTGTCGCTGTTGTTTTAATCAGTCCCTGAAGTCCTTCTTCATTCAGTCTCTTTGGCAAGAGTCAAGCACGACTTTTGAAACTACAACTCATTGCACAAATGTAAGTATCACCGCTGTTCTCTTGGCGAAGAAGGTTACAGGTAAATCTCCTGAAATCCCAGGGGTAAAGAAATGTTCTCACAAGATCCGCTTTGTAAAAAATGAAATCAATGGACTCAGGCATCTGATTTCTTTGTATTTACTTAGAGCAACAGACAAGAAGAAAACTAGGCTTTGGATTTATTTATATTAAGCCTCCGCCACAGGGAGGCAAAAGAAGAAGGAATACAATGTAATTTGATGGTGGGTGTATTTGCAAGCAACCGAGTCCAAAAAAGAAAGACTATGCTGACCAACTCTCACAGTTTACTTTTTAAAGTTGTGGGGAAAAGAGATGGCCAAACTTTCTATTTTGGTAAATTTTTGTTCTAAAAAAAAAAAAAATCAAATTAAAAATAACAATATCCAATCATCTCTAAATGAGTCCAACTAAAAACACCGCCCAAGGACTTATAACGTTTTTTTAAAAGCCTTATTCTCGCGATTCCTTCCTTGGCCCTGAAAATAATGGTTTCAAATGACTTAGTCGGTGTTTGACTCCTTCGCTGCCTTTCTACATGTACATTTTGAAATGCTTCCTTATGGGAAAGCCATCACATGGTTAGCTTTCATCATTTATGAAATCTCTCTACTTCCTGGATCTCAAACTGGCATGTTCTGTTTCCAGCAACAGGGGAAGCTTTCCAATAAGGAAAATTCCTTGCTAAAAGACAGGTTTAAAACATAGCTGAATGTGTTTTTAAAATACATAACTGCGTTCCCAAGGGAGAAAGGGAACTCAGATGCCAGAAACAAGGGAAAGAGTGAAAGGCAGACCTGGAGACATGTGAGCTGCCCCAGGGGCGGCCCTAAGAGGGGCAGAACACTAGTGTTTAGTCGCTAGTAGAATACCCCTAATGACATCCGCATTTGTACCTACCGTAATCTTCACAAAGATGCAAGCATTTGACTAATCTATTACGTCTTCAAGTGAGGATGAAGTCACGAATGAAATCTCCATCGTCTTAGAATCGGGGCACTGTATTTTCGAAGCACGCATGTGCAGAGCCTACAGTATCGACGATTGCTGTTTCAGAACGGAAAAGAAGGAGTCGCAAAAATAGTTCATCGGATCATATGACATGGCTGATACTGGCAGAGAAAGGCATCCAGTCCACGACTGAAGTCGAGCAGGCAGGAGACGGGCCAGAATGTGGGCCACCCTAGTGCAGTCCGAGGTTCCGCCACCTCTCGGACCATCAGCTGGTTCACACTTCCAAAAATGATCACCTCCTGCTCTGTCTGTGACGCTGACAGTTTCTACATCTTTGTCTGCTTTGGGTTGTTATATAAGTCCTCGTTCCGTTCCGTAAGCTTGCGGAGTGCCAGGCCCCAGAAAGGAAGTCAGGGAAGAGGCTAAAAATTCCTTCCATATTTATTTGTGTGGAATCTTCATTTTTCAAGTATATACCAGATGTAAAGAAGTTTTCTTGCTCTAGTGCCATCTGTCATCTTCGAGTTAGGATCAATTCACATGATATCCTTTTAAAAAAAGGTAGTAAGAGGGCCAGGTTTTATATCTTTTCTCTGTTATAACCAATCGTGTTTAACTTCTCAACCTACGGTTTCCTTGTCTATAAAGTGGAACTTAGGCCATGCCTAGCTACATAAGTTCATGGTAAAGATCAAATAAAATAAAGTCTGTCGAGTGTTTCGAAATGCCAAGGTACTGCCTTATGATCAGGGAAATTTATACAGCCAGGTTGGAATATCATGGTGGTAGAAAAACCAGAGAGAACACCAGAGTGGGCCAAAGTGAGGAATTCAAGTTTGATTCCAAAAGGAATATTTATTTAGGACGTACAAAAGGGTTTGATGAAGTCACAAACGCAGCCACCATACTTAAGGATAATGACAGGCACTTTCTTCGATGCGTATCTAAGGATATTCTTAGAAAATATTCCCCAGATCCAACACTCGCCCAGGTTTACATGCAGAGTAATATCACCCGTGGCGCTGACGTTTGCCGCGAGGCTCTATGGCAGCCAGATATCCCTCAGTACACCTGTACTTCCTCTACCCCATGGAGAGAAAAAAGGAGAGTCAAGCCTTTCATGTGGGCAGGCCCTGAGCCAAGACCTTTAAGGTCTTAGGATGACTTGCAAAATTCTTTTTCATTTTTTAAAAATAACGTATTGTTGGGGCGCCTGGGTGGCGCAGTCGGTTAAGCGTCCGACTTCAGCCAGGTCACGATCTCGCGGTCCGTGAGTTCGAGCCCCGCGTCGGGCTCTGGGCTGATGGCTCAGAGCCTGGAGCCTGTTTCCGATTCTGTGTCTCCCTCTCTCTCTGCCCCTCCCCCATTCATGCTCTGTCTCTCTCTGTCCCAAAAATAAATAAACGTTGAAAAAAAAAATTTTTTTTTAAATAACGTATTGTCAAGTTAGCTAACATACAGCGTATACGATGTAGTCTTGGCTTCGGGAGTAGATTCCTGGGATTCATCCCTTACATACAATACCCAGGGCTCATCCCAACAACAGCCCTCTGCAATGCCCATCCCCCCCTCTCCCGCATCCCCCCCCATCGACCCTCCATTTGTTCTCTGTATTTAAGAGTCTCTTATGGTTTTATTGAAATATTTCCCCACATAGCAATCTCCTGAACAAATATTTCCCGTATTGAAAAGAAAATTGAGTGGCTATTGCAGTCCCGTCGTTCTTACTGTGTGTGACAGGCCTGGAACTTGCTCAGGAATATTTCTCCACACGAACTTTGGCATCCAAATGTAATTTTTAAATTCTGAGTGACACACACATCCACTCCTCTTTGGGACAGTCTTACCTGACGCTCTGGGAAAAATGGGTGACGATCTCCTTGTAAGCTCTTAGGCAGGAAAGACATAGTGGCCGCAAACTTTTTTTTTTTTTTTTTTTTTAATTTTTTTTTTTCAACGTTTATTTATTTTTGGGACAGAGAGAGACAGAGCATGAACGGGCGAGGGGCAGAGAGAGAGGGAGACACAGAATCGGAAACAGGCTCCAGGCTCTGAGCCATCAGCCCAGAGCCGGACGCGGGGCTCGAACTCCCGGACCGCGAGATCGTGACCTGGCTGAAGTCGGACGCTTAACCGACTGCGCCACCCAGGCGCCCCAAACTTTTTAAAAATTAACCCCACGTGTACTTCCAACGATAGGTAAAATGCAGTTGGTGCAGCCAAACATATTTTTGCCGGACCAACTACGGAATATAAATTTACTTCGGGCTCCTGGGTGACTCAGTCGGTTGGGCTTCTGACTTCAGCCCATGTCATGATCTCACAGTTCCTGAGTTCGAGCCCCGCATCGGGCTCTGTGCTGACAGCTCGGAGCCTGGAGCCTGCTTCGGATTCTGTGTCTCCCTCTCTCTCTGCCCCTCCCCCACTCGTGCTCTGTCTTCTCTCTCTTCTCTCAAAAATACATACACGTTAAAAAAATTTTTTCAAATACATGTATTTCAAAGATCACAGTTGAAAAGATCAGAGAATTGTGGACCCAAACAGAACTAAATGAACTACAATTCCAAGGCAGAGAGCTTCCCTGAGGTGAGCTGTCTCTCACGGACTGTTTTCTTCATTCACAGATCCTAGGCACAGTCTGAAGGCCAGACCCGGCCCATGTACAAGGACCACAGGAGGGACAGAAACCAGCCAAGCTATTGGCATCCATGCAAAGGACCAGAGCGACTTGAAATGAAAATCTCCCCAAATGCTCAGCAAAGTTTCTTCATGGTACTGTTGTTGAATTCCAAGGCTGAGCTCCAGGCTGAGAAGCTTCTGGAAGGTAAACTAAGATCTCCAGTAATTACCATAGTAACTGGGAGAGACTGGCTCAGAATCAGGGCTGGTGTCCCCAGGATGTTCACCAAGTTTGGAAATATGTAGTGCGTGGCAAGACGCAAAAGTTGTCTCTCGGGGGTCTCAGTCAAAAGTGCAGGAGAGACAGGCCCAAGGAAAAAAGACAGAACTAGAGAACTAAAGCGAAACCAAACCAGAACTAAAACCTCTATGGTCCTGATCCAGTTTAGTCCCTACAGACTGAGCTGACCACCTCCTCCCCTCATCGGCCTCACAGGGAAAAGCGCAGCCCTGTCTGCTAGAAGTAGAATCACGCAAAACCTCCGACTCTGGCTTCGTACATAACACCTGGCATCTGATAACAAATTACTAACATGGAAAGAGAAAAACATGAGCAATAACCAAATGGAGCAAATGATACAAGTGGATACGAAGATAAAGTGGATATTGTTGTTAGCATCCAAAGACTTTGATAAAATAATCAATAGGTTTAAAAAATTGGAAGAAAATACGGACAAAAGCGATGAAACGATGTGACATTTGATCAAACATTAGAATCCATTAAAAAATATATATTCTAAGACTGAAAACTACAATACCCAAAACTAAGACTTCACTGGATAAACACAGCAGAAGATTCATTAAATGGTCCCAAAGACAGATGAGTATAAAATATTCGACTAAAGCACAAGAGAATAAAATAATACACATTATCAATCACGTGCAGGTCATAGTGCAAAACCCTACATCCTTATTATTAGAATTAACTGAAGACAAAGAAGGAGGAGGAGAAGGATGAGGGGTGGGGGGAGGGGGGGAAGAAGAAGAAAGGGAATAAAAGACCAGGGCAGAAAAAAATATATAAGGAAAACACGATCAAGAATTTTCCAAAATTCTTAAAGCAACCTTCATATTCAAGAATCTGAGCTAGCCCCAAAATACAAAAGAAAATCATAACCAGGCATATCACAAACCACTAAAGACAAAAGATTCGCCCTGATTCTGATAGGATAGTCAGTATGCCATAATCTTAATTTTAAACCCAAGTAGAATGTGCTATGAATTATTTTTTAATACTGCTTAAAGGGAAATTAACTTCCATAACTTCAAAACAAGACCAAGTGAGAGACACATAAATGTGTTTATTGTCTGAAGCTTTGAGCTTCTTTGCAAAATAATAGACACCATTTGTTTCCAATTGTCCTGTAATCGAGATAAAACCAATTTCCAGAAGAACCTCCATGCCTGATCAATATGAATAAATTGGAAAGTGATTCCAAAGAAGCAATTAGGAATGTTAGCTCTTCACTCTTCCTTCATGCATTTGCTTTAGAAAGCTTGGCTGAAAGGTGCCTGGGTCGCTCCGTCGGAAGAGCCCGATTCTTGATTTTAACTCAGGTCATGATCTCATGATTCCTGAGATGGAGCCCTGTGTTGGCTGCTGCTCTGAGAGCACAATGCCTGCTCGGGATTTTCTCTCTCCCTCTGTCTCTGCCCCTCCCCTGTGCTTGCTCGCTCTCCCTCAAAATAAATAAATAAACATTAAAAAAAAAAAAAGAAAAAAAAACCATGGCTGAGGTCGTTCAGGACACTGGAATCACGGGAATTAGACAAACTGAAGGTGGAATCAGAGGTAAAGAGTCGACATTTGTTGAGCCCTTAGTAGGTGCTGGGCATTATTTTAAACTCTTTCCGAGATCATCATGCATGAGAAGTGAGCTTCACATAGATCATACGTGGATATGAAAATGAGCTCATTCATAACCTGAACTTCCATAGTGTAAACTGTTCCAGACAGTCTGATGTTTTCAGTTCTGCTTCCACTCCTTTTTCGTCCTATTTAAGGGTAAACACACATTCTAGCTGTTGGTTTCTGGGTTTTGTCTGGAGGGTCGCAGATCCCAATGGGATCACCCTGGGCTCCCACTGAGTTCTTTCTCACAGACCAAGCCTGGTCTCCTCTCTGCCCCCCCACACCCTCCTCTCAGAAACTTCCAGCCCCTCTCCCTTCCTCACATTACACCATCCCCTCCCCAACCACAAGCGGGCTGTGACATGGGATATCGTGCCCTGGCTTTTCTCTTCCCATCCAGCACACATATCCATTTCCTCCTGAATTTTTTCCTGCTAATCACTTCGGGAAACAGGAACAATTAAAATCATAAACATGAAGGATTTTAAGAACCCATGATATACCTGTTGCAGAATTTCCTGAACCACTCTTTTCTCTGCATCTGAAATTATAAGTCAGCTCAGTTGGGATTCTGCTCCCCACCATCCGTCACTGAATTTCCTTCTAGGCCATATCCTTTGATTAAATTAAACCCTGCCCATGTCATGAAAACATCTGGTGTCTTAGCTCTCAGTGCTCAGTTCACAATTTGGAGGTCCCCCAGAAGACTTCTCCTCTCCGGCTCTACAAGCTATTTCCTCCATAATGTGGGAATCTCCAAGGTGAATGATCCACCAGCATTCAGTCCTTCCCATTCGCTGTCCCGTTGGAGGACAAAGAAAAGACAACATTTGGAACTAAAAGGTTCTCAAAATTTTGTTTAGCCTCTTCAGACGGACTCACGGACCATCTACCATTAAGTAGACCTACACAAGAAAAAATCATGTCATTAATAAGCCACTCCTAATTTTCAAACAAACTATGACCATCTCTCCCCACCTCACCAAGTTGAGTCGTTATCTTTCCAAGCTAGACACATAGGAATTATCTTTTCCTCTTTCTTTATCGTTTTCCTTTGATATCTGGTGACTATTGATTCCATTATAAGTTTTACAGAGTCACTCTTTCCTCATGACTCAGTCTTCTTTTTTTTTTTTCTTTCTTGCTGAAGGTATTTATTTGCTCATTATATGTAGTCATTCTGAAAACATCTTGGAAGACGCCAGTTGGTGTTTGAAAGATTTACTTTCTACACTGCTCTCTAATCTGAAGGATGTTAAGGAGTGCTCCTTGTGTTGTTTCAGGTTAGTATTTATTTGTCATGTCTTGAAGAATTTTAAGAGAATTTTACTTCTCGTAAGATAGAGGTTTTTCGGCATTTCCTGCTGAACTTTTTCTAAACACAATTAAATAGGAAAAGCAGGATTAATTTACGTGCACCTTCCTCCACTCTTGCCGCTTTGATTCGTATCACAAGTGCATGGAGTAGAGTTAGCAGCTAGCAGCTCTCAGCGCTACCTACCTGCTCTCCCCATTCCTGCGTCTACCTAAAGAGCACATGACTCCCATTTCTGGGAGATGTCAAGACTCAGAAAGGAAGTTGAAAATTATGTAAGAAATGAGCTGAATGACCTCCATTTCCTTGTCTATGGAGTAAATAATTTGCGGTTTTCTGAAACTGGGAGCGTATCTTAGAGTTCAAGCAAGCTTGGCAGCGAATGGTCCTAAGGCTCATAAAAATGTGCACACGGGGTTTTACAGACACCAAATCAAATAACTAAAATGAAACAAAACCAAAACAGAGCCAACGTGTGTCTGCTCACAGCATACGGTACCCCAGTCCCAGAACTGCACACACAGTAGTCTATCTTCTACCATGTACTATAAATTCTGTAACGTTAAATAGTTCAGTGGTTAGGCAGGTTGTTTGAGTTGCCTGTATTGACTTTTAGAATATCTCTACACTCAATTTTGACCACTTCAAAGAAAGACATAGGTTATGGGTTGTGGCCTGGAACTCCAGAACAACCCAGGACCTAGCAAGGACATTGTCCATCGTGCCTCATCTTTTGCATGTTCCTAAGAAGGTTGGGACGGGCACTCAGACAGTAAAAACACTATGAGGATGGAGGTGGGACAGGCAGAAACACACACTCTGGCATGGGGAAAAGAAAAAAAAAGCTAAACTGGAAGATCTTAGCAGTCCACAGATCATTGGGAGTAAGAGGAAATCGGCTCAGACATACACCAACTTGTCAATTTTTATTTCCCTTTCTAGTAAAACATTAACTGATTATCCAAAGCCCCCCCGCCCCCGTGCCCAACAGTTAGTGGAAGGAAGAGTCCCAACTAGGATAAGAACATGAGGCCATTAAGTCCACTGCCCATTGGACGTGTGCCTAGCTCACAAACCCTTACCACTAGGATCCTCTGTGCGCACTCATCATCTCCTACTTTTTTTTTTCCTCAAAACATTTACCAGAATAAACTTTTAAAAAATAAGCCATATAATAAAGCACTTTCACTCCTCTCCTCAAATCACCCAGTGGAACTCAATATCACAAAGAGAAAAATCCAAGGTCCTTATGGTAGCCTCCAGGGTCATCCACCATCAGATGAGCCTACACCTTCACCTAACCCCTCCTCTGACCCTAACACCAGTCATCTCAGATCTTGCCTCCCCCAGGACCCCTTTGTCACTCCACTCCAACCATGCGGGGCTCCCTTCTGCCTCAGTGCCTTTACACTCTTCGTTTTCCTGCTATTCCCCCAGATGTTGCTGTGACTTGTTCTCTCCCTTCCTTTAAGTCAAATATTACCTTCCCACTGAGGCCTTGCTGACCATCTTATCTAAACTTAGAAAATATGATTCCCCAAACTCCTTATCTCCTCCATCCAACTCTGCTTTTCCTACATCTTCCTTATCACATTCTTACATCTTGTAGAATATGATTTTTTTGTCTCCTTCGCCAGAATGTAAGTCTGCAAAGCGAAGAGGTTTTCTCCTTTCGCTCACTGCTGAATGCCTGCATCAAAAATAATGCTTAGTAAACAGAAAGACTCAAGAACTATTTATGAAACAAATGGGTAAAACAGAGAGACAATTAACACTTTCTTCACACTTCATGTCGTCACTGACTGGCTTTCTTATCTTAGACAGGTAACTGATATCTTACCTAACTAACTAGCTTTCTGACTTTAACCAAGTGATTACTCTGAGCCATTGTTTTCTCATTTGAAGATAAATGTTAGTCCCTATGGGAATCACCGGAGATAATATGTTATAAAAGCATTCCAAAAAGTATTAAATGCTGTATAACTTAAAGTTGTGGTTAGAAAACTTACTGATCTAGTTAGCAACTTCTCATAAATGAACCATACAGCTCATCCAAAAGAAATAACATATATCTGTATAGAAATAAATACAGATACCATATCTACATCTGTACCTATCTACATCCATGTATCTGTATATCTATGTATTATATCTATCTACATGGAGAGAGAGAGAGACTTCATCCATGATGAAGTTGGAGAATAGATTTGCGTAATGACCATTGTTCGCCCAATTAGGGAGTTAATAAAGAAATGGAAAGAAATGGAATAAAACAAGTACAAAGCACAATACTATACTTAATTAAGGTTCTCTCTTTTAATTTAGTGACTGCAATTATTATAGCTTCCGGTTGTAAAACAAATTATTTGGCAGAATGCAAGTTCCTTGGGGACCAGGAATTTTGAAACGTTCATCAGTATATCCCCCGGGTCTAATAGAAAGTTGTTTGCTCAATGCTTGAGCAAATGAGTAACTAGCAGAAGCAACGAAAAACTGCAGCAGAAAAACAGGGCAATTGCACAATAAGGACCTGCTGGGACCAGAAGTTGAATTGCGTATCAAAAGGCCATCTCTTTCTTGACTTGTGACGTTAAGGATGAGTGGGCATTTTTGAAAAGGTACATGATGTTTCCGTTGCAGTTGAGCACAAGTCACCATAGGCTCAGGGTGTTCTAGACACAGAAAGCCAAGAGTGGGTGGGAGAGAAGTCGGGGGTGGGGGGTGGGGGGCAGTAATAAACCATCAGCGTGCTTCATAATTACAGTTTGATCCAGCAAATCCTAAGGGTTGGTATTTCATTGCCTACTTAATCATATAAAAATCCTCACGGGCATTCGACCTGACCTGCTCAACCTGAACTTTAAGTCACAAAAGAGCAAAGTGGGGGGGAGGGTTGTAGAATGAGAAACTTCATACGGCTGTCTTTAAAAATAAAACCAAACAAAAATAAAGACTACTTAAAATTCACCTACGAATATTGACATTTCTAAAACAAAGCAAAACAAAACGAAACAACTCAGCTTTAAAGCGACGGGATAGAGGGTGGAAGTGAGACCAGTATTCTCTTTTGATCTTTGCACGGCCCCAACTTTATTTTAATAATGTGTCCAAAGACTGATTCAACCTCTCTCTCACTTTAATAAAGGTTCGCTAGTGGATTAGGAGAGATTTGAAACTGAGCCCAGCGGAGTCAGCAGAGACAAGTTCCAAACAGCCACTCAGCGCATTCTGAAAAGTACCGAGCTAGCAACCTGGAAGGGATCCACCAGTAAAATTTGGTTGTACTTGTGTATGTGGAGCCCCACTGGACTGACAAAACGTCCACTTCTAGATGGACACGAGGGGCAGCGTTACCCGAAATGAACAAAGCAAAGATCATTGTGCTCAATGGGAGTCCGTTCCAACATTAACACGGCCCATCAGCATGGAAAATAACAAAGGGTTAGACTGACGGTCCAGCGTATGTTATGATGATGACAAGAAGCATGAAGGCCATCTATAGACCAGGAAGAGATAACTCACCAAGAGCCCAACTATGCTGGCATGCTCATCTCAGACATCTAGCCTCCACAACTGTGAGAAATAAACATTTGTTGTTGAAGCCACCCAATCTGTAATTTGTTGAATCGGCCCACGCTTGGGCAGATAGATACGTGGACAGATGGACAGATGGACAGACGGACAGACAAATTTTTTTTTTTTTCCGGGAATGCCTCTTTACCCCCAAACACTTCAGAGTGTACTTCCCAGGTGAAGGCATATTCCCTCACGTGACCACTGTACAGTTAATCAATTTCCTAAGTTTAGACCCATACGACAATTTTACAGAACCTGCCAACTCTAATCTAATTTTGTTGGCCGACCTTATAATGTCTTTATGGTGATTCTTCCCTCCAGGTCAGAACTGGGGCGCCTTCGTTGTTGTTGCTTATGTATTACGCCAAGTCTTTGGTGAACGCATGGACATCCCTTTTCAGGACTTGTAAGAACAGCCCTTGTAATCTCTCCCATATCTACCCTCTGTTTCATTCTTGTCCCTCCTTTTTGTCACAGGACTCAAACAGAGAAGGCAATGATGACCTTAGACCCAGGCAAACTGGGCTCCCGTCTGAGTTCCTGTGCTTCAAGGGATCTTAAGCTCCCTGTGCATTCCACGAAATTCGCTAAGACTCCCTACTCCCACCGCTCTGGTGCTGGGGCCTGGCTGCGCAGGTTCCCTGAGCTTGGATGGGGGCCAGCATGCGATCCGTCTTCATCTGGACCCTTTAGCTTTCTCTCCAACCCTCTACCTTGTGCTGGGGAGCAGGTTGGGGGACCCGATGCCCTGAAGAGCTTCCAGACTTGTGCCTGTGGGGTCCTCCAGGGGCTGGGGCCCTCTGGGGCCCTGGGGCTGGGCTCCAGTTCCAGAAAAGCAGCCTGGTGAGATGCTCGATTCTGCTGATGGGCCCAGGATTGTTTCCATGGGGTGGCATGAGACCGGGCTGCTGGAGTGGTGCTAACACCCTGAGATTGATGATCCTCATTCACTTGGATACGGGAAGAGCTCAGGACCCTGCGCCCCAACAGCCCACAGCCAACCCCCCGAGTCTGAGCTGCATCTGTGGTCTCTTGCATCCTCGGCCACCCATCGTGCCCCCTGGGGATGCTGGCCTACAGCACCCGAAATAGCAAGTGTCATTTACCCTGTGCATCCCCCTCCCCCACTGCTGGCACCCCATCCCTCTGCAGGCTCGCACCGCATGTGATATCATCCTTGGGAGTGACCCCACCTCTCTCCTCCAAGGGCTTTCGACACTGTTGCTCTGCAACATCATTAGGCCTTTCCCTTCACGTCCGCTCTGGCCTCAGTTGACATGGTGACTTTGTGCTCTCCCATATGAAGCTGAGTCAAACAAGGGTCAGGGATTCCTCGCATGAATAGGATCACTGTTCTGGCTCTACCTACAGATCCCTCCTCTCCCCACCACACTGGTGACGGTGAGCAGAAACCAGGGGTGCAGTCGACGCCGAAAAAGATCACATTTTAGGAATGCTGTGATTATAGCCTGAGAAGTTCAAGGGAAGAGGCAGATGGAAACTGGGTTGCTCTATATTTATGCCATGAAATTCCGAACGATAAATTTAACATGCCCATAAAATAAATTATTGCTCACGTTTCCCTGTACACTCTGTGCATTTGTGGTCACCTTCAAAGAAGCCCAGGCACGACAGTTGAAAGCCATCGGAAGCTACTCACAGGACAGCAAAATGGATGGTGCAGCATCAAGAATAACGATGTAACCAGCACGAAACAAATGGCATTAGGGCCTTTCGGAGCCCAGAACAGCTGCATTGTTTCAATCCAGACAGGTTCTGACGAGCTACAGGACTTGAATAATAACAGTGTCGTTACCTTTTTCTCACAGTGGGAGATGTGAAATTACTTGGTAACAGCACATTTGACAACAAAGAATATGAAGCGGTGATTCCTGCGCCTAAACTGAAAGAAACGATACCTGAATAGTATGAAGAGTCAAGGGCTCCGATCACGAAAGAAACAAATACGCTGGCGTCTCTTCTCAATCATTCTATATCGTTAACGACAAACCAACGTGCTTCATAAGTGTTCGTGAATTTTTCAAAGTATTTTTCAATGAAGATGATTCTATACACAAGAGCTCCACCAAAAAAAATTTTTTTTAGCCAACATCCCACACGCTCTAGGGGCGGCCTTGAAGCCAGAGGTGGGGTGTAGGCAACCATTACATCCCAGGCCTAAAAAGCGCATCACAGAGGATAATATCACAGTGATGACTCTGAGTTTTTCTTCTTTTTAGTTTATTTTACTGATTTATGTAATGTTTATTTGTTTTTGACAAAGAGAGACACAGAGTGCAACCAGAGAGGGGCAGGGAGAGAGGGAGACGCAGAACCCAAAGGAGGCTCCAGGCTCTGAGCCATCAGCCCAGAGCCCGAGGGGGAGCTCAACCCCACAAACCGTGAGATCGTGACCTGAGCCGAAGTCGGATGCTTAACCCACTGAGCCACCCAGGTACCCCAACTCCGAGTTTTTCTGATGGCTTGGCCAATTTCCACTTCTTTTTAAGAATCACGGGAGATAGAAAAATTACAATGGAAGAATTTGCCTGCCACGGAAGTCTTAGGTTTCTGTAGGAGACAGAAATGCCAGTTGAAGCTTGAGGCCAACACAGGAGGGACTCTGGCTTCAGCTTCAAAGGCCACATAAATTCTCCTTGACCAAAGAAGAAAGAATAGGGGAAATATGGCTTTGCAGTTGTACAACTTGAGGAAATCGCATATGAGGGACAGGCTACCAATCTCACTAGAGAATGAAATGTGCGTTATAACATTACAGCAAGCTAAGGACTATAAGCACAATCGCCATGAAAAAGGTTTCCCTGGCAATGTCTAGGGAATCACAATGGTTTTATTCACCATTAAAGCAAAACTTGGAGAAGTCCATCCGGTCGAGTGCTAGTTCCGGCCCGTTGGCAACTGCCTCCTTTTCCCTCCACTCCATTTGTACGTACACAGATGACATATTCCTTGGGCACGGAGTCCACTGAAATGAGAAGTCAGCCGAAGGCAGGATGACTCTTCCTCACCCACAACAACCCTTGCACACTCAGAAATGCTAGCCTATACATGGATTCTTCCACCATTGGCTCCAAGTTATGCCCTTCTTTGCTTGGTCACAATTATGCCAGTTAGTATCTCCACTCATTTACCCAAAGAGTGGAGAGAAATGCACAACCCCAGAGCAGCAGGTACGTGACCCAACTGCTACTTCCTTTCTTTCAGAGTCCTTTGCCAAGATCGGACTACACTAGCTGTGTTCCCATCCCCTCGGGAAAAATCCCAGGAGCAAAGAAGATCAACTTTGCAACAGAACTCTAATCTCAGCCATGACTGGGAGCCACAAATAATTCCCCCCAAAAGGTATATGCAATGATTCCAACATTTAGAAAAGCCCCGTGATGTTATCTTTCCTTTATTTAGTAAAGCATACTCTCCTCGAGGGTTACTAATCTCTTTAGGTCTGTCCCTACGTTGGTGGTGAAAACCTGACAGATGATGCGACTGCTTTGGGCAGACTTCAGACATGACAGAGCGAAGAAAAAAATTAGAGAAAATAAGGAGGTATGGGGCAAGGAAACTGTCGGTGGGAGAGAGGAAAAGTCAAACTGGAAGAAAAAGAGAAGCATCTGATAGGAGGCTATGGGGCATCACCAGCAATGGCCCATCCATCAATTAGAGGCCACTGAAGCATGGTTATCTGCAAGGCATCACACACACACACACACACACACACACACACACACACATATAACACATATACATATATAAATGTAATATGTATATAATGAGAGGGGTTCTGTCTATATATTTAAAGGCACAGGCTGTGTCGTGAAATTGAATTCACTAAAGAGGATTGCCTGTCTTGCTCAACACATACGTGAAATGTCAAGTCCAATTGTTACGAATGAGTACTATTTTCCCCTCTTGCTTTTCACCATCCCCCCCCTTAAATAACAGTGCCGTCTGTGATGCAATGAAACTGAAGCCTGGGATCCCCTAGCACAATATCCATTGTTCCAACAATTTGAGTACAATAATAATTGTGCCAAATGTCGCAACACAGACGCCACACAGGAGACTCTGAATGCAGCGTTGCCGTTTGGCCTTCACAAAAACTTCAGTACACGAGCTTTCCTTGCTCCAATCATTTTTCTGAAATTTGTAATAGCTGCCATTTAGTGAGTGTTTATGACGCCCCAGCATATTTTAAGGTACTTTAAATGTAGTAATTTATGAAAACTTTGCGACAGTCCTACTCTCACTTTGCAGATGAAGAGACCCAAGTGTCACAGCTCGTAACTGATGAAGCGCAGGGTGTATTCAAAGATACTTCTGAACTCTCAGACACTTGAAAACATTAAATAAATCAGCCTTATCTAGAAAAAAAAACTGACTTCTTGATTTGTTTCTACTTACAACTTCAGCAATTAATGTCGTTCCTCCACAAAATAACTTCTCCACTCTCCTGATTTTTCGAGTACTCTGTTCCCCTGTGTAGGGGCCAAAGGCAGGCCACCCCAAGATGGGCCACCTTGGCATAACATTATTTTGAATTAAAAACCATCAAAACCCAGTGGATGCAGGAAAAACTCTTAACCTGCCCCTCAACTAACTGCCCCTGCTTGCACCAGAAAGAGAGCTCTTAACAGAGACTTCCCTCTACCTAAGAAACTGATTTGCATAATAGGCCAAACTTTGCTTTCCAAACACCTCCTCTCTCACTTCCCCACTAAACATCTTTCTCTGATTTGTATCCTTAGACTTCCACCCCTCCCTTAGCTCATATAGGCTTTGTGTTGCCTCACTGCCTTTGGAATTTCCATGTCTGCGTGGATTTCCCTGTGTGGACTCTGTCTCGTGTCAATTTGATTCTCAGTTCAGCTAGAAGGACGTTGAAAGGCAGAGTAAATTCTTCTTCCCTGACACCTGGATCTGGAAAAAGCTGCATATCCGTCCAGGAAGTAAATAACTTGCAGAATCTATTCACACTGTCACAGATAACTTCGTGATTGTTAAGAATCCACAATATCCTCAGAACTGGGCAGAATGGAAAAGAATATTTTTTTCCTGTGCCGTCTTCTAAAAAAGACAGAGTGCCCCAAAGAAAAATCAGCAGAATTTTCTTCCACGTGTGTCAGGTGGCAAATCAAACACTGAGGTATGTCCATCTCGACATGCGGGGTGTTTCATTTTTCATCTTGGACCCCAAAACGAAAGCCAGCAGAAGAGACCATTCCCTAAGCCAAGTAGGCCCATGCTACTTTTATAGAGGGGCGGGTGGGGGGGTGGGGTGCCGTATCTAATCAATTCTGGGAAACATAATGGAAACTAATCCCACACAATGGTACCTCTGGGTCAGCATCGCTTTTCCATCTCACAATCTTTAATTACCTAGGTAACTCATGCTTTTATAATATAATTATGTGCTAATGTCACATTTGCGCACAAACTTCACCCAGGCAGTAAAATGGGCATAAATCAATTACAGCAGCCTGAAAAACCAAAGACCTAGCTCTTAGGTAACTACCCCTATGCTTATGTAGAAAAGTTTCCCCGCCCTTTTTAGTTTGTCTCCAAGGCTAATAGTCTACGTCCAAAAAAAATGGACCATCCCGTCATTTCCATGCCCGTTGTTATTGCTAAGGAGAGCTCTAAGTCTG
Source organism: Puma concolor (assembly GCF_028749965.1). Classification (NCBI taxonomy): domain Eukaryota; kingdom Metazoa; phylum Chordata; class Mammalia; order Carnivora; family Felidae; genus Puma; species Puma concolor. The sequence goes on along the minus strand of NC_141667.1, from coordinate 14,306,044 downwards.
CACAGTCGTGTTCAAATAAATGTGGAAATATTTCAACATTAATAATCAACCTTTGGTAGGGTTTTGAGTTTGCGAAGCACTGCTTCCCATGCTCTTCTCCAACACAACCCTCCAAACAACACTGTGAAAGTTCAAGCCACGTGATCACCAACACTTTCCGCATATGAAAATTCAGAGCTGAGAGAGAGGAGACAACAGACGACATTGTTCAAGGGCTAGGAGATCCCAACCTTAAGACCCAAACCCAGGTTCTCTGAGGCTGAAATGATTAGCAAAATCCACTTTGCCACGAACCGGTCCATACTCACACAAATTTTATTAAACAGAAATGCGGAAAATATTCCAAGGGCGGACTGTAAGTGTTCCCCTGAGGTAGTTTCTATATAAATCCAAGCTACCCCACAGCTTACCGTCACATAAAAGACAAAAGCACCAAACCAGACTCCAGACGAAAACCAACAGAGCTGTTTTTACTGGCCACATGTATAAAAGGCAAGAGGAGGAAAAAAGGCAGATCAAATGACAAAGAACTTTCTAAATCTGTCGCTTAGTAACATATTGCCAAATTCTTGGTGTTTTTATCCCAAGAAGTTTAAATTCTGCTTTCCACTATTGAAGGCTTCATACCTTCTGTCTCTCTCTCTCTCTCCCTCTCTCTCCTACCTTTTTTGGGCATGATGGGAGAATGATCGTCTTGTTGATTACCATATATATATATATATATATATATATATATATATATATATATAAAATTAAGAAGAGTAAAGAGAACTGTTTTCTTTGACATTTTCTGTTTTCCTCCTATTTTTACCAATTTTCGAGGGATGACATCGTCTCATGAAGACGCAGAGCCCTGCAGAGCCAGATAAAACACAAAGGACATGACTTCTGCCAGGAGAGATGCATATACACACACAAAAACCCACCCGGAGCTTCTTCCCTCTCTGTATCTGCATTTCAAGCCACCTATAAAACATTTGTGGGCGGCTGGCCGTTCACTCCAAAACCATATTTAACCTTCTGAAGTCACATTTAGCTGACAGAGCTTTGGCGTCTGTTGCCTAGAAAGCAGATCAATATACTCTCTATTTTGAAGGGCATCAAATTCTCCCCGTCAGGAGCCGGAAGGCTGTGGGGCCAGAGGCAGCCGGTAGGGACCAAGCTTCCCTGAGCTGGGCCCCCTCCCCAACCCTGATGGAACAGAACTTTTCTGAGGCTCCCTCCTCCTCCCCCACCGCCCCCCTCCTCACCCACACTGCTCCCCTGGCAGAGGCCGGAGATGGGGTGCTTTTGCTGGGTAGTCAGAAATCATCAACCTGACCAAGAATTCATGGCCAAAGTCCAAACATATCACAGTTTACGGGTGGTCAGAGCAATCCCAGCAGTACCCCCCATGGTTAAAGCTCTGGGGGTTCTGAAATGTCCGCAGGTAGAACACTTCAGCAGCTGCTCACTCCTGTACCATCTAAATCCTCGAACACACTGTCGGGCAAGATTACAGGAGATTCTCCCCTGCCAGAGTATGTGCTTCCGAAACAGTAATAATAAACTTTTCAAATAATAAACACGGAGGCAACTGGGTGGCTTAGCCGGTTAAGCGTGGGACTTCAGCTCAGGTCACGATCTTACTGTTCCTGAGTTCAAGCCCCACGTAGGGCTGTCTCTCTCTCTCAAATATAAATAAATATTTAAAAAAAAAAAAAGAAAACTAGTGCTCGCTTCGGCAGCACATACACTAAAAAATTAAAAGTAAAATAATAAGCAGACATCTTACCAGAAAAAAAATAAGATGCTTAAAACTCACCTCTAACTCAACATTCTTCCTAGTTATAGCTGTATCTCGAATAGCACGTACAAATGAAAAGTATCTTGCTTCTATTTAAATGGAGGCATTGCAATCCAAGACTGAGATGCTTCCAAGTACCGCCAAAAAATGAACTCTAGTTGATTTTAAAGGATCTCACTGTGAAATCTGAGTAGATTTCATCAGGGCCTTCGGATGTGTTTCTAAGTTGCATGTCCCAAAGGCCGTGCCATACACAACCATGAGTAAAATGACCATGTGTGAGGAAAATGTACAATTGCACACTGTTAGGGACTGAATTGTGTCCCCCAAACATCGTATGTGAAAGCCCTAACCCTTGGTTCCTCAGAATGTGACTATATTTAGACACAGGGACTTTAAAAAAGTAAGGAGAGATGGGGTCATATGGGTGCTTCCCAATCCCATCTGACTGGTGTCCTTAAAAGAGGAGATTAGTACCCAGACACCCGTGGAGGAAAGATCATGTGAAACACAGAGAGGAAAAGGCGATCTACACGCCGAGGAGAGAGGCCTCAGAAGAAACTTCCCTGACGACGCCTTGATCTCAAGTGTCTAGCATCTAAAAATGTGGAAAAATTAAATTCTGTTGTTTAAGCCACTCTGTTTGTGGCATTTGTTAAGGCAGCCCTGACAAATTAATAGCATACACTAGAATTTGAACCTTTTTCTTAGAGTGAACATGCTGACTCAATTCTAGAAACCTCTTCAGTAGAGTTGAAAAGCAATCCAACAAACTAAATTTCTCATATAAATAAAACACACCACATCCCACTTCTAATTCATCAAAAATGCTCTAGAACCTACCTTCAAACATCATCTAGTACCTTACCGCTGCTCACCACACCCATTGCTGCAATACTAATCCAAGCCATTATCTCTCACCTAGTTTATAGACTCTCTATGGATCTCATATAGTCCCCCCCAAAACGTACTCAAAACACACGACCCTTTGAAAACATGTCAGATCACGTCAGGCTTCTGTCCAATACCCTGCAATGACTCCCTAATTCCTTCCAAGGAAAAGCCAAAGCCCCTGTAGATGGTCACCATGACCTACTTGAGGTGACCCCAATTAGAATTCTCCCTCATCCCCGTGATCTAGCACAGTGGATGCCCTCAGCCACACTTTTGCTCTAACTTCTCCCTCTGTCTGGAAGCCTCTCCTCCGGGTATCCGCAGAACTAAATCCCTCACCTCCTTCAACTTTTTGCTCAAATTACCTGGGTTCCATGAAGCCTTCCCAGACCACCCTATTCAAAATTAGAACTACTTTTGTCTTCTCTCCTCCACTATCCTACTCTACTGTTTCCCCTTTCCACAGGTTTAGTGTCTTCTAGAATATCATAGAAATTACTAATGGAATTAGTTCATTTGGTTCACTCATGTATTTCAAATTACTTGAAACCATGCCTGACCCATAGTAAGGGCTCAATAAATATTTGATTAATGAATGTTGAATGAACGATTAATTGGATATAGAAGCTAGAATTTTCTTTTCAAGCTCTATAACTTTTCAAACATTCTCCAATTGAGAGACCCTTACCAATACAATCCATTGTGAATGTTAAAAATTTCCTTTTTTTTTTTTTTTACTTGCCATTCTTCCTATTGATTTACTTCTCCAAGAAAATCCTGAAAGGAATAAAAGAAATTTCAATCGTTGTCTTTCCACTGCACTTTTTGGGAAGACAAAATGGACAATAGGCCCCTAACGCATGTGAACTTAAAATTTTTCAGGGACGCCTGGGCTAAGTCTGTTAAGTGTCCAACTCTTGATTTTGGCTCGGGTCGTGATCTCATGGTTCGTGAGATCAAGCCCCCAGTGGGGCTCTGTGCTGACAGTGTCGAGTCTGTTTGGGAGTCTCTCTCTGCCCCTCCCCCACTCAAACACGACCACTCTTTCGTGCTCGCTCTCTCAAAACAGACCAAATTAAGCTTTTTTTTCTTTTTCAATTGTGCATGAATCCTCGTGTATGTGTATGTGCATGCGTTGCTTGAATGGTCTCATAAGTTGTGACAGCAAGTCAGGGAAAGACAAGTGAGAGATCCAAATTTCAACTGGATATCATCTCAAACATCCATCAAATATATAAAGTATTAATACTATAAAAGAAAACAAAATCACATCAAGATTTAAAAGATTTTATCACTTAATAGAATTTACACTTTTAAACACCTTGAGATTCCATCAAGTTCAATGGTCTTAAGAAACTGAAGGAAAATATATTTATAGATCTTATGAGCCAAAGAAACGTAAAGTTCCATCAAGTGATCAACCTGTATCGAATCTAAAGACTTCTGTGAATCAAGAGAAGAGTTAGGGCATGGATATACAACTTGAAGCCAGAGGTGTAGGCTCTAGGACCAAAGAGACCTACCCTTTTGAAGTTTTAAAGCCCATGACATAAGAAATGTAACATAGGGTCCCATGGGCCACTTGTAGGAAGGAACGGTTTGCAGATATTAACTGGAAAACATGAATTTTAACAACATGAATTTGAAAATACCAGTATTACTATAAAAACATGAAAAGAGGAGTAAAATAGCAGTCCTCAGACTTGAGCCCACAGCAAATTTACATGAGGGCTTGCTATAATACAGATTTCTGGGCCTCGCCTCTGGTCTCCCATTCAGTAAGTCCTGGGTGCAGCTGCAGAATCTGCATTTCTGATAAGCTCCCAGGTGATGCTGATGCTACTGGTCCAGGGATCACACTTGAAGAACCAGCGGAATAAGCAATTAAGATAGTTCTGTGTTCAATTAACTTGGAAAATGGGAATCATAAATTGTCTTGAGTTGTGAAGGCAAAGGTACTTGTTGTTGGTACCTGTTTGTAAAGGCGGTCTTCTCTACTCCCATAAAGGAGTATTCCTCTACAAAGGATGTTCCAAATTCCCAAGCCCGTTGGGTAAAGGCCATCACCTCCTTTGAGGGTAAGAAGGCATCCATGCCAGCATCTTCCCCTTTCCTATTGCTGGGGCATCCTCTTTACAAAGTGGCTGCTGAACAGGAAACGTGTTAGAAGTAAACCGTGGCGAGGGGCGCCTGGGTGGCGCAGTCGGTTAAGCGTCCGACTTCAGCCAGGTCACGATCTCACAGTCCGTGGGTTCGAGCCCCGTGTCGGGCTCTGGGCTGATGGCTCAGAGCCTGGAGCCTGTTTCCGATTCTTGTGTCTCCCTCTCTCTCTGCCCCTCCCCCGTTCATGCTCTGTCTCGCTCTGTCCCAAAAATAAATAAATAAATAAAAAACAAAACGTTGAAAAAAGAAGTAAACCGTGGCGAACAGGTTCCTGGCTGGTTGCAGAGAGTCAGAGTCTAGCAACATTCCTGGTTTGAGACAAAACATTCCGGTCCTTACTGGATGATTCCCATCCTAGAAGAGATGTTGGCCCAGAGAAAGCTACGCTGGAGGTGTTCAGAGGCAAAAGAAGTCGGCTTCGGGCCCCTGCAATTCTGGCTGCTTCGCATGTGGGGGGGGCCTTGGGACCCTGGTCCTGTGTGGCTACAGCTGGCTGTCCATCTGTCTGGCCTCAGTGCAATTTGTGGATAGGGTAATGCGGCAATAGGAAGGCCAAACCTAAGTGATTCTGTTTTCTTTCTCCTCCTCCTTCTTCTTCTTCTTCTTCTTCTTCTTCTTCTTCTTCTTCCTTCTTTTTTTTTGTTTTTGTTTTTGTTTTTGTTTTTGTTTTTCACCAGCTACCGATGGTTGACAAAGAGATTAAGGGCAGAAAATTGTAGACTTCCCTTTCAATCCCAGCAGCAATGCATTCAGAGAAAAAGGTATTTTATGACAACTACAGATAGCTCTCAAATAATCATACTCACTTAACTTGAACAATGAGCCTGCCATTTTCTTCTAATAAAGTTCTTTTCTTTATTAGAAAATAACTTTTCTTCTAACAAAGTTTATTATTTAGCGTTAAGGAAGAAAGTTTATTATTTAGTGTTACGAAATACTGAGATTTATATTATTTACTAAGTAAATTTTTAATTAAAAAAATTAATCTAATATTCTGTTTAGTAGCTAATATTTTGGGGAAGTAGAAAAACAAAGAATAACATTACCATAATCCTGGAAAAATTATGAGGCATATTCCGATAACTTACTTCTTTTATAGGTAATCTAGCTTCTGTGTAAAGCTTGATTTTTTTTTTTTTAAGATAAACACGCCTGGTAATCAATCTCTGAATTAAGCAGAGAATAATGAGCTTCTGTGTCTACAAAAGGTGCTCAACCAAGTCTTCAACATAAGCAAGAGTTTTCCAAGGAAATAGTTATGAAAATAAAAGCCAGTGCTGCAAAAATGGCCAGCCAGATTACTGAAGGCGACCCTGATCTCAGATACGCTTCTGTATTGTCATATTCTGTGTGTCCGTTTTTAATTTAGCCAACACGGGATTCTGGAAATGGCAGGGGTAGCCCTCACGCTGAATCATGGATTAATCCATCTGACCACAAAGGACCCGAGGGTGAGAGACATTTGCCGCCCTTGCTCAGAGTGACACAGCAGGTTTGTATAACAGCCAGAGCTCTGAACTCCTATCTAGGTTCCTTCCTGAATTTGCAAAGTATCTCGATTCCTGAGGAGAGATAACCCGTGAAATGTTTGCCGCTGTAGAACCTGACTCTCAACCACCTCGGTAACCAGCTCTTTTCCTCATTAAGAGAAAAGTGGGCTGGAGGAAGAGCATGGAAGGAAGATTTCTACCAGTCTGTCTCCAGTTCCCAGGGCAGAAAAGCCTGTATTGTTTTATCATTATTTTCTAGATTTCCAGGCAATAGGTTATAAACTTGATAACGTCAGTGTGCCTTACATTTCGGTAATATCCACGATCCCTCTGCTCCTTTCACCTTTCAAATTGAGTCTTTTCCAGCTACAAGCAAAGAGAAATGCCTGAAGCTCTGGTCTACCCATACGGCGGGGGGCAGAGGCATATTCCCAGGCAAATTCCCAGCATTTCCATCCAGAGGCGCTGCCAAATGAACATTTAGGGCAGCTCTGAGAGAAAGAGGAGGTCCCAGAAGTACACTCTGAACGCTGAATGGAAAGTTGTGAAAGAAACTCAGCATGCAGCTAGGCGTACAACCTTGGCCTTTCTCCACAAAGCTGTCTTCTCACCTCGCTCTCAGTGCAGAAACCTACAGCTGCCGGTGGGTTCTTTGTGCGAACCTCGGTCTATTTCTTCTCACCCCAAATCAGCTAGTGTGCCAAGATGAAGCCAGAGTCCTTGACCCCCAGTCCACATCAGGTGGCTCATCTGTCCCTCCTGGGCACTGTCCAAGAAGGGAGGCCGGTCTGTGTCACCTCCTACTTAATTCTAGAAGGCTCCATCAGGTCCTTGGTCCCAGAGGGCACCTGGTGACCAGTGTCAGAAATACACGTATCATTCCTTTCTTGTCTCTGTGTTCTTATGGACTAAGAAGTCCTTCCTTTCTTTCATGCGTCTCTGTCGTGATCTCCAAGAAGCAGCGGCAAAGACAGCATTAAGACACTGGAGGGATTTGGGGGGACTGGAAGAAGGGGAGACACCTTTGAAGGATAAAGAGAAGGGGAGAGAGAGCAGGGCCATTTTGGCAAGTCCTCAGCCTGAGCTGCAGTTCTCATACCGGAGAAAGACGCGGGCTGTGGGATTTGGCAGGAGGAACCTCAGCCTACAGCGCGCTCTGAGAACACCTTGTTTGAGCTGACAGTGAGCCCCCGGGGCAGGGCTTATCCGTTAAAAGACACCTACCTTCTGCAGGAATGAACTGCTTCCCCAACCTTCTTCCTGCCGCAGATTTTCTTGAAGGGATTGTGAGCACCATAGCTCACGGCACCACACGCATGCATCTTCTACCTTGTTATTTGGTTAGCTCTGGAATAAAGTTCCCCCACATGAAAGGAAGCAATTCTGCATCTCGAGGAGGAAATAGCATGAACAGTATATGATGCAGGCATACTGGCAGTGCTTTTTAATTTTGCGGCTGAGAAAATGACTCTTGTTGTGAAATAAGAATATCATATTTCTTTCTCACAATTCTTGTATTTTCGGGATAAATGGGGGCTTTAGAAATAGCTGAGTCAGTTTATATATGAGGTCCGATTTCATTTAAACAGGCTTTCTCTCCTACCTCTTAGCCCGTATGTTCTGGAGCAGGGTCCTGATTCTCTCTTCCAGATCCTTCACCCAGACACCAGATATCGAGGTGGTGTGGTCTGATGGTCCAGATAGACTACCCAGAGGAATTCTAGGACTGGACTTATGTGGCCACCATTCTAGCAAAGGCTCATATATGGCTTTGATATCTAGTGGATCATTCTGGGTCTCACTTAAATGACCCTCCCTCATAGAAGTCTCCATAACTATGCATATTTCATTGAGACAAACTGGACTTATCTTTGTCCTGTCTTGCAAATGCTCATGACACTGTCCCTTCTCTTCCCCTCCTTTTGGAATTAAAATCTACCCTCGGGGCGCCTGGGTGGCGCAGTCGGTTAAGCGTCCGACTTCAGCCAGGTCATGATCTCGCGGTCCGTGAGTTCGAGCCCCGCATCAGGCTCTGGGCTGATGGCTCAGAGCCTGGAGCCTGTTTCCGATTCTGTGTCTCCCTCTCTCTTTGCCTCTCGCCTGTTCATGCTCTCTCTCTGTCCCAAAAATAAATAAACGTTGAAAAAAAAAAAATCTACCCTCATATTGTTCCCCTCTGCATTGCTCTGAGTACAGCTCATATTGGCTTGAGTGCTGCATTTTTTACATAGCCTAGAGTATATATGTTTTCCAAGTACTTTGATCCTCTAAACTGGGCTGCAGTGTTTTTGTTTTTGTTTTTTTTCAAAGCTCGGCAACCTGATTCAAATTGCCTAGAAAGCTTTGAATAGTGGCTTGTTTCTAAGGCACTTTAACACTAAATATGTTCAATACTCCATAATGAACACTGGAAAGCCTGTTCTTGCTTTTTTTGGCACAGGATAACTGGAACAATCAGATCATGTATTCAGTTGGCATTGCATCAGAACAGATCTGCTTCTTTAACCTAGAAAGGAAAGAGGAATATCATACTAATTGACCTCAAAGCTAGAACATGTGTTCGTTTCCTGCATTCGATAGCATTCTCATTGTTAATGTAGAGCTCCAGACACCTATTCATAGAATACTACATTTCAGAACAAGGACAAGTCATGACAAAAACCCCCTACCCCTTACTCACGTATTTACTCGTCCAGTTTAGTCTAACATAGCTACTGAACTTTGAACTATGCTCTTTCTTCCTCCAACTTTCACTTGTTCCTGAAGATTTTTAGGCCGTTCAAAAACTGGTGAGTACTTTCTAGTTACTAGTATTTTAGCTTATGTTATAATGTAAGTTCTGTGAGAGTCAGGACTTGGCTTTGTTTATTACCGTTCCTTCCATACTATGGAGAAGTGCTACTTAGCGCCAGAAAACTCATCATCATCATTCCCAGGAGTGACTGCGGTTTGGAGAGCAATCCTAGTCAGATACTAGACAATGATAGCTAGCATGTTAATTGAGGGTTTATTATATTGATAGCTGCTCATATCTTTATATATTTATATCTGTATAAAGAGAGAGACAGACATGGATACCTTTGTGTTCCTATCTAGATATAGACACGTTGTAGCTATCTATATCTATCCATCTGGCATATATATATGTATGTGTGTATATATATATATATATATATATATACACAATTGATTCTCATTATCCATAGTTCTTATATTCTATAAAGTCACCACAAACACCAAATTAGCAAATACTGAACCACGGCTCCTGGAGGAAATAGGGCTTTAAGTTCCTTCAAGCATCGGCTCAGATTTTCATCAACTGGTCAACACACAACCTTGTTTCCGTTTAATATATGTCTTGATTCAGGGGCGCCTGCGTGCCTCAGTCTGTGAAGCGTCCAACTCTTGATTTCGACTCAGGTCATGATTTCACTGTTAGTGAGTTCAAGCCCCTCACCAGGCTCTGTGCCGACTGCACGGGGCCTGCTTGGGATTCTCTCTCTTCCTCTCTCTCTTCCCCTCCCTCTCCTTCTCATTCTCCTTCAAAAATAAATAAATAAACATTAATACGTATGTATATATATCTATATGTATGTATATGTATATATATATATATATATATCATTGATTCATTAACATTAAACTCACAGCCAACAGCACTGTAAACAAAGTATATTTAACATTTTTTTTTTTCTCCTTAAGACATATTGCAGCCTCCTTGCACTTAGGAAAGACTTTAGCACTACACTTGGGGACCATTCTAAATAGCAAAGTCACCCAAAGCAGCACAGAAGTGTGAAAAATGTGGCATTAAATATATCAAGAAAAGGATACTTCTTTACATCATGAAAGCTAAAACAAGAAGCCAGAGGGTCACTTTGTCCAAACTCACTGGGAACACGGGTACCAGGTGATCCAAAGGTTCTTCCACTCTGTGCATGTCTGCAAATGGCCACAAAGGTACCATGAGTATTGATGTGGAGGTGACAAATTTGAGCAAGTGGGAAAATTCACGAACACGGAATCCACAAATAATGAGGACTGACTCCACACATAAACACACACATACATTTAAATTTAAATACACGTACACGTGCGTGAGAGCTATGCATATCTACTTCCTTCCAAAGAGCACAGGCTTCCAGGGTTGCCCCAGCGCTGAAGGCAGTCTCATCTTCACGGGTCGATTCCTGAATGATTTCCTCACGGAGAAGCATCCTGTTATGCCGGAAATACATCAACACAAGATTCGAGAGACTTTGAATTACTGCCTAAATTCTCACATATACGGTTGGACAAGTCGCAGACTTCTAATCCTCAGATTGCTTGCTTTCTGCAAAACTCAGGCCAGAGCGCCCTTTTGTCATTATAAACTCACCGAATTGTGGCTACACACACAGTTTCTCTAGACTAAGTTCAGATCCTAATGCTGCCATTCACGAGCTGTGTGAACCTAAATTATTTGGCCTCCTTCAGCTTTCATATCCTCATCTATAAAATAAGGATAATGGTAGTGCTTACATCCTTCAGTTTTTATGAGGATTCAATTACATAAATGGATGCAGTAGCTACACTGAAACAGCCCATACGTGTCAGAGATTCATAATAAAAACAGTAACAGTAAGACTCCTGCCTTTGGAAGTAGAGCGGTTCAGAACATCGTCTCTCTCAGACAAGTCTTGGTTGAACAGCACAAAGATCTCTAGATTTCTCCTTTTTCTGGTTCTGTGGCTTCTCAATCCACCCGTTGGATACATTTTCTTTAAATATATTGGTACATTTAATTAACTCGGAGAGTTGAGTCTCACTAGCCTAGGAGTCATTTTTCCCTTAATGAGTATCAATGCAATCTCTGGTCCCTTATAACCCGGTTTTATAGTGTATTGAGAGGGCCTGCTCATTTAAGGCCACATTCTTAAGAGACTAATCATAGTTCCCAGTGTTAGTTATATGCTCTGACTGGAGAATTTCTGTGGTTTCTCTGAGTACATACATAATGCTATGATTAGATCTCAGTTATATGTATACCAAACATCCACACATAGATCTTTTAAAAAGGTCTAAAAAGAGATAAATCAACTAAGGAAAATGATGGACCAGGCTTTCACCACTAAAAATTGAATAAAAATGTTAAGCACACCCATTACTTTACAGACAAAGGCAGGTGAAAATGTATTGTGTCATTATGGGCCTTTATTCAGTATCTAATTTCTATAAAGATTTAAACACCTGTATAGCAACCACGAGCAAGCAAAAATTAGAATGTTGGTAATAAACTGAGCCCCATACCCCTGAGCCCCTTCCCACTCAACAAGACCACGAAATATGCAAAAGGTTAATATAAATCATCCTCTTATAAAGATCAGGAAAACAAATTTGATGATCAGTAACTTGTCTGAAGTTATAGTGAGGTAAACAAACATTCAATGATAAGGGAAACAGAGGGTAATACAGGGAAATTCATCCCCAGAACTTGTTGGACAAACCATAAGAGAGCAGTCCAGAGGGTTATGAGAGAAATAGGGCTTTAAATCAGAGGAGGGCAAGTCTTCATAATGGGTAACGTATGTTATTACTTCACAGTGTATGTATTTATTTCCCAAATTATAACCATGTGGAAAGACAGCAGAGCCAGGAAAACACTGGGCTTTGAATCGAAAAACCTGGGTTTGAATATCTGCTATTACTCACTAATCAAATGTGAGACTGGGAATGAGTCAGAAAAATGTTAAAATGTATCAGTTAGAATTCAGCTTCCAGTAGAAGTTTAAGCAATTACCTCCCAGATGATGAAACCAGAAGTAAGTAGTTCCAAATTTGGCAACAAAGGTAACGAAGTGATCCTCAGAGAACTAGGTTCATTTCTCTTTCCTATCCTTCCTTCTACCCTTTAAGATCCTTTCTCCATTTTCCATCATCCTAAACAGGATGGCCTTTAGGCCTTGGGTGTTTTGTCTCATGATCCTAATAAAGATGGCTGCCATAGGTCCAACTATCCTTTTCCCACATAACCACCTTCAGGGCAGGAAGATAGAAAGGACAGAACCCAGGAGCTCTCCTCTTGCACTTGACGTTTTCCTGGGAAAGCAAAATCTTTCCTAGAGGCTCCCAAGTGGAATTCTAACATCTCATTGGCCAGAACACATCATTCTGTCACATGGTTACCTTCGCAGCAAGGGTGATCATTTTTCAATCCTCAAGAACTTCTCAAGGAAGGAGGGAGAATGATTCAATTGCTTGATACTCAAGTAACAGTGCCCATCAAGGATACATCTTGTCATAAATGTGATTTAATTGTGTTAATTTATGTAATTATGTTAATTTGCGATCTATACATGTATACATACAGTCACATAAAATAATTGGGATCCTTCTGCCCTCTGGCAGTTTAGTGGAACAAAGTAGATACGATCAAAGGGAGCTTTCTACCTTTGATCACACAAAAAGAATGCGGTATTTTAAGATTATTTTAAAACTGAACTTGCTAACAAAAAAATTACTCTTAAATGTGCCTTAGACTGGGGCACCTGGGTGGCTCAGTCGGTTAAGCGTCCGACTTCAGCTCAGGTCACGATCTCACCGTCCGCGAGTTCGAGCCCCGCATCGGGCTCTGGGCTGATGATGGCTTGGAGCCTGGAGCCTGCTTCCGATTCTGTGTCTCCCTCTCTCTCTGCCCCTCCCCCATTCATGCTCTGTCTCTCTCTGTCTCAAAAATAAATAAACGTTAAAAAAAAAATTTAAAAAAAATGCCTTAGACTTTGTACCTGTGTTTAAAAATAATAAAACTACAAATGTAATAATCATAATTTTAGTCTTACGGGTCTTCACAGAATTTGTAACAGTCACTGGAGTTTTACGAAACCTGCAATTAAAGCCATTTTTAGCTTTATTGTTAAAACTGGTCACATTTTTTCATTGTTACTTTTAAAATTTGTTAGAGGAAATGGATAACCCTTAACCAAAGTAATTTGGGGTGTAACCTGAACTTTTTCTCATTCCAACTCAGACTGTTTGTGGCGGTGAAGGAAATTAATGCAAACTGTCAAAAAGGTACACAGCTAATGAGCTCAATTTCTTCTTGGAATGAGTAAAATTCTCTTCCTCTTCCAAAAGGGAAAAATTATACACCTCTGCCAGGAGTCGTAGGGGTATTCAATACCACAACAGGGATTAGCCTGAATAGTGACTAAAGACCATTTGTAAAGAAATATGAGACCCAAAAAGAAAACACAGGAAGATGAGTAAAGACAAATTGTTAGTTGTATGAAACATCTAAGAAATACATAAGAAGAAAACGCAACAACTGAACAAAGTAATTCGGGGACAACGAGTGCCATATTCCTCAGGAATCAATGACAATGCTTCTAAAACATCTAATACATTCTAGGATTCAAGAACAGGAAGTTAAGTACAGGTTAGATGAAGCAGTGGCTGACAGTGGTTAACAATTAATGGTCACACACAGATATCGATTTATTTATACCTTGCAGTACACCTTCGTCTTTTAAGATAATGTACTATAATGTTGCTCTAAAGAGTGGCTTATTTTTGTTGTTGGTTTTTAAAGGAGAAATATAAGTTAAGCATTAAAAAAAAAAAAAAATCTTCCTAACACTCCACACCTACTTGAACAGAGGAGGTTTCCGTGAGAAGAGGGAAAAGTTCCTAATGTATTCCCTTTTGTACCTCCAGCACGGAACACACAACAGCACTCGGTAAATATGGGTAACTGAGGGAATGCCCTTGAAATCAGGAAATGCAGCTGCACTGTGCTTGAAGGCAAATTGATGGCAATAAACCTTCCCTGCTAGGACTGGAGATATTAACATGTAATAACACTGCAAATATCTCAGTACTCCAGGAAAGGGGCCAAAGATGTGGCATCATGAGGATCCATTTCTCCAGAGAACAGTCACAGCTCTTTACTCAACGTTTAGTAGCCATTTACTGAGCAACTTACTCACCTGGTATTTTCAGGATCATCATATGGAAAATTCATGGATACTTTTCCCTTAAACTCGGACATAACTCACCCCTTAACTCTCAAGAGGAATCAGCTGGGCCCTCCCCCTCCACCTCCATGTACACAGAATTTACAAGACAGAGAGTCTCCCTCCCACCTTCCTATTTCTCTTCCCAATCACACCTCCCCAACCTGGAAATAAAAACAGCTTAGCCTCATCAAGTTCTTCATCACATCCCTGCCTCCCTCTGTTAGCGGTTGAGAGTTTGAATTTCTAGCTGCCATCTTTCTTTTCTACCTCTACTCCCAAAAACACGGTGTATGACATCCATGTCTGATGACAGATGATTGATCTTGCACCTGGTATTGAACACTTAATACCCTTGATCTCTTCCACCGCAAAGATTTTTCTCCCTAAACCCAACTTAGCCACCCCATTTCATGACAACCATAGGGCTTTGTCTTTGCCTCAAAATCTTTGACTTTAATTTGCCTTTGGTTTCCACCACCCCTAGGCGTGAACTTCTTCACTGTTTGGCCCTAGATTTTAGAACCTAGTTTAAACTCTCATCTTGGCTCACAGAGCTCTCTGCAATCCATCCACTGCCTGCTCGCCTGCTCCTCTTTCTTCCTTCTTTCTTCTTTGCAGGCATCGCAAAAGACTTACGTTTCCCACGTGGCTTCAAACTTCTTAGGTGGTGGTGTACCTTCCGCCCTGCTTTTTCTCCTTTGGTTTACTCCTGCTCAGTCCCCCAAAACCTCTCTGAAAGCAAGTATTGCTGTTAGAACCCTTTCTGTGCCCCACGTGCCGCGTCTCGTTTATTTGTTCTTCCTCCAGGTTCCCAGAACATCCTTTGTAAAACTCTAGCCTACAGGTCCTAAGGCAGGGAGCTGGATTTGCTCCCGTATGTAACTGTTAACACCTAAGGTGATGTTAGGAAGACAGCCACTAGTTCAAGCCTTGAGGATGCTTTCCACAAACTGTTGAGAACCGACTCTACAGAAACTGGAAAATAGCACTTAGGTCCACATTTCAATTTTTCCTACAACAGCTTTCTATTAGTCTGCCAATACCTTTAGCTATTATTCTCCTCTGGATAGAGATTACCTTGTATTCTCTTACGGAAGATAAACACTGCGCTGTTACCACACGGTGATGACAGACAATATTTAAAAGTTGAATAAAGTGGATCAAATAAAGCTGAGCTTTCAAGCTGAAAGAGGGAAGGGAAAATGGGAGCAAGCAAACATTCCTATAAGCCTTAAAAGTCCACAAACATAATTATTTCTGTTTCTGGGGGTGGGAAGGGTTCTGCAAAATATCAGGAGGCTCACCACTTGGTTAACATTTTAGTTATCGATCAATTATTTAAAACAAGAAATTTTATCTTGGTGTCTTTTTCACATAAGAAGCAAAACGGAGGGGCGCCTGGGTGGCGCAGTCGGTTAAGCGGCCGACTTCAGCCAGGTCACGATCTCGCGGTCCGTGAGTTCGAGCCCCGCGTCGGGCTCTGGGCCGATGGCTCGGAGCCTGGAGCCTGTTTCTGATTCTGTGTCTCCCTCTCTCTCTCTGCCCCTCCCCCGTTCATGCTCTGTCTCTCTCTGTCCCAAAAATAAATAAATAAACGTTGAAAAAAAAATTAAAAAAAAAAAAAGAAGCAAAACGGGTCTTCAGAATTATCATATGATGATAATATGAGAAAAAAAAGAATTTATCAACATCATCCAACCCACATGTAACTATGTTGCTATTAAACAGATGTGACCCACAGGTATGGGTGACTCTTGCCATGGAAACATCAGTACTTTAAAGGAGAATTCTAGGCAGCACATGCAACATGTAGAGTCCTCTCTGCATCCGGGACCCCCTTTGCAATCACCACCAGTATCCCGGTGGTCAAAAGATTAGGGTTGTAACTTAATCTGCACCATTAACCGTGGAATCCCATGTTAGCTAATTAACCTTCTGGGTGTCGGTTTCCTCACTGGTAAAATGAGAAGCGATTAGACGAGTCACTTTTCAAACATTTTGTTAATGGACAGAACTCCCTTCTTCTCCCCAAAGGAAACCTTACTGAGAATTCTAATACAGAAAATCTAAAACATAACAGCTTTGGTAGAGGCACGATGAAGAGTCAGCCTTCTTCGCCTTCTGCCTCCACGCACACCCAGAGCTCTGAGACCAGCAGTGGAAAAACTCATAGCCCAGGATGACCTTCTGGGTCTTTTCCAATAATGCGGGCAGGTCCTTGGGTGGTCTGGTAAGTAACGATAAAACCGGGGCAGGTCTGCTAAGCTGAGCACCCACCTTAGTCACCTTAGAAAATAGCATATTTTTCCTCCCTCTAACTCAGGAAGAGGAATGGCAGATTTGTCGGGAAGTGGCCTGGGAGGAATCTGTCTCCATCTCCCCGACTATGACGTCGACTCCTTGCAAGGCATTTCTGACGGCTCACCTGCCCTGCTCCTCCAAAATCTCCCCCAATGACACAGTGGCCTGAACCCATGTAACTTCATCCTCTTCCACCCCCAGGCTCTCAACACCTGCAGCAGATGACTCAGATTCAAGAAACCCGGGTTATTGGCACCGGGGGTCTCAGATTCCTCAAGGACAATGGGAGGAACCTTACAAACAAGTGACCCCAGGGGCCCTTTACGACCTGAATTTTCTAAATCTCCTTCTCTGTCTTGCTCAATTAAAATAACCCAGGGCTTGGCTTTTGCTCTCACCCACATCCAAAGGTCCAATGCAGATGACACTCAATTTCCTTCACTCTCAATCCCTAAGAAAGCGTGAGAAAGCGGTTTTCAAAACGAGCTCTAAAGTTGGCTCATTTTAACTCTTTGGGGAAAAAAAAAGAGAGAGAGACAGAAAACTTTACTTGGCTGCTTCTAGCACTTGTTTCAAAATTTGCAAAGGAATGTTCACAGAGCAATTACAGCTGAAAGAAGCTACTAGCCCACAAAATGCCCCCAGTCAGCCTCTGGTGCCACAGGGATCACTGTTATTCTTCCACCTGGGATCCGCTTGTAAAACCCTCACACACACAAATAACCAAATGCCAGAGAGCCGCACACAGAGCTCCCTCTGAGCTCCAGGAATTATCATTTCCGAGATCTTATCTGTCCACCGTCTAAATGTTTATCTGTTCCTCCGACGTTTGGGCAAACCAGGCATGTGCTTTACAAGCCTGTGTTTTAAAAGTAAGAAGCCAAGCGTGGGTTGGGGGGGGGGGGGGGGGGGCCCTAGGTGATCTCCATCCGGCCTCACCGCAGGCCTTCATCCCATGCAGCTTCTCTGGTTCCTTCGAAGCCATCTCTGCGTCCAAAGGAAACAGAGACGAGAAGATGGTGAACATCAGATCCTAGACTTCCTGTTCTAGGGAGTTTTTAGTGGTGCCCACTTAGTAAACAGGTAGGGAGGCGGGCACTCTGCCGCTGAGATGATGAAATAACAGATTCTTACTCCCTGACTTCCCCTTGCTAAAGTGGTGGCTCACCGCAGACTCCTGCGGTGTCCCCGAGGGGATGGGGGAAGGGCCTGCTTGTCAATAAGGCGGGAGCCCAGAAGCCCCGGAAATGTGCGCTTGAGGCCAATGTGAAGTGGGGGGGAGGGGAGGGAGTGTGGGATAAGTCACGCGGTAGGTGTATCCGATAAAGGAGCTTTCTCGGAACCTCTGTTCTGCTAAGGATTTTCGTGACGTTCCCCAAGCTGACTTTTCTCCTACCTTCCGGGTAGATTTCATACTTAGAAATCCTGAAACAGGAAGGGTAAGGAACGCGGGCCTTTCTGTAAAACGGCAGGGGAGGGGGCAGAATAAAAGGAAACAGGAGAGCTTTGATCACGAGTGTGTGTGTGTGTGTGTGTGTGTGTGTGTATGAGTGTGTGCGAGTATGTGTATGTAAAAGTGAGCATGTGTATGAAAGTGTGTGTGAACGTGTGAGTGGATGAGTGTGCCTGTGTGGGTGCGTATGGGCGTGTAGGAGTATGTGTGTGTGTGCACCTGTGTGTATCTGAGCATGTACGTATACGTGCGTGTGTGTTTCGGGTCGTCTTTATTATTATTCCTTTCATTCTAAAATGTGTATGTCTCCCTAATTGCCCCCACTGCATTGATAATAATTTCAAGGCAAGGGTCTTTTTCCTTTGACATTTCATTTCCAGTCCTTTTATGTCAACCGTAAGGTAAAATGTCATTTTCACATCAATTTTCCAGCACTTCAAGGAATCGATGGCTTTATAGAACACAGTCACCGACCATTGAATTTAACCCTTTCGCCAAAACTTTAGCTTTTAGATTAAACGCTTCACGTATCGCAAACTTCTTTTGCTTCCTTAGTAAAACATACAAGCAAACGTTCCTGATAGCTAGAGATCATAATTACGAGCGAGTATTTTCTCAGGCTGTAACCTAATCAGCTCCCCATGGGCCAAGATGCATAGGCGGGTGAGTTTCTACACAGCAAAGTGGTTCAGGTTTCCTTTCACCCAGACCTGGCAATAGCTCTTGGCCACCATCGCAGCCTGCCGTTCTCGGTCAGCCTGCAGGAGTCATCGTGTCCACTGTGGGTCTGACACCGCTCCTGTACCCCTCCACTGGGCCTTATTTTAGTTTATTTTAGTTTATTTTGCATTGCTTCACTTTGTTCGACTTCTGTCCTCTCCTCTGAGCTTCTTCCCCTGCCCTCCTGTTCTTTCGGCTTTGGGGCTGGCTCTCATCTCGGAACATGCTGTCTGGTTCTGCTCAGGTAAGTGACATATATTGAGGTACGTGGGTCATCAGTTCTCTTTTTTTCTCTTTACCCTCGTTCGTTTCGCTGTTGGAAAGGCTTTCTCCTCCTCCCTCAACACCTTCCAACGGAAGGTTTGGTGCCATCGTGAGAAGGGAAGATTGCTCCCCAAATGCCCTCCAGGGGATCCAGACTGCAGTGGTTTCCAAATAAGAGATAAGGAGTTGGCAGTTGGAGAAGTTGGGGCTGGAGGCTCTTTCCTGAAAAATCCCCTAACTATAGGGGCACCTGGGTGGCTCAAATGGTAAACCATTCGACGCTTGATTTCAGTTTAAGTCATGATCTCATCGGTTTATGGGATCGAGCCCCGTGTCGGGCTCTGCACTGACAGCACTGAGCCTGCTTGGAATTCTCTCTCTCCCTCTCTCTCTGCCCCTCCCTGGATCGTGCTCTCTCTCTCTCTCTCTCTCTCTCAAAATAAATAAGCATTAAAAAAATACACTAACTACAAAAAGAGATGGAATAGGCACATTTGAGGATGAATTAGAATTTTTGCTCTAAAAATGAAAAGCCTAATATGAAATATAAGACGTGCACTCAGCCAAATACATGCTATTGAACATTGAAAGTTGCAACTGGTCCCCAAACTGGTAACCCTCGAGTGAGTAATGATGTACACAGAGTCCGTTCTCCAATGGTCTCTCGTTTGAGGACCAGATGGAATTCACCTCCCTGGGTAGAGAGTGCCATCTTCTCCCCCAACCCCAAACAAGTTGTAAGTCTTCCTTTAAGGAAGGAACAGTCCAGGGCTATAGCAGCCTTCTTTACCCTCCACAACCCTCAAGCAACCAAAACTGTGCTTGACAAGTTTGTTAAACATAGACAAAAGTGCCAAGTTTTCATTGGTTTATTCAAATGTCCAAGATACCTTCTTAGGGAAATGTTAGTTTCAATTACATTTGAATTGAACTTTAGGGTGGGGGAGGGGGGGGTGCCTCTATGATGTTGTCCTTGTTCAACATCTTGTCCTTGTTCATTCATTTCCACATTTCAGTTCCTTCAAATGCTAAACAGACACAAGGATGGCTCCGTTTCCCTAGATTATCATCAGGTATGCCTAAGAAAGAAGCTGAACAACTTGGGAGAAGTATTAGTATATGAGAATGCCTTTCAAGGAGTTAATTTTCAAATAACTTTAATGAATATCACCACCCACCACCTCTTTTCTCCACCCCCCCCCCAAGGCCATCACTTAAGTAATTCTTTCATGGAAAGTGAACGTATTCTCATCCCTGGATGAGTCTAGAAGCATTTGCCGTAGCCTGCTAGGTGCCAGGCACAGCTGTCTGTAATAATCCACACCCTCACCCTGCTGGTGTGGTGCGCTTTCCTCCGGAAAACGCGCAGACGTTTTCAACTCAACTGCTAAAGAAACAACTACATTTCATTTCACCCTCGAAGGTAAAATGCTGCTTTACCAGAAAAAAGAAAGGAAGAAAAGCAGCTTGCCTCACCTACCATCATACCAGAAGGCACGGCTGAACACTTCAGCTACTGGTTCGACCATTATGAAGTGGGCAGGAACTTGACCACCAACGCTGGCATTGTCTTGTTATCACAACAGTGCCCGTCGGATGGAAAGCTGTCGGGCTTTGACTTTGAAAGACAAGCACCTTCTACAAGGTGAGAAATATGTCCATGTGATCCGTACTACGAAACAATCTTACATGAACACTTAGTACAGGTGTCTAATTGTGAAGGGCTTATCATAAAGGAGAAATTACAGATTCCTTCCGGAGTCTGTGACAAGACAAAGCTTTCTCACCAACCAGGCTCTGAGCCACAAAAGTTGGGTTGTTCAATCCAATTTCAATTCTCTACTCTATTAGTTTGGTAGGGGAGCTGTAGCAAAGCACCACCAACTGGGTAGCTTAAAACGATGGACATTTATTGTCTCACAGGTCTGGAGACAAACTTCAAGATCAAGGTGTTGGCAGAGTTGGCTTCTTCTTCTTTTTTTTTTTTTTTTAAATTTTTTTTTTTCAACGTTTATTTATTTTTGGGACAGAGAGAGACAGAGCATGAACGGGGGAGGGGCAGAGAGAGAGGGAGACACAGAATCGGAAACAGGCTCCAGGCTCTGAGCCGTCAGCCCAGAGCCCGACGTGGGGCTCGAACTCACGGACTGCGAGATCGTGACCTGGCTGAAGTCGGACGCTTAACCGACTGCGCCACCCAGGCGCCCCGAGTTGGCTTCTTCTAAGACAATGAGAAAATATCTGTTCCACACGCCTTGCCTAATTTCTTGTGTTTGCTGGCAATCTCTGGTGTTGTTGGCTTATAGAAGCCTCGCCCCAATCTCTGCCTTAATCTTCTCAGGGCCTTCTCTCTGTATTTGTGTCTCTGTGACCACATTGCCCACTTTTTATGGGGACACCAGTCATAAAGGATTAGCATCTGCCCACATGACCTACATCTTGCTAATTACATCTGCAAAGATTATTTCCAAATGAAATCACATTCTGAACTTCTGAGGGTTAGGGTTTCGACGCATGAATTGTAGAGGGATAGAACTCAATCCCTAACATCTGCTCTAGGGGGCAGTGGTACAAACCACGGTAGAAACCTATCTGTCAGCTAGCCACTGACGGTGTGAACTCGCCACACAGTAACTTTGATCTAAAATCAATGAGTTTATTATATTCCATACTTAGAATTCAACCTCATTTCATCTAAAGATGAAAACACATGCCAAACACATGTGCATATCTCCCTCCTCTTACATCCACCATAATCCTGCATCGGTCAATACGGTTGGACATCTTAGACAAAAGACTCAGGAGTGTCCACATGGCATTGGACACACGTTTGTCCACCAGGACAGAGACAAATAAGAAAGGGTTTGCACACAGGACTTTGAGAATGGTATTTCCTTTCATCGTACATACGAAATACGGGTCCACTGAGGGTACAATCCTTAGATGAAAAACACTCTTAAAATATGATTTTGAATTCCAAATAACATAGGTAAACACACTCTCTTCCAGGAGGTGGAGCTTAATCCCTCCACTCTGCTGAGCGTGTGCTGAACTTCGTGACTCATTTCCAAAGAAAGAAAAAAAAAAAATAGCAACTTTACAGAGTAGAAACTTGGTAAGCCTGATCCTAGCCAAATGGTCAAGTTAACATCACCGATGACAAATCACGTGGGCATCACGTAACCTCTGATACTTTGTGACGAGAAGGATAGTTCCTTTCTGTGGTTTTCTGCCCCCCAGTCTACAACCCAGTCTAATCATGAGAAAAACATCAGACGAAGCCAAATTGAGGAACGCTCTATAAAATAACGGACCAACACTCTTCAAAGCTGTCATGTTAATGAAAAACAAGAAAAGACAGAGAAAACTTTCACAGAACAGAGAGAACTAAGGAGACATAAGAACCTAGCGTAGCATCGTATCCTGGCTGAGATCCTGGAGCAGAAAGGAGACATTAGGGAAAGACTGGAGGAATCTGCATGCAGTCTGGAATTTAGTTAATAGGAATATAGCAATGCTCGTTACTTAGTTTAACAAATACGCCAGAGCAGTGGAAGATAGTAGGAGGGGGGAGCGAAGTTGGGGGGAAGGGTATATATGAGACTGTACTATTTTTGTAACTTTTCTGTAAACCGCAAATCAGCCCAAAATAAAAAGTTGACTACAAAAACATATATGTGTCAATATGTGTCATCATGAAGCAGAACATCATGCCTTATTTCCTACAATACTCATGCAGCCTAATATAAAACCATATTTAGAACCCTATATGTAACACACGGCCTGAAACGTAATACATACTTCAAACTTGAACAAAAAGTAATAGAATGCTGGGACACCCGGGTGGCTCGGTCGGTTAAGCGTCCAACTCTTGATTTCAGCTCAGGTCATGATCTCACCATTGGTGAAATTGACCCCCACCTCAGACTCTGCGCTGAAAGCCCAGAGCCTGCTTGAGATTGTCTCTCCCTCTCTCTCTCTCTGCCCCTCCCCGGCTCTCTCGGTCTCTCTGTCTGTCTCTCTGTCTCTCTCCTCCTCCCTCTCTCAAAAGAAATTAAAAAGGAAAAAGCATGAAAAAGGAAAGTAATGGAATGCTGTTATTTGTTTACCTTATTTAGTCTTAAAAAGTTTCTCGCGTCCCAGAATGTTAAAGGGCCCTGGACCATGTCACATAGGATTTTTCATAATCCTCCTTGGGCAATAATCCTCCCTGCTCGTAAAGCTGAAGTTCTTGAGATTTTTCAAAGGGTATCTTCTATCACATGTCAACATTATTCATTCTGAAACAAACGAAAACCATCCTGGTGGGTTTTTAAGTGTAGTTTTCTGCCCCAGATCCTGAGAGGATCCCCACTGAATGACTTATCAGCTCTGGGGGTGGGAAAAAGCATCAGAGTTTACATGTGTTTTCTCTTGAATCTCTGGGAGTCAATTTTCTCATAGTTGTTCAAAATTTAAAGCTCTAGTTGTTTAGATTTAGTAGAACATTTTGTTTACACATATGCAAAGAACACTAAATAAAAATAATTTATTTCAAAGTTCATGGAATTTTTAAAAGAAAGAAAGCAGACATCTACTGTAAAGTCATTGTGGCAACAAATAACATAGCATCCCACTCAGACCAGAGGGAAACGTAGTTTCTATGTCGAGGAAATGTAGCGACAAAAGCCCTTCTTGACTAAGCTACCCTATTTTCTGTACCATTCCAACATACTTTGAAAAACCTTTCGAGATCGTTTCCACAGGCATTCTAGCCTTTCCTAACCTTATATTCCCGTTGCCCGTTTGGAACCTTGAACTTCCTTCCTGCAACCCACGTCTTCATCTACACCGGTTAACAAAGGAGAAAGGTGCCGAGGTGGCTCAGTCAGCTAAGCGTCTGACTCTTGATTTCCACTCAGGTCATGATCTCACAGCTCATGGGATCGAGCCCGGTGCCGGGCTCTGAGATGACAACGCGGAGCCTGCTGGGGAGTCTCTCTCCTCCCTCCCTCTGCCCCTCCCCCACTCGTGCTCTCCGTCTCTCTCTCAAAAATAAATAAACATGAAAAATAGTATAACTAAAAAAATAAAAATTAAATTAAAGAAACAAAGTAGCAAGAGAGCTCTCTTCCATGCCCTCTCCAACACTGGTTTAGGTAGAAGCGCCTTAACTGAATAAGGCGCTTCTGACCTAGACAAAAATAACGCACGTTATGGTTCTAGATGTTCCCCTTCCTTCCCAATCAGTATCACCCACACACTTCGATACCCTGGGTATCTCCTATGTTCCTCCTCACAAAATATCATTTGGGTAAGCAAATATTCGAAAGCACGTTCCTGCTCCATAGCCCTTCACTCATACGATGTCC
The DNA here is from genome assembly GCF_028749965.1 of Puma concolor. Lineage (NCBI taxonomy): Eukaryota > Metazoa > Chordata > Mammalia > Carnivora > Felidae > Puma > Puma concolor. The sequence continues at coordinate 14,281,628 of NC_141667.1, read as the reverse complement.
CCGGAAACACTTCAACACAGACTTCAAACTATTTATCCATGTTACCAGGACCTGCAAACGTTACAGGGTCCAGTATAACTGTCCTCTTCCTCCCCCCCACCTGCCTACATATCCAACAAATAATTGTTTGTTGAGCACCAAGTCTGTTTGAGATTCCATCAACACATAAATGCTAGCGTATAAAAATGGTCACCTTCCTATTTTCACAGAATTAGGTTTCTTCTCAGAATTCCCTAGGTCTGTGGTAGGCAGACGCATGCCCCTCCCTCCGCCAAAGGTGTCCACGCCCGGACCCTCACAATTTGTGAATATTTTAGGTTACGTGGCAAGAGGGAATTTTTTTTTTTTGATTTTTTTTTTTTTATTTATTTTTGAGACAGAGAGAGACAGAGCATGAGTAGGGGAGGGGCAGAGAGAGAAAGAGACAAAATCCGGAGCAGGCTCCAGGCTCTGAGCTGTCAGCACAGAGCCCGACGTGGGGCTCGAACTCACAGACCGTGAGATCATGCTGAGCCGAAGTCAGACGCTCAACCGAATGAGCCACCCAGGTGCCCCACGTGGCAAGAAGGAATTAATGTTGTAGGTGAAATGAACATTACTAATCACCTTCAAGATAAGGAGAATATCCTGAATTAGTCTGGTGGGCCCAATGTAATCATAAAAGCCCTTAAGTGGGGAAAGAGGGAGGTAGGAAGGTCAAAAACAGATGGCAGTAAGATCAAGACTCAACCGGCTATCACTGGCTTTGAAAGTAGAGGAAGGGGCCATGAACCAAGGGATGCAGACAGCCTCTAGAAGCTGGAAAAGCGAGGAAACAGATTCTCCTCTGGAACTTTCAAGAAAGAATGGGCCCTGCCAGCACCTTGCATTTAGCCCAGTGAGAACCATTCCAGACTTCTGAATTCCAGAGCTGCATGGTAATTAATGTGTCATTTTCAGCCACTAAGTTTGTGGAGATTTGCTGTGGAAGTGTTAGAAAACGGATAGACACTAATTATAATCATTATAAAGTTCTATGTTATTCACGGAATTATCTCTTTTTCCTCCAAAATTGATCATTGTATGTTCATCTTGACTCTTTTCTTTCATGCTGGTCATTTTCCTTAACTGTCTCAGATCCTTTGTTTCCTATTTATATTTAGAAATACAGCCTAACAGTGTCAGACCATGTAGTTCTTTCTCCCCACCGGTCCTCTCCCCTGACAAACAGGACTGAATCCTAGCCCTACACACGTGGCCAAGAAGTAGCAATGGAAAAACCCTCCTTAGAACGCATGCGTGCCTACCCACCATCGTTGTGGTAGAATATCCACAAAAATGACCACCAACCTCCTCCACTTTCCATGTGCATGAATGCTGAGTTAGTCAGAGTTCTCCAGAGAAACAGAACCAATAGGGTGTGGGTGTGGGTGGGGGTGCGTGTGGGGGGAGCGGAGGCGAGAGTGATTTATTCTAAGAATTGGCTCACACAATTATGGAGGTTGTGAAATCCCAAGATCTGTAGCTGCCAAGCCAGAGACCCAGAGGAGCTGACACGTAGTTCTGGTCCAAGTGCAAAGTCTTGAGCTGCGGGAGAGCGAAAGCTATGAGATCCAGCCCCAAATCCAGCAGGCTCAAGACCCAGGAAGTGCTGATGTGTCGGTCTGAGTCCAAAGATCAGAAAAGGCCAATCCAGCTCAGTCGTCAGGAAGGAGGAGTTACCTCTTACCCATACTTTTTGTTCAGTTCAGGCCTTCAACTGATTAGATGAGACCCACCTATATTAAGGAGTAAGAGTTACCTCTTACTCATACTTTTTGCTCAGTTCAGGCCTTCAACTGATTAGATGAGACCCACCTATATTAGGGAAGGCAACCTCCTTTACTTGGTTGACAAATTCGAATGTTGATCTTATTCAGAAACACCCTCATATATATATCCAGAGTAATGTTCGGCCAAATGTCTGGTACCCTTGGCCCAGTCGAGTTGATGTATCAAATTAACAGTCACGTATACCATTCCTCCCATCAAATTGTCTCTTTCTCCTCTCCTTTAACCTGGCCTAGCCCTGCGACTCGCTTTGACCAGTGGAACAAGGTCAAAGGGATGCTGTGTGATGTAAGGGACCTTACCTCTCCCATCTGGTTACCCTCATAAAATCCGTGATAGCTACCCTCCTAAAGAATCTTGGGCTAAGCTATAGAATGGTAGGAGACAGTGTAATGAGAAAGAGTCCGAGGAGGCCCAAAACGATTTCGAACGCTTGAATGGAAGCACCAGACGTGGGAGGGAAGCCATCTTGGATGTTTTGCCCCCAGCAAAACGTAATTCAGTGAGCAACCCAGCCAATACCACGTCAAGGAGAAAGTCACCCAGCAGAACCCACCAACCCAGAGATTCCTGAAGAAAAATAAATAAAATGCTTTAACCCACTAAGTTTTTAGGGTCTCTTTTATTCAGTAATAGACAATAAATATCTACATAAGACATGTCTAGATGAGACAAGCCTCCTGTCTTGCATGTCAGCTCTCACCTAAGAGTGATGGCTGAACATACTCCACCAGTTTTCTGGGCGAACAATCTCGTTCTGGTTTTATTTTGGGCAACACTTGGCTGCTGCTGAGAAGTCATGCTACACGATTAAGAGTGGAAATGCCCTGGGGCGCCTGGGTGGCTCAGTGGGTTAAGCGTCCAACTTCCGCCCAGGTCATGATCTCACGGTTCCTGAGTTTGAGCCCTGCGTCGGGCTCTGTGCTGACAGCTCGGAGCCTGCTTCCAGACTCTCTCTCTCTCTCTCTTTCTTTCTCTCTCTCTTTCTCTGCCCCTACCCTACTCATGCTCTGTCTCTCTCCCTCTCAAAAATAAATTAAAAAAAAAAAATTAACGAGAAAAAGAGTGGAATGCCCTGAGCAAGGGTGACTGAAGGCCCCTGGCCTCACGCCCTCAATGCGACATCTCCCCTGTAGCTTTGGCTTCTCCTTTTCTCCTCATATTTGTAGACTCCAGACCTGTATCAGTAAGAATTATTTTTACTTCCACCATGGCCTTCTCTGTACATGTTCTGGAAAGTAACATCCTCTGCTCTCTCTCATCCATCAAAATGGTCTCTGTGTCTTCCATAAATGTCCCCAAATTACTGACCAACTTAGGGCTCTTTGTCCCCTTCAGAATACTTACGGATGTACTGCTATTGTATTTATTTAATGTTATTCCAGTGGAACTAGGGCGAATGCGAACTTATGTACATGATGTGTTAGGTCTACCTTCCTGAACCAGAATGAAAATATTTTTTTTAATGTTTATTTGTTCTTGAGAGACAGAGAGACAGAGAGAGAGAGAGAGGGAGACACAGAATCTGAAGCAGGCTCCAGCCTCTGAGCGGTCAGCACAGAGCCTGACGCGGGGCTCGAACTCACAAACCGCAAGATCATGACCTGAGCTGAAGTCGGACGCTCAACCGAGTGAGCCACCCAGGCGCCCCCTGTTGAATGTTACTTTTTATCTTTGTTTAAGTAATAACACCTGTCTTCTTTTTTTTTTTTATTTTTTAATGTTTATTTTATCTTTTGAGAGAGAGAGAGCATGAGCACGAGCAGGGGAGGGGCAGAGAGAGAGGGAGACACAGAATCTGAAGCAGGCTCCAGGCTCCAAGATGTCAGCCCAGAGCCCGACGTGGGGCTCGAACTCGCGAACTGTGACATCATGACCTGCGCTGAAGTCGGATGCTTAACCGACCAAACCACCCAGGCGCCCCTGGAATGAAAACATTTTAAAATAATAATAATAACAACAACAACAACAACAACAACAACGCCAATAGCTCATACTGGTGAAGGTGTGGTAAAACTTGGTACCTCTAAATAGGGTTAACAGGATTGCCAACTGATAAGGCCATTTTATCACATATATGAACGTAAATAGCCAAGGTGCCTAACTCACCTAAGTCATGCATTCTCTAGGAATGGACCTAAAAAGGTAAAACCTTAGGCCTCTGAAACCTTGTCTCTGTTACAGGATCTTGCCTACTGTACCAATGGGGGCGACACCATAGCAGCCCCCTGCCCAAGCCAGGCTGGGATTCAGGCAGCTCCCCAGAACTGTTTCTACTGAAATTAAATCCAGTCCCTTGATACTGGCACAAACACAGAAGTTCGGGTAGGCTGTGTTACCCCTGGGGAGGAATAAAAGCCAACTTCTGAATGCATGAAACGAGGCTGACAGCTGAACCCCAGAACGAAGTATAGTCAGCGAAAACCCCGAGGGCATCTTAGTCCCTGATTCCAGCCATCCAGAAGCACTTTTCTCTCCTTCCTGTTCTTCTATATAGACAACAGTTTACATCTAATAAATCCCCCTTTTATTTCTAAGCTAATTAGTGACACTTGAAAACAAATAGGTTCTAAATATTATTTGCATCCAAAGTCATTACATAGAGGTTTATAAATTTTCACCCACTAATTTCCCTTGTAGAATTTCTCCTAGGAAAACAGTCAAAACCCGGAAAGAATCTACGTGTGTGAAAAAATGCATTACATTTGTCTCGTTTGTAACAACAAAAACAAAACATAGGAAGAGTCTAGGTAGCCAGTTACATGGAGACTGTTAAGCAAATGACAATATTTTCGTATCCGATACATTTAAGAATGGCATGCATCCATCGATTATGATGAATATTTACTTTGTTTCCAGATTTTTTGCTATTAGAAATATCGGCAAAATTCATAACAACCAGGTTTTCAAAAGTGAGGGTAAACTTTAAACACAACAGGATTATAACTATTCCAAAAAATATGCACTGGAAAAAAAGGCTAGAAAGAAATAAACCAAAATTACAGTGTGACTAACACATCCGAAAGCTTCTGGCGCCGTTTTACATTGGGCAGCAAACAATCATGGGAAAATTCTTAGGAAATTAATAGCTACCAACTGCAGAAGTGAAGACTATGGATGCCCCTCTCTGTCTTGCCACCGTCGCAAGTACAGGAAGTTGAGGGGAGATTTTGTCCAGAGAGTGTTACAAATATTAGATTCCAATTTCTTGAATTCTTAATCACCATGGCAAGATACAAATCGCGGGCAGTTCACTGCTTTTTGGCGTTGAGTTAACCTCCCGTGCTTTGCTGAACCAACATGCAAATTGAGGTCACTACTGGACAAGGTTTATGCTACCCATGGCATCGTTGTTCTTTAATCATGCAGTGAACCACCTAGGGTGACCAGGTTTTCCGTGTCCCCATAACCATTCCATTGGGGTAATTACATGTTCTCCGGTGTCATTTTTAAATAGCTTTTCGGTAGAAGCAGAAATTCAGCAACTTAAGCTAGTTTTCTTTCACCATGAGCTTGCACAGCTGAATAAAATCTCCACTTGGTCCGAGTATGAATAACTTCTCAATTATCCAAAGCTCAATAATTATTTAATATTAGTGCAGCATGTTTATCACTGCATTAAGAAAGAAGAAAGAGAAAAAAAAAATGAATCCCCACCCAGTAATTAATACTTGTGACTCATTTCCCCAGAACAGACTACAAAGGAAAATGCTACCTGATTTTTCAGGAGACTCAAATTGCCGCTCTAGAATTATTAAGGTGGTTATTACAAGTTAATTGAATAGCAGTTGATTATATAAAGGAACACTTGGTCTTTTCAGAGTGCAAGGATTAATTCAGCAAGCAGCTACGTATTGAGGTAGCTTTTTTCTTTTTTTTTTTTTTTACTCAAGTCAGTGAATACATATCTATCTAGTACTTATTATATGCCATTTATCTACTAGAGATCCAGAGAGGGTAACACCCGAGTTTTCTGCCCAAGATAGAGCTGATTCTCTCCCATCTTCTGATTTCTCCCTTTGCATTCAAGGTCTCACATAAACTAATACTCACACACTGTTTTGTAATGGAGCCCAGGGCACCTGTTCTGGGACCATGTCCCTCGACAGATCAAAAACACGTTTGTGGACCTAGCAACCTGAGAAACACCTCTGATGCCTCTGGGAGGCTTTTCTCTTCTTAAGGGGCCAAAAGACAAAATTACTTCAGCCTCGGGCTGCACAATGCCATGTTCACCCAGAGTTAGTCTGCCCACAGAGACTAGTCAAGCAGAAAGTGACTAGAGTGTGGACAGCTTCCTGGAGCATCAACTCTTTCCTTCTGTTCTTCTGTCAGTTTCATATTATGTTACATCATCAAGAAAAGGCTGCATCGCGGCACCTCGGTGGCTCAGTCGGTTAAGGTTCCGACTTCAGCCCAGGTCATGATGTCACGGTTCATGAGTGCGAGTCCTGGGTCAGGCTTTCTGCAGTCAGCACAGAGCTGCTTCAGATCCTCAGCTCCCCCTCTCTCTCTGCCCCTCCCCCACTCAAACTCTCTCTCTCTCTCTCTCTCTCTCTCTCTCTCTCTCTGTCCCTCAAAAATAAACATTTAAAAAAAGAAAAAAAAATGCTTCATCTTCTTCTCAAATAATTGTATCTTTCTCTCTCCCAAAGAAATGGGTGTGTCTAATCAATTTCTCATCTGTGTCAACTAGGTTGGAGTGTTGAACTGGGGTAAATTTGAAAAACTCCAAGTGAGACCAAAGTAAGGAGGAGAAGGTCATATATAACTAACGGCTAATTATAGAAAAATGCATACTAGGGGCGCCTGGCTGGCTCAGTTGGCTAAGTGGTCGACTTCGGCTCAGGTCATGATCTCACAGTTGATGGGTTCGAGTCCTGTATTGGGCTCTGTGCTGACAGCTCGGAGCCTGGAGCCTGCTTCGGATTGTGTGTGTGTGTGTCTCTCTCTCTGCCTTCTTCCACTCGTGCTCTGTCTCTCAAAAATAAAAATGTTAAAAAAAAAAAAAAAGAGAGAGAGAGAGACAAATGCATACTAAAATTTCTAACTTTATGTTTATCAAATGTGATGAAAGTTTTCAATTCAAAGACCAAACATGTTTTTACACGGTGCACACGATGTTGTCTGTTACTCCTTCTCTAGAGACAATGGAAATTGGGAGTAATTTCCCAATTACTGGTAGACAATTTCCCAATTGCTGGTAGACATCACCACCACCACAAAGAACCAGCCTCAGAATAATGCCGACGGGGTCCAGATGTGGAGGGACAGGATCCCAGTGACAACATTTGCATTCCTGTGTCATCACAGCAAGTAAGTGAAAGGAAGCAGGGAGGAGAAAGAAGTCGCAGCCTTTTCATAACCTAATCTCGTAGTCCTGGAAGGGACAACCCATCACTTTTTCCCGTATTCTGCTCCTTAGAGGCAAGTCGCTAAATCCAGTTGAGGGGATTGCACAAGGGTGTGGATGCCCGGAGACGGGAATCTTTGGGGGCCAGTTCAGAAGCTGCCTGAAGAGAAAGAAGAAGCACACGGAGCTCACTGAGCTGATTGGTTCTGGAAGAAGAGGAACACTTCTTTCATCAGAATTGAGCAGGATAGGAAGATATGGGTGCAGATCGAAGCGGATTGTTATCATTGGCGGTGACGTGTATTAGGTACAATGACATCTTTTTTTTTTTTTTTTAATCTCTGTGAAGAATGAGGCAAAGCCATCTGCCGAAGGAGGGGATGTGATGGCTTGAGATCAAGAGGAAGGGACGAAAGATGAGCCTCAGTGAAGAGGAAAGGTCACCTGCTAAAGAAATAACGGTAGAACTACCAGGTGATGCCAACTGGAAGTTTAAAATAACTTGCAAGTAGAAAACTAGTCGAGCTCCGTTGTGTGATTTTCTCCACCAACGTTCAGCTGCCAGAGGACTAGCTCAGAAAAAGTGGCAAAAGATAGATGCCAGTTTTGAGGTAGGAAAAACTTTTCATCCATGTGCGAGCGCAGCCAAGGAATAATGGTGTGAATTACACTCCTTCGTATTTCTCTCCGTCTGATTCTTCAAACCCACCCTTGCCCGGCAGGTATCTTTCGACTCATCAGGCCAACAGCTTAAATAGCCTGGTGGGTGAGCTTTTGATACGGCTCTCCCGAACCTGTGGCACATGCTAATTTCCTGGCTTTATTCCTCCCTGCGCCCTATATCGCTACTCAGGGGGCAAAACTCTCCAGGACTTCAAAGAAGATCTGTAACATGGAAAAGACCCAGGGGCTCCGTCAGCACATCACAGGTAAATATTGATAATGATGGTCTTCAAAAGTATTTTGTTACATCTTCCCTCCCCAAACTGTGTAAATCTAGCCAACATTCTGGTATGAACCCTATACCACTTATGAAATAATAGGCTTCTGTGTATTTCTGAGATACATAGAATTGGGTTGATTGGGTTTAAATTCCTCAAAAAGACAAGTCACGTCAGTGTAGTGAAAACAGCACCCCTCGCCACCGACTGATTGCACACTGGGTTAGTCAGCTTGGGAGGCCATTACAGAATACCATAGACTGAGTGGCTTAAACAACCGAGATTTATTTTTCATGGTTCTGGAAGCTGGAAGTCCCAGGTCAGAGCATTAGCATGGTCGGGTTCTGGTGAGAGCCCTCTTCCTGATTTATATATGGCCTCCTTTTCATTGTGTCCTCACATAGCAGAGAGAGAATGAGACAGAGAGAGAGAGAGAAAGAGAGGCACAGAGAGAGCAATTGATATTTCCTCTAAAAGAACACTATCCTATTGGATCAGCTCCCCACTCTTAAGACCTCACCTAACCTTAATTAATTCTTTACTCCAAACATGGTCACACTGGGGATTAGAGCCTTAACATATGAATGGGGGTGAAGAGTACACAAATATTCAGTCCATAATAACGTTCCTGCTGTGACGACCAACTCCTCCCAGTTGGCCTAGGACTTTCCTGGTTTTAGCACTGAAAGTGCTGGGAAAGGGGCGCCTGGGTGGCGCAGTCAGTTAAGCGTTCGACTTCAGCCAGGTCACGATCTCGCGGTCCGTGAGTTCGAGCCCCGCGTCAGGCTCTGGGCTGATGGCTCGGAGCCTGGAGCCTGTTTCCGATTCTGTGTCTCCCTCTCTCTCTGCCCCTCCCCCATTCATGCTCTGTCTCTCTCTGTCCCAAAAATAAATAAAAACGTTGAAAAAAAAAAATTAAAAAAAAAAAAAAAAAGTGCTGGGAAATCTCTCAGTCCTGGGAAAACTAGGATGCTTGGTCACCCCAGTTTATCTGCCAACCCTCTCAGGAGGGGTCCTGGGTCAAGGCTGCCCCTGAGAGAATTCCTACAGCTGATCTTGTGGTAACTTCTGATTCTCAGCACCACTCAAGCCACGACTCTTTCCTGACAACACTGGCCCCCTAGGCAAAGCTGACAGGCTGTCCTAGAAAGAAGTCATCTCTCAGATTATCACTGTGTTTAGTTCAGGGTAAATCAAACCCATCAACAGAGATTTATTGGATGCTTATTATTTCCACAGTCCAGGACCAGCCATGGTTGGGGCCATCGAAGTATGAAAAGAGTATTCCTGTCTTCCAGGAACTTATTTGTGACTAGGACAAATATTTGGGGGATAAAAAGTTCACATGGTAATAAAACTAATATGACAAGACCAGCATGAAAAAACTCACAAGGCAGAATATGATTTGTTGCAAACACGCTCTTGGAAAAATAGTAGCTTTTAGAATCCGGAAGTTTGGGGGTTTTTTAGTTTTTGTGTTTTACAACACAAAGGTCGTATTGCTAATGACCAGATACCACTGGTTGAGCAAAGCAGAGGAGAAGAATGCGTGTCACTTTAGACAACTTTTTAAGGTTGAACACTGTGAACACAGGCCTCCCAGCAAGACACAACGGGTTCCGACGCCATTGCTACTGCAGATTACTCGTTGGAAAATGTCAAAACGTCCTTTTCCTCACCTGAGAAATTGGGATATCCTACCTCTACTTTAGAGCTGGCAAGAGAACTCCATGAAATGAGGTTCATAATCACTTAACACATTATCTAGCACACGTCCGGGCCTCAAAACACAGTTGCTATTGTGATTTGTGTAACTGTCAATACTGTGATGGCAGGTGTTATTTCCTCTTCCGTCCGCATGTCACAGTTGCCCTAAGCTGGAAAGTCTGGCGCAGTTCAGCCTTTACATTAAGTCACAAACGCGGCTTCATTGTCCCCGTGGATTTAGAAGGAGCAGAGGAGTTTTGCACGTTCTTGGTCTGATGGCACGTTCATTCAAAATGCTCTTCGTGTGGAAACTGCCCAGTTAAGGCCACGCGGAATACAAAACTTAGTGTGACTAGCAATGCGTTTACAGTCAATCCACGTTTATGAACTTGTCTTACCCCTTTTGCTACTGTGTTGGTCACCTGTTGCCGTGTAACAGATTATCCCCCACATGTACCAACGTAAAGCAACACACAGTTGTAACCTCAGAGCTTCTGCGAGCCAGGGGGACGCAAGCATGGCTGCACTTCCGCTCAGTTCCGGGTCTCTCGCGGGCTGCAGTCAAGGTGTACCCGAGCTGTGGCTATCTGATGGCTCAGATAGAACACGACAGGTCTGCTTCCAAGCCCCTGTGATCGCTTCCGGGATTTGGTTCCTCACAAGCGGTTGACCTGAGGATCTCGGTTCCTCGACGCTATTCGTTGGAGGTCACCCTCATTTCCTCGTCACGCTGGCCTCTCCATCATGGCCGCTCGCTTCGTCAATGTGCTCAAGCCAAGAAGGCAACCAAGAGAGCCTCTGGCAACATGGAATTCGCAATTCTTTGTAACCCAACCTGAGAAGAGGCATCCTCTCAACTTTCCTGTGTGTGTTGGTTAGAAGCAGATGACTAGGCTCAGCTCAGGCTCAAGGGGAGAGAAAACAGGAGGCCATGAACCCAGGAGCGATGATCCCTTATGGGCCATCGGAGAAACCTGCCTACCACAGCTGTCTCTCGGAGGCGCTCAGTCATGACCAGACAGCAACAAGGGTGAGTTAGGTGATAACCTGATTCTGTCAGACAACCTGAGACATGGGGTCATAGGAACAACTGAGGCAGGCCTTCTTGCTGGAGGTGGCTGCCCCCTTGGCTTATCGTATTCGTCAGAACTAGACCACTTTGGTGCATCTGAAACCATTCTCTGCTTCTTTAACTTCATATTGTAGCTAAGCAAAATAAGTCAGTCAGACAAAGACAACTATATGATTTCACCCATTTGTGTAATTTAAGAAACAAGACAGATGAACAGAGGGGAAGGGAAGGAAAAAGAAGATAAAAGCAGAAAGGGAGGCAAACCATTGTTCTCTTAAATACAGAGAACAAACTGAGGGTTGCTGGGGGGAGGAGGCCGGTGGGGGGGATGGGCTAAGTGGGTGATGGGCATTGAGGAGGGCACTTGTTGGGACGAGCACTGGGTGCTACATGTAAGCGATGAGTCACTAAATTCTATTCCTGAAATCATGATTACACTATATGTTAATTAACTTGGATTTAATTTTTTTAATTAGATTATAAATAAATAAATAATAAAATCATATTATAAACTTTCTTGCATAATTTGAGTAAAGTTGAGTTTGCCTGGTCTGAATCTTAATAATATGAGGAGTATCACAATCAGTGTTAGAAGCACCCACGATCAAGAAGAGAACAAGCTTCTAGAAACTGCTGAAAACTTGCCCCAAGTCACAGAAGGCAAATAAAACTGTTTCTTGCAGATTTTTGGCCAACTGACTTAACCTGCGAACCTGTTTCCTTTCATAAACAGAAGTGCGGTACCAGATAATCTCTCGGGCTCCTTCCAGCTCCAAAATGGTGCCAAGATTTCACGACCTAGTGCTCCTCAAAACCTGCTGTGGGCCGAGAAGCCTTTCCCCAAACCCAGGAGCCACTCACCACGGAAGGTACAGCCCTGAAAGGGACCCCAGAGAATGACTTATGACTTGCGATTCAAGGTTTTCCAAAGCTTCACCTGCAAAGCCACGTTCGATTTTGTCCTTCCTCTTGCCACGTAGGAGGCTAATGAAAATCGTCAAAGCCTTTCAAAGCTTGAATGAGCATCTGGTACCAACGGGGTCACATCAAACACTGAGAAAGATTTAAGTGTGGAAGGGAGCGAGGGGAAGGCTGGCAGGTATTTCCCAGTAGAAACTGGCACTGACCCAGCGAGGCATCCCCTGCTCTGTCTCAAGAGGACTTACAGCCTGGCGTGAGCCAGGAGTGGGTACACAGTGAATACTTGTTGACCAAAAGAATGAGAAAAGTGTCTTATTTGCTGTGTGCTAGACACAAGATCTGTTGTCTTTCAGGTGCATAGCCACGAGTCACCAAGTATGTAAGAGAAGCACATATCTGTTGACATATGCCAATGTCCATTGACTGCCCCAACTGAGAAATGCACGCAAACAAACATGGAAGAGAAAGAACACGTCGTCTGCAGTAAGTGGCCCAGTGAATTTGGAATCAGAACACAGAGAATAATAATAGGAGATTTGATGTTATTTGGGCTACCACATCTGGAATAGAGGCAGTGGCACCAGTTGGCGTCCTTAGCACTTGAGGTTTCTTGGCCCAAACTCACTTTTTTTGGGTAGCACTTAGATGGGAAACACCCCGTCTGCTCCTGATTCTCCTTTTATCCAAGCTTCCAACTGGGTTCAACGTCTCTGATGAAAGAATGCTCTCACTAGGTCGAAGGGTCCTAAGAGCTATCTTGTCTGTTTAAAGAGTTGTTTGTATGATATTATTTTAATCCCACGCAACTGATCTGAGAAGTTAACTCTCGTTGGGAGATCTTTTTTTTTTTTTTTTTTTTGGAATGTTTATTTATTTTTGAAGGAGAGAGAGACAGAGCCTGAGCAGGGGAGGAGCAGAGAGAAAGAGAGACACAGACTCCAAAGTGGGCTCCAGGCTCTGAGCTGTCAGCATGGAGCCCAGTGCGGGGCCTGAACTCACGAGCCATGAGATCACGACCTGAGCCGCAGTCGGATGTTTAACTGACCAAGCCACCCAGGCGCCCTCCGTTGAGAATCTTTTTACCTCAAATTCAAGGAGAACAGAAAGCAAGTCCCCAAATACTAACACCTCCGCACCTACGGTGACCTAAATGTGGGGCCAAGACTGCATTCTTTCATGAGCCGCAACACCATACCACAGCAATCAAAGCACACACACCCTCTAATAGCTCCTTCTACAAACTCCTAGAACATCTCATTGATAAATTGCTCCATCCGGCAGCAAACGTGTAAAGGAGGCAACGATACGATCTTCAGGCATGTAACGTACAAAATGACATGTTTCGCGGGGCCACGTGACCAAACGATCCCTTATCTGAGGTTCTCCAGAATGGGAAAAATACCAAGAGGGTAGAAATATATTTTCCTCTCCACTTCAATCATACCTCTACCTATGCTTCCATGCACATAAGCAGTAACAGCTAATGTAAAGGGGATATTGTAATAAAATGTCCACAGCACATCTTCATGGTCTGTAAAATTATAGAAAACCGCCTCTTGTCCCCCTGTTGGGAGCAGATGCAGGCCTGGGGGCAATTACGCAGAGTGTATTGAAGTCACCTGCTGCAAATCTCCTAATGGCAGCTTGGCCGGGGGCCAAGCTCTAAGTCAAGCCTCAGGGAATTCAAATTCAAAAGTCAGCTACATTAGCGGTAGAGATGCGGCGGCGTGGAGCACAGATCGCCTTTCATGATTTATGGCAGCCAATGCTTTCAGTCCATTTAAAGGATCATCCAGTTGAGTTTGCTTCTTCGGGGAGCCGTCCGGCCTAAAACGAGAAACATCTGAACCGGGAGTTACCAGAAAGGAGAGGCTTGATGAAAACTTGAATTGTGGGAAAAGCGCAAAATTTTTCTTACCAACAGATCTTCAGACACCGCAGAATCTGCAAAACAAGCTGCATCTGCAGCCTCCCATATCTAACTTGTGACTGATGGGTCCATTACTACTGTATTTTTAAATGACTACAAAGACATTAAACGGCTAAGTGAAAAGTAATCATTTAGTGTTAAGAATAAACATATGAGGGGCGCCTGGGTGGCGCAGTCGGTTAAGCGTCCGACTTCAGCCAGGTCACGATCTCGCGGTCCGTGAGTTCGAGCCCCGCGTCGGGCTCTGGGCTGATGGCTCAGAGCCTGGAGCCTGTTTCCGATTCTGTGTCTCCCTCTCTCTCTGCCCCTCCCCCATTCATGCTCCGTCTCTCTCTGTCCCAAAAATAAATAAACGTTGAAAAAAAAAAATTTAAAAAAAAAAAAGAATAAACATATGATTTAACATCTTAATCTTGGTGGCGCTTATAATCTACGAGAAAGCTTCCTCACAGAGAGAACGCCAAATCTTCGTCCTCTCTCACCCAGGCGAATTTTCACTAAGACTTACGACCTTAGGGATTCTCCTTGTTTTTCCCCCAATGTATGCCTTTGATGTCCTTTTATCTCAACTGAAGAGACACGAAGGAATCAGTAAGTCTTTTCAAAATATTTATGTTCTTTAATACTCAATGCAGATTTAGCAAAAGAAAAAAAGAAGAAAAAAAAGGAGCTATGGTTCTATTTGGAATAAAGCGGTTTAGAAAAAAATATTATTTCTGGAAAAATAAATCTATCTATGCCTGTGTTTCCTTACTAATATATTTGCTAGGGAAAAAAAAACAATACCATGAATTTCAAATCCATTTCCCACTCGAGTCTTCATTTTTATATTTTATTGCATTCCGCAGTGGTTTTGCAACCAGCTATATCAAGAGTTTCCAAAAGGAATGTAAACAGTGACTCGGGCTAGAATGCATGAATACGACTGGGAGCAAAAAATCTCTACTGAGCTATCCCAAGATGAATGGCTGTGCTACATTTCAAATCTCTGCCAAGTTCTTTCTGGCAAGCACATCAGGAAATGAAATCTACCTACCAGAAAGGAACTAGGGAGACTCTCCCACCTTGAAGACACCAATTCCATCCTTATAATAACCTAAGCAGTATAGGTATCACTTTGTGTGTGTGTGTGTGTGTGTGTGTGTGTGTGTGTATAAAATGAGACAACATTTTGAGATATTATCCAATCCAAGTTGGTTGTTTCTGTTTTTGTTTTTTTTTTTTTCTGGATCTGTGGCCTGATAGCCCTCCCCCAGGTCAGGCCCTTTCTTTAAGGATCTGGGAAGCGGAGATTGGCCCACATTTTGCAGCTGCAAGTTGATCGGGACCCCATTTCTAACTTATATCAGGTTCAACCTACTGCATACCTGAAATGTCTATGATTCACCGTGAGGATTCATCAGGCTTCTCTAAAAATGGGTTATTATGATCAGAGAGAACATGACCTGTATTATGTAGTTATTAAGTTATTATTCTGTCTATAGAAACAGAAGGTAAACAAATAATATAAGTATGTTGCATTTTGTAACACAGTTCATCTAAAGTGCATATTAGACGTTTGTGCTCTCAACCAGAAACTAACACCAGGAGCAATTTTTATTTCATTAAAAAGAAAAACCCAAGAGAAGATATTTAATCTGAGACCTCAGAAAAGGTTTTTATTTCTGAAGCCCCAGAGTGATAAGGAAGCTATGCTGTTAATTACTTCATTTTTTTTTAAGTTCATTTTATTTATTTATTTTCAGGAAGAAAAAGAGAGAGGCAGAGAGAGAGGGAGAGAGAGAGAATCCCACGCAGGCTCTATGCTGTCAGCACAAAGCCCAACGTGGGGCTCGAACCCACAAATCGTGAGATCGTGACCTGAGCCGAAACCAAGAGTCAGATGCTTAACCAACTGAGCCACCCAGGCACCCTTACCTACCTCGTTTCTAATCCTAACATTCTGCTGTGAGTCCTTGGCACACAAAATGGTTCAGAATAAAGAGGTGAGTGGGGGGAGGGACAGAGGGCAGGAGTGTGGCAAGGGTCATGTTTAAGAGGCGCACAGGCAGGAGCAAATGTCTCGGGCAGAGTTAGCGGGCTGCACCAGCCAGCCCTGGGACCTGCCTGTGGGTCTTCAGCCCCGACCCTGTCCTGGCACGTCTTTACACAAATACCCATTCGGTAACCTCCACCGACCCTCACGTTCTACAACTCAGACGGATTGGTGCAGAGCCCCGAGGGTCCTGGTGTTCAGAAAGCCCCGGAGGAGGATTTGGGTTGACCCCCAGTGAAGGACACACCCCAGACCCTCATGACACTGGGAGGCTTTCTTTTTCTCATTGCAACAGAAAGAAGGAGGTAAAAACAGTGAAGTTCTCTCAATCCCGAGAGGATCGGCTGCGGTGAGAAGGATCACAGATCAGCAATTTGGGGAGAACTGCAGATCAGCAGGCGTCTTTCTCACAAGCAAAATTTATTTTTTTTTTTCAACGTTTATTTATTTTTGGGACAAAGAGAGACAGAGCATGAACGGGGGAGGGGCAGAGAGAGAGGGAGACACGGAATCAGAAACAGGCTCCAGGCTCTGAGCTGTCAACACAGAGCCCGACGCGGGGCTCGAACTCACGGACCGCGAGATCGCGACCTGGCTGAAGTCGGACGCTCAACCGACTGCGCCACCCAGGCGCCCCTCTCACAAGCAAAATTTAATACAAAATTGTTTATGAAAGAGTAAGACCGCTACTTGGATAGAAGCCGTTCCATCCAAACTTTAACATGTCACATGTCAACGACTCAACTTTTAGTGCCTTCACCCTCCAAAAAAAGGGGCTTCTTCCTTCAGTGAGAAAATTGAGGCAACTTGCCTTCATTAACTAGACAATATTCCACTCCCCAATCACCACCGGCACTGCCATCAGACTTAGCTGTCTCTATAGTTATTCTCACTTCCCTCCTACAAGAGGCAGAGCGATGGGCACAAATCTCGCTGAATGTACCTGTGCATCCCATCCCCCCCACACGTCCACGGGCAGGGCCCTGGTCTACACCTTCCTCTACTTCATCTTTCCTGGTTCCTTTCCATCAACATTGACGTGCTCAACTTTCCCCATCCTGTAGAGCTAAAGATGTTATGAGAACAATTGTCAACATACTAACGAATTAAAACCAGAGAAACAACTGGAAGGAAAAATAGGCCTATCAGACGACACCTCCAATGAACAGCAACGACAAAAGTGGTGAGCAAGTGGGTTGGACCTCAAACTTTGGCTGATGTAATACGAAAATGTATTAAAATATACTTAAAATAGTTGACATCCATCCCCCAATTTTTTTTTTTTTTTTACTGTTGGTTTAAATGCTTGCAAAGGATAGAATTTCTAGCATCGTATTTAAATTTTGAAATTTTAAAACGCAACTGTTAATTTATTTTTAATGTAATTCTTTCACTTATTTAAGTTTATTTATTTATTTTGAGAGAGAGAGAGAGAGAGAGAGAGCCAGCAGGGGCGGGTCAAAGAGAAAGGGGAACAGAGGGTCCGAAGTAGGCTCCATGCTGTCAACACAGGGCCCGACGTGGAGCTCGAACTCACGAACTGTGAGATCATGACCTGAGCCAGAGTCAGGCACTTAACTGATTAAGCCACCCAGGCGTCCCCAAAACTGTTCATTCAAATAGCAGAGCAACATGATCCCTGCCATCAGCCATTTTAAAACTACATTAATAAGCTCTTTCGTGAAAGTCACAAACTGTACGTGATTTCCTTTCTCTTTGAGACCATTTTTATTTTACTTCCCCACATAATTTACCTTAAGGTCGTATATTTTCCCATTTGAATATGGTTTATTGATCATTCAATCATAGGTGATCAACACATAGGTAGATAATGTTAAATTTATGTAGTATTTAAGTTACTGAAGTTAAAATTTGGGAGACAGAGGTTTCAGGAACCAATAATATTATTTATTGGTCCACAAAGCATCAAGACAACACAGCACATATAAGTTTTGGTAATTAATAAGCCCTAAAAAGTAAAGCTTTTTGGAAATACATTTTTTTTTTTTCAGTAAGAGGGATAGGCTCCAGGTTTTGGAGCCTGGATTAAAAGAGACTTCTCTGACACCAATATGGTATTTTGAGTCCAGTTAGTTTGGCCTTCCTAAAGTGTTTTCATCGTGAACAAGCTTGCATAATAAGAAGTGGCAGATGAGAGGGCCACACTGTTCTTTACAAGCAGCAGAAACGAGATTGGGACAGGAGAGGTAGGAAGGAGAACCAGCCGGCACCTTCAAGGGCATGGTCTGAGGCCGATCACTTGCCAAGAAAGATAATATATGGAAGTTGAGGATCCGGAATCTCGATCCGTTTAAAAACTGCATACCCAGCTTGAATATCACTAGGTAAGATTATTACTTACCAATGGCACAACTAACCGTCCTTCACCTCTGTTTCTTGTGTTTCCCATGCTAGGCTCTGTGGAAAGAGGAAACAATTCACAGCCCAAGCAAACGCTTTCCCCTATTGGTGGAAATAGAGTAAATTGTACTGGTGAGGCTGTTTACCAGTTGACATGACATTTTCCCAGGATTCGACCCACAGTGTGAGACCTTCAGAGACATGATATTTAAAAGGTCACATCTTTAGTTCACTCATGGGCACGCTCCTGGCCAGTGTTGCTGAAAGCAAACCTGAATGTAAGTTTTAAGATGCTCATGTCAAAAGTGTCTTCCGTACAGGGAGGACAACTCTTTGGGGCAGGAAAAGCAGGACAATAGAAGCATCATTTGAGGACACTGTCACAATTTAGAATTACAGGGGACAAATGAAGACTCATGACTGCTCACTCACAGTACAGGGAGCAGTGGAAGTTACATGTAGAGGCAAGAATTGAAAAGATGGCCCTGAAATATCTTAAACAGTCTCCATCCTCCCCTGGAATCTAGGACAGGGGTCAAGAACACACAGACAGCCATTGCTTCAATTCAGGAGACCTATATGAAGGGTCACAATCTGGGGCAAGTGGCCTCAGTCAAAATCTGCAGATAACTCATGCTGTCTCATGATTCACAAAGAGATGCTATGAGCAATTGGAAATTAAAACTCTGTTTTCTTTTCCAAACATCCATTCAAGAACCATTTGGAAACTTTCTTAAAATTCAGATTATTGGCTCAACCTAAGACCAACTGAAACATAACTTGGCGGGGTGGGGGGGGGAGGGTGGCAAATAAAAATGTGGACCTACAAGATGTCTAGCTCAAGAGTTCTAGACATTTTTTTCAATGTCTATTTATTTTTGGGAGAGAGAGAGAGAGAGAGAGAGGAGCGCAAGCAGGGGAGGGGCAGAGAGAGAGGGAGACAGAATCTGAAGCAGGGCAAGGTTCTGAGCTGTCAGCACAGAGTCCGACGTGGGGTTCAAACTTGGCAATGGCGAGATCATGACCTGAGCCAAAGTCAGACGCTTAACTGACTGAGCTACCCAGGTGCCCCAGGAGTTCTAGACATTTTTATTGTGCAACTGTTATTACTTTTATATTACATATATACATATATATATATATCACGTGTGTGTGTGTGTGTGTGTGTGTGTGTGTCATCGTGGTACTAATGTTGTAGCATGAAAAAAATAGAAAAATGTAAAGGATAATTTTTTTTTTTTAAGTATAAATCCTAGTATTTTCTTCCTACACCCAAACAGATCATCTGACTCCTCCACACCCAATCTTGTGTATACATTCCACTTTGGAGACCATCCACTTTTAGGCAAGGACAGAGATCAACATAAAAATGGGACGAAATCTCTAAGAGAAGTCTCTAATGAGGAGCGGGTGGTCAACGGTAGAAGAAACACTTTAAATGGAGGTTATTGTTTATACTTCTTTTTAACAGCTTCCTTGTGTCTATCAATTATTTCAGTCGTATTTACAGCCTTCTCACATGTCTGGATAGCCTTTTAACTCACTGTGAAAAAGTATTACTTACTAAAAATTGACAAAAAGCATAAAAGCTATCCTCTTAGAAATTGATGGGAAAGCGGACTCTGGTGGATTACCTAAGAGAAAAGCATTGGATGGAGATCCTGATCCTTACAGGTCAGGCTAATACTTTTGAGATAGTAAATGATGTTTCTTTGCCTCCAGTGTTGTCTCCTTTCCTTTCCAAAAACTCTGGGCACCTTCCCGCTTCCTCCTCCATTTACAAACAGTTGTGTTTGCGTGAGTTCACACAGCTCAGAACTTTCGGTTTCCCAAAGCCTGATTCCAAAAATCGAAACAAAGTTTCTTCCGAATGCATGCTAAGGGCAGCGCAACCTGAAAGAAGGATATCCCTGCAGGAACACGCCTGAAAAAGAAAGGATTTCTTTCCAAGGACCAGAAAACAATTCTAGGCTAGGGAAATGCAGACGTAAGGGAAATAATGAGTCAGGGATCCCCAACGAAAGGTCAGGATACGGGAGACCACACGAGCAGGAAGAAAGGAGGCAAGGGGCTTTGCTTGAGTCCTAGAAGTCTTGGGGGTGGGGGGCTGAGCGACCCACCTTCTGTAGATTCTACAGCCCTCACTTGGGGAGCGCGGTCTGTGCCCCGGGACAAGGCTGCTGTCCTTCCCACCCTCAGCCTGCAAAAACCTCACTTCGACAGCAGCCAGTTCACCTGTGATGACACCCAGCAGGAGGGATACTCCAGCCTGTGGCAAAACTTTGCTCACCTTGTGTTGTCTGTGAACCTGAAATCGCCTACTGGTAAGGAAGCTGCCCTGTGGAAGGCGCTCCGTGACCCCTGCAACTGAGACGGGTTCACTGGGCTGCAGGGGTCTGCTCACAGGCGCCCTGCCTTCCTTCCTTCCTTCTCTTACACAGTGGGCAAGAGATTCCCAATCGATTTGAAATTTTAAAATGCATCAACTAGTAATTCTAACTCTCCCCTTCTTCCCACTGAGTCCTCATTGCCACCCAAATGAGGAGAAAATGAAATCTTGTAGAGTGATGTAAACAATTTTGGAAATCATACAATTCAAATTATGTCATATGTCTGTGCCCATATTGAATAAGCCCAGACACCAGTATAACTTGGTAATGGAGAAGCAAGAAAACTGGAAGTTACCCACTGCGATAGTTGATTTTATGGGTCAACTTGCAGACTGTCTTTGGATGAGATTAACATCTATATAGACTTTGGCGAAAGTAGATTGACGTCCATAGCGTGGGTGGGCCTCATCCAATCAGTTGAAGGCCTGAATGAATAAGACAGAGTAGTCGCTCCAAACAAAAGAAAATGCTCTGGTAGGATATCTTTGGGCTGCCACTGCACTGTTGGCTCCCCTGGGTCCTGAGCCTGCCAATCCACATTGTAGATTTCGGACTCCCCAGCCTCCACAATTACATGAGCCATTTCTTAAAATAAATATTTTTAGATAGATGATAATAGATAGATGATAGATAGATAGATAGATGATAGATAGATAGATAAATTATTGGTTCTGTTTCACTAGAGAACCCTAACACCCAGACTCCCTTTTCTGCCATCCAAGTCTCTAAAATCTATCTCCAGTTTGGGTATAATAAAAAAAATGTATATTTAATCTTTGTCTCCTTTCCTGGTAGAGCTCCTAAAAACCCATGGATCTCCTGAGGGATAGGGATGTCTTATTTTATTCATAACAAGCCCCTTTTCAACCATACCTGGGTTTATGCCAATGAGACAACTCTTGGCAGGGGCCCTAGATAGCTCCAAATGGAGACTGATCCCTGAATGAACCAAGCACGGATTCGAGTGTGAGAACTTTCACTACCTCCAGGGAAAGGAGTGGGGCTGGAGATTGACTTCAATTACCAACAGTCAATGGTTTAATCAATCGTTCCCATGCAGTGAAACTTGGATACATAAACGCGCTCCTCCAATGAGGGTAAAGAAGCTTCTGGGTTGGGGAACGTATGCCAGGAAGGTGGTGTATCCTGACTCCATGGGAGCAGGGGCTCCTGTACTTCAGATTCTTCTAGACCTCGCACTGTGTACCTCTCCACCTAGCCGTCCACTGTATCCTTTATAATAACTCTGGTAGTGAGTATAGCACTTCCCTGAGTTCTGTGAGTGCTTCCAGCAAATTATCAAAGCAGAAGACGCATCGTGGACTCCCCCAAGGTTGTCATCAGCCAGGCAAGAGTGCAGGTAGCCTGGAGACCCCACACAGTGCTGGTGTCTGGAGTAGAGAGGTCTTGTGGAACTGAGTCCTTAATCTGTAGGGTCTGTGCGAACTCTGGGCAGACTTGAACCAAACTGTTGGGACACCCAGGGGGTGTCGGAGAACCGGCTGGTGCTAGAAAAAAATGTGTGCGCACGCGGTCCGACTCTGCCACCCCTCTCCGTGTCCACTGATGCCTTTCTAGCTCAGTCCGTTCCCATCTCCCTCCGGATCCCCTCTGCATGGCTTCCTCGGTGGCCTTGTGGCTTCCTCTGTTCCTGCCAGGTGGTTAATAATCCGCCAGCAGAATGGGTTTCTAAAAACATAGATCACAATATGTCGCTCATCGCCTAAAATTCTTCATGGCTTTTGGCCCCCTCCCCCCCCCCCCCCCCCGGGTGGCTCAGTCAGTTAAGCATCCGACTCTTGGCTTTGTCTCAGGTCATGATCTCACAGTTCGTGGGTTCAAGCCCCACATCAGGCTCTGTGCTGACAGTGCGGAGCCTGCTTGGGATTCTCTGTCTCCCTCTCTCTCTCTCTCTCTCTCTCTCTGCCCCTCCCCCACTCATGCTGTTCTCTGTCTCTCTCAAAATAAATAAATAAACTGAAAACAAAATCTTCATGGCTTCCTATCACACTTAGAATAAAACCCTGTCACCTCATTCTGGCTTTCAAGGCCCCATGTGATTGGCCTCCGACTATTTATCAAACCTTATCACATACCACACCCCCTTACTCAAGTTCTTTCCATGTGGCCTTCCTTCGGGTTTTCTGTTTATCAACTCCACCAATCTTTTGCTTGCCTTGGGGATTTATACTTACTTCTTCCTTGTCCTGACATGTTCCAACCCTCTTCTAAACAGGTCAATCTGAGCCCTTATTCAGAATTTAGCTCAGATATGCCTTCCTAGATCACGCGAACAGGGGTAGAAATTCACCGTCACAGCAGGCTATTCTAATTTTCTGCATTCCTTATCAGCATCTGACACCTTTCGTATTTATTTATCTGTTTATTGTCCAACTACACCCATGAGACGGTAAGCTCCATGAGATAGTAAGCTCCATGAGAAACGGGGCCTTGTCTGTCTCATCCATCACTCCCTCCCCAGTGCCCCAAACAGGATCTGACCCGCTTGGCCAATTGATGAACATTTGAAGACTGAGTAGCTGAAGAAAACCTTCACACAAGGGGTAAAAGACCAGGGGCTTACCAATTTCTGAGCCCACGTACCAGAGAACAATAACCACTCAGCTAATTACGTGCAGGAGCATCTGACCGGCGATAGGGACTCATGTTGGGAATAGAACTATTTCAAGGATTTGCCCCCGTGAAAAGGGCTGTTTATTAGAGCATCAGCAATATAAACAAGTTCTAGAAAACCAAATAGCAGGGCCGGCACCAAACAAGGTCACTGGCAAGTTTCCTTGCTGAGTCCAGTGCGTTCACACTGTTCCCATGAAAACCATTCATTCGGCAAAGGCAGCCGGGCCTCCTGTCTCCTTGGGTACTAATTACTCTGCTTGGTTAGACAATTTGGGGAAAAGGCACCACTCTCAACACAGCATAAGGGAGGAGAGAAAAGAGGGTCTGGCTTTTCAAAAGTACAACGTGTTCTAGTGAAAAAAAAAAAAAAAAAAAAGAACACAGAGAAAGTAATCCCAAGGCAGGACGATGGTCCCAAATGGGAATGCATGAATGCCCCACCTGGGCCAGGAAGGAGCCCCAGGACCATGGCCTCTGCGTTCTCCAGGAAGCCCGGGCTGGCTGCAGCTCCGGTGAAGCCGAGAAGCATCACCTTTCCGGAACCTTGCATTTGAAATGGTTACAGTTTCTCCCTAAACAGACAGACCCCAGCCACCGTCCAGTAGGTCTGCTTGTGATTGTTTAAAAGCAAATGTGGGGGCACCCGGGCGGCTCAGTCGGTTGAGCGTCCAACTTCGGCTCAGGTCATGATCTCAGGTCGGTGAGTCCGAGCCCCGCGTCGGGCTCTGTGCTGACAGCTTGGAGCCTGGAGCCTGCTTGGGATTCTGTCTCCCTCTTTCTCTGCCCCTCCCGTGCTTGTGCTCTCTCTCCCCCTCTCAAAAAGAAATAATTTTAAAAACTAAATACATAAAAGCAAAGATAGAACTTAGTGTTCACTGTTATTCAAAAGGTCGATTTCCGTACAAACGTGGTCAGCAGATCGTGCTGACAACTAACTCGGCATATTTTTTTCTCTGCCATAAATTAAACCACCTCACAAGGGACATCTCAAATCTCCAAACGGAGACCCGTGTACAATGTCTAGTTACAGACTTTCACTGCTTTTTTTTTTTAATGTTTTGTTTGTTTGTTTGTTTCATTTTGTGTTTTAAGTAGGCTCCGACCCCCCCACCCCCCGCCGGTGGAGCCCAATACAGGACTGGAACTCACAACCCTGAGAACAAGACTTGAGCTCTCAGCTGACTGAACAGGAGTCAGACACTCATCCGACTGAGCCAGCCAGGCACCCCGCCCCCAACCCTAGTTAAAGACGTTTAAATAACCATCGCTCTGTATGCAGGAATTCCACTACCAGAAATTTACCCTGAAAGGAAACAGTAAGGAATGCAGACAAGGATTTGTTCTTAGGAATGTTCAAAATCTTAAAACATTATAAACAAGCGAAATGCCTATCAATAAGGAAGCCGTAAGGAAAATTACTGAATGGGATTCGGAGGGAATGTTATATAGTCGTTAAAAATTACATTTATAGGGAACTTTTAAAAGCGCACTTGTGCTCTAAAAAATCCCACCATGCTTCCAAAAGGGTTACAGAAACACTGGTTAATCCCAAAGAATTTCTGGATATCCTCATATCCTTTCTTACTTTTTTTTTTTTTTGAAATCAGAGACGTTGACATGCCATGGGGTTAAAACAGGAGAAGTTGGTTGGAGAGGACTATAATCCTTGTGTAAATCTATATCCACACAAAAAACAAACTCTCCTGTCCTGAGAAGAGAGGAAGTATGGTCAAGTCAGGGTTCTGAATGTTTTCTTGCTGATTCTACTCTTTCAAACAATTTCTTGAGCAGCTGCTAGGCAGCTGTTTCAGCCTCCTGCGATAGGTAGAGAGGAAAGAAATGAAAAGCAATGCATAAAGACTCCACAGAGGCTTCTACGCCATCCAGACTGCAGATAGAGTTACGCAATTTAACATTATGGAGACCATCATATTAATTTCTGCAGAGAGAGAGCCACCTTGTTGGGTAGATGTTAGGTAAGCCTACCTGACGGTTGGCCCTCCAAGGCCTCTGGGTTTGTCAGTCAGGCAGACCTAAATTTCCTTGCCTGTGGAAGAGGAATTGGGGGCAGAGGCTCAGTTAGGAGCCACACGATGAGAGATTAAAAGCCTAGAAGATGGCGGACTCTGAGGGAGACAGAAAGATCTTTTCATCAGTTTCCCAAAAAGCCACCAGGCACATCTGTTGCTCAAGCAAAGTGTAGCTTATTAACTTTCCATGGTAACAGTACTTGACAAAACAAGACCTGACAGAGCATAGCGGTGTCTCAAAACGGAGAAACTGTGAAAACACACGTATGGAATTTTGAGTCCTGGGTCATCTTCAGGTGGGTCTTCCAAGCAGGGAACCGGGTGGGGTTGGCCAGAACTCAGAACCTAACAGCTGTGGCTTGATGGGGACAGTGAGGTGGAGATTTTGAAGAGGGCCCCGAAGAGCAAGCTCCTCGGTGATCCACAGTCCGGTCTTCCAGGAGCAAGTGTCTTCTGGAGCAAGCAGTGTAGATTTCTGTTACTGTGTTTTGCTTTGTTTTGTTTTGTTCTGCTTGTTTTGTTGAATGGTCATCCGTGTCGTTTCACACACAGCCAGGAAGCTATCCCTGACTCCAGGTAACACGAGGACAGGAAAGTAGGCTTGGTCCCAGTATTGTTTAACACAGAGACAGGAAATGATATCGCTCTCAGTCCTTAGCAAGAGGGATCGTGATTACCAGTCGCGTAACGGACGCCCTCTCCTGCTGTCTCCCCGGAGATCTTTGGTGAAACCTACGTTGCCGTGAAGGCTTTGTGGAGGGCTTTCTTTGGTGGCTACAAGGAAATGTGGTGCCCCATTTCCAGGTTGGTGTGGTCATCCAAGATGGCCTGTTGAGCCCTTGCTTTCATGGGGAGGAAGACCACGTTCTTCCCTCACCCTGGGTACAGTGCCCACCAAGATGTAGTCAAGATCTGTAGTCAATAGTGAGCACCAGAGAGGAGACACGAAGGGGGTGCTAAGCATCTGAGAAACGAGAGGAGCCCAGCCATGCAAAGGAAGTGATGCCGGGCTTCAAAGTACCAAGGGACTTAACACAAGAACTTAAATCGTCCTTGCTAACAGGCATAGATGAAGAGGAAGAGAAAGACAGCCAGGTAAGAATAAGCAGCCTCTGCCCCTGTGGCCACAGGACCTTTCCAATGCAGTGAAGACACTCTGATGGAGAAATAAGAATGCTTGAGGAATGACGAGAGGGTTCTGGAAACCAAGCAAAGGGATATAAACTGAGAGTTTCTGAATAACAGCGGAGAGATGAGAGGGTCTTCTTTTAAGACAGCAAGTCTAGCTAAAGGATTTAGCTTGGAAGGGAGAGGAAAGAGGAACAAGCCAATGAGAAGGCTGTCCCACGAGGTAAATCAGTCTCAGACAGAGCAGTCACAAAGCCCCTGGAAGAAGGGGAATAGCTACACAACACGAACCACGGGCCAACAAGCTGCAGAACTTGAAGCCGACCACACGTGAATGATCAGACGTGAAGAAGAGTCAAGGAGAAGTCCAAAGCGCCAAGCTTCTTGATTGGGAGAAGAGTGTTGTCTTTGAGAATCAGGAGCACGAGATGCGAGAGGGAAACAGGGAAGGATACGGAGGGCGTGGGCAGGCCGGATCCTGCACACATGCGGAGATCTGAGTCGTACCTCTGGAGGGCAGCTAGAAGTAGGAAGGGTGATGCTTTGGTCACGTGACAGAAGAGAGACTGGAACAACCGCTACCTCTCAAGCGCGCCTCCCAGAACAGGCGGGGTGCTACACGGTCACGATGGCAGGAAGGGCACGTAGGCGTCGTCCTCTCCCAGGACAAGACCAGCTGTCCGCAAACATGCACACTTGAAGGGTGTGTGAAAGCATTTCTGTTCTTTTCCCAAGGACACCCTTCAGTCTCCGCACGAGCGAGGGGGGTGCCCAACTCACCCCCACTCTTTTTATCCTGACCTACCCACAAGGCCCAGGCTGTGTTACCGGGCTGGGCCTCGGAGGCCCGTGTCCTTGGTTCTATTCTAGAGGAAGCTCTTCTCTGAGTTGCTGTTCCCCTCTGTCTCCCACAGGAGTAGACAGAGGTCTTCCAGATTCTTCTGAGCGCGGCAGCCGTAACACAACCCGAAACCATTCTCTGGCCAATTTTGGAGGATTCTCAACATAATTCCATGTTTTCTTGTGATTTCAACATACCCTCTTCTTCACCAGTGGCAAGCAGGAGAGAGGGGAAAATACGAGAAGACGGGACTGGGATTTTTTTTTTTTCCATTGATGAAAAAATTATCGCCTGAAATGACTTAATTTTGGTGCTAAGGCACTTAGGGGTTTCTTCAATGCCATTCTGTAAGGAAGAAAGCATTTCGGCAAGCCAGAGGGGGAGAAAAAGGAGAATCAGCAGAGTGGAGGAAGAAAACTGGTCAGAGGAAGATAATGTCAGGAAGCAAATTATTGGAGGAGTAACTTGACCAGGAGCCCTGGAGACCAAAGGCAGGTGAAAAGGCACCAGACTTGACAAAAGAGCAGAGAGGGGCCCATATGTTACGTTTGACTCAAATCGCCCAAAACCATCCCCTCTGAGCCTGCACTTTCTGGACCAGGCTGGCCCAACCTGTAATAAATAATCACATGTCAGGCTTCCCAGATTTCATTGGTTAACTCAAGAAAGCAGAACATTTTATGTGAGTAATAAAATTGTGGGTTTGGTGGCACTCGTGATAATTTGTAAAACCACATGTTTTCACACCCACACAGAAAATTCTCTTTTAAGAAACCCTAGGGGCGCCTGGGCGGCTCAGTCGGTTGAGCGTCCGACTTCGGCTCAGGTCACGATCTCACGGTCCGTGAGTTCGAGCCCCGCGTCGGGCTCTGTGCTGACATTTCAGAGCCTGGACCCTGTTTCGGATTCTGTGTCTCCCTCTCTCTCTGACCCTCCCCCGTTCATGCTCTGTCTCTCTCTGTCTCAAAAATAAATAGAACGTTAAGAAAAAAAAAATTAAAAAAAAAAAAAAAAAAAAAGAAACCCTTGCCAGGTCCTCACCAGTCCCTCACAAAGTGACTCCAGGCCGGGTTTCTTAAGACTGTATATTTGTGTCTGCATTTCTGGAATAGTACTGAGAATGCATCTACACAAAGCACCTTCTCAAACAGATGTACTGATGGTAATTAGTCCACACCCTGAGCATCCCTGCTGTTCTCTAACTTAGTGTCCTTTTTCAGAAAACTAAGCCACATCCCTTGGCTGGTATTTGTTTTTTAAACCAAGCTCAGGTTCCGGCATCCTTTTTTAAGGCACTGAAATTTCATGCAAGGATCCTTACCACATGCTTTGAACTTCATCCATCTGACATGATAAATGTTCTCAACCCTCCTGCTCACGGATGCTTTCATTTGCAGAGGGATCCATACAGTCTACAAAGGGTCATGATTTTAGGCATTGCCATGATATTAATCTATTTTTTTTTTACTAGACATCCAACGCTAAGGAATATTTAATTAATATTTAATTAATTAATACTTTCCATGTTGAATCCCACAGCCAAACAAATTAGATTTATAAGATGATACTGTCTAGTTTAATAAACCCTACATTCAATCTAACCTGTAAAAGGTTTTACAAGTTGTTAGCCATCCCCAGTAAAATAGCTATTTGCTCCACAGCATCATGGCCTAAATGACTTACTTCCATTGGGCTAAGCAGTCTCATATAGACACTAATTTTTAACAGATCCATTCCAAGTTCAATAATGCAAATGAATGAATCAAACCAAAGCAATATTTGTGTGGGTATTATTCAGGGTTCTCCGGAGAAACCGAACCAGTAAGGTATGTATATACAAATATATACATACGCATATACACATATATGCATGTGTACATATGTATTCAGTATATATGAAATTTTTAAGAGATTTATTTCAAGCAATTGGCTTATATGATTGTAAAGGCTGGCGAGTCTGAAAACCATAGGGCAGGTGACAGACTAGAAACTCAGGCAGGATTTCTATGTTATAGTCTCGAGGTGTAACTTCTTCTTCATCTAAGAAACCTCAGTTTTTGCTCTTAAGGCCTTCAACTAATTGGATAAAACCCATCCATATTATCAAGGGTAATTCCCTTAAAGTCAGTTGATTGTAGATATCAACCACGTGCACAAAATACTTTCACAGCAGAATTCCATTAAATAACTGGTTACTATAGCCTAGGCAAGTTGACACATAAAACTAACTGTCACAGTGTGGCCATACTTACGGGTTCACAATATCATTATAGGTCCAGGATCAACAGAGACCGTATCAGATGGGAAAGAATGTTACCAAAACATGGAAGCCGTGACTCCTGCTTTGCAGGAGAAGATCATCTAATGATAGAAACTGACAATCATAAAATATTGCACAAATACACATAAACTATAACCACACAGCCACAGAGAGAGACATCCCTGTGGAGACAAAACCCAAGACCGGTGAATTCATTGATATTAGTCCTTTATACACTTTTATTGCCAAAGCCAATTATTACTTGTTTTAATCAAACCATACCACATTAATGAAAGGCATTATTTACCTTACCGAAAAAGCCTCAAGTTATACAGATTTTAATTTTATCCAGGATATGTAGCAGTTTTCTGTTGTCAAAGTACAAGATTATTTTTTAACTTCACGGTACTACATAAAATAATTATAAAGCAAATTCTGATTCATCAGCCTGCTGACTGTTTCCCTAATGGTTTTGCCATATAAAAGTTCTATAATTAAGGAAATAAAAAAAAAAAGGATAAGGAAGTTGCTAGAATTACTAGAATCACTTTTATTCTAGCTGCCATATTTCTTCTGCATCCTAGCTTCACTTCCTTTTTATTCCCTCACATTTTAAAAAAAGAAACTACCCTTAGAAAAGAGAGCTATCAAAATCAAATCTCTTATTTTGAGCTTTGTGATGATTAATCTTATGTGTCAATGTGGGTAGGCTCCATTGCCCAGTTGTTTGGTCAAACACCAGTCTCAGTGTTGGTGAAGGTATTTACAGATGTGATTAACATTTAAATTAATATACTTTTTTTTTCATTTATTTTGAGAGAGGGGAGGAGGGGCCGAGAGAGAGGGAGATGGAACCCCAAGCAGGTTCCGCCCTGTCCGTGCAGAACCTGATATGGGGCTCAAACTCACAAACCATGAGATCATGACCTGACCCGAAGTTAAGAGTCAGACGCTTAACCAACTGAACCATTCAGGCACCCCAATATTTAAATCAATATACTTTGAGCAACGCAGGTTACTCGCCATAAATTGATGGGCCACATCCAATCAGTTGACCTTAAGAGCAAAGACCGAGGTTTCCTCAGGGGGGAAAAAAAAAAAATTCTCCTAAAACTTTAACATAGAAATCCTGCCTGCTTTCTGGCATGATGCCCTGTGGACTCAAGACTGAACATCAACTTTTACCTGAATTTCCAGCCTACAAGTCTACCCTACTAATTTAGGTGTTGCCTGACCCCAGAATCATGTGAGCCAATTCTAATCAATCAACCAACCAATCAATTAATAGATATAAGTGATAGATAGATGATAGATAGATAGCTAGATATGTATTTAGGCGTATATGTATGTGTATATGTATATGTGTGTATATATATTGTTTCTCTGAATACAAAGCTTCTTCTTTAGATTTCTAATAAATATTTAAGACCAGAAATACAACTTATTGTAATGAAGAAGTCTTAGTTTGTATACTTTGTTTTTTACCATAAATTGTATAATGTATCTCGGAGGCATTAAGTATCTTCAGTTTTAACCTGAAAGGTTTGTGATGTATGTATGTTTGTTTGTGTTTTTTTTTTTTTAACTTCCTTTTGTCCCTCCAGGGACCCACATACCTGCTCATTCATAGGCTGCAGTTGGCAAGACTGGATACACTCTTCCTCCTCCTAGACGCCTGCCTTCTCATTGCCCACGGTGTCGAGGCAATGGATACGGGTGAGTCCAACCAGATGCCAGGGTTCCACATGGAACCCTGCCTGAGCAACATCAGAACGCGGGTGGTACAACTAGGAAGCCAAAACATTATGGTAACTCGGGGTCGTCTACTGCGACTGCTAAGGATCGTTCTCTTATTAGGCTATCTTAGCGTCCGCTCCTGGGACGCCATTCAGTCAACAGGCATTGCCTCATTAGCGATCTGAGAATCGCCGTGGAGAGGACGGAGGAAGAGCAGGGCAGACCTTTAATGATGTGCACATTAGTCTCTTATGAGACTTCTTTATTGATAAGCTTTTGCTGAAATGGGGAAGATTTTCCCTGTTGCTAAGGCAACCTGCCTGCAGGAATAGCTGATCTATACACCTCGTTCTGGAAAGTGGTCTTGCAATTTAATAAAGGGAAAAAGAAATGTTGCTAAAGACTCACCTCAGAGAGGAAAAGAAACAGAATATACAGAAAGGAAAAAAGATAATGGGTGAGGAGGGGGGTGTTGGGTTTGAAGACTGGGGTTAAACACGTTACCTTGCCAGAAAGAAACAAACACTATGAGGAATACAAAAGATATATGTCTTATGCAGTCTTTACCCCTTTCTCCTCCCCATGCTGGTCAGATTTCTCACCACCTTCCCTCACTCTCTCCTCCCCGGTTCCCTAGACTCCTTGTTCCTCTGGCACATCATTTAGCTGCTGTCTCAAGTCTGCGTTTGCTGTTCCCTGCCTGGAAAGCTCCCACCCTGGATGTGAGCGTGACTCCCTATCTCATGTCCCACAGGCCCCCTTAGCAGAAAATCTGTCCCTGGCCACCAGGTCTCAGATAGCCTCCCACCATCCCCACCGTCGTCTGTCTCTTTCACTTTACCCTACTTTATTCTTCTTCACAGCATTTGTCCCCAAATAATATGAAATATGCATTGATTTCTTCATTCTCAGCCTCCTGTGCTGGAATACAAGCTTGAGAGCAGATTATGTCTTTCTCCCTGCTCTGTCATCGGCACCACGAAGACTGTTTTGTTCCCTCTATAGCAAATTCTTCGCTAATAAATCAAGTTGTGCTCCCCATCTTTAAAAACCCAGTTAGGGAGGTAAAACTAAGTCCTATAAAATGCGTGTAAAAGGCTACTGTGGCAGATGATAACAAGGCAAAACCAAACCCAAAGGCAGTGGCAAGGGGAGACCGGGTAAGTTAGAAGAGGAAAAAAAAAAAGAAAGAAAAGCATTATCGGGAACAGCCACCGCTGGAGAACTCTCTCGAAAACAACGCTGGCATCATGTCACTCCTGAGCCAGAGTGTCTAGCTCCTAGCAGGAGCTAGAAGCCTGTAAAGTACATTTCACAGGCTCCTTTGCCAGCAGGGCTCCAGTGGGGGTCCTGCCAAAGGAGACTTTCACGGGAGATTAGAGGGAGGGAAAAGAGAAGGGACCTTTCCTCCTCAGGCGGAAGCAGTAGGTATCAGCTCCTATGGTCCCTGCAATACACCTGCCCTAGGTTGTATTGTTTAGCAACAGATCACCAGAGGCAGCTTGGGGCAGATGGGCCGGGGGCTACAGGGCTGACAACAGTCTCCTGGAGCCCTTTATCTCTGAAAACGCCCTCCCTCTTCTGCTCTTGCATCCTTCCCAACAATTTGATGATCTAACTCCCCGTTTTAAACACCTCTATGCCGGAAATACCCTAAGTGGTTTATACTTTCTTGGTTCGGTCCAAGCTGATAACCACCTACTTCTTGTGCTATCCATTCCAGCCTTCTTTAAGTCATCATCTCAATTAAATATGAATGTAATTCATATCATGTTCTTTCATTCATATTCTAAATTTTGAAGTTTCTCTAGCGGAGAAGAAGGCTGCACCATAATCATTCTCAAGAAAGCCCACTCAGAGGGCTCTGGCCACCATTCATCTAAATAAATGTCTAGGGGCACCTGGGAGGCTCAGTCAGTTGAGCGTCCGACTCTTGATTTTGGCTCCGGTCGTGATCTCATGATTGGTGAGTTTGAGCCCTGCATTGGGCTCCCTGTTGACAGCTCAGACACTGTTTGGGATTTTCTGTCTCCCTCTCTCTGCTCCTCCCCTGCTTATGCTCTCTCTCTGTGTCTCGAAATAAATGTAAAAAAAATTAAATGTCTAAACCTTCAACTTACGTAAGGCTCAGATTGTACCCTATGATTTTGCACTTGATTCCATACATTCTCATATCTTACTCCATAGTTTTTCTTAAATAAAAACTTCCATTCTCCAATTAAATTGTAAGTTCCTAGAGGCAAGCCTTATAGTTTTTTCTTTTATCTCCGGTATTGGCAATGTCGGGTATTTTGTCCGTACCCAGAAAACAAATATGGATTCGTTTTCCTCAAAAGAGATCAAGGAAAGGATATTCTCCACATCCCTTCAGTACAGGACAATGATTTGGTCACAGTCATAAATTATATTGTCCCATGTGTCAAACAGTCATAAACCACCTTAAACTATAGTAATTGCTATAGTAATTACTATAGTGACTAGTAAAACATGGTCAAAGTTTGCTTATGTTTTATCTGTTATTTTCGACCAGACACAGAGTTATGATGTGATCTCAGCAATCAGTCTCTTGCTGTGTTTTCTCCCCCCGCCTCCCAGAGGAAATTGCTCTGTATGTAGCAATAGATTCAGCGTGTCTATGGGACGAGGTGAGTTCCGGATCCTTCCGCTTAGCCATCTTAAGCCAGAACCCTTCGGTCCCTTATCATCATTAAAGGAATTATTTTCTGAATGTACAGTCGATTCTAATATATAGCCAATTCAATCCAACTGATTTGGACAAAAAAGATAAGAAATATTTTAAGAAAGAAAGAATCAAGAAAGAACAAAAATGTACTGGCGTGAACCAGATAGCCTCTGAAAATTTTGAAGTAAACGGTCACAGCATCATCTTTTACCCACCAACGAAAGACCAGCTAACTTAAGAAGTGGAAGATAAGGTCTGGGAATTTGGAATCACCAACAATTCTACCCTGTATAAAAAGCAGAGAGAGAGAAAGGAGGCTTATATCAGAAAGCACCTTCCAGCACCTCATATAGGATTGATTCCAACCGGAATTGATCTGTCGATATCTTTTTATTGCTAATAAAATCCCCGATAAGCTACTAATTTGCAACCGGGGGAGTAAGCAGGTAAGGAACTGAGAAGTAAAGTTTTTATTTTTAGATTCCGGAGAATATTAGGATCGGGTTTTTAGATGAGGTGTCCACGCTTCGTTTCTTTGGTTAAGTCACAGCCAGGCTGCTCTTTCAACACTGATGCATGTCTGTGGCTCTGACTTGGCTGTCCTAAGCAGATTAGGTAGTTCTTATTATGATAAATGACATTATTCAGCATTGTTAGCTGCTAACAACAACAAATTGGCTATTAAAGCAGAAAAGGGATTTAGTCAAGGATAATAGGTAGCTCTCAGAATCTTCAGCGGAGGGGCGCCTGGGTGGCGCAGTCGGTTAAGCGTCCGACTTCAGCCAGGTCACGATCTCGCGGTCCGTGAGTTCGAGCCCCGCGTCGGGCTCTGGGCTGATGGCTCAGAGCCTGGAGCCTGTTTCCGATGCTGTGTCTCCCTCTCTCTCTGCCCCTCCCCCGTTCATTCTGTGTTTCTCTCTGTCCCAAAAATAAATAAAAAACGTTGAAAAAAAAAATTTAAAAAAAAAAAAAAAAAAAGAATCTTCAGCGGAGTCAGAGAATAGGTTTATGGCTTGGCTGTGTGACCAGGCACACAACTTAAGTTACACCACCCAATGGCCCAAAAGCCGCTGACATTTTCCCAAGGCCAAGGCCCTGACCCAGCAGCTCCTACCTGTGAGACCAGCCACACTCTCCGCCCTAGCTCCCTCAGTGGCCAGCATGAAAACCACCTGCAAACCCCCTGCTTCTTGTGGTTATTCTCTCTAAATCCAAGTCTAGCCCAAGGGCATCTCTTGTGTGTCGTCTGGGTCACATGCTTTTGCTAATGAAGCAAAGGATATGGTCATGCCAGACCATTCTGGACCCAAAGGAAAAAGTAAAAAATCTATAATGCTGATCTCGTCTTTATTTGAAACGGTCCGGTATATAAGAGACTCATAAATGCGGAGAACAAACTGAGGGTTCCTGGAGGGGTTGTGTGTGTGTGTGGGGGGGGGGGGGGGGATGGGCTAACTGAGGACGGGGCACTAAGGAATCTACTCCCGAAATCATTGTTGCACGATACGCTAACGAATGAGGATGTGAATTTTAAAAAATAAACACAAAATTAAAAAAAAAAAAAAAACTAAAGCAGTCTAGTATCGATTTTTGAAGTTGCATTTTTTTTTTTTTTTTTTTTTTAATATTGTACCAAAACGTTATCTTGAGGCTTTCTCGGCCTTAGCGCCATCTTCTTGGAAACCTCTGTGCCGCGAGAGCCGAGCGGAGGGAGAAGCGAATGCGCAGGCCGGGGCATAAAAGAAGAGGAGGCAGAGGTCCAAGGGAACCACTAGCTCGTGGTTCCTGTGTGGAGCCACAGGAACAGAAATAAGGAAAGCCAGAGGCCAGGGACACTGGTGCCAATTGTTGAACTTCCTGCCTACCTTCTAGAACTTCATTCAATGGATCTAGAACATCCATTGCCATCTGATCACAACGACCACCTTTGAGAGACCAAAACAGTCCCTTTCGGTCCTTGGCTCTGGACTGGTGACTTTCGGGACTAATTGGATTTTCATTTGTGGCTGAATGCAACACGTGTACAATAAACCTTCTCCTTTGCTGTCTTAGCTGAAAAATAAATAATAAAATGCTACCTTGATGACTGGTTTTTCTTAGTGGTCTCTTAACTTTTTCCCCTCAGGCGAGTGCCTCACTCTCCTCACCTTGGAAAGTGAGCTTCTGGATAAAAGTCCAGCTTCTGAACTGAAAGATGACACCGAACAAAGACGGATGGCCCGCAACGATGTCCAGGCTCTAATCCTCAGAACCTGAGAACGGGTCACCCGACGTGGCCAAAGGGACTTTACAGATGTGACTAAGATCTTGAGATGGGAAAATTACCTTGGACTATTTAGGCAGGCCCTATCTAATCAGAAGAATCTTTATGGGAGGAAGGCTTGAGGGTCAGAGCAAGAAAGAAGGGGACGTAATTAAAAAAAAAAGCAAAGGGACAGAGAGAAACATTTGGGCACTCTATGCAGCTGGCTTTCAAGTTGGAGCATGACACCTCAAGCTAAAGAACAAAGGAAGCTTCTAGAAGTTACAAAAGGCAAGGAAACAGACTCTAGAGACTCGAGAAGGAATGCACCCTCGCTGCCACCTTGATTTCATCTCAGAGACTGATCTTGGATTTCAGACCTCCAGAACTATAAGTTAATAGAGTTGTGTATTTCAAGCCATCGAATTTGTGGTGATTTTTTTAATAACAACAATAAAAAACGAATACAGGTGGGGAATTCTTCAGGTACTAGAAGAGTACGCAGAACTGAAGATTTTTCTTTTTCAACCTATGCTTTCATCTTTTTATTCAAACTCCAATCCTGATATACTGCTGTGGTTCTCCTAGTCAGGCTACAGACAAACAGGATTTGTCAAGTGAAATGATGAGTTTTCTGCTTGGCTTCTGAGCACCAAGCACCTTGAATCATCTTGTGCATATATGGTCCATTTCCCTGGGTTGATTTTCAGTTGCTGGAGAGGGGAGGTTTTGTCTCAACTGTTTTCCACATATTCAGGACCAAAACACAGAATCCGAGCCTCAGTTTCCTCCCAAGACAAACAACGGCAACAAAATGGCAGAGTGGGCTTTCTACGGCTTTCTACTAGAAAACGATGGCTTTGTGTCCCTATTAAAAATGGAACAACAAAACCAACTCTAACTGCTCGTCTAGTATTTTGTTTACCATGAGAAACTAAAACATTTTAATACTATAAAAGATAATTGTCCTGTTCCTTAGGAAAAAACGTCGCATTCTTCACCCCAGGATACATAGTTCACTGTGCTTTCGGCAACTAACCGAAAGCTACGTTCCTGCGTTTGAAAGAAAAAGACGGTGTCTAATGTGAATACAGATCATATTCCAACAAATGGTCTCATGTAAATACAGATCATATTCCAACGGTTCATTTGTTGGTCCCTCACTTGGAATTCACGTTATCCTAGTAACAATATGATGGGTAACATGTAACAATTATTGCAATCTCCTTCTAACAACACAGAGAGAGTTTGATCTTTGTAGGAGTTGGTGCATGGGTTCCATCTCAGTGAAGGAGCGGGTTTGTCCAGAAGATAATCGCCAGAGCACCTGGCATGATGCGGGGTAAAGAAGGAAACAGTTTTCGTGATAAAGCAGGCCGAGGGAGGTCAAGCCAGGTGCAGGGCTGTGTGAGGGAAAGCCTCTCTGAATGTAGAGATAAGAATGGACACAGGAAAGGAAAATAGCTTCCGGGGACAAAATTTTAATTAAGA
The DNA here is from genome assembly GCF_028749965.1 of Puma concolor. Classification (NCBI taxonomy): domain Eukaryota; kingdom Metazoa; phylum Chordata; class Mammalia; order Carnivora; family Felidae; genus Puma; species Puma concolor. Next base: position 14,244,060 of record NC_141667.1, on the reverse strand, counting down.
TGAATATAGTTCACTAACACCTTGGGTGTGGGTGGGTTATTCCGGGGAGCGTGGAAGAGAAGGAGAGCAGGTTTTCCATGGTGCATCGAACCTGGCAAAGGCAAAAGCAGAGATGTGGAGATCCCTACACCCCAGGTCACATTCTTCTATAACCACATCATCTATAACCATCAGTAGGAAGAAATGAGAGCCTAGTTCTGGGCTCCAGATCGCACCGGAAGTCGCTTCTCATCCATGAGGCCTCAGCTCGCAGACACAACGTGGTTAACTAATCTCAAGTTATTCCTTTGTTTCTATGGCCTCAGGTAAAGACCCTCATCTGGGAGGCGGGTGGGGAATACACCTAAACCAGCGTTACTCTATGAGAAAAGACTCTTAAAGACACGTGCGCACGTGTGCACGTACACACACACACACACACACACACACACACACACACAAAACTCCTGGGGCACAACTCCATAGAACACAACCCCAGAGATCAAAAAGCTAATCGTGGCCCCCGATGTCGTACAGGGGTGGCCCTGAAGAGCTATTTATTTTGTCTTGAGGAAATAGCCATATTGTGGGGGAAGGTGGCAAGTAAACAAAAACTTGAAAATGATTACAGCCCCAGCCAGTCCTCAGTCAGGAAAATACAGGGCTGCAAGGCTCCCGGGGGACTGGACTGTGTCTTGAGACGTAAGTGTTCTCGTGCCCCCCCCCCCACTACCCCCGTCGCAACCTAATTCATCAACAGATCTTGTTGATTTCACCTTCGAACCTTGCCCCAATTGCATCGACTTCTCTTCTCCACTACACTGCCAAATCCAAGCCATCATCATCTGACACCTAGACCAGTGACTTCCAAACTTTTGGATCATACCTGCGTCAATAAAATAGTTTCGAACACATGCACACCCATTATGTACGTTGATTTATTTATAAATAATATTCGTATGGAGGCATTCGTATATTATGCATTATATAATATAGAAATAGAAGGTTTTAAAGAAAATAATTGCAATATATGCACACACACACACACGTATATGCACACACACGTCTAATATTTTCTTTCTCCAATCGAAGAGGTTATTATCCTGCAGGCTCTCTGGGCTACGTGAGCTGTGCCTTGAAGCCACTGGCCTAGCTTACTACGATTCCCTCATAATTGATTTCCTGACTTCTACGCTTGTTTCCTACAATCCAGCTCCCACAGAAAAATTAAATTCATTCATGCCACTCCTCTCCTTAATACTTTCCAATGGCTTTTCCTTGTACTTAAAACCTAAATTTCTTCCCCTGACCTACCTACACAACAGTCCATGATCTAGACCCTTGTTCTAAGGTCTTCTCTGAACTTGTCTACATGATCTTTTGTCACATAGACCTGTTTTCATCCCCCCAACATGCCCAGCCCATGCCCACCTTGGGCCCTTTGAATCAATTATTCTCTCTGCCTAGAATGCTGTCTTCTAGGTTTTCACAAGCCAGACCTTTTTCTATTCATGCGGACCTCACATAAGTGGCCCCTCTTAAAAATGACTGTCTCTAGCACCCTCAAGAAAGAAGTTGATGGTGGTCACTACTCAGCCCTTTATCCTGAGGCAATTCTCAGCCTGGCACTTGCTTGCTACATGACTTCCATCTGTGGGTGTAAGTTCATACGTGTTTGTTTGTGTATCGTCAAATACGAGTAGAGAGCTTAGCCGTTGCATTGACTGTGGTGTTTGACTCATAGTAAGCCCTCAGTAAATATTTGCCGAATAAATTGATAAGGTAATTCATTAATAGAAATTTGGTGGATTCTTGATTTGCAGTCAGTTGAATCATGCAGAGTACAGTTTCATTAAAACTATTTTTACTTATGTTAGAATTCCTTCTTGCAAGCAACCTATGAGAAAGAAAAAAAAAGTAGGTGGCTTTATAGAAATAGCCTGACAAGAGCTCAGATTTCTCTGAGACACCTACGAGCAAAGGAGTGTGAAGTTAACAAGAGAATCACAGATTTCCAAAAATAAACATTCCTTTAAAAATAGGCAACCCGCCATGCTTTGTAACGGGAGCTCTAAAACCCCATTACTGAGCCCTTTCTAGGAAACCTTAGTGATCTGCCTATTATTCAACAGTCTCTAATTGGCCATGTTCTTAAAGGGCCTTAAATAAATAACAGGTCTTATCTGATCTGAATTGCATCCAAACGTTGTCATTTGAAGGAGATAACGCTCTAGTGAAAGATATCACATTGGGAAAAGAATGTTGAACTATTCTCTGCTACTCAACAAGAGATTTGAGAGAAAAAAGTTAACTCATATGTGCCTGTTAAAAAGCATTAAATTTTCAGAGAAGTAGCCTCATAGAATGCTAATATCCACACGGTTAAAATAAATGGTCAAAGCCATAAATATTCCGAGAGCGTCCAAGGTCGGACTCTGCTATTATTTTTCAGACAGAATTCCCATTCAAAAACACGAATTGCGCATGGTACGAAGTAAAAGAGAGAATGTAACACATAATCAGCTCTAGGCAAAATTGTGTATAGGCAGAATTTGAGATCCATTTCCCGAACTTAATTTACACACAGAAACACACATGCAAATGCACCTGCCTCATCCAATAATAACAATAAAAAAATTGGGGTAACTGTTTGATAGCCTTTATTAGCATTTTGATATGAATTTACATCAGTGTCCTAACTCTTCCAGAAATATTTGTGTCTGTCTCTTTTTTTAAAGTTAGAAGAAATGATTTTGTCTCTCTGACGAAAGCATTTTGATATTGAACACGGGGTTGAGGAAGTCGTTTGGGACTTAGAACCCCATCTCTTTCCTTAAAACCACACCCCTGAGTAGCCATTTACTTGTTCTAAGTGTGGCATTTCGGATAGACAGCTCTACTCAACCAGAAGAGTTTTGCCCTCATCATCCAGTTGGATGGAGCCATTGACAAAAACAGACTCGGGAACTTCCAGCCATCCTCTCGAAACACAAACACACCCACACCCTCACAAACCTTCTTTTGACTAACAGCTCAGATAATGCTGCCGAATCGAGTATCAGTTTCTTAATTATTCGCTCTGACTATGCTTCCGTGAAAACAAAGACATTTTCATCCCCCTTGCTTTCTCACATTTTCCTTCAAAAGAAAGATCCTGTCAGAAACTATTATGACTTGTTAGAAATCCAGTGCCTTTTAGCAAGCTAGGTGCTACTCAGAGCACAGCCTAGGAAAAGCTTCTTATGCAAGGAACTGGCATCTTAAAGAAGCAGCCTTGATGGAACAGAGTAGATAAGAAAAGAAACAGAACGTCGAAATAGCATGGAAATGATGCATAGCCTGCCTCACACAATCTACTAGCTCCCCCCTACTCCCACTGCCTTCCTGTTGCACAGAACTGCGTGCAGCCAAGGTCTACAAATGGGCTATTACAGGCCTACCAAGGAGCTTCTGTCTTTAGCAGGGGAATCTGCTTGTTATTTTTGTGTTTGTAATTTCAGCACCCACCCCAGTGCCTGCTGCAGTGGCAATGGCTGAGGGTTGGACAATGATGAGGGATGGACAAAGGAACGGATGGAAGCGGATTGGTCCAGGAATCTGGCTGAGCCAATCAGAGCCTAATCCTGAAATTTTAGAATTTGAAACTGCATACCATTGTTACTTTCTACATAGCACAGCTGCAAGATGTAGACCAAGAGCTTCCGGGGACCTGTGTGGTCACTGTGCGGAAGAAGCCAGTCTGAGAGAATGAAGCCAGTGCAGGGAGTAACTGAAATGAGAAATGGGAAGAAAGAGCCCTGGTGGGTTTGTATCCCACCTGTGTCCACACCCCTGCCTTCCTGTAGCTGTGCAAGCCTTCCAGGGAATCCCCCTTTTGTCCTAAGGGATGGTTGAATTCAACACCTATAGTTTGCCATCAGGATTCTAAAAACCCTAGCGTGTGTCATTTGCTGACAGGACAGGGGCTAAAGACCTTCAAGGCTATTTGAAAGATCTTCTGGAATTCACATTTTCTACTCTCTAGCATCCGACACACTCCAAAACCCACTAACTTCATATCTCTTCAGCACCTCTCTCCCATTCTCTTAAACTCCATTTAAGCCTCTTGTCATCCGTGAAACTTTGACCAATATTCTAGCCCACACTGGTCTTTCCACTCTCTGAAAGTCTCTAGTATTTAGAATTTAAACCACAGAATTTAATTCATGGTTATATATTGTATTATTGACTTTTCCCCCAAAAAGCTCTTGCCTTCTCCAAAGACCAGTAAGATACAGTTCTTTGGTCAACAGTTTCCAAATCCAATCACATGTTAAAATCACCTAAGGCACTTTTTGAAAGGCTTCTAAAAAGAAATGCAGATTTTAGTCCTCATGTTGGATTTATTGACTAAGATAAATGGGGAGTGAAGTCCAGGAGAATATCAAGTTAACAAGCTCCCCCAGATGATTGTTACATAACTAAGCTTGTACAGCTCCACAGAATCATGCTAGGAACATGCTCAAGAAGGATATATATATATAACTATATATATAACTATATATATATGTGTGTATGTATATATATATATATATATATATATATATATATATATACATATATATATAAAGAACAGAATCTTCTAATCTGTCCCATTGATCTTGCTTGGAAGTAATGGTAGATGCTACAGAAACAGGAACACAGATAACATAAATCTAAGCAACTGGAACTCTGACATAGTCATTCCTTACATAGTTAGAATTAAAATCTTTACGCATGCAGGGTAAAGGGATGGATAAACATGTAATCAAATAAGCACAGTAAAATGTTAATGGATAATCTAGGTGTGGACATACAGATAGTTACTTTCAAATTTATGTTAAACATTTTTCATAATACAATGTTGACAAATGAAAAAAAAAATGTCTACCTGTCCAGAAACATCTGACCCACCCAGATTTAGTTTCCCTGGATTATATTCCTCTTCCTTCCTTTATTACTCTAATTCTTAATTATGGTCACACATAACAAAAAAAAAATCTTAAAAGAAGAAGCATTTGTCATCAAGAATATGTCTCTTGGATGTGAGCTTAGCTGCTTACTTTATGAAGAAAATATTTTAATCCTACAAAGCATCAGCGTTGACACTGGGGCCATATATGCTGCTTTAGACTCTTTTTATGACAGTCAATCTACATAAAGTAATTCCACATAAAGGTGAAAAATGTTTAAGTATTTTGAAGAGTTCAATAAAAGATGACAAAGTAAAGAATATATGAATTATTCAAGTTGTTCAGTACTATTTTAGTATTAACGTCCCCCAAAAGTGATAAACTATGACAACAGTAGATACATTTCGATAGATAATTAAATTTAATAGGATATAAGTACTTATAAATTGATCCAAGACTGAATATTTTCCATTGCCAGGTCAATAAGTATCTCCCATGGGCCAAAACAGGCCAGTGCCAAGAATGAGCCATCTATCGACACGGATAACTATTATATGATATCAGATAAGTACTGTATAATATCTGATTCGCTTGGAGTGCTGTTTAAAAACCAGCGAGAGAAGATGTGAAGGGGTTCTCTGGAGAGTCTACCATATGCCTGTGGATTTATAATGTCTCGATTTTATTTATGGGTAGATCATATTAATGACCATATTCTGACCATAGCGAGGAACCAAATATGTACTCCCAACTGAAATGTTAGTGATCGTATTTTTCAACCTCACTTACAAGGTGGTTTGAACAAAAATGTACATATGCCTGCTAGTTTCCACCCTAGAATGACTCTAACACACCGTTTCCTCACTAAATAATCACCAATGGTGTACTTTCCTGCCAACGACCTAAGTTATTTGCTGTTCCACAAACACATCTTGCACTTTCTGGTCCCCATGCGTTTAATTTTATTGCCCCTCCCTACCTGAAACTCCCACAATCCTCCCTACCTTCCCCTCCACGAGCACTTTCTGTACCCATCCAAAGGATTGGTTCCTCCCAGACTTCTTCACTCCAGAGTCACTTCTTCCCCTCCTGGATTTCTCTGATGCATATGCTGTGCCATTTTGGGAACGGATGAAAATCTCTCTCTTACATTTTCTTTTTTTTCTTTTTTTTAAATATGTATTTACTTTTGGGACACAGAGAGACAGAGTGCAAACAAGGGAGGGGCAGAGAGAGAGGGAGACACAGAATCCGAAGTGGGCTTCAGGCTCCAAGCTCCGAGCTGTCAGCACAGAGTCTGATGCAGGGCTCAGGCTCGAACCCACGAAGCGTAGGATCATGACCTGGGCCGAAGTCGGACGCTTCACCGACTGAGCCACTCAGACGCCCCAATCTCTCTTACATTTTCTAAGTCATCACTTAGGATTCATCTTGCCGGTTGTTTTGAATCCTTTCGGTGAAGACTTCGATGTTTCCTCGTAAGCCCCACGATGTCAGCACTGAAGGGAAGACAGCAAGGCACGCCTGTTGCTTGGTTAGTTATGCATGTATTCATTTATGGAAGAAGGAATAGAAAAGAGAGAGATGTAAAAAAAATAAAAAGTGAGGCGCCTGGGTGGCTCAGTCGGTTAAGCGTCCAACTTCAGCTCAGGTCACCATCTCATGGTCCGCGAGTTCGAGCCCCGCGTCGGGCTCTGGGCTGATGGCTCAGAGCCTGGAGCCTGCTTCCGATTCTGTGTCTCCCCCTCTCTCTGCCTTTCCCCCGTTCATGCTCTGTCTCTCTCTGTCTCAAAAATAAATAAACGTTAAAAAAATAAAAAATAAATTGAAAAAAATAAAAAGCTAACTTTAAGTGTTTACTATCTCCCGGGTCCTTACTCTTCATGCTACCATTTGCAAATTATATCATTTAATCCTCTCAGTATCTTAGGTTATCCTATACCTTTAACTGTCTTCATTTTACAAAAGGAGTCATGTTCTCTAAGGAAAATCTGCTTCTCTGCACCACTGAGCTCTCCCCTATCCCATTCACCCCCAGGGTTGACTTCAGCCTTGCCCAGGGTTTCTGCTGAACTCTAACAGTTCTGTCCTACCTGAAAATCTGGTTCAACTGAAAATAGTCTTATCAGCCTTGTTTCTAAGCCATGGGGCAAACACAAGCAGCTTGTCCTACCTGTTCCCACTGAAAGATCTGTGGCCAGGAACAATAAAAAATATCAATGTTAATAGGAAGGCAAACAAATTCTACTTTTAAGAGAAAAAAATGTCAGAGTATATATCATATTTTGCATTAGGCAAAATACTTTGACTTAACTAAAACCAATTTTCAGGATAAACTCAACTAACAAAAAAAAAAAAAGCAAGAATTTATTTGATGGACAAATACCTGTGTATTTCCTGCCATAACTGATTCAAGTGTCAGAAACTCCAATGCAATCGCAAGTTCTGTGAGGAACTTAAACTGTCCTAATCAGCATAATAGTAATCATTAACTATTTCCATCTTAAAACAAAGCTAGTCTAAGCTCTAGAAAGCCACGCGAGAAAGCAAAAACTCAACTGTAGTCATAAATACACGGCTACGAGAAGAGCCTGTACAAAACTAAGCCGAATTAAATGAATTGCTCTCTCCAGCTCTCCTTTAGGGGATATCCTAGGACATTCATAACTTATAAGAAAATTAATTACGAAACCAATGCATCCAGGAGTTGCCCAATATTCACATAAAAATTAACATTAATAATGATACTGTTCCCTTCTACGGCACCTGCCCCTGGCTGTCCCAGTTAATTAAGGCTTACACAGTGGCTTTAGCCTTGGGCAATACTTTGAATCACATACCCTACCCATGTCCTCCGTGCCCAGAGAGCTGCGCTGACAGTTTTATTTCCCTGATGAACTGAAGTGATGAACCAAAGAATGCAAAGCAAGCAGTCCTCACCCGGTCCTTTCTCCTATGGTTTGTCCTTTGGTGAAGATGTAACTACTATCTCTTGCTGCCTCAAAAGAAATTAAGAACCAGTAAGAGGATGGTGGCTGACAGGAATATTTGTTGAAGTGACGACTCAAAGAGAAGTTTTGAGAAGAATTTCTGAGCCCAAGTTTGTTTACGCTTAAATTATGCATTATGTTGTTCCAATGTCAGAGATGGCTTAACTGATTGCAAAGCTGCATAAGAAAGGAAGAAAGGAAGGAGGAAGGGAAGGGAAGGGAAGGGAAGGGAAGGGAAGGGAAGGGAAGGGAAGGGAAGGGAAGAAGGGCCACAGAGCAGAAATTGCTGATGACCCAGATTCTCAGACTTTGTTCTTTCATGGTTGTAGACAGCACATCCGGGCAGCAGGCCTCTGAAGCCAAGTCTATCTTTAAAATATAAGAGAAAGGCAGAAAAGATCATGTCTGCAACAGAAACTAAAAATAAAAAAGGGAGTTAAGGGGGAGAGATGGATCAACCACATACCTAAGAGGAACCAAGTTAGACATGCTGTGTAGACAGGGCGCCAACGAGGCTAGCATGATTTCCAATTCTATTCGAGAGGATCAAAGGATAACCCAGGTAAACTGATCCATAACGGCCTCAGCTAGGTCATTGCCAAGTACCGTGAACTGACTTAAATCAGTCTGACCGCCCAGCTGTTACCAGGCTCTTTCAGCTAAAGCCACGTAGTACTCGCGATAATCATTAGTGCTATTTTACCAACATTCAGATATCCCCCTCTGGGGCACAAGGTAGAGTTATGCTTCATGGTATTCACTTGGGAGTCATGGGACCAACTCTAGAAGGTGAGTTACTGGCAGCCTTTTAATAACCAGCATGACGCCTGCCAGGACTCTTACACGAATGTGCCACAAGTGGTGATGTGCCATTGGCCTGTGTTCACTTGCTTTGAAAACAACTCATGGCACGACTGCAAAGTTATTTCCTGCACCCAGGTTTTCAAAGATTTGAGCAAATAAAGAAAGTGTCGGTTCAGGGCGCCTGGGTGGCTCAGTCGGGTAAACGTCCAACTTCAGCTCCGGTCATGATCTCACCGGTTGTGAGTTCGAGTGCCGCGTCTGACAGCTCAGCGCCCGGAGCCTGCTTCAGGTTCTGTGTGTCCCCGACCCCCCCCCGCCCCCGTCTGCCCCTCCCCCACTCGCACTCTGTCTCCCTCTCTCTCTCAAAAATAAACAGTAAAAAAAAAATCTTTAAAGAAAGTGTTGGTTCCCCGTTATGGTATTTCAAAAGCTAACGATTCACCCTAAAATGTAAATTCTGACGAAGGTCTTTCAACTGCCTCTAGGGTATAGACAAAGATTAACGTTAACACAGATTCATCCCATTTTTTTGTACGCTAGAAAACATAACAAGTTACAGATCTCGTGAGATCTAGTGAAAGAACAGTGAGGATGAGTTTGTCAGGATATCAAACTCAAGAACTATTCCAAAAAACAAAGAAACAAAAATCCTAGCAGCCCGTACGGCCTAGCTGGGTAGAAAGAGTCGTGGAGGGCAAAGGACAATTTTTCAAGCTACTGTGGTTGCTTGGCAATGTCCACGTGTGATTCTGGTTCACCAAGCAAGCTCCTATCATTTGGTCTCCTCACTTACCAATGCGTGCCAGAAGAGAGCGTCCAGAGAACTAAGTGATTCCAGTTATCCTACTAGATAAATATTAAAATTCTAAATTCCCGTCCTAGATTTTAAATCAGTATATCGCGAGGTTAGTACTAGTGTGGTAGGCTCAGTAACGCGCCCTTCCTCTCACCAAAGACACCCTGGTCCCAATCCCAGAACCTATGAATATACACCCTTACACGGCAAACAAGATTTTGCAGTTGTGGCTAAAGACCTTGAGATGGAGAGATGATCTTGGATTATCTGGTGGGTGAGGGTAATCACAATGGCCCTGACAAGAGGGAGCCAAGCCGGGAGGACTAGGGTCAGAGTATGAGCTGTGATGATGAAAGCAGAGGTCAGATGGTCAGAGAGGATTAGAGGTTCTGCAAGGCTGGATTTAGAGATGGAGGGAGGGGGTCATGAGCCAAGGAATGTAGACGGCCTCTGGAAGTTGAAAAAGACCAGGGAAGAAATGGTCCCCAAGAGGCTCTCGCAAGACCTAGCCCTGCAGACAGCTTGGCTTTGGCCCAGGGAGACTGACTTTGGACTTTTGACATCCAGACTGTAAAGTTAATAAAGTAGTACATTTTTCAGCAGCTAAGTTGGTGATGATTTGTTACAGCAGCCGTAAGAAACTAATACAGTCACTATGATTTAGCTTGCAGTCTGATCACCTCTAGATGAACTAAAAAATTAGATTTCTGAAAGATGAAAACTGATTTGTGGGGCCGTGATGTTTATCTTTCCTCTCTCTCTCTCTCTCTCTCTCTCTCTCACTCATCATGATCATCTTCATTGCCTGCAAACAACAGAATATGGGATTCATTCTAGAATCGTATTCGTTCCTTTGAGTGCTCAGATCTAAGGAAAGCACACATCATTTCCATGGAGAAATTACCGATAACAGAAAAGAAGCCTAGAATTTTAAACACACACCAACTCAGGTTACAGGTTACAACACATTCCATTCAGTAAACTTCCTCTACGTTACCCCTAGGATAGTATCTCTGTACCTAATCACTCTGACGTGAGATTCAACCAGCTCAGTGATCTACTTGCCCAGCCCATTATAAGGTGTGAAGGCACAGATTTGAAAGGGGTAGGAATGGATGGTAAAAGAGTTCTAATATTAGCAGAAAGAAGAGAGAGGGAGGTCACAACCTGACATGTCTGAAACGTAAAACCTCCTTTGAAAGAAAAAGGAAAGAAAAAAGGAAAAACCAGAACCCAGGATTTGGGAATAAAAAAAAAAAAAAAAAGCAGCTGCCCGGAGCCATTTCATGAAGGACCGACTGTATCTAGACACCTCAGCAGAAGCCCTGGGCACATAAAATGTATTAAGTCACAGTGCATATCTGGAGTTTCTTGCGATTAGCCTGAGTCATCAGTAGAACATTCCATTGTGGTTTTTACAAAATGCTTAATAAGGCAAAGAAGTATGTTCTATCGTTGTAAAGATAATTAAGTGTATGTTTTAATGCTTATCTGGGTAAGACCCCTTACTAATTCGCTTAATAGGAGGCCTCCCATTTCACAACAATGGCAAATAAAAGAAGTGTTAACATATTAGTAAATTAAGCCCATGCTAATTAGTAATAACGAGGAATCAGAAGCCCTTTTACTCACGCTGCCTTTTTTTTTTTTTTTTTTTTTTTTTTTTTTTACTCTCTGGGGTTACAGAGATTGAGGAAATCCTAACAGCAAAGACAAGAACCTCCTCGATTTATCATGTCCTTTGTGGTTTTGCCAATACCCCGCAGGAGATGATTTGAGAGAGCAACTTCGCAGGCAGTGTTTCACTCGTCCTACAATTTGGAGACTCTCCCTGGCAAGCTCCATAAAAGAGGTCCAATCGGATCGCGCCCAAGAAAGAGGCAAGAAGGGTGCAACAAAAGGCATTTCTCTCATCAGCTTTCATTTCCCGGGGCTCTCAGAAACCTGGAGCCTCGAAGCAAGTCATGAAGACAGCGTGCAAATGGCAGGTGTCATCAAAAGTCACGTTTTAAAAAGTCACTTTAAAACGTTCAGCCCTACGCATAACTCCCTTTTCCAAATGAAGGCGGAGCCAATTTCTATGGCCCTCCAGGTTTGCAGATGACCCAAGCTCTCTAAAATGAGAAGATGGAGTCATATTCTTGGCACAGATGGGTCTCCACCACCCGCAGCCCTGAGTTTCCTTGGGTGAGGATTAAGTCCATCAATTAGATAGGTAACCGTCACTTTGCATATCAGAGAAACGGGTGTGTTAGGCGAGTGCCTTATACCCGGCCCTCCTCTCCCAGGTCTCGAAGAAGGCACTGGGTCACAGAGGGCATAGTCATAAACCAGAGTGAAAAGACCTGTCAGATCACCTGCGGCCGGCTCCAAGCTTGGATCCTCACCGTCCAGCTTCTCATCTTCAGGCTTCAGACACTATCTCAAGGTAAACACGAAGCGAGAAAGAATGCTACGTGCCCCCCAAGCTGCAGACTCAGGGAAGAACAGGAGGGAAAATCAGGTATCAACTTTGTGGGCAGGTTTACGGGGATTTTATGACATCCTTTCTACTCAGGCTTAGCGACTCTTCACCTGCAGGTCGCTCTCCAAGGTGATGCCGTAGGGCCCCTTCTGCGTCAGTTCATTTGGCCTGCTATCCAATCTTTGAGGGTTCTTCTGATCACGGAGAAGACGCCAGTGGATACGCTCCACATAGCCCTTGACCTCAAGTAGCAGAGAAATTGAAAAGGAAGGAGGAAATTACAATAAAATGTGGAATGTGCCCTGACATGAGTAGTATGGGGTCCCATGGAAGGTTTTGGAGGGGGCGCATCAAAGTGAGCTGAGAAGGGTAGGTGGGAGTTATCAGCTGAAGGTGGACGTGGGGGATGGGAGATCTTACTGGATGAGGAAATGATGGGAACAAAGGGCTAGTGATGAGAAGGTGAGCTGGGCGTTGGCACAAGGGAAAGAGGCTCCCATCGGTTCCCCTCACAGGTCACCCTGGAACATTCCAAGCTGACTCAAAGAAGGATGAGGGGTGGGGCGCCTGGGTGGCTCAGTCGGTTAAGCGTCCGACTTTCGGCTCAGGTCATGATCTCACGGTTCGTGAGCTCGAGCCCCGCGCCAGGCACCGTGCTGACAGCTCAGAGCCTGGAGCCTGCTTCGGATTCTGGGTCTCCCTCTCTCTCTGCCCCTCCTCTGCTCATTCTCTGTCTCAAAAATAGATAAAAGACATTAAAAAGTAATTTTTTTTTAAAGAGTGACGAGGGGTCTATGAAGGGCTCTAGGTATGCCAGCCTCATCAGCATGGTTGCATGCAGAAAGAAACCTTTGGCTGCAGCACTATGGATGTGGCAAACCATCCAAGAAGACTTCATGGAAGGTTCTGGAATCTCTCAGAGAAGATCCTCATGACACCAGAGAGGGATAGGCACCCTGGGGAGCATGATGACCTCTCCAGAATTAGGCTCAGTGGTGGAAGGTCTGGTGCCTGACATCCCTGCCGAATCTAGTGATAAATGAATTTCCTTGGCCTGCACCGTGATCATTTTTAATGAACATACATGTCTTTTTTTTTTGAAATGTTTTATTTATTTTTGAGATAGAAAGAGACAGAGCATGAGCAGGGGAGGGGCAGAGAGAAAGGGAGACACAGAATCTGAAGCAGGTTCCAGGCTCTGAGCTGTCGGCACAGAGCCCGACGCGGGGCTCGAACTCACGGACTGCGAGATCATGACCCGAGCCGAAGTCGGACGCCCAACCGACTGAGCCACCCAGGTGCCCCGTATACATGTCTTTTTAAAGGAGAGCTTGCCCTCTCCACCACTCTCTATTTTCCTAAAGTCGGCCCAAGTTACACATTTAGGTTAACCGTAGGCTTGTGAGCCACTGAAAAAATATGAAACTTTTTTTTTACATTTAATATACAACATTATCACCACCCTTTTGGGCATTTGGGACACCAAGATGCAAACAACTGTATCATGTACCAGGTAAGCATTTGGGGTTCCAAGAAGCACAAAATAGTATTCCTATTCCCATGGAGGATCCCTTTTTTGGAGAAGGTATAAAAAGATAATCAGCAAACAATTTGAAGAGACATTTCACCAGTGAAGGTGTACATAGAAAAGAGGCTTGTTCTTAGCCATTAGGGAAAACCAAATCAAAACCCACTTGAAAGGCTATCATCAAAAAGACCACAACAAGAGGCGGATGCAGAAAAACTGGAATCCTCACACATTGCTGTGTAACACGATGCAGCCACTTTGGGAAACAGTTCGGCTGCTTCTGAAAAAATTAAGCATGAAGTTACCAGAGGACCTAGCGATTCACCCTCCAGAAATTTTATTCCAGAGAAATAAAAGCATACATCCGCGTGAATGTCCACAGCAGCATCATTCATAATAACGAACATCATGGAAATAATCCAAATGACCATCAACTGGTAAATGGATAAACAAAATGAGACATCCACATAGTGGAACTCCATTCCACAACGTGAAGGAAGTATTAACACATACCACGACATGCATGAACCTCAGAAGCCTACGAAGTGAACGGCGCCAGTCACAAAAGACCACATATTGTGCAATTCCGTGTACATGCAAAGTCCAGAAAAAACAAATCTATGGAGAAAGAAAGCTCTCTGGTGCCTGGGGTTGGAGATAGGACAAGAGAGGGACGGCGGATAGCCACACAAGATCTTTCTGGCATACTGAAAACGTTCCAAACTTGGATTGTGCTGATGGTCACACAACTCTGCAAATTTACTAAAAATCATTTAATTGTACGTAATGAGTGAATTTTATGGAATATGAATTATACTCCCCGTCAAGCTGCTTTTAAAAGAAAGTCACATCTTATGAAATACAGTAAATGTCAACTTGATGGTTTAAAAAATTGGCCTCCGGGGCGCCTGGGTGGCGCAGTCGGTTAAGCGTCCGACTTCAGCCAGGTCATGATCTCGCGGTCCGTGAGTTCGAGCCCCACGTCAGGCTCTGGGCTGATGGCTCAGAGCCTGGAGCCTGTTTCCGATTCTGTGTCTCCCTCTCTCTCTGCCCCTCCCCCGTTCATGCTCTGTCTCTCTCTGTCCCAAAAATAAATAAAAAACGTTTAAAAAAAATAAAAAATAAAAAATTGGCCTCCAAGGGCGCCTGGGTGGCTCAGTCGGCTAAGGGTCTAACTTCGGCTCAGGTCATGATCTCACGGCTGGTGGGTTTGAGCCCCGCGTCGGGCTGTGTGCTGACAGCTGGGAGCCTGGAGCCTGCTTCACATTCTGTATCTTCCTCTCTCTCTCTGCCCCTCCCCTGCTCACACTCTGTGTCTGTCTCTCTCAAAAATAAATAAACATTAAAAAAAAATTTTTTAATTGGCCTCCAAACTTAAGGTCATGTCTGTACCCCTCTCATCAAAACTATGTGTTTGTCTTCAATATATACGCTTTTATTTCTTTACAAATAATAAAATGAATATATTAACATATTATGTGGAACATACAACACACCCCAAAAGTAAAACCAAAAGGAGATTTAAAACACATAAACAGGTAATATTTTAATACAAAATTATTGATTTCATCACAAGGTCCTTATGAATAAAGGGATCTAGGGGTTAAAATTACTGAACAAAAGGAATTCTAGAGTGATAGACAGCTGAATGTGGAAGGCTGCCAAAATCGACTGGACATTCTGTCATGGACAAGACCACCCACGCATAATAAACCCTCCAAATATTCATCAATTTGAAAATCATGTCCAACGTAAGGCTGTGTTTGCCGGTGAACAATGGAACATCCATCAAAATAAACCCAGCTGTTCTGAGGACGGCAAACATTCAGGGACATGGGATTGCAGACATTGTTGATAATAAATGTCAAAGAGGAGAGTTCAAAAGAAGAGGACAGAGTAAGAAAAGTTGGAGAAAGAATTTCTCTGAAGACGAAGCTTCCTACACAATGCGACCGTTTGCTTCCGGGTAAGATGGATTTTGTCGCGCGTCACTCGACTGTGGCCAAAGAGTTACTAAGAAAGATAGTGCCAGGTAGATGTGTAGCTACAACAGCTATTACATCTTTAGACGGGTTTGTTACATCCGTTGGTGTTTACCCTTAGCCTTGTTCTCTGTGGTTTCACATTACAAAAATAATGATTTCTGTTGATTTGGATGTTTGCAATCTGATACTTGCAGGGTGCTACAAAAAATAAGTGTATATAACCAAGACAGAGGATTCTTACCAGTTGTAAGAGACAAAGTTGGACAAGGAATGTAGAGCCAGATCCTAAAGGACCTTAAAGCAAACATTTGGAGTTTGGACTGTTTCTTTGTCGCCACCATAGAGGCCACTGTTTTGGAGCACAGGGGAATCTGAACAGTGTGGCTTTTGCAAGAATTAGCAGACTGCCACACACAGGATGGGGAGAGATGGGAGGCAGGGTTCTAACTGGTTAGAATTCTAACAATCCAAAGCCCAGTGCAGGATGGGATTGAGGGTCTAGACCAAGATGGTGGCAATGAGAAGAGAGAAAACAGTAAAACGAGAAGATTGTCTAATAGTTGATGGTGATATAGGGGTTTCTCAGTCTTGGGGCCAAAAACTCTCCAACACCAGGCCAGAGGGCAAGTTCAACTGAAATGCACAAAAATAATCTATAAGCTAATCTCCACTGGGCTTCTTTGGGTTAGATGCATGGCCTGAGACGTTTGGAAACAGGTCCAAGACCAGGAGCTGCTCTGCCATTTTTAGCCCAAAAAGTATCTGCATCTCTTGTCCTGTTTCATTGCTTCTCAATGGAACTCTCAAAGAGGCAGAGCAAAGGACTGAGGACGTGTGATCAATTTTGTTTTTAAGTAGTAAATAAAAGCATCTCATTTTGGAAAGGGGGACTTCCTCTCCATCCAAATTAGAGGCATTTTGTAAGGAGGACTCAAGCGAGAATTAAAAGACCCACAAAATCCTCATCCAGTGATTTGAACTTGAATGTGTCGTCGTTTATGATGGTGTTCAGCCACTCTGGGAGAAACAAGGTTGTGTTACTTCCAGGAGCCTGATATCTACACGTTCTTTACATGCGAGGAGGCCATAGCCAAGTGACCAATTAAACACAATAACCCCCTGTTATTATTTTAGCTTCAAAACAAAAAAGCTATTTTCCCATTAGCTTTTGTGTCCTATTGTTGCTATGGAGTTACTCTGGAAGAAATGTAACAGGAAGTCTGTCCTAATAATCCGTTTTCTTTCTTGCCTACATAAAAACTCAAAAGTTTTAATTTTGTTGGTGAATCAAACTGAAAAATGAAACAAACAAACAAACAACAAAGATAATGTTTTCTATACTACCTGATAATAAAATTCAGAATTTTAGGGGCACCTGGGTGGCTCAGTTGGTTAAATGTCCGACTTCAGCTCAGGTCACGATCTCACAGTTCGTGGGTTCAAGCCCCGCGTCAGGCTCTGTGCCGACAGCGCAGGGCCTGGAGCCTGCTTCCGATTCTGTGTCTCCCTCTCTCTCTCTCTCTCTCTCTCTCTGCCGCTTCCCCACTTGCGCTCTGTTTCTGTCTCTCTCTCTCTTTCAAATAAATAAACATTAAAATAAATAAATAAATAAATAAATAAATAAATAAATAAATAATTCGAAATTTAATATAGAATTGTCTTCCAGATCTATTCTCTCACTTTCCAACATCTCTGTATTTCAAGATTGGTTAATGGCGATGGTCAGTCAGGCAAACTGTAGACCTTGGCTTCCTTCATGGAAGTAGTCATACCACCACACATGTGGTTTCCTATACAGTCCCATCCTGAAGATTACAACCACAAAAGTCATCTTCTTCTTCCACTTCCCTTGTGGAATCTACTCTTTGTGGGTCTAAAACAGCAACATTTTTCTGCTCTAAAGATCAAAAGCAGAAATGTCATCTTCTGGTTATTAATCGGGTCATGATGTAGTTTCCCTGGTTTGGAATGAGCAAAGCATCCCTTTTCAGACAATCTATAACCTCTACTGCTGCAAGAAAACAGAAGCATTTGGTATACCGTCAGGTGAAGTCAATGTTTGTTCAATGTTTCTGATGACAACAAAATAGAAAATCTTGGCAGGCAAGTCTGTCTATCATCATTATTCTAGACTATTTCAAGACAGGAAATTAAACGCAAACCTTGAAACTGTCTTTCCCTACAGGAAAGTCAGCCATCTTCTTTCTTGAATATTCTCCCTTCTAATCTTAGTGAAGAGTTTATGGAATATCTCTTTCTGGCAATATGATAACCAAGGAGAAATCTGGAAATGCTGAAAAGCAAGCCAATCCCAAAGTGGCTGCACTCTTAGGGTTGTGTGTTAAACTCTGAGGATGCAATAAACTTTAGGGTTGTTCAGTCTGGAATCTAATAGGAGGCCCTTTACCTAAAGCCAGACCCCAAAGGGAACCAAGAAATACATCACACACAAAAGGAAACCAAAACCAAAATGAAACAAAACAAAAACTACATACCTATTCATGTTGGATGAATGAAACAGAGATCTCGTTTAAGATTTTGTAATTACAGTCTGGCCCTTACGTGGGTTTTCAGTCTAAATGTACATTGCCCATGTGGTCAGAAACATCTCAAAAGAAAACTAGATTACAGTAATCTCAATTTTATTGCAAGCAGAAGCAAGCTATGTGCTCTCTGAAGGATCTCTAATTCAAACCAAATCTCGAATTTCCACTAATAAATCTCCAAGGAAAATGGGAAGTTTTCATTCAAATTTCAGGAAACACAAATGGAGCAGGTACCATAAGAGAATCAGTAAAAATAACAAATCGCTGAAACAGACATACAAACTTTTATATATTGGAGTGATTAGATACAATATAATAACTATACTTAATAGTTCGTAGAGGACATTTTTTTCAAGTGGTCTTCATGCCCAGCACAGAGCCAAACGTGGGGCCTGAACTCACAATCCTGAGATCAAGACGCTGAGCTCAAGGACTGAGACACCCAGGTGCCCCAAGAGGACATTTTTTAAAAGAAGCTTTCAAATGTGATCAAGGAAGACACAAAATTGAAAAAGAACACAACTTTTTAAAGCAAAAAGTGTGGTGATTGAAGTAAAAAGTCAATAAACATGAATATTTGACAATATCAAGGAGTTACTGTTAATGACTTTAAGTAGAACAATGATATGCTGGGAAATGTCCTTATTTTGGAGAGAAGCATGCTAATTTCTGAATCAAGACTCATGGTATCTGCAACTTATTTTTAAGAGGTTTTAAAAAGAGGGACAAATGGAAAGACAGATCAGTGGATGGATGGATGGATGGATGGTGGATGGACGGATGGCTGGATGGAGGCAGTGGGATGGCTAAAGAGATCGAGAGAGGGACACAGGCATGGGATGGCTGGATGGAAAAAGCAAATATAAGGAGAAGTTAACAATTTATTGACTCTAGTTGGGTGGATAGACAGGTATCTATCAAAGTATTCTTTCACCTCTTCAGTATCTTGGAGTTTTTCGTAATAAAAGTTGTAAGTAAAAGCAATCTGTCCGAATAGGACAAAGACCTCCTTCTCACTCCCAGAGTCTCTACTTCCGAAATTCCCCATGCTTTTCCTTCTTGTTTTTCCCTGATGCCGTCCTATTCTCTTCCCAGACAACAGTTTCCTACCTCCTCAGTGGGCACTTAGGGAAAGCTGCACTTTGTGGAGAAACAGAACTCGATTGTCTAAGATGAAACTTGTCCTTGGGCGCCTGGGTGGCTCAGTGGGTTCAGCGTCCCACTTCAGCTCAGGTCATGATCTCACGGTTCGTGGGTTCGAGCCCCGCGCCGGGCTCTGTGCTGACGGCTCAGAGCCTGGAGCTGGCTTCTGATTCTGTCTCTCCCTCTCTCTCTGCCCCTCCCCCACTTGCAGTCTGCTTCTCTCTCTCCCTCAAAAATAAGTTAACACTGAAATCACTTAAAAAAAAGTTTACTAATCATCAACCATGATTATTTTTGAAATGGAGACTCCCTTTTGTATCTGTAGCCATCTGAAATTTCCACGATGCTCCTCCATCACTCTTTAGTGTTGAGTCTCCAACTGAGCCAGTCTTCCCCTCCTTTTGAAAAGGCATGTGTGTGGGGCACCTGAGTGGCTCAGTCAGTTAAGCAGCTGACCGGCTCCAGTCATAATCTCAAGGTTTGTGAGCTCGAGCCCCACGTTAGGCTTGCTTCCATCAGCACAGAGCCTGCTTTGGATCCTCTGTCCCCATGTCTCTCTCTCTCTCTCAAAAAATTAAGTTAATAAAACTTAAAAAAAAAAGAGAGAGAGACAGAGAGAGAGAGAGAGCACGTGTTCACGTACACACACACAAACACACACACTTCCCCCCACTGCACCAAACCAAAGCGCAGGTGGACCTACAAGAGTTGAACAGAGACATGATGAAGCAGACCACCGAGGTACACAAAGACGGGATCCTTGGAAGGACCTGAGCATTTGCTGACCTCTCCCCCGGGAAAAGTAAAGGAAGATCGTGTCATTCTCAGACACTTGCATCATTAAGTGGGTGTAAAATTGAAACCAAAGTGAAATCTTCCTTTTCATGTTGAAAGCAGTTCGCGTAAGTAGTCTGTGTGCCCTGGCTGCTTCTGCTGCACATTATTAAGGGATTTAGAAGATTAATTTTCGGGGCACCTGGGTGGCTCAGTTGGTTAAGTGTCCGACTTCGGCTCGCATCATGATCTCGCGGTCCATGAGTTCGAGCCCCGTGTCGGGCTCTGTGCAGACAGCTCGGAGCCTGGAGGCTGTTTCAGATTCTGTGTCTCCCTCTCTCTCTGCCCCTCCCCTGCTCGTGCTGTCTCTCTCTCTCTCTGTCTCAGAAATAAATAAACGTTAAAAAGATATAAAAAAAAGATTAATTTTCGTTTCAGAGGCCACTATGCTAGCATGAAGCAAATAAGCCCACTGCCTCAGAGAGAAGCCGATGGCTGCTGGGCAAGGGAAGGGAGCCCAATCATCCCACTTTGCACGGACCCCGTGATGGCCCACATCCTCTTCACTGCAGTATGTGGCATGCATGTCTCTTCAGCTCACCAACTATGAGGAGAGAACCCTCAGCAGGAAGCGAAAGTCTCAACGTGGCGGACCCGTAATCTCATCTAGAGTGACAACTGCCATGTTCCTAAACCACAAGTATTCATTTCCACAATTTGCGATCATCTGCCCTGTGCGTGCCGGAGCATCCTAGACAAGAGCTCATGGTAGCAGGCTGGTCTCCTGCCCCACAGCCTGTTCCACTAAAACCAGACCCGTAATCAAATGCTAAGAAAATACATGCCCTCAACCCTGAAACAGAACTGTGAATGCAAAGTATATGGAAGCCGTGTTCTCCCGAAGCAGGTACACACGGGTAAATCTAGTTTGCATATGGAAATGAAGGTAAATCTAGTTTGCACATGGAAATGAAGGTTGCTTTGCTTCCCTGCACAACATTATCCGGAAACAAAGGTTAGCATCCTCTGACTCTGTGTTCCACCTCTGGACAGAAGACTGTCAGTGACAGTGACTGACAGAAGCTCTGCTCAGGCACAGGGAGGGAGAGGGTGGGGGAGACGGAGGTCTGGGGGTTTAGGAACAAAGGGTTTAGAGCAGGCGCAAGCAGACCTTTTGTGTAAAGGCACAGGCTCTGTGGACCACTGGTCTCTCTTGCATCTACTCAGCTCTGCCAGTGCGATGTGACAGCAGCCAGAGACAGTCTGTAAAGGAAGGGGCCTGGCCGTGTTAGGATAAAACCGTGTTTATGGACAGACACGGCGATGCGACCCTTAGAGCATTTTTTTTACCTATCACAGAATAGCGACCACGTTTCTTCACCGTTCAAAAATATAAAAACCTGGGGCGCCTGGGTGGCGCAGTCAGTTAAGCGTCCGACTTCAGCCAGGTCACGATCTCGCGGTCCGGGAGTTCGAGCCCCGCGTCAGGCCCTGGGCTGATGGCTCAGAGCCTGGAGCCTGTTTCCGATTCTGTGTCTCCCTCTCTCTCTGCCCCTCCCCCATTCATGCTCTGTCTCTCTCTGTCCCAAAAATAAAAATAAACGTTGAAAAAAAAAAAATATATAAAAACCCTTCTTTGCTCACCAGCCATACAGTGCCGGGCAGAAGGCCGGACTTGGCCCACAGGCTGTAGTTTGTCGACTTCTGATTTAGAGCCCGGATTTTCAAACACGGGCACCATCAAAATCAGCTGGAGAATGAGATGAAACACCGATCCTTGGGCCCCCCGCCATTGTTTCTGCTCCCAAAGGACAGGACCGAGGCTGACCATTTGCACTCACAAGTACCGGGGGATGCCGAGGCTGGCAAGATCTAAACAGAGACCTGTGGTCTAGAAACAAGGGGAGCGAGGAGAAGGGAAAAAAGAAATGTCCACGATGGCCAGGATAGATCAGTAAGAGCCACTTTGAGGTCATACAGGGAAAGCCTATATAAATTTTACATACAAATTAGGAGACAGAAACCGACATAATTGAGTTTCAATCCTCTCTGCCTGGAAAGTTCTACTCTCATATATCTATAGGAGCAACCCCTTCACTCCCTTAAAATCTGCTCAGATACCTTCTCTGCAAACGCTCTTCGCCCAGTCGCCCATTAGCATTGCGTATTAACCCTGGCCCACTCACCACGCCTACCCCCAGACCTCCTCCCTTATTTCTCAGCCAGTCACCGCTAATAAACCATATAACTGACCTCCATATTATTTATTATCTGTCTTGCCCTTACCACGCTCCCCCCCTCCCCATGCTCCTATATCCCTAGAATATAAGCTTCTTCAGGGCATGGAAAACAGATGAGTATGTGCCATGGGCTCAATGGTTGTCTCCACAAGACGCATATGGTGAAACCGAATCCCCAGTGTGATGGCATTAGGAGGTGGGGCTGTTGGGAGGTGGTTAGGTCATGAGATGAAACACTCATGAATGGCATTAGGACCCCAGAGGGCTCCCCAGCTCCTTCTACCCTGTAAGGACATAGCAAGAAGTCAGTAACAGTGTCTATAAGCTGAAAGCAGTTTGCAAGCCGGGAGAGGACCTCATCAATCAGACCCCAACTACGCCAGCACCCTGATTCCAGATTTCCAGCCTCTGGAACTGGGAAAAATAAATTTTTATTTTTTAGAAACCATCCAGTCTATGGCACTTTGTTACAGTTCATCAAACAGACTAAGATAGTCTATCCGCAACCCAAGTTTCAAGAAATATGCCTGGCACTTTTATAAGCACTTAAATATTCTTGAATGAATGGATGTATAAGTGATACGACTCCTTTGGGTCTAAGATAAGGAGGACATGAAGATAGTCAGATACTTCCAAGAACTTTGATACGACTTTTCACTTGTTCGTGGTGCATCATAGAGATCATAAAAAGAACTTGAGTATGCGTCACTCTGTAAACATTAGTCTTGGAACTGCAAGTTCAGTCTCAAGCATTACAATTAAGGACGATGGGATGCCTGGGTGGCTCAGTCGGCTGAGCGTCCAACTTCAGCTCAGGTCACAATCTCACACTCCGTGAGTTCAAGCCCCGCGATGGGCTCTGTGCTGACAGCTCACAGCCTGGAGCCCACTTCAGATTCTGTGTCTCCCCCTCTCTCTGCCCCTCCCCTGCTCATGTTCTGTCTCTGTCTCAAAAATAAATAAAAACATTAAAAGAAATTTAAAAAAAAAAGGATTAAAGAGAGCCTAGGCAGCCCTCTCATTCAACCACTCCCAGGTGCAGAAGTTAAAGGACCTTATCATTGTCCTTAACTCCAATCCAACCAAAAATCCCAGTTCCAAGGGTCTCACTCATGAGCACCACCGTCTTAGTCTACTAAGGCTACCGTAACAAAATACCATAGACTGGGGCTCACACAGCAGAGATTTACTTCTCACAGTTCTGGAGGCTGGAGGTCCAACATCAGGCACCAGCATGGCTGGGTTCTGGGGAGAGCTCTCTTCCCACCTTGCAGACAGCTGCCTTCTTGCCGTGTCCTCACAGGTGTCTCTTCATAGAAAAGCACTAATCCTATCATGAGATCCCCACCCTCAGGCCCTCACCTCGCCCTAATTATATCTCCCGGGAGTGCTAACTCAGTTAACACTAGTGAAGTTTACACTCCACTGATCCTACTATCACTTTTCAATGCCCTCCTCCTCCCTGTTGTCCTCATTTCCCTACCTACGCTGTTTAAACTCTGTAGTCTTACATTTAAAGCATCCCCTTACAGGGGCGCCTGGGTGGCGCAGTCGGTTAAGCGTCCGACTTCAGCCAGGTCACGATCTCACGGTCCGTGAGTTCGAGCCCCGCGTCAGGCTCTGGGCTGATGGCTCGGAGCCTGGAGCCTGTTTCCGATTCTGTGTCTCCCTCTCTCTCTGCCCCTTCCCCGTTCATGCTCTGTCTCTCTCTGTCCCAAAAATAAATAAGAACATTGAAAAAAAAAAAATTTTAAAGCATCCCCTTACATATACTAGTCAACCACGAGAAGCTCCACCACCCTGTGAGGTCAAGGCTATTATTATGAGCCCCATCTTATAGGTAAGAACATCGAGGCACAAGGGAAAGGGCCTGGCCAAGATTCTAGTCCAGACTCCAGAACCCCCACTGTTGCTTGTTTCGTTAAAGTTTACTCACCTGGTGTTTTCCTGCAGGTAGTTTATTAGTATTTGCACTAAAGAGGTGGCTTAAAGAAATAGTTGCCCATCGTGAACTGTTTGTTACCAGTCCGTAACGAGGTCAGTTCAGAAAGCGAGAGTCAGCGTTTGGAAAGATCACTTGTTAGAGTCATTCAGTGTCTGTTGACTCCAGCCATAAAATCTGGTGCTTGCCCTCTGAGCCTCATTTTTAATCTCATTTTTCTGGTAGGTTATTTTAAGTTGATATTACAGAAGTGAAAGTCCAGGAGGGATTTGGAAATTAAAAACAAACAGACAAAAACAAAATATTCTTCCCCCCCCCCACCCCCCACCCCCCGCCGACGGGTCATTCTGAAGCACCGGTTTGAGCAACTAAAAGTGCAAGTTTATTTATTCCAGTATGTTCTAGATTCCGATTTGATTAAAAGAGAAAATCTCTCCTATGCGATTATTGGTTATGAGCCAACTGTTCGAATGAAATGGCACAGATAACCTTAATTAACATAGAACCTCAACCTTCTTATATAAAAAGGTATTAAACGTCCCTCCCAATTTTTTTCCCAACACTTCACATCCCCCTTCACGTCACCTGACTATGTGAATGATTATCATACGGCAATGTTTTCAATTTCACGAAAAATAAAATGTTGGCCTTTTTTGCCCATTCTGCCATACACACCGCGTTTTTTTCTCATTATTGAAATTTCAGACTACTAATTAGAACAAATCAATAGTACATGGTCTCGTAATTTCACTTAGATCAGGGCTTCTCAGGATTACCTGGAGGGCTCATTGAAACACAAATTGCGGGGCGCCTGGGTGGCACAGTCGGTTAAGCGCCTGACTTCAGCCAGGTCATGATCTCTCGGTCCGTGAGTTCGAGCCCCGCATCGGGCTCTGGGCTGATGGCTCAGAGCCTGGAGCCTGTTTCCGATTCTGTGTCTCCCTCTCTCTCTGCCCCTTCCCTGTTCATGCTCTGTCTCTCTCTGTCCCAAAAATAAATAAACGTTGAAAAGAAAAAAATTTAAAAAAAAAAAAAAAAAAAAAAGAAACACAAATTGCTTCCTCCACCCTGTGTAAAGATTCTGATTCAGTAGGGCTGGGATGGGGCCTGTGAATTTGCATTTCTAACAAGCTCCCACGTGGTGCCGAGCCTGGATATGCCAACCATATTTTCAGGAAGCACCAAAAACCCCAGATCGCTTTGGGAATTCAGCCAAAATATTACTTTGTTCAATTATTTGTGTATGGGAAATATTTTCAAATCTAATTTACCAACGTAAAGACATTTTTAAACAGATTCAGACTAACATCCAAGATATTTGAGAAATGCCAGCTCTTAAAAATGACTTATGCAAATGATAAACTTGACATACTTCTCAGCATACATCTCAGCACGTAGCATTTTACACATTGTAGGTGTTTTGTAAATGTTCGCAGAAAAGAAAGGAAACCAGGAGTGACGGAAAGTAAGGGGCCTGACTCGGTTCAGCAAAATGATTGTGAATGGAAGCGCTGGGACTTGGGATCGTGCGTGCTTTAATCTGTTCTAGAATAATAACCATGTTTCAGTAAAACTAAACTGTACTTGGCCAGATACTGTATTCCCTTAATTTGATCCCTCCCTCAATTCAAAAATATTACCAAGGAATCTCAATTGTTTTTTTTTTAATTTTTTTTTAATGTTTATTTATTTTTGAGAGAGAGACAGAGCACCTGCGGGGGAGGAGCAGAGAGAGAGGGAGACACAGATTCTGAAACAGGCTCCAGGCTTTGAGCCATCAGCCCAGAGCCCGACACGGGGCTTGAGCTCACAAACCGCAGATCATGACCTGAGCCGAAGCCGAAACTCAATCGACTGAGCCGCCCAGGCGCCCCTCGATTGTTTAAAATATCACAAAACTGGGGGCACCTGGGTGGCTCAGTCAGGTAAGCATCCGACTCAGGTCAGATCTCATAGTCCATGAGTTTGAGCCCCGCGTCGGGCTCTGTGCTGACCGCTCAGAGCCTGGAGCCTGCTTCAGATTCTGTGCCTCCCTCTCTCTCTCTGCCCCTCTCCTGCTCTCTCTCTCTCTCTCTCTCTCTCTCTCTCTCTCAAAAATAAATAAAGAAAAAAAAAGAAAAAGAAAAAGAAATGTAATAACAAACTGCCATCCTTTGACCTTTCCATTCCTTGGTGTCCTGTTCATTCTGGTTGGCAGTGAATGCGTTTTATAGACTGATAAAGAGTTTCATTCACTCAGCCATTTTTCTATCAGCTCCCATAAAAATTAATGGAAACTCTTAAAAAGACAAAAACAGCTCAAAGCTCAAGACACCAACATTTTATTTTATTTTATTTTATTTTATTTTATTTTATTTTATTTTATGTTATGTTATTTTATGTGAGAGAGAGACAGTGCGTGGTGGAGTGGCAGAGAGAGAGGGAGAGAGAGAGTTCTAAGCAGGCTCTGTGATGCCAGTAAAGAGCCCGATGTGGGGCTTGAATTCACAAAACCGTGAGATTGTGACCTGAGCCAAAACCAAGAGTCGGACACTCAACTGACTGAGCCACCCAGGCGCCCCAAGACATTAATTTATTTTAAAGGGACTTTTGGCTGCTGGTTGCCTTATATATGGTGGTGACCCTGGATTCAAACGCCTGGAATATTGGGGGGAAAGTAATCGCACCTTCCAGTACCTCATATTGTTTGCAGCAGGTAGATCTGTTCCCTCAGTCCAAGGAAAGATTTCATTAAAAACAGCTTGCATTGTATAAACGTAAATGAATAGCACTTCCTTCAGAGTTGATTTGCATTAGCACGGAAGCATGAAATAAAATATTCATGGTGCCTTTTGTGCAGGCAACACGCATGAGCTTTTAATCAAACATGCTGTAGGACAGGGAACCCCTGAGTTCAAACACGGATCATTGGGCCCTACTCCGGAATTTCTGAGCCCACAGGA
Organism: Puma concolor; assembly: GCF_028749965.1. NCBI lineage: Eukaryota > Metazoa > Chordata > Mammalia > Carnivora > Felidae > Puma > Puma concolor. Next base: position 14,216,996 of record NC_141667.1, on the reverse strand, counting down.
CTGGGATGAATCTGACCATACGCATTTCTCACTTGGAGAATTTCAAGTTTAGATCATTTTTACATGTCACAAAATAGTATTCATATTTTTTAACCATCTAAAAATATAAAAACCATTCTTTGCCCACCAGCCGTGCAATATTAGGCAACAGACCAAACTTGGCCCACGCAAGGACCATAGTTTGCAGACTTTTGACTGAGAGCATTGATTTTCAGACTTGAATACTATCAAAATCACCTGGGGGAGCTGAAAATACTTCATCTAATAGGAGAATTGGCACAAACCCAGTAGGTAAAAACGACACAAGCAACCAAGTCTTCCACGTTAATTGATTTAAAGTCCTCCTGGGAATTGGTTTCTCTCAGAGGTAACCTGACGCCTTTCCTAAGGAACTACCCCAATTCTGACTGTTTCACACCAGTACGTGCACCGCCTTCAAATGGCAATGTCAACCTCGAGTGCTGCTGGTCGCCAGTCGGCTTCTCATTCCCCACCTCAACTCAACTGCCACAGCTGTTTGCTAGGAATTCTGCTGCCTTTCCATCTACAAGGTTCTTAAAAAACACAATTAGAACAAACACGACTCCTTGAAGGTGGGTTTGTTTTGCTTTGGTGAGGTTTGGGGCGGGTTGTCTTACAGTCTCCTGTTTCCTGAGCCATCCTGATTTCTGCTCGGTGTCATTCAGGTGACAATATTTGCTACTCTGGGATCTTTCAGTGGTGCTTCTGGAAGTTTGGTTTCGGAAGTCACATAGGTGACAAAACACTGGATCCCTACCCCGTCCTTATGTGTGCAGCGCAGTCTCTGACTCAGTTTCTAGGGGTAGGCATCGTCTTGTCAACCTCCCAAATAGATGTGGTGAAGTCTTCTGGATCAGTCCAATTCATCAGTTCATTGTTAGGGTATATTCAACCCAGCCAGCTGGTATCCTTACTGCCTTTATGACTCGGTGATATGCAAAATGCTTCTTAGTTAAATATTTTACCTTAGACTATTTCAGATTTATCACTAGTCCAAGGCCTCTGTTACAATCCGTCAGCAACATCTTGCATGTCTGTGCAACTAAATAAACACGTACTTTATGCTAATACAGGGTCAGCTTAATGGACTGCCACCCATCAGCCATCTGTGCTGGATTGCCATCATTCTTCCTGACATCCATAAATTACAACTCAGCCAAGGGTTCTAGCAATAAATCCAAGAGGTGATTTTTCCATATTTTATTGCCTATAAATTTTATGAAAAAGAAAATTGAGGCCTGGAGAATTTAACTAATTAGCACGATGGAACCATAGTTGCAAGAATTACAACCCAGTTCTGCTTATTTGATTAAAGTAAAGATCCAGATCAAATATTCAGCCAGAGTCCCCCCACCCCCACCCCGAACAGGGAGGAGTGGAAATATATTATAGACTTGGAAAGAGGGGGGAAAAATTATACATATATGCATATATCTGTATACACATGTATATAGATATACATATTTATGTATATATGTAATGTAGTATAATATATTTCATATTTAATTATAAATAGTATGAACCAAAATATAAGAAAAGAAAAAATTGAAATGTGGTAAAAAATAATCATGCATATTTCAAGGAATACAGGAAAAGGAAAGAAATTACATTCTATATGAGAATGCGGCAGGAATGTTCCCTAAAAGGAGGAAAAACTAAGAGTAAGAAATTAGCCATATATTGGTCACATTTATACAATGACCTTTAGACTTTTAAAAATTCAAACCCATTTTTTGTTTTCACCGCAAGACGGTATGTGTCCCAGAGTCCGTACTCGATAAATGTTTGTTGAATTAAATTTAAATTAGTTTGGCAACATAATTTCTTTTTCATAGTGCTCCGAAGGAAAAATCATTAAATGGATTTTTTTTTTTTTTTTAATCCTGCCTTTCATAAACGTCTCTATAGTGCTGTCCCAGTTGAGGATTTTTCTGTTTTGCTTCTTGTCCTCGCTAACTCCCTTCTCTGCTCTCATATTAAAATTCCAAGGTAGAGAGACCTGTCAAGTCCCTACTATCAAATCTCAAAGAATTCAGCAAATAGGCTAAGTGTCGAAGCTAACTGGTTTCTTTAAGGAGTCAGCTGAACCCCAACTTTGGCTGTCCTTGTTCCATGTTAACTACCCCAGGCAGAGAGAACAGAATTTTTGTGTGGGTTTCAATTCTCTGTTTGTGTTTGTCTAGAGTTTGCAAATACCTTTCACGTTATTATAAAGAACAGAAGTTTGGGGAGGACTTTAGAACTCCAGTTGGAAATCAATGTAATCAGATCTTTCGCTGCTAGTAGGCTTCAAGATTCATTTAAGATCCTATCAACGTTTAGAATTGTTTCTAATGCAGTCTTCAATTTCCATGAAGAGTTTACATCAGTAAAGTCCAACTGCATAAACTCGCCACTTTTCCAAATAAAGGTTGTGGTCTCAAAAGGCTTAGAATATATCTTAGAATTCATACTCGCCTACAATTCATAAAATTATACTGAGCAACAGAATTTCACATTTGCAAAAGATTTCCTTTATCCTTCTTATTCTTTAGACGTGTCACATGATCAGGTTAGGGGGAGGGTAGCTAACCAGACAACTTTCCCATCTAGGGTGATTTCCCATTTATTTCAATGCGTAGCACTCTTTTCCTTTGCTACACATATGTGCATTATAATTAAAGCTTAGGATGGGTCCGAAAGGCCATCTGGCCCCACCTTCTAAATTTTCTGATGAGAAAACTGAGGCCTAGAGAGATTGAAATCCTCTCCTGAGGGAAGGAAAATTCGAGCCAGAATTAGAAACAAAATCTAATGACCCCCCAGATGATTCTTCCCTCCACTATAACGTCATATCATTTTTCTTTTTTTCTTTTTTTTTTTTTTTAATTTTTTTCAACGTTTTTTATTTATTTTTGGGACAGAGAGAGACAGAGCATGAATGGGGAGGGGCAGAGAGAGAGGGAGACACAGAATCGGAAACAGGCTCCAGGCTCCGAGCCATCAGCCCAGAGCCTGACGCGGGGCTCGAACTCACGGACGGCGGGATCGTGACCTGGCTGAAGTCGGACGCTTAACCGACTGCGCCACCCAGGCGCCCCATCATTTTTCTGCACCGTCTTTTAACTTCTTGTTTACCTGTGTCTCATCTTGCCAACTGGACTGTCTTTAGTTTAGTTCCTACACTATTCAGTCAGCATCATCTCTGTTCAAGGCATTGTCCTAGATGTGGAAGCAGAAGATAAATTACGCCTGCCCTTCCCCTCCCCGCCCCCCCAACTGTTAGTCTCCTATGGTGATTAACAATGAAGAAAATCAGGACTGGATACTGATGTTTGTTCATTCACCAAAAGGGTATTGAACACCGGCCCTTACCAGGCACTGTTTTAGGTACAACGGTGAATTGAAATAATCAATTTCCTGCTCTCATAGCGATTATATTTAATTGGGAGGAGAGGCAGAAAAATTAACAAATAAATATATCATTGGTGAAAAGTGCTATAAAGACAAACACGGGAAGAGGAACAAAAGTAACAGGGGCACCGTTACAGATGGGCCAGAAAGGTCTTGCTAATAAAGTGACCTTTGAACCAAGACCTGAACTAAGTGAGACCAGCTCAGCTGCTGGGCCATTTCCACTGGGCCCATCAGTCGTGCTGCAAGTTGGGAATGAAAAAGTGTGAGTATAGGATTCTAGAAAATGAGACCCCTTTGGTTTGGTGCTAGGTTCGGTCTTTTAAATTACTGTTACTGAGATGAAATTCACATAACGCAGAATGAGCTATGAAACGTGTACGCTTGGTATTTAGTACACTTGACCGGTGTGCACTTGACCGGGGTTTAGCACATTCACGATGTTGTGCCACCACGCCCCCCATCTCTAAAACACTGTCATCTCCCCGGAAGGAAACCCCGTACCTGGTAGCCGTCACTCTCCATTTCTACCAGCCCCCGGTAACCACCGACCTGCTTTGTGTTTCTATAAATGTGATCTATGCCGGTTATTTCATACAAATGGAATCATGCAGCATGTGAAACCTTGTATTTTGGGCTTCTTTCACTTAGCATGCTATCCAAGTTCATCCGCATTGGGACTGTGTTCGTTCCTAGCACGTCATTTGTTTTATGGCTGAATAATATTCCGCTGTTTGTATAAAGCCCTTTTGGTGGATTCAACCCTAGGTCACCATTGGGCTGTTGCCACCTTTGACAGTTGTGAGTAACGCTTCTGTGAAAATCGGTGTAAACAGGTGTTTGAGGACCTGTTTTCAAACTTCTTCTTTTTAATCTCCCTTCTTCATCCATTCCTGAATCCACTCCTGAGCCAAGTCATGCTCAGAACTTTGAAAAATGTTTACAATGACTCCGCAGGGATAAAAGGCTAAATGTATTTTGACCCCCTCAGTGAGGGCCCGGCACAGAAGAAACCCTCTCAATAAATAGCAGTTGTGGGGCGCCTGGGTGGCTCAGTCGGTTGAGCGTCTGACTTCGGCTCAGGTCACGATCTCACACTCCGTGAGTTCGAGCCCCGCGTCGGGCTCTGTGCTGACAGCTCAGAGCCTGGAGCCCGCTTCCGATTCTGTGTCTCCCTCTCTCTGCCCTTCCCCACTCAGGCTCGGTCTCTCTCTGTCAAAAATAAATAAAAACCTCAGAAAAAAATAAATAGCAGTAGTTATTATTATTATTAATAAAAACAACACAGTGCTAAATAGCACAGGGTTGAATGTAAACTCGGTAGAGAATTATTCCAATCTGGGCAGGGGTGAGTTGGGGAGGAGATCTAGCCTGCCCCTACAACTCTTCATCCACCTCAGACACTTCCCAGTGAACGGAGAAATCGGCTGGAATTTTTCTCAGCATTCACGTAGTTTATCTGCCATCCTATCAAATATTCCCAAGTCGCCAGGGGACTTGCTCTGGGTTTTGCCCTGAAGTTACACAAACTCTGTGGTGAAAAGCAAATGGAATGAGATGGTTGTGTTTCTCCTTGTGTAACTTGGCTTCCACTGAATCTCTGATTTATTTACTTAACACACAACTGCTGACATCATTGCCTGAAACAATATCAAGCAGGTCTGATCCCAACTCGTTTGCACCCAAAGTCAACACTATTTACATGAATTGTGACAACAAAAATTTCATTTTTATCCAGAGCCAAATACCTGCTCAAATAATCACTCGAAGATCATTTGAAGTCTTTGGATTTTCAAGACGTGCTGAGCTGGAATTTAGGAGACCTTGAGATATCCCTAGTCTTTCTGCGACTTGTTTTGTGACTTCAAAGGATACACCAGTGGCAAAACTCTGCTGCCCCATCTCATTAAGGTTATTTTCTCTGACCCTGTGTATCTCATTAAAAGTTGCAAGACTTACCCTGTATTTGCGTTTACTGAATCTGGTCACTTCGGTCAAAATGGTTATGCGTTGTACAAGTGACCGCTTAACTAAGACCATATTTCAATTTCTGATATCAATTCCGCCTTCTTGTTTTAAATCTCAGCTAAAGGATCCCCTTCATGTGTTACAACATTAATCAGGTGGGTGAAAGGGTTTCCATAACTAGGCTAACTGCCATTTGCAGTTCACGGCCAATGCTGATTTAACGTCCTCGTGGAAGTGACAGTTTTAAGAAAGACATGTCTTCCTTCAGCAAACAAAACAGTTCTCTTCACAATAAATGAGATCCTGTTCACATATTTGCACTTAGGGCTCCTTCACCGACAGAATCAAATTCTGGTTTTAGTCGCTGTGTCGTCATCCCCCTTCTCAATGCATCAGATTACAAAGGGAAGCTTTCTGAAAATTCTCCACAAGTGTTGAAAAAGAAGGACAGCGACAAGGGGCCTCCGCTCACTCAGAGCCGAGGGGCCCCAGTGAGTTAGCATCACAGCCTAGGCCAAACTCCAAACAAAATAAGTACCATTATAAGCGAAATTTACCTACAGGAAACACATTTCCCAACCTTGAGAATTTGTTGCCATTGACTCAGTAAACTGTACCCTGCGGACCAGCAGAAGGTCTCCGAGACACCGAGTCTCTGATGCTACCATTTTCACCTTCCAACTAGAAGGTCTTCAGGAGCCAGGATTTGTACCTCTGGTGCCCGGCGATTGTTGTTGTGTTTCTGAATAAATATGGAAACGAGTAGGGGCTCGCTTCACGCTGGCTGCTGAGCAAATAACGCTCAATAAATTTCCCTTCCTGGAACTTGAAAACTCAAGGAACAAGCAGTGACGGTACTGTCGACACCATCAGAAGTATTTTAATCCTTTGTTTGCAATTATCGAAAAGGTTATTCTGGAAAACAAACGAACAAACAATAATTTTGTCCGAAAGCACCATTTTCATTTAGGCTCCGGAAGCGGTGTCTATGGTCAAAAAGGTTGGCGGTGCCTCAAGAGGGAAACAAGTAAATAAATGATACACGGTGTTCTCTAAAAACAGTTCGACATGGGGGGGCGCCTGGGTGGCTCAAGTCGATTGAGCGTCCGACTTCGGCTCAGGTCATGATCTTGCCGTTTGTGAGTTCGAGCCCCACATCAGGCTCTGTGCTGATGGCTCAGAGCCTGGAGCCTGCTTCCGATTCTGTGTCTCCCTCTCTCTCTGCCCCTTCCCTGCTCGTGCTCTGTCTCTCTCTGTCTCAAAAATAAATAAAAACATTAGGAAAAAAAAATTAAAAAAAAAAAAAAAAACAAAAAACAGTTCGACATGCCCTGAGAAGGCATGACTTCCAGAACATACTGTTAAGTGTAAAATAAGTGTAATGAATATCAGCCTGCATAGTATTAAGCCGTGTCCCCCGGGGTGTGGACATCTCAAGCAAGGGAGGAAGGTTTGTATTGTCTCAGATGGCCCCAGGGGTGAGGACATCTCAACCAAGGGAGGAAAGTTTATATTGTCACAGCTACGCCTCACTGGAATCCACGGTGGATTGTCTGCCCCACCCTCCAGCCCAGCGAGGGAACAGGGCTGTGAACATCTTGCTGGAGTCCTCCGGGAGCAGTTACCTGCGAGATTCTGGGCCTTGTCCCCGTGATGACAACTTCTACGTGGGAGGATCCCCCAAAGAGTATGTTCTTCCAGGGAACAGTTTACTCCAGGTAGATCCCTAGAGTCATAACAAAAGAGGACTCCTCTGCGACAAGACCTAGCTGCAGACAAACAGCTCAGAGTTTTCAGACTAAGCAGAGAAAAATTACGGGTATAAGGGCGCCCGGGTGGCTCAGTCGGTTAAGCGACAGACTGTTGATTTCGGCTCAGGTCATGATGTCACAGTTCGTGAGCTTGAGGCCCCACGTCGGGCTTTGTACTGACAGCGTGGAGCCTGCTTGGGATTCTCTTTCTCTCCCTCTCTCTCTCTCTCTCTCTCTCAGAGTAAATAAATAAATTTGATTTGTTAAAAAAACAAAAACAAAAACAAAAGTAAGTGTGCAACAGACTTCAGAGAAACCTAGGAGCAGTGGCAGAAGTGAGGGCCACAGGAGTGGGGGAGGGGGTCTCAGAAGCCGGATCTTAGTATTTAAGAAGCGGCTGTGCCAGTGGGGACGTCAGCGCAGCGGCTCAAGCCACCAACTGGCTGCTCAGCTAAGATCTCAGCAAGTTTGCCACAGGGCAATGGTAGGTTCTTTGAAATACCCGGAGCTGCAAGGCTGGTGTAGATGTGGAGATTGAAGCCTGAGAGGAGTCCAAGGAGACGTCACGAGGCTTTGTCTGCAGTGAGCAAGAGCCTCCCTGGGGACGACCAGGGATTGGCCAGGTGCCAGGCAATGGGACTCTTTGCTGCCCACAGTCACGGAGGTGATGGGAGTCTTCAGGATCACCCCGGGGGTGGATATCTAAGGAATGAGGTGTTTGGGTTTCCTCCTCTTCCCTCAACTAGATTTGGCACAAAGCAACATGAAGGTGATGAAGGCTTCCAGAATAAAATCAGCCTGAGAACGGCATTGCCCAAGGCTACATTGGGGGAACTCGAAGGATGTATCAGAGAGGATAAAGGGCATTATTAGCAACAAGCTGACTATGTGACCGTCCCAGTGTTTATCGAAGGCAAGAACTTGGCAAGGGGATTCATGTGAGAGACTGAGAGATTCATGTTTACTGACAGAAACTGTTCCTAGAACAGATAAACATATCAAGAAACTTCTCATGACTGATACAATCCATTCTTTCCCATTTCCGTGATTTGATGAAAGTGCATGATGGTTGTACTATACGTGTGACCATAATTACATTTTATTTCATCTGGATTCTATTCCTACCATCCTAAATTTGCCCCAGGCCACCCCTTAGTAGTTTAGAGAGGTTTAGGACCACTCAAGAATATTCACTAGAGCTTTCTTTTGTTCTATGATGAATTCAAGCTTTTAAGAATACATTATATATAAGTTTTCTTTCCCTTAATATGCCATTTATAACTAAAGAGTATATATAATCCATTTGGGAAATATATTGCTATCCAGGCTTATATTATTTTAATATACTAGTATTATATAATCTATTATATTATATTATTATATATTATATATATTTATATGTTATATTATACATATAATGTTAATGTATGTATACATTATACATATACATATAATATACATATACGTATAATGTATATAATATATAATGTGCATATAATGTATATAATATACATATACATATAATGTATACATATATGTTATATTATACATATAATATGTATAACTTATACATATTATATATGTATAGTATACTATACTATAGTATAATAGTATAGTATAATATAATATAGTATATTATTCCTATATAATATGTAGAAATATATTGCTGTCAATATAGAAATATATTGTTTTAATATACTATTCTAATATATAATATAATATAATAACAAACTATTATAATATGCAATACTATTATATTAATAATATAGTATATTACATATACTGTGTAATATTATGCTATATTATATTATGTATATTATTATAACATATTACATTACATTACATTATATTATACTATATTATATTATGTATATTATTATATTATATTATATTATATTATATTATATTATATTATAATGTTAAAATTGTACTCTAGTTTGAAGTTGTGTCTTAATACACATCTTCGTCCTTAATACATATCTTACTAGATGCAGGTCGGGCATGGGGGAGACCCAGAGATAGAGTGGATTTCAAAAATCAATAAGGTTGACATGATAGACTCACATCTATGGATGAGATTGGTCCCACAAACTGTTACATTTATCCCACACATTTCTAAATATTACATTAAGTGACATGTAACATTTCAGAAAGCTCCCATAAAAACCCAAAATGAGAGCTTCTTTTGAGAAAAATTCTGGAAACTCTGAGCCCGCGTTCTCTCACGGCAACCATCTACATGAGCTGAGGAGCAGACAACCCTCGAACAATTTGCCAGTCTCCACTTGGCCCTACACGGCTCTACAGACCCCTGAGTTTGCAACCTCCAGGTTCCCCATTCCTGAGTTTGGAATCTGGGCTAGAGGACAAAGCAGCGTTAGGGAGCAAGGAAAGGTGAGGGACAGGGCAGCAGCCATGTTGGGGGGGGGGCATTGAGAATGAGAGTCAAAAGTTCGGTATACCATACACAAACGTTGTGTGAGCACATGATTGCACAGTTTAGTATGACACCAGAATGTTCTGCCCAGTGTAAAAGACTGGTTGGGGCTTTGCCCTGACATCTGTAGACGTAAAGAACAAAAAAAAAAGGGGAGGTAGGCACTCCTCATAACAACATAACCAAGGAAAACATCAAGTGTCTTGTGTGTAAAATGAAAAGAAACTGACCCATGAATGACCTTGAGCATAATTTAAGCTTTTCTTTATGATTTGGTCATCTTTATGCACCTCGGACGCTGTGTACCATAGTGTACGATGCTTTCACACGTTCTTGAGAAATATTGGCAGAGATGTTTTAGATTCACTTTTAATTCTTCTGCTTTTATCCCTTCAATATACTTCTTTTACTTTTTTTATGGAGGTACAATCGACAGGCAACTTTATGTTAGTTTCAGGCGTACAACATAATGACTCAACATTTGTCTACGTTGTGAAGTGATCACCACAAGACGACTAGTTAACATCTGTCACCAGACATAACTACAGAATTTTTTTCTTGTGATGATAACTTGCATATTTTTTTAATTTTTTTACATTTTTTTTTTGAGAGAGAGAGAGAGCGCGCGCGCATGTGAGTGGGGGAGGGGAAGAGAGAGAGAAAGAGAGAGAGAAAGAGAATCTCAAGCAGGCTCCACACTCAGCACAAAGCCCTACACAGGGCTCAATCCCACGAACCCTGAGATCATGACCTCAGCCGAAATCAAGAGTCAGATGCTTTACCGACTGGGCCACCCAGGCGCCCCATACCTATATTTAATTGGGGAAAGAAAAGGAGTTCCCAACACCCGTGGTGCCAAGGGGGCACCAAAACAAACCAAAACAAAAAGCGAACTGTCACTGCTGGTAATGTGCATAAGCGTGGCCACCAAAGAGCTTCACTTTGTCACTGTTTATGATTTTAGCTCCAAATATCTACTCACACGGGATGTTTCCCCCAGTTTACAAGTGATCCAAGATACACGTATTTTTCTCAATAGCTAGAGAATTTATAATAAAAGCAACTTCGGAAGGTCCAATCTTATCTCCATTCTTAGTTCTATCCTGGCGTTACGGAAAAAATGTAAGTTGGTTCTTCCAGAAACGACCATTAATCTAGCAATAATTCTCACACTCTGTGATCTCAGGAGAACAGAAAGTGATGGTAACAAGGTCACTCTTCTTATACTGCACTGATGTCAACCGCCCCTTTCATACGGTCACTGATGCTACATGATTACTGCCCATTTCTTTAGCGCGTCCACCTACCTCTCTGCGCCTGTACACCTGTAACATACATACACAGACATGCTCACCGCTGTCAGTCACGTGTTTGCCCACATGTAAACTGAATCTAAATTCGAAGTCAGACTCTGCAATGTCTCAGCCCAATTTTTCTTTTCTTTTTCTATCCCTAATAGATGAGACGTATCAACTTCACCCTGATCTGAACTCATTATCTATAAACAACAGCCCCTCCCAAACCACATTCATACTTCTCTAGGAACGCTGCCCTTTTAGAGGTCTGATTAACTAGACAAACAGGAACTCCGGCCATATTTCCAACATGAAAAGTAGCCGTTTGTTTGAAATTATGTGTTTTTTCCTTCCTAGTGAAAACTGGATATAACTTATGATGACCAAGGCATAATCCCTCAAGGCAATAATTGAGAAACGTTTTTCTTATTCTGAAAAACCTCACTCTGAAATTTCTTCTTTTGAAAAATCTAGCCATCTTGAACACAGATATGCGTGCAGAAGTAAGCCAGGCATTATTGTGGAAAAATCCGGATTATTAAATCAGAAAGTATTCCCGACTTTGTATTCATGGAGCCAGCTGCTTGCTGAGGACTCACCACGCGTGTTTCTGCCCAGTAGTCATTGCTTCGCCCTTGCAATAATGCACACAAGAGAAAAAATCACTCTCGAATAAAATGGCAATCAGTCAAGAACAAGTAAGGCTTTAAGACAGATTTGAACTAAAGACACTAGACGTAAATCCACAAAAAGCCAACAATATCGAAATATGTGGATGCTGTCAAACACCCGTTTGAGACTGAGATTTCTCTTCAGTAAAAATAATAATAATAATAATAATAATAATAATAATAATAATAAAAGCGGGTATGGAAGCAGCAATTACGAAGGACCTGGCACTATTAACCCCATTAATCCCCACAGGAACGTCCCAGGGTAGATGCTATTACCGTCCCCATTTTACAGATGAGGTCAAGGGTAAGTAGCTCAACCAGGATTATCAACAGTCAGCGTCAGAACCGCACCTCGAACCCGACAAGTGAAACCCCGGGGTCACCCGCCCCCTGCACATCTGCTTTCACAAGCAAGAAAAATGAATCTTGTCTTTTCACCAGATGGCATGGCTTTTTGGAAGGACTTGGCAATATTAAACTATGGGAGGCATGTAGTACCTTTCTTTTTTTTTTAATTTTTTTTTTTCAACGTTTATTTATTTTTGGGACAGAGAGAGACAGAGCATGAACGGGGGAGGGGCAGAGAGAGAGGGAGACACAGAATCAGAAACAGGCTCCAGGCTCCCAGCCATCAGCCCAGAGCCCGACGCGGGGCTCGAACTCACGGACCGCGAGATCGTGACCTGGCTGAAGTCGGACGCTTAACCGACTGCGCCACCCAGGCGCCCCGTGTAGTACCTTTCTTAAAAACACTTCCGGTCTTATGTCCATGGCTTTAGATTTTGTGTTCAGGCAAGCTTTCCTCCTCTGGTATGTAAGCACGTGAGCTGAGTATCTAGGACAGGCCTTATCATCAGGCAAAAAGGACAGTCTTCCCTTCGGTGGAATGCAGGAGGTCCACTTTCCAAAAATATCTCTCCCAGCTACTGATCACACTGCCTAAAACTGCATCCCCAGAAAACGTGTGGAAATGGCCACACAGTGACAGTGTAATGTGAGCGTGTCTTCAACGTATGTTTTTCCATCCCAGTGATTCTGTAGCCAAGGGCATCGGGGGGATGATGGGACGCCGTTGCGGCAATGACAGGTCATGGGTGGTGTTTCAATCGCCACCCCCTCCCCCCCTGGTAAGGGGGGAATTTGCATCCCAGAGTGATGCAGGGGGCCAAGCGCATGACGCACAGCACTGAACAGACGACATCCACGGTATTAGGGGAAGGAGGGCATCGCCCACGCAGGGCACACAGGAGTTGCTCCTGGGAGCAGAGTGAACACGCAGAGGCTGTGGGAGGCTGGTTTTGTAGTAACAAGGGGGTGAGGTGGCTCTCCCTCCTCCCCCTGTAACAGGATGTGATGGGCTTATTTGAATATGTCCGTGGACTGGCGGGGAACAGAAGCCTGCCACGCGGAGACAAGCAGGGCCACGATGATGGCACTGACTGGCCCGTGCGCCTTGTCCATGGGAACAGAGAGGGGAGGGAAACATGTTGTCGGGCCCTTCCAGACAATCCCAATTTCCCCTAGATGTGGAGGCAACACATAATACTGGCCTTGATTTTAAACCTTACACCCCAGATGGACAAGTAGGGAGGGCGATGGAAGAAGGAGGAGAAAAAGTGGAGAGTTTAGGGCCTTGAAATGGCAAGACCAGGTGATTTGAAGAGTGGGCTGGAGGCAAACCTTAGGGAAGACCTCTCAATGGCTTTCCATTTGGACAGTGAAATAAAGTTTCCGTTTTAAACAAATATTTCCCGGTAGAAATGCATGAATCAGTGAGCAAATTTGAGGAAAACATAGAGTCAACAAGCCCAGGTGTCCTATGAACGCAGCAAAATGACGACGTTCATATGTGAGTGAGTGAAAGAACACTTTGAATCAGAGACGTTTTCAATCCATGTGTGTATGCAAACATATACATTTATTGCATCCGTGTATATCCTGATCAATCTCAAATCTCCTGAAGTCCAACAGGATAGCCTTTTGGAAAACAACTGAAAATACCTTAAAATGTCTGTTCTTTATTTTTTGTGGGCTACGCTGTTAATTCACAAAGATAGTACCAAGATCAAATCTCTGTTTCACAAAAGAATGCTTTTCCCTGAGAATCAGCATAGTAGATGATCAAACATATTCACTCTACGGTCACGTCTAGAAATGTAACAGTGTGGGAAAATAATAAGCTTTATTCCTCACGGTAAGGGGAAGTCTGTGGCTCAGGAGTCTGAGGCCCCGTCCAGAGATTAAAGAGCTCTTCCCCCAAAACTTTCTGTAACCCCTTCCTCTCGAGATTTCGGCCCCTCGTTCTTCTATTGGGTGACACCATCATCACGCGATTAGAAACATCCAGATAATCCCACCTTGGCGCCCACATTTCATCTCAGGACTTTGTCGGGTAAAGCCAGATGTACGGTGGTGAAAAGATTAGTCTGGATCAAGGGGGCCCAGCAACAGGCTTGCCCCTTGCTGTGAGGAACGCCCAGACTCTTGCCAAAGATAGAGCCGAGACTGGCAACAAAACCCAGCATTCAGAGAATTTGGCAAATTTCAACCAGTCTAGACAAGTAGGCAGTGTTAAGATGTATAGGATGGAATAAAAATAACAGGGACGTCTGTATAGGTACGAGGGGCAGGCGAATCTAGATAACCAGCGAAATTCAGAAATTCTGCAGACAGCCTCTGCAGAGATTTTAGGAAGCTGGTATAGGCTGCTGGCTGAGATCGTGCCCCTGGCCCTGGCCTCAACCACAGGACTCCCAGTCTGCGAGAGGACCGCCAAGATCTAGGTGGAGTCTCAAATCTGGAGGAGCACGGCTTCAGAAGGCATAGGTTCTGGAATATGCTGCTGATCCTCTACCCCAGTGGGTCCATGGGGGAACTCGGCCTCAGGACCAAGGCCACAGAGCAATTATTAACCTCAGTGTTGAGCTAAGGCTTCCTAAGCCCCCAGAGGGGACTGAGGTCGGGAAATAGCCCTCTATCCTGGAGGCAAATACGAATCTTAACGTGGAAGTGAAGCAATACTGTTGAACATTTCGCAATTTAAGCCTAGAAATCATTCAGATGTAGACAACAAAGCACAAAGCCTAGGAATATTTTTTTAAGTATCAGACTGGAAGAAATCAGATACATGCCTATGACATATATTTTCAGAGATAGACACTCTCCAACTGCAGAGAATAATGCTAATTATTTGAAGTCCTGTAAGACCTCGCTACTCAATGTGTGGAGCAAAGGCCAGCAGCATGGACGTCTCTTGGAATCTTTTTAGAAAATGCAGTGCCTTTGCCCCGGTCCAGACCTACTGAATCAGAATCTGCAATTTAACAAGAGCTCCAGGCAAATCATTCGCATATGAGGTTTGGGAAATATTCTGAGATATATACTAGTGTGTTTCTCTTTTCAGTATCCGATAACGAAAATTTAGGGGCACCTGGATGGCTTGGTCAGTTGAGTGTCTGACTCTTGATTTCAGCTCAGGTCATGATACCAGCGTTGTGGGATCAAGCCCCCAGTTGGGCTCTGCACTAAGCCCGAAGCCTGCTTAAGATTTCCCTCTCTCCCTCTACCCCTCCCTTGCTTTCACGCATGCACATGCCCTCTCTCCCTCTAAAATGAACTAAAAACAAATAATAATAATGAACATTTAGAAAATTACATTTCTTAGGCAGAAAATTCTCCATCAGAGTTACTGCAAGTTATCCTTAAATATACTTGTTAATTGGTGAAGTTAAATATGCTAAGAAACCACGCCCTATCTCCACCCTCCACCTCTACCATTTCAAAAAGGCAAAAAGTGTTTTATACTCAGCAAACCTATTATCAGAGACCCAAGGAATGGTACATGTTGCAAGAGTGCACGGGTTCCCACATGTTCAGGAAACCCCCAGAAGGTCTGGGCAGAAGTTGAAAGCTTGAGCATCTACGGCAAATGCATATATGGCCACGTGTATTGCTACATAAGTCAAAAAGTTTATTTATTATTTATTAGTTATTATTTATTTATTGTGAGAGAGAGAGAGAGAGAGAGAGAGAAAGCACGAGTAGGGGAGGGGCAGAGAGGGATGGAGAGAGAGAATCCCAAGCAGACTCTGTGCTGTCAGTGCAGAGCCTGACACAGGGCTCAATCTCATGAACCGCGAGCTCGTGACCTGAGTCGAAATCAAGAGTCAGACGCTTAACCGACTGAACCACCCAGGCACTCCAAAGATCTTCGATTTCTGACCTTGTCTACTGACTGAGAGCTCAGGTGGGTTATCAGCTTCTTCCTCATTTGATCTGCTAGTTCTCAGTTGGGATGCTCTTTTCTGGCCCCTGTCAGTTTTCGGGCATCTGCCCTATCTACAACTGTGGCCTCAGGACCTTGGCCTTCCCACATCCTCAGCGATAATGCAAGATTCTCTTCTAACACTTCCATAAATTCAAATTGTCTCCAGGAACAAGGCAGATATAAAAAAGGAGCTCAATTTCAAATTACCGTTAGGCTCCACTCATCAAAACTGTGACTCATAAGCAACATTTTGGCCTCCTCTTGCCTTTGAAAGTGGTGATGGGTTAGAGCCGGCATGAAATCTCTCATGAGCATGAATTTGCTCTTGCTTTAGAGAATCAGGAGATGGAAAAAATTGGAAGAGTTTGATTCGAGTACCAGGAGGCCCTTGTATGAGTGAACCTGAGCTATGGAGTATGGATGGTTAGGCAGCCAACAAAGTGGTGGCCTTAAAAAAAAAAAGTAACCAAGATTTCATCTAGCAACTGAAAGTTGTAGACCACTGATCTAGATGTTTCCTTGAAGACCGCTATTATAAGACAATATCAATCAAGCTAAGTAACATGACCAGCCAGAATTTTTCCTTAAACCAGATGCCAGATTAAATGAAGAAACTACCGACATGAGTGTTTTGTTACATGAAATAATCTATGTACTTTACAACCGTATACAGGTTGTTTTCACCGTATTAAAAAATTTGATCATTGAACACGCTGGAGTAGAATAGCAGGATTTTTTAGAATGCAACATAAGTGAAGCATCTTTTGGTATGACTTAGGTAAATGAAGAATAGTAAGGATTTTTTTTTCTAATTATGTCTAATTATGTCTAATTATTGACATATAATGGAGACATAGGTATTTGCTCAGGTATAGCATGCTAGTGCCTGCTATAACTGATGGCAATTGTGAACACATTTTTTTCCATTAAGGAAAAAAAGATAACATGGTTCATGAAAAGAAGATCTCTAAGAGAATCATGTGTGTTTCCACTGGAAGTTTACTAAATCACTATGCACATCATATAAAAAAAAAAGATAATATTTATGTTACTTTACTGTAGGGGCTTTGCCAGAATAAGCTTACTCTCTACTTAATAACTTTAAGGTATTAACTTTAACTTAATAACGTTATTGGACTGATTGTAGACTTGGTATGTAAACGCCTAGTGCCTTGTTTTAACAAATGACAAAGCTATCCAATAATTATTAGTTGTCTTTAGAGAGACCTAGAGAATTAGGTAAGAAAACACCAGCTCCTCTAACCAGCCTATAGCAGCTCACTCAACAACCTCCTATGAAGAAAAAGGCTGAAACTCAGATTCTGAAACAGATGTCAAATTTCCAGAACTCACGAAGAAACCAACAATTACTTGGTCCAAAGAATATTAAGCAAATAAAGGCCTTTCTTTTTGCTTTTGTTTTCTCCAAATTTAAACGGAAAACCAGTATTTTTGGCGAGATCGCTCTAAGGACATCGGTTCAATTACTACCCAATCCCATGTGAAGACTATTGGGGATCCACTGGAATCTGTTCAGAGATAGGGAGCTTAGTGATTCAATTCTACTGAACATCTCCATAAAATAATAATGCTTGGCTTGAATCTGTGATTCGCAGATGTTTTTCATTTATAATATTTGAATTAGGACAAGCATTTACATCCTTCCTTCTCCAAATGCGATTTATGTTTTAAATTCGTTAATAAGATAATAAATTACATTGCTACCAAATACAGGGTTGGCCATATTAATTGAGAGAGTCAAAACTGGCCAAGCATGACACCGTTTCAGTGGTTCCAGGACGATCTTCCCTAGTAATACTATCCTGTCCACCCAAAGTCACCTGACTCTCCCCCTAATAACTATTTCTCCTCTGCCTGACCATTCATCTGAAATGGGACAATTGAGAGTCATTTTTACTTAAAAACTTCGTCTCATTTTAAAAGGCAAATAGGTCTGAGAGAGGACGTTCGAAGTCATATTATGTAAATCATTTACATCTCAACAAATATTCCTAAGATGCTTACTAAGTGTGAGGCAACATTCAAAGCACTAGAGACAAGGAAAGGGGAAGGAATGTCCCTGCCCTCAAGTTACTCAGTCTAGTGGGGAAGAATCACATGCCCATGAGTCAATGTAATGTAAGTTGATGTTGGCTATGAAGGAGCTGTCTGCCAGAAACAAAGGGACCTCATGAGTTGTTACACTCCAGTCTTCTTGAGTCAGAAATGCTTCAGAATGACTGACAGCTGGAGACTAAGTAGAAACCTACAGACACTGAGTGATAGGGGGTGGTGAAGGCAAGAAACACACGGAGGCAGGGACTCTGAAGGCACAGAAATCTACGCACATCTAAGGACAGAGCGGTGAAAACAGGTGAATTTAAAGACGTCCAGTAAACCTGGAGTTTTGGGAACATTTTGAGAAATAGGAAGAGACATAATGGCACATTTTCTTTGATCCCTTACTAGGTTCCAGGTCCTGTGATTTAGATCCGTTATGTCACTTGATCTCGGTGACAATCCCATGAGTTATTATTCCCATTTTACAGATAAGGAGGATATAGCACTAAGAAGTTAAGTAGCTTTTCCAAGGTTGCTGTGCTCATAAAGTCTCAGAGGTCACTGAGCTCATAAAGTCTCAGAGACAAGCTTCAAACCTGGGGGTCTGCCAGCATCTTCTAAATGTAGGTTGCAAGAGAGGGAGGGTCGAGAAGCATGAAGTCATTGGAGGTCTTCAGAGAGATTGCAGGTGATCAGAACAGTGTGCCGAGCCCAGGTGCAAAGAAGTTCACCCACCTGTGCTTTATTTGAAGTCTAACCTACAAGATCAAGTCAAAGTGAGGGATAACTTAGAGAAAATGAAGCGCTTCCTCCTTTCTGCTCATTTGGGCAGCATCTACTTCCAAAAAGACACCACCCAGAGCTATTCAGGAGCAGAGTTAATCGCCTCCCTACCCGTGGCTTGGAAGGACTTCACCCCACGTCTTATGAAACAAAACCTATGGCCATTAGGGCCAGAACTCACTGTCCTCAAAGGGAATGGTAGAACCTAATCACTATCTCACATCTCCGGTCATCAGTCAACACCCAACTGTCAGCTATCATGGGCCCTCTCTTGCTTCAACACCATCACTCTCAGAATGCATTCTGCTTCCTTGCCCCAGACTTTGCTTGCCTTCCCCCCCACCTCCCAAACTCTGCCACTACATGCCCTGGAATCACAGCATCATAGCAAGAAAATTCCTTTTTACTCTCACCCCTCGTCTTGGGGCACCCCTTCCATGTCCTTGCCTTAACTGAAGCATCTGAGCACATGATATGGTATATCCACAGAATGAATGTGAAGACCAAAGCAGACTTAATCCATAACAGATAATTTTGCTTCCAAAGATAAATTGATCATAAAAATCAGGGGAAGGGGAAGGATGAAATTGCCCCAATCTTGACTGTCCCTTGTTCCAGAGGGAAATGCAAATCCTCGTGGTACATCCATTCAATGAGCACTTATGTACTAGGCACGGCACTAAACACGACCTTCAACTCTCACCACAAGCCCCTGAGACAGGAATATTCTCCGGGTCTCAGATGACCATTCCGAGACTCCAAAAAGTTAAATTTGTCCCCAGGTCACAGAGCCACCTGAGTATAGGGTTGGGACTCCGATGACTTCACCTGCCATGTCTTCCTGTTACATTTTGCTGCATAGTTTAGGTAGGACCGCCGGGCCAGAGCTTAAGACCCTAGACTTTTTAAGGAATAGAAGTATATCACGTATGTTCATGGAGTACATCATGAGCCAGTTTTTTCTAGGTCTTATTGAAAGTAGTCACAGCAACTCCATTGTTGTTATTATTTCCTTTTTTTTTTTCTTTTTTTCCCCAAGGAGGTAAGTAAGCCTCACGATGTCAAGGGCGTTACTCAAGATGAGAGTATAATCCACAAACCCCAGACTTTAACCCAGTGTCTTTACAATCATGTGACAATTACACTATCAAAGCGAAGCCCCAAAGAAGGGCTTTACAAAACTCTCCCTGTCCTTCCACCTTCCATCAGAACTGCTGAATCAAAGTCATGGCTGGCGGCCTGGGATGTTTGTATTTCAACATCCAAGAAGATATTACGTAGCCAGGTTGTATGGCATTTAGGAGCCACAGCCCTGCCCTCCGGGTCGGAGTTTCTGGTGGAGAGACATTCAAGATGCTCTTTTAATAAGCATTCTACATCAGAAACTATTTCGAGGGGCGCCTGGGTGGCGCAGTCGGTTAAGCGTCCGACTTCAGCCAGGTCACGATCTCGCACTCCGTGAGTTCGAGCCCCGCGTCAGGCTCTGGGCTGATGGCTCAGAGCCTGGAGCCTGTTTCCGATGCTGTGTCTCCCTCTCTCTCTGCCCCTCCCCCGTTCATGCTCTGTCTCTCTCTGTCCCAAAAATAAATAAATGTTGAAAAAAAAAAAATTAAAAAAAAAAAAAAAAAAAAACTATTTCGAATTATCTTGGATCCTGAACATAGCCTCCTATCCTTCCCGGATCCAGATAAATGGAGGCGGGGAGGAGATGAGTAAAAGACAGGTAAGTTCCAAGTAAACTGTCTTCCTGAACACATGGATAAGAAGGGTTATGCAGAGTCAGAAGGAAGTGTATTTAAGAACTACACACTTAAAGGAAGGTGGAGGGGGACAAAATGGGTGAAAGGGAGTAAGAGGTACAGGCTTCCCGTTTGGGAATGAATGAAGCACAAAAGAGAACTACACATTTAAGATGTACGTAATTTTTATAGTTCTGGTCCAGTATGAGCATTTATGTCAAGGGAAGGAAATAAGGAGGCAAAGAGGCAGGGAAGGAGCGAGGGAGGGAAGACGGGGACATCATCACTTTAGAATTTAATTAGCTGGGGAAAAAAAAAAAAAAGGTAGAAACCTTGACGGGAAAGACAAAATGCGGAGGAAACAGAATAAGGAAGAGAGGAAACAAAAGAGACAAAGTCATAATGAGGTTCGGACTAGCATCTGAAATGTAACCAGCTCTTTTTCTGATGTATTCTAATTAGCTTGTCTTCGACTTGCGTTATTTGGGGTTTTGTTGCTTTTACGGGTGTGTGTTTTATTTTGAAGACAGAGGCTTTGCTCTGAATGTCAAGGCAATTTCAGCTCCTGCAGGAGAAGGCAGCTGAATAGGTAGCAAGCAAAATATAGTCTCCATTATACTCAGCTGAAAAAAAAAAAAAAAAAGGAAAAGAAAAAGAAAGAAAGAAAAAGAACCCTCCGGGGAATTTGCATACTAGTCAGACTTTGGTGGCTGCAGTGGGTGGTTCCGGCTGAGAGGCAGCTCTATTCTTAGATGTCTGAGCAGGAGGATGGAACTCGGTCACTGCTGCTATAGGACCTTTAGTTAGTTCTTTTAATGGGGTACACCTGTCAGGTCAAATTTCCCCAAATTGCGTAAAAGACGATGGTAATCAGATCTGTCATCCTGTTTTTTTATGGTGAATCTCAAAACAGGGCTGTTTCTGTCGGTAAAGTACTAAAGCTGTGGCCTTTCCCTTTCCTTAATGAGTGTTTTTTTTTTTTTTAAGAAGGAAGAATTTTTTTTTTTTTATTTTCCTCCCCATTCTTTTTGCCAATAAAAGTTTATCACAAGTGAATATATTTTCCTCAAGGTAAAAAAATAAATAAATAAATAAGATGCCTTTTTCCTTTCAGTAACAACATGATGGGGCTGGCTTTCCGGTTGTGTGACCCTTAAATACAATCTAAGCAACATGAAGGATTAATTTATTCTGTCCTAAGGCAAGTCTTTGGTGCCTACTCCAGCACATTTTGTACTTCGATACATTTGTAGCTTAAAAGCCCCAAAGAGGGGTGCCTGGGTGGCCCAGGCGGTTGAGCATCTGACTTCGGCTCAGGTCATGATCTCACAGTTTGGGGGTTCGAGCCCCGTATCGGGCTCTGTGCTGACAGCTTGCTCGGAGCCTGCAGCCTCCTTCAGATTCTGTATCTCCTTCTCGCTCTCTGCCCCTCCCCCGCTCATGCTCTGTCTGTCTCTCAAAAATAAATAAATGTTAGAAAAATTAAAAAAAAAAAAAAAAAGCCCAAAAGACAGTGAGGCTTCCAATAATAAGCCTTTCCTACCAGGGATGGGAGCTCAGTCTTTAAAAAAAAAAATTTTAATTTATCAGAATATTTATGTGTTATAAAATAGATTTCTTTAGTTTTAAATTCTTTTAATGTTTATTTATTTATTTTTGAGGGAGACAGAGCACAAGTGGGGGAGGGACAGAGAGAGAGGGGGGCAGAATCCAAAGCAGGCTCCAGGCTCTGAGCTGGCAGCACAAAGCCCAACACAGGGTTCGAACCCATGAACTGTGAGATCATGACTTGAGCCGAAATCAGATGCTTAACTGACTGAGCCACCCAGGCTCCCCAAAAATAGATTTCTTTTTTATGTTTTCATTTACGTTTCTACACCCACGGCTTCAGGAAAGCCTGCAGCCTAACAGGCTTTGCTTTCATTATCTGGAACTCTGACTCAGAATTAGGAAAAGATGAGAAGTTCCCCAAACAGCACTTTTATTGAGGCCCCTTTACCCACACTCTCTTAAATCCTGGGCCATCTAAGCAAAAACATATGTGAAGAGAGCAAATGAGCACATTCTCTAAATGATTCTAAATGGGTGCCCAACGCTTCATCGTTTTGTCATTTGACAATTGAACACGTTGAATTAGCTCCTGGGGGAGCTAAAACAAAAGACTTGGATCCATTATATGAGGCCCAATTAATTTATAAATGAGTGATATTAAAAGCGAACTTTCCGGACTCAGAGAGCAGCTCAGGAGAAACATAAAACCGCCCTTTACAGGGAGAAAAATGAGGAACACGTGTGATATTTGGACCTTAAAAAATATGAAGGTCAAGTGTCCATGAGATGGAGATAGATGATATTGGTGTTTGATGGATTGTTTCAGTGTGCACAGTCACACTGAGTGTTCTTTTTAAAGATTCTAGTTGTTTTTCAAAAAGATACTCTGGGAATTTACTTATGTATATGAACAGAAGAATACAGATGGAGAAAGAAAATTACTCTTCATAAAATGAGGACTGAGAAAGACTCAGAAATGTATGAAAACAATGGTTTCGGAAGGTGGCTCAGTTGGTTGAAGGTCAGACTCGGGCTCAGGTCTTGATCTCCGGGTCTGTGAGTGCGAGCCCCGCGTCGGGCTCTGTGCTGACGGCTCAGAGCCTGGAGCCCGCTTCGGATTCTGTGTCTCCCTCTCTCTCTGCCCCTCCCCAACTCGTGCTCTGTCTCTGTCTTTCAAAAATAAATAAAGGTTAAAAAAATTTAAAAATACATAAAAAATAAAACAATGGTTTCTGGGACTTTGAGATTTCATACATTAATAAGAAAAATCTCTATCATTAAGAGGGCATGAAACATACAGGCTCAGGGTAAGGAATAGTTTTTGTTGTTATTGTGTTTTTAAACCAAAGGCATGTGTCTTCACGAAAAACTCCCTGCGTGGCCCTTTTCACTTTTCCATTAGCAGAGAGGGTAAAAGATAAAAATAAATCAATAATAATAATAATAATAACACCCTGGCTAAATAGCAGTGCCTGAACTAAATGCTTAAAATATTTACTTGGCAGGCCAAAAACAGTGTCAGCTATAAATGAAGCAAATCTTGTCTCCTTTTATGAGGATGCATATAAGAGCTCATGTGACTAATATCACAACTGGTTAGTGATAGCATTTTTTGGTATATTCTTAAAATTATCTTCTGAGCATTCAGCTTTCAATATTGAGGAAATTAGTTACAAAGTAACGATCAAAATTACCCCACGGTTACTCTCAAAAAGCAGAATAGAAATCAAAAGAATGAAGATTAACCTCATCAATTTTGAGACAAGTTCGTCACCAAAATAGTAAATTTTACAAACAGCAAATTTTTCCCCATAAAATCTGAGTCCCCACTTGACTCAAACCGGCTGTGTGCCACAGCCTTCTATCTGTAAAGGAGTGTCCCAAAGCCAACTCTGACAGTGGACATTAAGCGGTACGTTGGGTGAATCCTTCAATGAAGATAGGGTGTTTCATTATGCCTTGATGTTCCATGTGATGAAGATTAAGAATTTCGGATGCCCTATGAAAACAAACTTTGTGTAGCTGCTGGCACTTCCCAACTTACCCAATTCAGGCAGCTGAATGTCTAGATCTTGCCAGCACCCAAGTTGACCACCAATTCCCTGTTGTACGCTAGACCCTGGGTCTTGACCCCACTGAAAGATAGGGGACTGTCCAAGAATGGGGAATGGTGTTCCTGTATCATGACCATGTGTGACCTCTGCCTCAATGGGCAGTCCCAGGCTGAAGACGGTCTTCTAGGGCTGAGGCCAGGTAGGGCCACTCCGGGATGCCTGGTGCTCCCCAGCTCTTGGGATTTGGCTCCATTCCCATCAGGCAGAGTCAGTGTCAGCTACTAAATAGGACCTTCAGGGTGGAGGGACATAGCTGGTAACCTCGGACTAGTTCATTTTGGTTCCTGTGTTTCCTCTTTGCAGTATGCACATAGGTCCCCAACAGGTATTAGACCCTGGAACCCTTCGTTCTTCAGAGGAGATGCTGTACTCATGGGAGCTAGCGGGCCAAGTAGGTGGTGAGGTCCGAACAGTGCTGACTTGACTGCAAAGCACAGCCTGGGTATTGCATTCCCTTCATTTTATATTGTTCACGAGGAGGGAACAATCTAGGTTAATCCAAATTTAACATGGATTGCCCAATTGTTCCCTTCCTGGCTGGGCCAAATACTCCCACACATATGACACTTTCTGCTGAATATCTGATTTCAGACTACATCTTAGGTTTTCTTAAGAATGGTAAAATTTGATGTCATGAGCCATAGTTAGGTTAAAAGTCGGATTTAAATATTTTGGTGAGCACATTCATGATGGTCTTTAATTGCCTGAACACAGTTTGAGTAGAGTCAGAAAAGAGGGAAAAAAATGCATACTTGGTTCAGATTTTAATTCTTCTATACGTTACCCAACACATCTAAGTGTAAGAAAACTGAGAAAAAATGTGTCCTTAGTTTCACTTATCCCTGAACAGTGATTTACTGTAATAAACACTAATTCAGGAGGCTGATTTGATTATTCTAATCACCAAAAAAACCTAGCGAATTTTTTAATTAAAAAAGGGGATGAAAAGACAGTGAATATATAACATATTGCTTCCACCGATGACATTTATCTGTAAGAAATGCACAGTATTTAATATTAGTAACCATATAAATGTCCCCCAAGGTTCACTGAATCTGTGATCTCCCCACCACCCCCTACCAACCTGCCCCCAAGCTATTTTATATATGCTTGGACACCTTGTAACAACCTGGGCATTCCTCTGCTTTTTTTTCCTACCTAAAAGAGTTGCTTGGTGGTTAAGGTGTTTACGTCTTTCTTGTATGCTGTGCTCTCAAGCATTAAGAATTCAAATTCATTTCACTATAGAAACAAGAACCAAAAGTCCCCAAAGGCGATCATAGGCATGAATTGAACCCAAGAGGTATAATATTTGCCCAGTATTCGGTTTCACCATTTCTTCTTCCAGAATTATCCTCTGACAACATCTTAGGTGTGGTACACACGACAGATCACTCAGAAGTTAACTGGGGCCAATTTCTTTAACCCGCAGGGACAGCACCAGGTTCGTCTGTATCTGCTGTATCACTTAAGTCTCTTTGAGAATTAATAATCCCAGTGTACTGGCCCTTCACAAGTCCCATAGAAATTTTTCTATGGTAGGGTGTGAAATCATATTTGTAACTCTGATTAATTACCACCCAATGCCACTTCTTGCCAAAACCTGTTGTTTAACTGATTCAGTCATGAGAAATCTTTTTGTGGCTAGGGTTAAGTTCATTTTTAAGGGTTTTACATCTGAGATTTAGCTTCTAGAATCAGTTGGAAAAGACCCAAATTACTACCAAGAGATTCAAGAGACAATTCCTTATTTTCTTGTGTTACAGATGGATGAGCACACTCTAAAAGTCACTGCTTCTGCCAGTTCTCCAAGCCTTTCCCCATCTACAGAATATATGGAATCAGAGCAAGCTTTGGGGGAGAAATCAAGGATGAAGTTGACGTCACATACGTTGGTGGGTATCTATCCATCCTATAACATTATTACCAGGCATATACACAAATTACTAAATATTTCCGAAGTGACAAGGGTCTTTCCTTAGAGATCATAAAGCCTTCACTCTCTTGTAGGTAACACAGGGAGATCTGGAGGTTAAGAGACTGAAAAGTCATACAAGACATTAGCGGCAAAACCAACAGAGGAATCCGGTCACCATGAACTCCTGTTCCACACTTGGCTTTCACAGAGCTGCTATCTCACTGCCTCCTCACAGCCCTTGGGTCCTCTGTCCAGGCTTTGTCATGAATACGATAAGTAAAGGGCTAAAATAATATGATCATCAGTGTTTTCACAACGTACATAATATGTGATATTTTTCCATAGGATATGGAATTCTCTTTCCCAGCCTTCTAATTCTCTTTCCCAGCCTTCAAGATCAACTCTGCTTACTGCTTCTTGTTTTATTCAAAAATACTTGTTCTGGGGGCACCTGGGTGGCTCTGTCAGTTGACTGTCCATCCCTTGATTTGGGCTCAGGTCACGATCTCATGGTTTGTGGGATGGAGCCCTGAGTCGTGCTCTGCGCTGACAGCGTGGAGTCTGCTTGGGATTCTGTCTCTCCCTCCCTCTCCGCCCCTCCCCTGCTCATGCTCTGTCTCTCAAAATAAATAAACTTAATATATATATATTGATAAATAAACTTAATAAACTTTATATGTATATATATATATATACATTTGTTCTAAGTAAATTAATAACACCCCATGTTATAAGGTATATATCCAGAGTCACTTTTTAGTTTAGCCTCTCCAAGATAATTTAGTGACACTGATCCACCAGCTAATTTTTTAAACAGATAATGTTCGCCAAAGTGAGAACATACCGCTTTATACTTCTATCCAAATACCTCCAGGAAAATGCCCAAGAGAGCGCTCTATTCTCTACTGAGGTAATAACCAAGGAGGAAGGGGCCATAAAAGAAAACCAATAGTCCTCATTACTTCTTTTTAATTGTTTAACTTTATTACTGTTGCACCATTTATACAATTACATATAATTTCAATGCATCCATTGTACATTTTTTTTGTTTTTTTTTATTTTTATTTTTTTTTTCCATTTTCCAATGAGCGGTGTGTTGGTGCCTGTGACACAGAATGGAAGAGAAACCAGAACTGCAATGAACGCAGACTTTTTTTTTTTTTTTTTTTCATTTCCACTGACCAATAAACAGAACTACAGGTGCACCCAACCACGGACATGCATTAACTCGTCATGAGAAATCTAGGGAGGCTAAGTAGGATGAGAGAATGTTTGTTACTCCCAAAAATACCTGGGGAGGAAGAATGGAGTCTTGGCATCGAGATACGTGTGGACAGGCTAAGAGGGCTGTCTGAAAGTTGGCATTCATCCACAACATTAAAAAAATATCAAAATAAGAAAAGCTGTAAATTAAAAAGAAAAACACAGAAAATACTGCTTTCCGAAAGATCTGATTGCCTTGGCCTAGGCCCTGTGGGCAGAATCAAACGCATCACTCCCAACCCCCTTGCAGAAGACAAGATATTCGGATCTTAGCGGCGGAGTGCCTGTGACAGCAGTTCAGGTACAAAAATTGTACTGTACTTTCAGACATTGATCTTTAAAATCCAGGACTGATTGGTAAAGTTGACTGAAGGTATATTAGATATTTCCCCACAAAAATACTATTTGGATTCTCCCCACCCCCTCCCTCCCTCGATGGGACAACATCCTTTTTTTTTTTTTTCCTTTAATCTTGGGCAATACATATCATTACTTCGGATTTGAAACGAGTTAGTATAGGAGAGAGAGAGAGAGAGAGACAGAGAGAGAGAGAGACACAGAGAGAGAGAGACAGGCGGTGGAAGCAGACTCGGTTTCCATAGGCTGTCCTTGTTACTCCTTGACTGCTACGGTTTGCTCAGAGCTGGCGGGCGCCTCGGCCGCCTTGACCTCGTCCGCGGGGGCTGCGGGGGCCTGGGCCTTGGCCGTGGAACTGGGTGCTTCCGTGGCTGCGGGGCTCTCCTTGGACGACGGCGCAGCCTCGGTGCTGCTGGGTTTTGAGTCTGAAGCCGGGGCCCCGTCACTTTTCGTCTCCTGCGCGGCAGGAGCTGCGGGAGCCTCAGTCTTGGTGGGTTCCCCGGCCTCCTTGCCCTTGTCGTCGGCCTTGGCCTCCGCGGGTGCCTCGGGCTCCGCGGCCTTGGGGGCGTCGCCGGCCGCGGCCACGGCCGCGGGCTCGGGCTCGGCGGCCTTCGGGGGCTCAGGCTTGCCCTCGGCCGCCGCCTCCGTCTGCTCGGGCTCCGCCTTCGGGGCGTCTTCCTTGGCCGCGGCCGTGTCTTTGTCGCCTTCCTTGTCTTCGGGCTTGCCGGCCGCGTCCTGGCCATCCTTGTCCGGCTTCTCCTCCTTGCCCTCCTTCACCTCTGTGGTCTCGGCGGCCGCCTGGGCCTCATTCTCCTTCGGGGTTCCCTCCTCTTCGGTGCCTGCACCCTCGGCCTTCTTGTCTTTGTCCTTGGCCTTCTCATCATTCACATTGTACCCCTTCTTCTTCTTGCTCAGCTTGCCTCCCATCTTGGAGTTCTGTAACACAGCACAACACGACACAACACAGAAGCGTTACTGGTGGCTCCTGAGGGAATGGCTTTGCGCACCTCCCCACCCCTGACCTGGCAGGCTGAAATCCTAACCCCGCGCCCTGAGACGATGGCACTAGGAGGTGGGGCCTCTGGGAGGCGATTAGGACCTGAAGGTGGGGCCCTCGCGGGTGGGACTGCAGACGGGACCCCCACGTGGCTCCCCAGCCTTTTCCCCACGTGAGGAGCAGCCAGGGGACCAATCACGACCAGTCAGAAGCGGGCTTTCCCTTCAACACACCTGCCTGCACCCCCACCTGGGACTTCCCAGCCTGCACAACTCTGAGAAAGAACCTTCTATTTACGAGCCACCGGGTCTGACTGTTCAGCAGACAGCATGGACCAAGATGCTTCTCAGTAGGAAAACTAAAAGAAGCTTCCGTTTACAAAGGAAACAGCTCCGGACGCTACTGAACTGTGCACTTTATTCCTTCTTAAGTTTATTTATTTATTTTGAGAGAGACAGTGAGAGCGTGAACAGTGGAGGGGCAGAGAGAGAGGGAGAGGGAAAATCCCTCGCGGTCAGGGCAGAGCCCAGCCCCGTCTGGAGCTCACCCACAAACCATGAGATCGTGACCTGAGCCAGATGAAAAGTCCCACACTTAACCGCCTGACCCCCCCCCCCCCCGCAAGCGCCCCAGAACTGTACCCTTTAAGACAGGTTACTGCAGTCAATTTCATATTTTGCCACAGTTAAAAATGACAAAAAAGTGAATCTGAAAAAGAGCCCAGTTAGAGAGCATCTGGTTGCAGCAAGTAGAGGAAATAATAAACTGAGATCAAAGAATCCGTGATGAAACGCTAAGCGTGTCCATCGAAAAGAGAAGCGGCGCAGTATTTGTTTCTTGTCTGCTTTCCGACGTCCAACGCAAACACTAGTGCACGTTTGTGTACAAAATGGGAGAGGCGGCCAATTTATCTTATTTTAATTTCTTTCTAACGTGTATTCATCATTGAGACACAGAGAGACACAGAATCGGAAGCAGGCTCCAGGCTCTGAGCTGGCAGCACAGAGCCGGACCTGGGGCTCGACCTCCAGCTCACAAACCGGGAGATCGTGACCTGAGCCGAAGTCGGACCCTTAACCGACTGAACCACCCGGGCGCCCCCAGAGGCAGCCGTTTTAGATCCATAGTGCAGCCCGGAAGAGGCTCCATAATCTTAGAATACTTGCCAGAGAAATGGCACAGCTGTAATCAAGCACAAATGACAAATTCCTAGAAAAGAATCTCAAACTACCAACTCTTCCCCAACTTCGCTATTCAGCTATATGCTCATATCGGCACACACATCTCCAAAGACAAGTAGCATGTGGCCTTTCTGGTTATAGAGCCAGACCGGTTAAAGGAAAACTATACCACCCAAGAAATGAAAAGCCTACGTAGTGTCTCTAATTATATTTGCTTTGTCAGTTGTTCCAGACTTGTATTCATTGCTTTTCCAGGTATTTTTGGCTTACATACTTCCATAGCAATATGAAAATGGCCTTCATTATCAATTATCATAATCGATAACCTGATTAGAATTCCAACTAACTCAATGGTCATTAACAGGCTTTTTCACTCCGAGTGAAGTCCCCAACTTCCTAGAGGCTTTTGATTCTGGCCTCAGAAACTGTGATTGTATTTGAACCCTCAATTTTTCTTCCATAGTACGAAAGCAAATCCAAATAAATAATAAATTATAGGGGCGCCTGGGTGGCGCAGTCGGTTAAGCGTCCGACTTCAGCCAGGTCACGATCTCGCGGTCCGTGAGTTCGAGCCCCGCGTCAGGCTCTGGGCTGATGGCTCGGAGCCTGGAGCCTGTTTCCAATTCTGTGTCTCCCTCTCTCTCTGCCCCTCCCCCGTTCATGGTCTGTCTCTCTCTGTCCCAAAAATAAATAAAAACGTTGAGAAAAATAAATGAATAAATAAATAAATAAATTATAAATTTATAAATAAATTCAGTCTAGAACCATTGCCAGAAATAAGCAGGCATGCTATTTTTTTCCAAGTGCATGTTTATGCCATCATATATCAGTGGGAACCCACTGACCTGTTGCTCTTTAGAGGAAATTTGGTTGCTTTTCCTTGATGAAGCATGGAGCAGATTGAATGTCCATGCATTCTTCAGTCCTCACCATTAAGGAAAGTCCAGGAGAGAGAAGGCCTTGCCCTGGGCACCAGCGGAGGCAGAATTAGAACGTTCTTGTTGCCCAGTCACCTTTTTTTTTTTGTCATTGATGTCATCCATTTAGAACAGAAAAATTTATTCCTTACACTTCTTGGAATCGTAATTCATGACCGTGAAATAATCTACATTTATCTTATTTAAAAGCAGGGTGTTGGGTAGGAGAGTGCTATGCTTTGGTCAAAATTCGTCTCTGCTCATTTCCACTCTATATGTGAATTCCCTGGCTGGAATGCATTTAATGGCTGAAGGAGGAAAAAAGGAATAAGCTGAAAGATGACTAAAATAATGTTCCTAGTCTGAAGGAAGGCCTTTATTATGTTATGAAAGAAAGAATTTATCTTATGTAGCTTTAAAAAAAAAAAAAATGGCTTTTGGTCATGATCCACTTCGGATATCCAATGGACTCTATTTGACTTAATTTTTGGTTATTTCTCCCTCAGAAGTGGGGGCAAACATATAGGGTAAAAATACAATTAAACCCACTCTAATCTCCTAAACAACCACAAAGCAATAAGTGAAAACATAAAGAGATAAGTTGGACCAGTGTCTTAAGTTGTCGTTTACAACTCTTTCATTGAGTTCTCAATTAGCCAATATGCAGGAATGTCAAAATAATTTCAGCTCTGCTATTTCAAGATATATTCTGGTTCATGAGGTTAGAGCTAAGAAACAGAAAACCTGACAGGCCTGCCTTTTCTATATATTCTCCAATTCTATCATAGAAACCTATACGCCAATTTAGAAGTCACAGAATAGAAGACAAAGTGTAAATGTGGTGTGCATTCTGCCCATAACATAGGGGTGCCTCTTTTTGACATACACAGCATGAAATTCTATATAGCTATCCCCAGAGGCTTAAAGCTATGTTGGTCTACAAACCTAAAATCTGTGTTACTAAAATTGGTTTTCTGAAACACAGGGCCACTTTCTATTCTTTAAACCCAGCTGTGATTCATTTCTGGGCAGGAAATGAATGTACATAATCAAGTTGTAAGAAAGTCTCCAACCCTATTTGTTTTTTCAAACACAAAGTTAATAAATGCCCCTACATTTGGCTAATTTTCTTACATTAGTTATAGTGGGGTATCAGAGGGAGGCTTATAGAATCCACCAGAACCCTGGAAAAGCAGGGAAGTCTGGTTATTTCCCAAGACCACAGGGGTGAAAACCTTGCATATACCGAGGGGTAAATTAAAATTACAATTTAAAATCTGGGGCGCCTGGGTGGAGCAGTCGGTTAAGCGTCCGACTTCAGCCAGGTCACGATCTCGCGGTCCGGGAGTTCGAGCCCCGCGTCAGGCTCTGGGCTGATGGCTCGGAGCCTGGAGCCTGTTTCCGATTCTGTGTCTCCCTCTCTCTCTGCCCCTCCCCCGTTCATGCTCTGTCTCTCTCTGTCCCAAAAATAAATAAAAAACGTTGAAAAAAAAATTTAAAATCTAACGGTTTCCTGCGTGTCGAGCACAATCCTAATCCTAAACACATTACGAGATTATTTTATTTAACCTTCTCAATAGTACCACAATGTAGTAAGTATACCGTTAGCATCCTCTTACCCATATGGAAATTCTAACTAACGGAGGTCATGGGGCAGGACTAGAAGCAAAAGCCAAATCCAGCATGTAAGGTGAGAAGGCACCATCCAAGAGGTCAGAGGGAAGTTCATGAGCAAGCTTCCCACAGGACAGAGCTCATCTCAGGAATGTTACCCTCCCTGGGTCACAAGGTTGTTGCCGACGTGGGGTGACTCAGAACTCAAGATGTTGTCAAGATAATGATGAAATTCTGAACTTCAGATACCCTCTGCCCATAAACTTTTCATCACCCCATTTGTCAGTGGGGCTTTGTATCAGTATCCTTAAAAAAAATAAGGAGAGCAGTGGGTATGCGTTTTAATTACTTGTCTCATAGTTTTACTTCTAATTTTGAGAGAAATCAGTTGGTGTAGCAAGTTGTGAGTTGAAACATCTAAGTTAAAAAAAAAAAAAAGCAGTTAAAATAAAAAATCAGCAGCAAATAATCCCCCCTGGAAATGATTTAAACCTCAATCTGAGCTACAGTGAAGGCTAAGCCTACCTTCGCATTTCTCCACATCTGGAACATTCCTAGCCATTAAAAACTCAGACCAATGCTGATGCACTGAACTGACCTCATAGTGTGGATACAATAACCAGACACTTAAGTTGATCTCTTACCAGAGTTGTCCTTTAAAATTACAAGACAATTCGATGTCACCGGGGCCAAAACTACACACTAACGGCTTCCACGTGGCGTAGAAAATAACTAGCGGTCAACAACAACCGAAGAGACTGCACTGTGTTAAATCTGGAAAATCCTGTACAAGAATTATTTCACGGAGTGCCCGAATGTTGCGTCATGGGTGACTCCTAAGATGTTGCTAATGAATCCCAACTCCTCAGCACACCTGCCCTGAATCCTTGCAAGTCACTTAACCTCATTGTCCTTCCATTTCCTCTATAGAAAAAAAAAAAAAAAATGTCAACCTTAGGGGAATTTCGTGCGAGGCATCGGTATAACGTTTGACATTTCATGGGCCTGCAAGAAACGTTAAATTCCCCTCCCCGTCATTTAATTTTGCGATTCCTAGCTAGGTCTGTGCTTGTAAACCCCACGAGAACAGTAGAACACGGGCTCCACACACACAGGCACAGTAATCAAAAGACGATTTAACAATATTTTGAAATGTCACCAAGAAGATTTTTGGTATGTGAGTTTCAAGCTTGCTCTTGCCGACCCGGTGGATGCGGAAAAGAAGTTGGTACACCTATCTGTTGTCATCATGTTGCTGAGAGTAAATTTGTCTACTCTTTGGATGTGAATGTTCTATGCACTTAAGATTCTCAAGAGGTTACAAGTCTTTTTAAAAACATCAACAGTCTGTGATAGCAAGAAATTATTTTCTAGACAGAAGTAAAAATTATAGAGCGGTCACCAAATCTAATGCCTCCTAATTTGAGCTGAGTACCAGAGCGACCACGGAAGAAATATTATTTCATCTTCCTACCATCTCTTCATCATTTGTTCCAAGGAAACAAGGGAAAATTCCGTTTCAGTCATCGGGATGAAGGCAGAACCCAAATTCTGCAGTTAAAATTCATTTATTGCCTATAATACACGTGGAAGGCCAAAAACTTGATCGACGCCTTAGCGCAGCTAATAAGCTAAACAAATTGCTTAGGAGGGACGGTCACACTGTCAAATGCCCCCTTTTTTCCCAGCATTCTGTGGAGGACTTTTTTTCTTTTACCAAGTACCAACACGTTCATACTTTTAAGGTCCTAACATGGTATTTTAAATCTCCCACAGCTGTCCTGTGACTTACTCCCCCAATAAAAGCAAACCTCTCTCTAGTTAATTAATCCCACGTGGCTATAAACAAATATTCCAGAGAATTCAAGTTCTGCTTGTTGGTGAAAAGAGGAGAGAAAGGGTCACTCTAGCACGGTTCGCTGATCAAAGCGACTGACACGTTTCTTTGTTGGCAGCTAATGACTTTTCCTAATAAATGACCGTGTATACTCATGAACTTTCATGAAAATTCCAAAGGTGTGTTTCTCTAACGTCTTCAAGCGGATGAAGGCACGTGAAAGAAGAACTCCCTAGGTAGGTAGGCAAGGTAAGATGATGGGTTCAGGCCTCAGAAATAGGTACATGAAGTAAAGTAATAAATGGCCTAAAAATTAGATTTTAATTCTTTCTCCAAACATCCTATTGAATCTTGAAGCTGACAAGTCCTTTTTTTATATAAAACAAAATCCTGCTTACAAGCTCATGTTCAACTATGAAGCTGAAGACTATATGTATCTATAAAGAAAAGAAATGTGACCCCATATATCGCCACTATAGCAAACCTTAAAAAAATGACTCTGACTCTTGACAGCTTAAATTTTACATAAAAAAAAAAATTGTTTGGGGGATTAAGGGCAAGAAATAATTTGAAAGGTTATGTTGTAGTCAACATACTCTAATAGAGATGATCTCCCCTACAAGGTTCTCCCAAGTCTTTGTTCCTTTCACTCCAGAGAGCCTATCAGGGAACATGGAAGATGCTTCTTAGCCATTCAAATCACCTAAGTCATGTTTATTTTGTACACACAACCCTCAGGGGACACGGGGTCAAAATCACCTCTGTACAGAGCTGAATTATCACTTAATTTCATTAAGTAACAATTCTTACAAACGCTAATATGATCAGCACATCCAGAACTTTCCTGATGGGCACTTACATTTTTTTCTTACCTTAAAACAAACCAATCTACCATCAGCATAGCCTCCTAGCCTCCTGAATTAAAATCTGGTCTTTCATTTTGAGACAATGAAGGCAGAAGGGCCGAGGACAAAATGTCACTTAGAAAAAGGTTAAGTAAATTATAAATCTTTTAAGACACGTCAAAAACAAGCCCCCTCGCACTCAGTATGAAAGTTTGCTAAAAATGGCAAGCATGCAGAGTGCTGGTCCCAGCTGTCAATAATTTGCTTAAGAATCTGAGCAAATCACCTTCCCCTCTGGGTCTCAAATTTCCTATTCAGTAAAATGAAGATATTGAAAGTTCATGCTCTTGGTGGGAAAGGTGGAAATGTGTGCATATATTTTAATGAAGGCTTAATGACACTAACAAAATGCTATGTGTGTGAAAAATGGGTTACGATCAGTGCTATGGTCGGAATGCTTGTGTCCTCCCCCAAACTCATAAGGTGAAAGCTCATCTCTGAGGTGACAGTATTAGGAAGCAGGACCTTTGGGAGGTCCTGGGCATGGAGCCTTCATGAATGGGATAGGTGCCCTTATAAGAGACCCCACAGAGCGCTTCAGCCCCTCCCACCATGTGAGGACAGAGGAAGAAGTCGGCACTAGGCCCCAGAGCCCAATTATGCTACACCCTGACCTTGGAATTTTATTGCCTCCAGAGCCGTGAGAAATAAATTCCTGTTGTTTATAAGTCACCCAGTCTATGATACTTTCTTATAGCAGCTTGAACAGATGAAAGCCATCAGTAAAGCTCTATATTCCTGCTGATTATTGTCATAAAAACTTACACACCACCTTGCACCCTGAAGATTGACATCCAGCTGGTTTCCTGCTATAGTTGGATTTCTTTGTAGATATAATTAATGTACAATAAATGTTCAGTACCTTCAACACACGTGAAACGTGTTAAAAGTTAGAAATAAAAACTTACAAAACAACATCCAAGTATTGACCAAAAAACATTTTCGGAGGTTTTCAATTACACTTAGGATATGTTTTCAGAATAATGCATCAGCTCCGTAAGTAATGAGTGGGGGCAAAACTGAACCCTGAAAACACTTCAGATGAAGACGTAACTGTCAGAAAAATTACGCTTCGTTAGTTTTGCTCATGCAGAACTATTTCATCGCGTTGTGTTTATAGAAGACGCTCAGTTGTTTCCCTTGACCTACTTTTGATGGGTCATCTACCAACCCTTGGTGGTCCTGCTGGCCAAGACGTGCCCTATGCCGAACTCTAAGAAGCACTTTCTAGAAACAATCAAATGCTAACCATCTCCCCTTTTATGCAATGCTAAAAATATTTTAAAACTATCTTTTCAATAGAATTTAAGTCAATCTATGGAAGATCCATCACAGGCTCCTGAAGCTAACATGACTTGCAGTTGAGTGTTGGTTGAGGAAAACCATGTGGGAAGACTTCTTAGGTTCAATTTGCTAGAACAATATATCCACCTAAAACTCAAAAGCAAAAGTCAATAGTGACATAAAATGATTACTAAGCCTCAGAAGCCAAATTAAAACAATTTCCTTGTCCCATCCTATATCCTGTGAGAATCATTTAAATATATAAGTCAAGGGCTCCTGGCTGGCTCAGTTGGTAGAGCATGAGACTCTTGATCTCAGGGTCTTGAGTTCAAGTCCCATGATGGGTATAGAGTTTACTTAAATAAATTATATATATATAATATATATGTATATATCATATACATATATAATAATATATTATGTATATTAAATTTATATAAACATACATATATATATTTAAATTCAGTTAGTTATGGAAGACTATTTAAGTAACCAGTTTCCTGCATATAAAAAAAAGCATTTATAAAACAGAAATTTGCACCAGGTGGAAATTATTCTCTTGCCACCACCATGGGGAAAAAAGTAACTTGAATTTTATGGAAAAGGGTAGAATTCTTGAGACAGAATAAATATTAAGATAGTCCAGTACCACAAAAGTGGTCTGAATATTGCTAAAGTTGAAGGTTGTAGCTGAGGACTCATTCTCTTTTCCTTCAGACTTGAGAAGTCTGAAGAGCTTAACACACAAACACTTACAATCACTTACACCACTTAATTTGGGTAGAACCATTTTTGTTTTGTGCTTGAGCACAGAAATATGGGATATTTCTTTCAAGGAAAAAAAATTCAATTTGTTTATAAAGGTCTGTATTTTTTCTGAATTTTCTTATGTGTTCAGAACCTC
This sequence comes from Puma concolor, assembly GCF_028749965.1. Lineage (NCBI taxonomy): Eukaryota > Metazoa > Chordata > Mammalia > Carnivora > Felidae > Puma > Puma concolor. Next base: position 14,179,765 of record NC_141667.1, on the reverse strand, counting down.
ATTAAACAGTTTTATCTAAGAAATCTCTCATGAATTTTTTATTTTTTTAATGTTTTTATTATTTTATTTTATTTTTTGAGACAGAGAGAGACAGAGCATGCGCAGGGGAGGGGCAGAGCGAGAGGGAGACAGAGAATCAGAAGCAGGCTCCAGGCTCTGAGCTGTCAGCACGGAGCCTGACACGGGGCTCGAACTCACGGACCATGAGATCATGAGCCGAAGTCGGACGCTTAACCGACTGAGCCACCCAGGCGCCCCAGGTGTTGGTTTGTTTTGTTTTGTTTTTTCAATCAAGCAGGAATTCATTTCTACATTTATTGTCAGGGACAAATTACACAAAACAAAATTAGGACGCATCAACTTTTTACAAAGCTACAGAAAGCAACATTTTACAAGACTTTGTTGGGAGTTTGTAAGTTGAGAAAGAGTTCAGGCCAGTTACAGGTTTTAAATGCCAACTTTGCTTTGGGAGGTCATGGTCAGCACGAGGTCATGGTGACTTGAAAACAGTAAGGGCAAAGATTCACTATGTTCACATAAAAGAGAGAGCAAGGGCAAGAGTGAGGAGAATGAGATCAATGAGAGGAAGTTTCTTATTTTGAATCAAGTCTCTCCACCCTCGCTATACCACTTCTTCTGAAAATCTACTCCTCCATCCGATCCAATCTTTATCTGCGTCTTTTTTACTCATGGAAACTGCAGCCAGCTTTTCTTTTCTTTTTTTTTTTTTTTTAACATTTTATTTTTTATTTTTTTATTTTTTTAACGTTTATTTATTTTTGAGACAGAGAGAGACAGAGCGTGAACGGGGGAGGGTCACAGAGAGAGGGAGACACAGAATCTGAAACAGGCTCCAGGCTCTGAGCTGTCAGCACAGAGCCCGATGCGGGGCTCAAACCCACGGACCGTGAGATCATGACCTGAGCCGAAGTCGGACGCTTAACCGACCGAGCCACCCAGGCGCCCCATGCAGCCAGCTTTTCTAGCAAGATGCCTTCCGGGCACCCAAGAATGAGAGTATCTAGCTGTGTAAGGTTTCTACCTGGACTCCACGGTGAGTGGCATTTTGAATCAGGGAGCCCATGAAAATCGTTTCTCTGTTCTCCAGTGCTCAGAAAGGGGCTCAGTTTGGGTGCGTGGAGCCCTTGAGCTGACTTGCTGCTCAGTCCTCTCCATAGACAGAAGACATTCTCCCTCTTCTAGAACTGAGGCTCTCAAATCCTCTGGCTCCTACCACGCGAAAACACAGGCCCTGACCCCCTGCCTTTGGTTTTAGTAAAAAAAAAAAAAAAAACTAGCAATGTTTTAAAACATAGGAAGGCACAGCCCTAGTTACCTGGATAGAATCTAATCGATATTTTCGCCTTTATGGAAGTTGTTCCTATAGTCACCGTAGGGTTTCTGGGAGCTCTCATTTACCCTTTCCTTTCTTCAGACCCTGAAATAAAACACTTACTAAAGAGTCTGGTTGGGTGCAGATGAGAGAGGAAAGGAGAAATGTTGGATCAAAAGGGGTTCTGAGTAAGAGAAGCAAAGAAGCACTGTCATGACCGACTCTGAGATTTCAGTCCTTTGAGGCCACCGATTTTCGCTCGTCCCCCCACTCCCTCCAAATAGCTTTCAAGAACCCGTCTGTATCTTGGTAGCAAGCAAAATTACTGGCAATTAAGTATTAGTATTTATCTTAACCCACGTATTGAATTTTAGGTGTCTCGATTTGCACAGGGCCACCCCTTACAATTGTCGAATCTTCGTTTCAGTAATCCTCAGTTGGTCAGTATCCATTAGTGTCGACCCAGTCTTTGGAACAAAACTGCAAGCCCTAATTACAGCAGTGTCGCTCTTCAGAAAATGCAACCTTGCATAATGACATAGTTTCCAGGCATTCGCCACCCTCCAAACCCCGGGGGATTACATGCACTGTATTCTCTCTCCAATCACTACATACTCCACGATGTCACCCACTTGCATTTCTTACTAATATGTTCACGTTTTTGTCACTACGTCAGTGAACACCACCACAAGTCTGTGACAAGGAAAGTCACTGGTATACTTAACTGGTATATACAACCAGACCACACCAAACCAAAAAAAAAAAAAAAAAAAAAAAGACTAATATAGAATTTCTCCCATATGATCTAAAAGTTACTATATTTACAACTTCACACGCTATTCCTATTTATGTCTTCTTTCTCTGTGCTAATAATATCTAGGCACCTCCTATACAAGACGTACAAAGGTCCCATCCGTTGCCAAGATTTTTATTCTGAAAATGCAAATCTGGATTAATTAACCATTTCATCTCCAACCAGGAGAACCGAGTTTTTAAGGATGACATCAACCAGATTACAATGAGGATGACTCCATGCACGTAGCAAAACGCAACATGAATGAATATGCCACGGCAGGTGTCACAGGCTGGGGCTTTATTCCCGGTTTGATTGCTGCTTCATGATATGATCAAGACGGACTACAGTCTCCTTTTGATTCTGTTTCCATTTCAGAATCAGAAGAAAATACATCTGCTTCACACAAATGCTGAGAACGAATCAGTGCTTCCTGACACGGTTAAATGTGTGGCCAGAGTATATCAACTGTACTCTTGAACAAGTAATTATCACTCTGAATTCAGGGCTGCAAAGCTCCCACAGGCTTATAAGCAAAGCAATCCATGATTGATTTTAAGGTAACCTGCAAAGTTAGAACTCATGAATTGTATCTGCAGACAAACTCTTCACCAGACCAACTGGGTTTATAATTACTGCGGCCTAAAAAAATACCCAAGTTACTGGTTAGCTGAAGCAAATATTAGGGTAAGAGAAAAGGGGGGGAAATTACCTTTAAGAAAGAATTTACAAGAGCACCGGGGTGGCTTAGTCGGTTAAGTATCAAGACTCCATGATTTCAGCTCAGGTCATGATCTCCCAGTTCCAGAAGGGGCTTCACACTGGGGCAGAGCCTGCTTGGGATTCTCTCTCCCTCCCTCCCTCCCCACTGCTCATGTGTGTGCGCTCTCTCTCTCTCTCTCTCAAAATAAATAAACAAACATTAAAGAAAAAGAATTTATAAAGAATGAAGAAACACGACATATTCAAAAACTATATTTGATAAGAACAGATATGCCCCAATATGCAGTGGGGCGTCTGGGTGGCTCAGTTGGTTGAGCATCCGACTTTGGCTCAGGTCATGATCTCCAAGTTCATGGGTTCAAGGCTCGCATGGGGCTCTCTGCTGTCAGCACAGGGCCCCGCTTCGGATCTTCTGTCCCCGCTTCTCTCTGCCCCTCCTCTGCTCACACTTTCTCTCTCAAAAATAAATAAAACATTAACAAAAAAAAAAAAAAACTTAAAAAAGAATCCAACATGCAGAGTGGCCTCAAGAACTTCAAATGTTCAGAAATTATTCTAGAAGAGACTTAATCTTCATAAGAAAAGAACTGTTTTGAGGTGGGTTCAAGTAGGAGCCATGCACAGAGACAAGTGAACCAAAAAACCTCCTCTCGTCTAGCAGGAGAGAGACGACATACAGAGACAATTAAAATGAGAGTAAGCTGGGGCGCCTGGGTGGCGCAGTCGGTTAAGCGTCCGACTTCAGCCAGGTCACGATCTCGCGGTCCGTGAGTTCGAGCCCCGCGTCAGGCTCTGGGCTGATGGCTCGGAGCCTGGAGCCTGTTTCCGATTCTGTGTCTCCCTCTCTCTCTGCCCCTCCCCCGTTCATGCTCTGTCTCTCTCTGTCCCAAAAATAAATAAACGTTGAAAAAAAAAAATTTAAAAAAAAAAAAAAATAAAATGAGAGTAAGCTGAGTAAGCTAAGTGTTACAAGAGGGTGAAAAACCATACTTTTCCCAGAAGAGATAACCTTTAGTTGGAGTAAGGGCATCAGGAAAGTTTGATAGAGGAGATGGGGTCTGAGATAGTAGAAATATCAAAAGTATTTATACACATAGTACTTACTCTCACTGTATATTGACTCATTAACTGTCTCATCAATCCTATGGAGAAAGAATTATTATTACTACCCCCACTTTGCCCTGAGGAAACCAAGGCATGTTGTGGGTCAATAGCTCACCTAAGATCGTACAACTATTCCTCTGGAGGTGTTGGTGTGAACCCAAGCACGCTGGCACTTACATGAGGTCTCGACCATCATGATAACCTCCCCGGACAGATAGCTATACTATCTATAGATGAAGACAGGAAAGTAGAAAGTCCAGTTAAGATTGTAAGAAAACCCTCTTGACATTGAGGAGATAGGTGAGGATGTATTTACCTGGAGGGAGGGATGATGGAATATAAATCTATAAGGCTGTCTAATAGAATGTTTGTATTCAAATGGCAGAAAGTAGAAAAGCAGCTCTTAGAGGAGTCGCAAAGGGGAAAAAAGTATACATCTCAGAAGGCAAAGGAAGAGAGGGTTTCAGGAAGCAGTTTGGCGGGTCTGCATGCTGCTGCAAAAAGGCCAAGAGGGAAATTGTGTGACTCGATCTGGGGATAAGTTGCCCACTACTGACTTTGGAGTGACTCGGGTGGAAGAATGAAGATATAGGTCTCTCAGGAAGGGCTCACAGAGCGTAAGAGGAGCCAGGAGAGATATCCACAATGGTCAACAGAAAAGAGTGTTGCTACAGTAAAGGCAAAAGCCAAGACAAGAACTTGGAATGTTGTCAAGACAGAGTTTGTAAGGGTTTGGAAGAAGAGAAAATACATATGGGAAGAGAGGAAGAGACAAAGAAGGAAGAAAGAAATGAAAGGACAAACAGGAAGGAGAAATCACTGATTATTCAAGGTTCTGGAAGACTCACTCAGAAAGTAAGTCAAAATTGGGCTTGGTAAAGCTTACTTACTATACAGATGGGGAGGGAGAGAAAGGAGTGAGGGCAAGTCCAAGGCCAGTGGCGTGCCCAGACTCAGCATCCACATCCCTCTCTTTCAAGTGAACACGGTCAACTCCGACTTATTCCGGAACAAAGATTCACTACGATCTCAACAGGATCTCTCTGCAGGGCACGTTAACTCATGAGCATTTGAAATAGTTGTTTACCTTTTAGTATTCCAGGTCTTTATTTTTCTAGTTATTTACCATATCACTTAGCTTCTTTCATATTACAACACTTAGGATTTCTCAAGCACACAAAGAAAAAAGGACAACCATTTCATCAATTAAAGTGTTAAAGGATGAACACAGTGACCAATAAACCTGGAGAGGTCTTATCGGAAAACAATTTGATGTGCCCAAGTTAAAGCAAATAGGTTCATCACATTATATGTAAAAGGCTTGGAAATAAGGGAAGGCACATTTGGTCTCTAGACCCTTATTCGCAATGTAAATATAAAAAGGGCATTCAATCTTAAGAACTACTTTGCTACACTTACGCGTTCCTGATCATGCAATCTGGTCTTGATCTTTAATAAGCCATCCATCTGTCTCATCCTCGCTTAGCCCTTTTATATTCTGTTGTATTGGGCAGGGAGCTTTAACAGTAACACAGATCTAGTCTTACTGGAGCATTGACCTAAAGCCCTTCTTCAAATTTCTTCAACACGTATCTGAAACCTCAAGAACAAAGGTTTTGTTTTACGGTTGTGAATCCACGATGGGTGCTCCATAAACATGGCAGGCTTACTCCACACTGAGAAATGCAATTTTCAAATTATAAACGTATAAAATGAAAGAACCAGGAGTATAAATTTGGTTACATAAGCTCAGCTTTTACACAGCAGTAGAAATAAGTATGCTAAATTACAACCGAAATCCCCATTCCATTAAATGAGACATGGCCAAGTTCCAGAGATCATCCACGGTGGCGAATTCTACAGCATTAGGGCCCATCACGTAATTAAGAGGAGGACGCACAAATCACTGCGAGACTTTTGAAGTTACTAAATGCATATTGTAGAAACCAATTTTTCAAAGTATATCTCCAGTTGGCTCTACAACTTTTAACCATACAACTGAATTTATGTGCTGCTATAAATTTGACAGAGGACATTAAGTATGGCTTTGAATAGGAGGTTGACCGAATGCAGACCTTATGCAGAGGGGTTTTTTTTTTCCCCTCCCGTTTAAAACATCCTGCCACACGCAGCAGACCATCAGAAAACATGTATTATTCATTCTCATCAATAGCCTAATATGCTTTCTTTCAGAGTCTGCTGTGCATTTGCATCATTATTTATGTGCACTTAAGGAGTGGTCCTTTCAAGAGTCTTGGCTGCGACATTCTAACATTTGACTCCATATGAATCACCTGTTCTTTTCGCCAATAAAGCTAGTAAGTGAACCACAACCAACCCACGAAAGGCAAGCTAAGATCACTCCTGAACCACTCCTCCCGTCCACTACCGACCTGGGAAACTAATATGTCCTATGACTGCCACTAACTGAAAGCTCTCAAGACAGAATTAAACAAAGCCCAGGGAAAAACAAAACAGAACAGAACAAAACAAAACAACAACTTCCAGAAGCTGAGATATTCTGGGGGCTTACTGGTCAACTAGACAGATCATCCTAGGCTTGGAGCCGTAACAGATGCGCTCAATGTAGTCCCCTGGACAAAGTCTGACTAGTAGCCAGGGAGAAGGAAGGAGACCCGGCGGTGCAGGGAAAAACCACAGTTTTATTTCCAGTATTTTCTATATCTAATCACGAAGGGCTGGTTCACACGTTTTATGACCACTTAAAATTGTCACATATTGACATTTTAATGTACCTTTTTGTTCTGGCACCAATAGTAAATGTAGTGGTATTTCCAGTCCTGCTGCTATTTCATAGTTTAACCATTTTCAAAGAAAACCATTATATATATTTTGAGAGAGTGTGTGTGTGCCCGCACGTGAGCGGGGCAGAGAGGGAGACACAGAATCTGAAGCAGGCTTCAGGCTCCCAGCTGTCAGCACAGAGCCCGACATGGAGCTTGAACTCACGAACCACGAGATCACGACCTGAGCCAAAATGGGATGCTCAACCAACTAAGCCAGGCAGGCGTCCCTACAGGTCCTTGATTTTTAAGCAAAGAATTTGCCCTTTTCTCCCCCCTTGGTGCTATGCTTAGCGCAAAACAAAGAAGAGTTTAGGAAACATGGGCTGAATTAAAGAAGAATACATTGAATCCACAGGCAAACAGTAAAAGCTGTCTCTTTTCAAGAGGCTACTGCAATGGTGAGCTTAAATAACACAAGGTCACCTCTAATGTCACTTGTAATGCGGCCCCCTACTCTTACAAGTGGAGTAGATCTCTCAATATTTCCCATCCAAGCATTCCCTCTCCACACTTGCCTTCTTCAAGTTTGAGTCTCCTGGCCACTTAATGAGCCATTGAATAATAAGAAAACATTGAAAGTCTGAGTCCCAGAGTGCTGTGAGATTGCAAAACATAACTGAGGGGTATTTGTTCCCACCCGGGAACTCCGAAAGCAAGACTACGTCTTTTATCTCCACACCCGCTATGGTAAAAATTCAATCCATATCTCCTTGCGGAATGAATGAATAGGAACGATTTCTAATTGAAGCAAATGGAATTCAGTACCAACTTGCCCCTCATGTCGACGTCATTCAAAATCTTTTTATTTGGTGAAATTTAAAAACAACATATCAAATAGAAGTAGTGAAATTTGAGAACAGCGGAATCACGCCAGGACCTTGTTAATGATGCAGACCAAGGGGTCTTTTTCCAGATTAACTCATGGGTCTAGCGTGGGTCCGAAGAATTGTATTTCTTAAGAAGCTAACGTGGTAGAACTGAAGCCAGTGGCTCAGGGGACACTCACTGAGGAGTTTGCAGCCACACGGGAGTCGGCTAATGGTTTTGCCTCATCTATAAAAACTGAAACACGAAAATTCCAAAGACCAGTATGATTATTGGTAGCCATGAAGCAGAAAACGGGAATAGAAGAACACCTAGCTGGGTCTAACTCCGAGGTAAGGGGGGACAGAACAGGGTGGCGTCAGCCCCAATAAAATCTCGTCACCTACGGGGCCATCTTTTAGTTCTCTTTGCTGTCAGAATCACAAATACATTAGCATTATCGCGACTTCTCTCCCTCCCAGAACCTCTCCAGCAGCCATATCCCCCCCCCACCTCCCTACCCCCCTGCTCTCCCCCCCAGCCCCATCATTAGTGCCACTGTTTAGCCACAGAAGGGGCACCACGCGAGCAGTCTGCAGAGAAGAGGAAGGTTCCAGACCGAAGAACAGTGTTATCAGCTGCAGAGAAGCGCCCCCCCCCCCCGCCCCCGCTCCGCACCTACATCAGGCCTTAGGTGGTCCTTTGTTACTGCAGCAACTTTTCACACTGGGGGGACACACAGTAGGGCTCTGTAAACTCCCTTCTTACAGAACCAAAGCTTCAATTGCTGTTCTGGGTTTACAGCTCTCCCTGAGACAATATGCTTTTCCGGGAGCATCCATTTTATAGAATTAGACAACAGATTTTCCTCTTCTACTTCAAATGGAGCTGATGGCTGGCCAGCGAGTTTTGAGCCCCCATCCAATATACCCTGTGGGGAGAAAGCACTTGGGCAATGGGGTCAGCAGGCCAAGTTCGGCTGTGTGAACTTGGGCGGGGAAGTTCACCTCAGCAAACTCGGTCTCACCTACAGAAGAAAAAAAAAGTGGGGGGGGGGTAGGAGCGAGGTTGTTAATAGCATTAACTGCAGTACTGGCACGAGAGAGCAAAGTTCAGCTCATGACACACAGTAGGTATTCAGGAAATTTTCATTCACCTTTCTTTACCTCGTGAAAGAGAACACCACAGGCCCAAAATGGAGTCACGTATGCTAGGCCACGTCACCAAACCAGGGCTCAAGACCTAACCTACCTGCAGCTTCAACCTCCCCTTAGAAACGGAGGCTTACCCGGGCAGGTAAGGAATGTTCTCATCCGTGCTAATGAAGTAATCTGTCACATGGGCCCCCTCTATGCCCCTAAGGAAGATGAAGTCATCCACAAAACAGGAGCCCTTCTCTGCCCACTAAAGGAAGGACCTTGCCCGAAACAATCCTTTCTTTTCTTTTGCTAGTAACATCCTTGCCCTACCGGCCTTCCTACAAAAACCTTCCATTTTGTACAATTCCTGGGAGCTCCCCTCTACTGGCCAGACGGGACGCTGCCTGATTCACAAATGGGTTGATAAAGCCAATTAGATCTCTAAACTTTACTCGATTAGATTTGTGTTTAACAACCTGAAACCTCTTCTCAGCCCTGTTAGGTAACTGGTGGTGACCTTGAATTTCAAGATTAGGTAAAATAGAGGGGGAATAAATTACTGTATTCAAAACAGGCAAACAAATGGAAATCGATTCAATTATGATCAAAAACAATCATTTTCCTTCACATTTAAATCCTAGACTAAAGCCTGCAATACTCATCATATAATGAGTAGGTTTTAAGAGCAAGTGAATGTTACTAAATGTGCAAAATCTTACAATGATAAGAACAGACGCCTCGTGTTGAGAAAAGATGAATGCCAACAGGGAACACCAAATGACTAAGGGAGCCCAGTACGTACGGGAGAAAGTGCCAGAAAAAAAAAAAAAAAAATCAAACGGGAGAATGTGTCTTAAAATGTGCTTGAAAGCAACTTTGGGAAAGAGTATTTTCCAACTACATATCCACCTCCCTTGTTTTAGGTAGATCGGGAGGCTGTGGCAAAGGGCCATGCATAATACTCAGTTTTGCCCATCTTACCTGTTTGGAGTTCAGTAAAAGTTTTAAAATGGAAATATCAATAGTCCCTTTTCCTAGGAATATTTTATTTTCCATGTATAAAATAATACATTCAAACACAGAGTACAAAAAAGAGTTACCAGAAATCTTTCCTTGCTGTTAGTATAAAATTCAGGCAAGAAGTCGGCCATTTCTCTGTTTTTGTTTTGTTTTTTTTCTATAGGCTTAGAAAAAGCAAGTTAAGAAAATAGATTACCCAAATCCGTGATCCAAGTTTTCTTGGAATCAGGGAGCCACCAGGGAACGAGACATTGGATTCCAAGCCACACGAATATCATCACAGTTGGGACTCGCCTGCTGACCAAGTGCTAAATATCAACCCAGCACGTGAACTTAAAACCAAGCACCTATTTAATGCCTCAGCAGTGTCTCTCTTGAGGGGTTCAAGCCATGCAAAACTCACCCCACTCTCCTTAGAAAAGGAACTAACACCATTAATTGCACATGATCGTGTGAACTGGAATCAACAATGTTCTGTTCAACTTGGGTTTCAATCTCATTATGGCTGACTTGGAGAACAGAGGTAAAAGAAATGTAGAACATTTAAACTTCCTTACAACTTGCAACTTACAGCCCATTGACAAGGACTTGGGACCAGCAGAGTGACCTTCCTGCAGGAACTCAGGTGCCTGGAGGTTAACACTTGGTAAGGGCAAAGGGCAACCTTTGCTTGACATTAGCCTGAACTCCAGGATCCTGTACGGTTTATTTTAACATAATCCCATTTGGAAGCTTCCTTTATCTCTATCCCCTCAAGATATATGTTAGCAACTGGCCCACTGATACACATCTGTGGCCCACTGATACACATCTGAAGTGTCTCATGACTAAAGTTTTACTAGGCAATAGTAAATGACTCCTCAAGGTCCTGGAACAAATCCCCTAGAGACTTAAACTATCCCTAACCCCTTCCTTCCCAGCTTGAAAGTGTATAATCAGGGGCGCCTGGGTGGCGCAGTCGGTTAAGCGTCCGACTTCAGCCAGGTCACGATCTCGCGGTCCATGAGTTCGAGCCCCGCGTCGGGCTCTGGGCTGATGGCTCGGAGCCTGGAGCCTGTTTCCGATTCTGTGTCTCCCTCTCTCTCTGCCCCTCCCCCATTCATGCTCTGTCTCTCTCTGTCCCAAAAATAAATTAAAAACGTTGAAAAAAATTTAAAAAAAAAAAAAAAGAAAGTGTATAATCAGTCACTCCTCACAACTTTTTCCGCCCACGGGTCCTGTCCCCATGCTTTAACATCACCTTTGTGGCACTGAAGACATCTCAAGAATTCTTTCCTGTTTGCTCCCAGACCCCCAACATTTCACATCAATGGTCACTACTAGAGGTTTACGTTAAACAAGCCACTTTTTAATTCTCCAAGGCTTGGTCATTTCGTTTGTGCTCTTAAGTGACTATCACTGTATCTCTTAGGTCTATAATTTTTGGTCTTTGCACAGATGTACAATAATCATGTGTGGATTGGATTAGATTGTATTGAGGACTCAAATCCACTTCCACGTTTCTTTTGGAAACGCCACAAATGTCCAGGCACTGTCCCTGGTTCCCTCGGAACTCCCATCCATAGGTCCGTCAAAGTCTAGACCCCAGGAAGATTACACCTTGTCAATTGGTCAAAGGCAGCAAGCAGACAAATAGTAGCTCGGGGCGGGGGGGGGCTGGATTCTGACAGTGTGGCTTAGGCAATTTTAACAAGTACACTACAATAAAAAGTCAATTATTTGGCAAGAGTTAGAGGAAAAAATACATAGTCAGTGGCCCACATCTTTCCTAATGAGGCTTTCTAGGCTCTCCTAGGGATGTCTTTCAAAGTTCTGGTGCACCATCTGAGATGCAGAACAGGGCGGGTTGTTAAGGCAAGGGTGGGAAGTCAGGCTGCTATCAGACAACTGATGATTCACTCAGTCTGACACAAATTCCTTCTGATGAACAGACCAAGGATCCTATCTACACTCAACCCAAGTCTCCTATGTGGGTGTCTGGAGTTCCCCGTCTATAAGCCTACTCTCTTCTGGAGGACGGTGCTAAACAGAATGCACCATTGGCAGTGTGAGTCTTAAGCAATCTTTAGTTTTGACAGATGTGTTTGAGGAGAGGTGTAATGTCTTAATGAGAAAGTCAAAGGCACACATCTTGTCCACTTCAAACAGAAGGTGGGGATGATAGAGAAGACATATTTAACGTGACAAAATCGGCCCGATTTCACAAGCTGGCAAAACCCAGCCTCGGTCAAGATTCTGAGAGTTCCACTTCTCCTTCCTGTCACCAACCTTGCAGCCCCACAACTTCTGAACCTGTAACACAGAGAGCAGCGGGTTACAAGTCACATTTCCTGACTGACACTAGGCATGGGCGTGGGGTGAGGGATTAGAAAACGCAGAGCGGCCTTGCACTGCCACAGTTAAGTCACCAGGTTCCAGGTGACTGTTAGGTATAAGGAGAATACAGAAGAAACGCTGGGAAGGGAATATTCACCTCTGACTCACGAGTCAGTTTCAATGGAGAAAATCCCAGCAGACTTACGAAAGTATTAAGTGGGCAGATTAGTTTACTATGTCAAGAACGCGAGACCAAAAATTGATTCAGTTGAATCAAAGGGAAAGAGAATTTTTGTTAGGATGGCTTCCCCTAGCCCTGGTGACCGGACGCTTGTCCCTCACATCTCTGGACCTGCAACGTTCTTCTGTAAAACAAAGGGACTGAGCCAATTCGTCTCTAACACGTGAGATGTCTAAGACACTAATTCGGTAAATACCAAGAGAGAAAAAATTTTCGTGTCCAGAATTACCGATGTGTTTAGAGCAATGGGTCCAAATAAATAAACGTGTAAGCAGGAGCACTGCAGGTTACAATAAATTACCATGTACAACTTAAAAAAAAAAAAAGTCAAAGCCATGCCATCAGTCAGTTGGAAGAGAGTGAATTAAAATTTCCTAAGACCACCCATAAAAGAGAGGGCACCCATTAAAATAAAGGCCAGTGGTCAGAACACCATTACTTTTTTTTAATGTCAACTGATGGACCGGTCAACGTGGCATATATGAAACAAAGACATCCGGCATAGATGGTGTGTTAAGCTTCATCCTCTCCACTTTCATATTGGAACTCTCATCTAATTTAAGCCTAAAATGTCTTAGGAATCAGTACCAGGCACGCCATATAGGAGAAAGTCATGATTCTGGATCACGTGACTCACACTCTGTGACAACTCGAATGTGGGATTTGCAATTCTTCATCAAATGAAACTCGGAGAAATAATTGTAGTTCTTCAAAACTGTCACTGAGCTCTTCACTATTCACTGAAGATTCATGGCAATGAACGCCCATTGAATTGAATGTTTTTATCAAATTACTTCATTTAACTGATTCACACAGATTTATTCCACTTGTAATGTAACTCTGAAAAGTAGACTATGCTGAGATCCAAACCATCCTCTATGGCAGGCACGACGGACTCTTTATTTAGAATTAGCGGAACTTGACTGTGATGTGTGATTACAGCGGACTCTCGGGATTCCCCAAACCCAGCCTTTCTGCTCCTCCAGTCACCACAACTTTAGGAGAACTTTCGCACAAGGAGAAAATATTTTCTTTCCTACAAGTCATGAAGAGAGCCAAAGGTCAAACAGATACATAATAGCACTCAAAGGCAATGAGCATGTAGGTGCTCAAGGTGTATCCTGAACCATGCAATGCCTGCGATGAAAAGGAACACACAAAAGGTGAATTACAATTATTTTAGCAAACATTTGCTCTGTCTCTTACAAATCAATGAGAACCAACAGCTAGAAAGAACAGAGAATCTACTTATGACTCTCCTACAAATTCATTACGCTCACTGGTCATAATCGGCACTTATTTGCACACAAAATACTAAAGTCCTCTTGGTGTGTTCTTCTAGAAGAGATTGCCCTTAAAATCATCTAGTTGAAATTACTAAAAACTCTCCACTGCAGGACAAATACAGATTTGAACAGATTGTAAAACCACCAACAAGCCAATTCCACCTTACAAAGCTTTTTCCATGATAGCTGTGTACGTCGGCATTATACAAAGAAAAAAACACTAGATGAAGCAACTAAGTTGAAGGATTTTTCTGTTCCTTGAAGACTCCTGAGGTGGTCTTCTTACCGCCCGGGAGTAAAATGCATGCAAATCTGCCAACAGTGTGAGGACCCACGACTCCTCTCATCTACAGATTCCAGTCTATACCAGTGTGGCTATCAGGATACACCCTGATGGTGATCAGAGCAACTCAGAAGTCTATTTGGTGGTCAAGGTCCTCTGTGACTTAGGGGTTGACGTGGAAGCGACAGATGACATTGAGACATTTGGAAGGACCTTGGTAACTCAGAATCCCATCAAGACTACACACAGGAAAATAAAATAGAGAACAAAACGGGGACTCCAATTTCACCCTTTTCATTTGTCCTCTCAGAATGGTCATCACACTTAGAAAAGATCGTTCTAGAGATAAGGTCAAGTTTAAGAACAAAATCAGCTACGTATTTTTCGAGGTCTGGAAACAAAGGGGAATAATTCACTACTTTCACAATTTTGTCAGATGATTTTACTTGCGGGCTTAAAAGCGGAAATTCTAGGGGCGCCAGGGTGGCTCAGTCGGTTAAGCGTCCGACTTCGGCTCAGGTCATGATCTCATGGCTCGTGAGTTCGAGCCCCACGTCGGGCTCTGTGCTGACAGCTCAGAGCCTGGAGCCTGTTTCAGATTCTGTGTCTCCCTCTCTCTCTGACCCTCCCCCGTTCATGCTCGCTCTCTCTCTGTCTCAAAAATAAATAAACGTTAAAAAAGCAAATTTTAAAAAAAAAGCAGAAATTCTAAAATTCACCTTTCTTCTAGAGCGGGGGCCAGCAAATGGGGCCACCCCCTTGCTTTTTCAAATAAAGTTTCATTAGAACACAGCCATGCCCATGGAGGAGGGCACTTGTTGGGATGAGCACTGGGTGTTGTATAGAAGTCAATTTGGCAATAAATTATATTAAAGAAAGAAAGATAAAAATAAAGAGACCTTCCATTTCTCACACATGACAAAAAGAAGAGTAGGAAATAAGGTGTTGGAAGCCGATGGTGTCAGATCTAAAGAGGATCCTTTAATGCTCATGCTATCGCCATGCTGGACGGGTTAGGGACTTCTGACTAGTTGCTTAGTCTTGAAGGGCCGAAGTCTTCTAATTTTCAAAATAAAGATGGTATATCCTCATCTGGCGGCCGCATCCGGCGGTTTTTTGTTTGGTTATTTTTGTTCGTTCATTTTATTTTATTTTTTTTATTTTTTTTTTTTTTTAATTTTTTTTTCAACGTTTATTTATTTCTTGGGACAGAGAGAGACAGAGCATGAACGGGGGAGGGGCAGAGAGAGAGGGAGACACAGAATCGGAAACAGGCTCCAGGCTCTGAGCCATCAGCCCAGAGCCCGACGCGGGGCTCGAACTCGCGGACCGTGAGATCGTGACCTGGTTGAAGTCGGACGCTTAACCGACTGCGCCACCCAGGCGCCCCTGTTCGTTCATTTTAAAAATGCCAATGAGCTACTTCGCATGGGTAACATTAAGACAAACTATGAAGTTATACAGAATAAAGTTATATATATGTATACATAAATGGCTATTTTCAAAACAAAAAACAAACAAACACAGCCATGCCCGTTCATTGTTGCACCCCCTCTGTTTTCAGGCTGCAAAAGCAGACTTGAGTAGTGGTGACAGAAATCACACGGCCGGCAGAGCCTAAAATGTTTGCTCTCTGGTCCCTTGAGGAAAAGTTGGCAGATTCCGGTCTAATCTAGTCTTAGATGAACATATTTAGCCAGTGCGAACAAGATAGTCCTTTTTTTTTTTTTTTTTAATTTTTAAATTTTGTTTTTAATTTTTCAGAAATTAAAAAAAAAATTTTTTTTTTTAATTCTTTGAGAGCAAAGGGACTTGGGTTGTTAGCAACAGCACAGCTCTTACCAAGTCAAAATCTTCTGACAAGTCAACTTCTCAGGAGTCAGGGTACTGAGGCACAAAATCCAGAGCAGAACCAATAAATGCGCTTGGTTTCCAAGCCAGGGATCTAATCCCTTTCTGCGCCATGGCATGGAGTGAACTGCCGAACCTCGGCAAGCCTGCTTTTCATTAGCATAAAATGGGGATAATAACACCTTGATGTGAGAAAAGATTTATTCTGAGGATCTTTTAATGATGAAATGAGACAACAAGGACCTCAGTGCTTTTCTTGAGCTGGCGGCATAGTCTTGTGTGCCCTTCAGATTATATCACACCTAGCCTTTTCTGAAGTTAAAATGTTCATCTTTGTGATGCGTCCATTATATCAAACAACAGCCCAACGGTAAAAATGAAGCTAAAATAAAAACACACCTATTGCTTCCCTCTCATTTCCCACACACCTGTCTTTCTCACCTTTAAGCTTCAACCTAAGTTTCTCTCTTCTGTCTGTGACTTCCTTCAAATGTTCATGGAGGCATCGCCTTTGGTCCTTGTCAACTCAGCTGTCTTACTTTTCCTGAGAGATTCACCCACGTGCACAGTGTCAAGAGCCTTCTGGAATGCTAAGGTTCCTTTGTCTAGTGTCTACAGCTTACCGACTATTATTTCCTGAGCTACAGACTCGAGCACGCTGTGGTATACCACTGACCCAACACGGACATCCCTTGAGTACTTCAAACTCAAGATTTCCCCAAGTGAGCTCCTTACCACCTTTCCCACCTACCTGAATCTACTCCTTTTCTGTGTTCCCATCCAAGAGACTAAAACCATCCACCCACCCCCACTGCCACGGCAGAAATATGGGGGTTTTGTGGACCAACGCACACGACCACTATCACAACCGCTCTGGTATCCAATTACTTGTGTCCTTCTCCTATGTAAAATAAGTTCAACTCCTCTACTAAGTGCTGGCAAACAAAATATGATCTAAAAAGTGTTGTACGTGCTTCTGAAGAAAGAGAGCTTGGCATTCCGGCCGCCATTTTGAACCACGAGGGCAGAAATCAACACTGAGAATGGAAGCTGAAAGACAGGACCCTGGTATCTTGAAAACACCACCGAACTACCACATCAGCCCTGGAGCCCATTGTTGGAATTTTATGTAAAAGAAAATTAAACTTATCTCTGATTTAAGCCATTATAATTTTAAATTTTCTGTTCTATCTATGCAAAAAAAAAAAATCTAATTCTAAGAGTAAATTTCTCAAACCCACTCCTTAAGTGCCAAAAATTCAGGTTAAAAATATCTCAACACATTTGGCAATAAATTATTCATAAGACTCCCTCCTCCCCATGACCATCTCTTAAACACATACATTTCTTAACAATCAGTGGTCAGAGTCTGGAATCACCCGAAAATAGCAAGCCTGCTCAATGAATTCACTGTGAAAAATAAATAGTAACAAAAATTAGGTTGATTCTTAATATTACTGTAAAGTCGGTGCAGCTAAAAACAGACAAGTGAATCAAAAATACATCTCCTATAAAATACAAAGTTTCTATACAGAACAAAGTGACTTTTTATAGTCAAGTGGAACAAAAACCATCACATGGAAATTGGTGTATTTTAGTATGGATGGACCAAAGCACACCAGCAAGGGTCTTAGCAATAAGTAAAAGTAAAAGAGAACCCTAAAAAAACATATGCAAATGAGAAGCCTTAGGGATGGTCCAAAAAAAAAAAAAAAAAAGAGAGAGAGAGCTCAAGTTGTGGGTTTCAGAAAAATTAAGGAAATAGGAAGGCACAAAGCCAGCAAAGAGGCAGAAATGTTAGCATGGGGGAAAAAAAGAGCCATTTATAGAAAACATGAGAAAGTCTACACTGAAGGTTTAAAAAGGTGAAGCAGCTGTGTGTCAAGTGATTTTTAAGTAGGGGTTAAAAAAAATGCTGGTGGGGGATGGGGAGGTGGGGGACAGCGAGGGGCACCTGGGTGGCTCAGTCAGTTAAGCGTCCGGACTCTTGATTTGGGCTCAGGTCGTGATCTCACGGTTGTGGGATTGAGCCCACATCTGACTCCCAGCTCATCTGGCTCCCAGCTCGGAGCCTGCTTAGGATTCCCTCTCTGGCCCTCCCCCCCCAACTCTCATTCTCAAAAGAAAGAAAGAAACACAAAAGAAAATGCTGGCAACTGCCTTACCACTGACCGAACAGGACCGAAAAGGTCTCATGGATCTAGTGACTGAATTTGGCTTTTCAAATTCCAGGCCGATTAATCACATCTATCTAGACTTTGGCCAGTGCCGCAGCTCAGGGGGGAGCAACCATGCAAAAGACCCCCAACACCGCAACCCAAGGAGATTAAAACTCCGACTTTTGGCCAGGCACACAGTCAGAGAGAGGAGCTTCTTACCTTTGGATTTGCTTCCGGCTGGAAAACCAGGCTTTGCCAGAGGGACGGCCGTGCCTCACCCAGGTCAGACCCACCCACCAGGAGGTTAGGCAATGCAAGGCCAGCGAGGAGGACAGGCCCTGCGGACGTGGGACAAAGGTGTCAGCTCTCAAAGGCCCTGTAAAGTCTGCAAGGTTGAGATCTCAAGGAAAGAAAAATAAAGCCTCCAAAATTCAAAAGAGAGAGTTTAACGAATAAGTACGTAACTATTGCTATAGACCGAATGCTGATGTGCCCCACCAAAGTCCTATGTTGGAACCGAACCCTCAGTGGACGGTATGCAGGGGCAGGGCCTTTGTGAGGTACGTGGGTGTTGGGTCATGCGGGGGAAGCCTTGATGAAGTGAATCAGTGCTCTTTGCCAACAGGCCCCAGAGAGCCCCCCCCCCCCCGCCCCCACCGTGGGAGACGATGGTAAGAACACAGTCCCCTACCAACCAGGAAGAGGGCTCCCACCAGACACCCCATCTGTTGGTACCTTGATCCTGGACTTCCCCAGCGTCAAGCTGAGTGAAATTAATATTTAGTGTTTAAGCCACTCACTCTAGGGTATTTTGTCAGGGCTGCCTGAACAGGCGAAGACAAATGTTCACAGTAATAGTTACGCCATCAAGCCTCTACAGATCGACATACACAGATTTATAGTTAATGCAAAGTGTATTTAATTTGAGGTGTGAACATGTTTAAAGTTTCATACGATGTGGTATAGGTCCTCCATAATTAAGAGATGCTGGGACTTGTGCAATGGTGGTGTGTGATTAGAAAAAAAGGTAATCGAGGAGCCCTAACACCGTACATAAAAGCACTTTGAAAGCTATGAAAAAAAGCACAGTTGCAACGTGGCGTGTATTTTTATCAAGACGGGAGGGTGTTGAGCTGTCCAGTGTCCCCTTGTTTAATGGTAGGCAACCATAAACACGCTCGTTGTAGGAAGCCGTGCCGTACTATGGGCTTGAAGTAGCTCACGTCCCACAGTGGAAAACACATTGCCTCCTTCCTTCTGAGTTTGAAAGGACACCTCAGTGACAGAGCTTGGTCAACGTCTCAGCTTGGTTTTATTCATCCTCAAGTGTACGCAACGAGAATGTTCAGCCAGAGAATAAACATCGCACTGTCCGTGCGGTAACGATCACACAAACACCACCATATCCCACGGTCACATTCAACTGCCTCTGGAGCAGATACTGTTTAACGATTCTGCTTACGTGACCCTTCCCCCCATGCAGATTCACACCGCGGGAGGCCACTATGGAATTAATGCCACAGATGCACCGGAAGTTCAACGCTTTGTCGCCTTATCACACACAGCAACAGCACATGATAAAAAATAATAATAATAATAAGCTTTTAATTTAAGTATGGTATGGCTGGGGTGCCTGGGTGAATCAGGCGGTTGGGCATCCAACTCTTGATTTTGGCTCAGGTCATGACCTCACAGTCATGAGATCGAGTCCCCAGTTGGGCTCTGCACTGAGTGTGGACCCTGCCTGGGATTTTATCTCTCTCTCCCTCTCTCCCCCTGCACTTCCCCCATCCCCACTTGCACACACACTCTCTCTCAAAAGAAATAGGTAAGTAAAATATGGCATCCTTGTTTTCACTTCAACGGATTCAGTTCACAACAGAGGCTGCTCTCATAGGCACAATTATTGGTCATTGTCTCCAGGTAACAAACATGAGATACGAACGTGGTCTTTTCATCCCACGAGTTTACAAACAGTGGCTAAATTTGTGTGTGTCTCAGAGAGACTGTTGCGTTTATAGCTGAGGTGACAATTCTAGCCCTAGGACTGCACACAACCATCTAAAAGATATTTACCAGAATATTATTTTTATTTATTTTTAGTGAGTTCAACATCCAAGGTGGCGTTTGAACTCATGACCCCAAGATCAAGACTCATGTGCTCTACTGACTGAGCCAGCCAGGTGCCCCATATTTACCAGAATATCAACCAGCATGAAACCATCCGTTCACTCCCCCAGGTCTGGAATATCTCAGATCGGTTTGAACAGAAATAATCACAAGCAACTGAGAACAAGACACAGGCAGACCCACGACCCCGGGGTACTAGCCAGCCCATGCCTAAGAAAGCTCCACGGTGGCCCAGATGCAGAGATTCACAATTTCTCTGATCACTAATGCCCTTGCCCCAGGAAACAGTGGGGCACTGTTAAAGAGACCACAAAAATGCTAAATATTTTCCAAATCCTCTGCAGCACATTTATCCCTTGATTCTTTTAACACAAAGTCTACCAATTCTTTTAAGTTAAATCTGGGACATATGACGTGTCAGAGGATTTAGACAGCCATTCTCACACACTCCGTTCCTGCCGCTGTCTTATACGGGAAGAGATACAATTTCTTAAAATTGACTGAGGAGTTATTCCACCAAAGGCCAGCTTAAGTGCTGGGCCAGGAACTTTAGAGGCCACATCAAAGTTGATTCCCAACCACAGGTACCTTTTGAAGAAGGAACACTCCAGGTAAGAGTTACAACTGACAAACCAAAGTATATGGAACACACATCCAGTGGGCAGTCCGGTATTCAACGGACTTCTTCCATCGTTGAATTGAAGACACAGTAACATTTAGGTTTTTTAATCCTCTGCACCAAATAAAAACATTATCATCACTCAGCCATATGTACGAAGTCAGGATCCACATCTTTTTAGAGTGCCAATGGACTCTATTCAGTCCGAGGGGCTCTGGGTCAAAGCCTCTCAGATTCATGTTCAGAACTTTAATCCGAGGAAAAACCCAACACTCACTGAAATGACTTTCATAAGGTGATACAAGATGACTGATAGAAGATTAGGTGCTTCTCCTCAACGGTCACAGCCAGAGTTCAGATCTCCAGAGATCCAGACGGAGCAAGAATGCAATGTTGAAAAAGATCTCTCATGGAAGGGTTTGGAAAGCAAATTGGGGAAATGGCCAATTGGGGAATGAGGCCCCTCTTTCTCACTGGCCCCCTACTGCCATCACGGGGGCTCAGTTTTCAACCTAGTTTTCAGGGTTGTCGTGGCCCCTGTGATCTAGAATTTCCAGCTTCCCAAAGGTCTTTTATGGGGAGGGCTCTATTCTTGTCAACACAATGGAGAACGTCCTCTGAAGAGTTGAAGCCAATTCTCAAAGCTGGGACAAGTTGTGGCCATCATTTCTGGCTGAAAGACCCTCTCCAAATACCTTTGAGTACAATGGGACTCTACTATGAAGCCATCTCCAAGAATTCTAGAAAGGTTTTAGAAAACCTGTATCCCCTTCCTTTTTTAGGCTCTTCCTGACATTTATTTCTCTATCCACACATTTCGCTGATACAATTCAACCTATCCTAATTCACTACACTTCCCAGTTTTATGTTTTGACTCTACGAAAGCAAATACACAAGCTTGAGCATCATACGCCCATCACTCTGAATCCTGACGCTTCCAAATAATCCATACTGATGCTGGCTGAGCTACCCTACACAATTAATTTCTCTCCTTTTTTTCCTTCCCTCACCCTTTTCTTCATTTTTGTCTTTCCCACCCCAGCAAGTTTTCTCTGTGTTTTTCTAATAGTAAAGACTGAGGAGATTCTCTACCTAGAGAGAGAAAGAAAAAGAAAAAAGTGATGTAACTTTCTGTGCAGTGCCTAGTAATTTCTAAAAGCCTATAAAATTACAGTTTTTTTTTATCATTAATCTCAGAATTTCATACATTAAATCGCTGAGGTGAGAATGTTTACCAAAACAATGGAATTACTCATAGAGGCAAAGTGGTATTTATAGATTTGTATAGATGTATACACAAAACATCATATATCTAGCATTTAGATGTAGCACTTATGCAATGTCTCTTAACAATGAGAATAGAATAGGGAGGCCAGACAGTATTAATGGAAAAACTCCAGGGAGAAGAAATAGCATCAACAATGACAAAAGACACTTTATCTTCAAAGTGACAGCAAAACACAATGTTTTGAAAACTAAAGTTTAACTGTAAAATAACTTTAGCATTTTTTAAATATTAAATGTGAAAAAACCTTAACAAAATGTATCTGATAGCCACCACAGGGGAAAATGTCTTATTTCAACATTGGCACTTAAGTATGTTTGAAAAAACTGTAATTAAGGTACCTTCAATGTACTTCGGCGCAAAAATATATTCAATGACGCATTTCCACTAAGCTGTACTTAGGTTAAAATCTCACTTTAGGATCTGACGGTGCATTCGATCGTAGTGTCTGTGTGGGTAACTCGGAGTCCCTCTACCTTGACTTCCCACCTCCCTAAAATAGGGGTTGAAGAGGCAAGTCCCAGGATTCAATGTCAGACCCCCGCGTGGCAAGAGTTACTAACTACAACACACGTCCCCAGGTATTCGTGGATAATGTACTCCCAAGCGAGAATGTGTTCTCCCAACATGATGACACTCTTACATTTTATTCACATTGAAAGCTCAGTACAATTTTCACCTATACACACAAAGCAAACAGTGGCGACAACTCTACCAAATGTGGTCTGAAGTTAAAGCAGATGACTCATAAGCATAAATCCAATTATATATTATCACGAATTAAATTACTAGTTAAACACACACACACACACACACACACACACACACACGATGATGGACCAACCTTTCACCTAATTATTCTGTCCTGCAGACCCTGGGAATGTGTAATGTACATATTCTCAATCTTTTTTAACGTTGATTTATTTTTGAGAGAGAAAGAGACACAGAGTGTGAGTGGGGGAGGGGCAGAAAGAGAGGGAGACACAGAACCGCAAGCAGGCTCCAGGCTCCGAGCTGTCAGCACAGAGCCTGACACGGGGCTCGAACCCACAAGCTGTGAGATCATGACCTGAGCCGAAGTTGGACGCTTAACTGACTGAGCCACCCAGGCACCTCACAAACAAAATAATTACAATTTGTCAAAAACGCTCTAAGGAAATGAAGATCTAGATAAGACAGGGAAGGGAATGATGGAAAAGACCACCCCTTCCTTCTTTTTTCTTTTTTTTAGTTTTTTAAAATATAATTTATTGTCAAATTGGCCTCCATACCACACCAGGCCTCATCCCAACAAGTGCCCTCCTCCCTGCCCACACTCACTTTCCCCTCTCCCTCACCCCCATCTGCCCTTACTTAGTTTGTTCTCAGTCCTTAGGAGTCTCTTAGGGTTTGCCTCCCTCCTTCTCTGTAACTTTTTATTTTACTTTTTATTTTTTAAAATTTACAGCCAAATTAGTTAGCATCTAGTGCAACAACGATTTCAGGAGCAGATTCCTTAGTGCCCCTCACCCATTTAGTGGATTCCTTAGTGCCCCTCCCCCAACCCCTCCAGCAACCCTCAGTTTGTTCTCCATATTTAAGAGTCTCTTCTGTTTTGTCCCCCTCCCTGGTTTTATATTATTTTTGTTTCCCTTCCCTTATGTTCATCTTTTTTGTCTCTCAAAGTCCTCATAGGAGTGAAGTCATATGATTTTTGTCTTTCTCTGACAGACGAATTTCGCTTAGCATCATACCCTCCCAGTTCCATCCACGTAGTTGCAAATGGCAAGATTTCATTCTTTTTGATTGCCAAGTAATATTCCATTGTATATATATACCACATCTTCTTCATCCATTCATCCATCCATGGACATTTGGGCTCTTTCCATACTTTGGCTATTGTTAATAGTGCTGCTATAAACATGGGGGTGCATGTGTCCCTTTGAAACAGCACACCTGTATCCCGTGGATAAATGCCTAGTGGTGCAATTGCTGGGTCGTAGGGTAGTTCTAGTTTTAGTTTTTTGAGGCACCTCCATCCTGTTTTCCAGAGTGGCTGCACCAGCTTGCATTCCCACCACCCCTTCCTTCTAGAAAAGCACAGAATATAGACCAAGAAGGGCGAAGTCACACTGGCCGCATGATCTCTTACTTATTTCTCTGTGTCAAAATTCCATCATTTGTACAATGGGATGACAACAGTACCTCCCTCATTAGGTTGCTCTATCTTAGAATGTCAGTCTTTGTAAGGCTTGGCACATGGTACCTCCTGTGTTCTGTAGACCAAAAGGCTTCATTTTATTATACTGTAATCAAAAGAGATTATAAAATGTTGCAAAATAACCGCTGAAAAAATGAATCGTGGGGCGCCTGGCTGGCTCAGTTGGTTAAGCATCCGACTTTGGCTCAGGTCAGATCTCACGGGTCGTGGGTTCGAGCCCTGCCTCAGAGCCTGGAGCCTGCGTCGGATTCCGTGTCTCCCACTCTCTCCGCCCCTCGCCCGCTCTGGTTACCAGTAAAACGGATTCTGAACAAGTACCAATTCACAGATTCAGGGGGAACCCAGACTAAAACAGTTTTGTCTCCCTGATTGAAGCTTGTATTTTCAGCCATAAAAGGACATTATAAGATGCAAATATGCCACACATATCTGCAATCCTAACAGGGCCTTAATGAGGATCAGCCTTGCGTCGCAAGGCCTTGGAAGGGAGACAAATGAAGCTATAATTTAGATGGATAGCCTGGGCTGTCTGAACATGCCCTTCGGGACACCAACGCCCATCCCAAGAGGCATGTGCGGTCAACAGCTATCACCAAACATACGGCCTTCTGTTAAATGTACCAACACTGACCTATCTATGTGGACCCTGAATTTGGTGGCTTCAAAAATCGTTTATCAAGAGAAAATGAGAGGACTTATCACACATGCCATACCTTCTTCCGGAAAGAGCTAAACTAAAGGCAATGTGTGATATTCAGACAAGTATCGATGGGTTACCCGGGTAAGGGGTTGCATGGTTTTATCCACCAACACATTTGTATATTCTGTTGGATGAAGCCAACTTCATTGGCTTCTTTAAAAAAAAAAAAAAAAAAAAATTTTTTTTTAAGTTTATTTTTGAAGGGAGAATGGGCACAAGTGGGGTAAGGGCAGAGAGAGAGGGAGAGAGAGAGAATCCCAAGCAGGCTCCACAACGTCCGTTACGGCACCCGACGCAGGGCTCAAATGGACAAACCGTGCGATCGTGACCTGAGCTGAAACCAAGAGTCAGACACTTAACTGACTGAGCCACCCAGGTTCCCCTTCCTCGGCTTCTTCTATGGCTAAAGGAGCAAGCACTAAACCCAATCCTCCTTTCCTAGGCATTTATCAGAACTGGACAGTCCTCATTTCAGCGGAAACATACTTAAAAGTTTACCAAAGATAACCGAAGTCGAACAGAAAGCTGGTGATGAAGAGTTTACGCTCCAACAGAAATTTCCACATACTCTTCAAGAAGTCACTGTCACAGCAATATTTGAATGCAGTTCATAACGAGTCATGTTTCCATCGCAATATCGTGTATGCCACACTTCAGATATTCATCAGAAATGGCAAACAGTTCCTGGTGCTAGAAAAGAGGATGACAAACTGGAGACAGTGTGAGGCAGGCAGAGAGATGGCAGGGACGAAGAGGAAAAGGTGAGCCGAGGTCGGATAGGAAATGGCTGTGACTCCCCTCCAGCACATTCCGAGGAGACCACGTGGGGGCCAGGCAGGCATTTTTAACTCCTCGCTTTCAAGGGTGCCATAGAAACCCCTGACCACAGAGCATCAAATGCTCAACACAGAATCTTAAGAGGTTTCTGCACACCGTTCTGAAGCCTGACATTCATGGCCATTAACACCTAACTACACGTTTCATCAAATAAACATCAAATTATTCCCAAGATAAACATCGGTAGGTGTTAGTTGAAAGGGAAAGATGGGAGGCTCCAGCGTCTTCAGTTGCTTTGAAGTTTTATTTTGGCTTCCATAAAAACCTGGATAGCCAGCTAGGTAAATCGAGTTGGTTAAAAACAGTGATCGCTTTTCCTGTATAAGAAAGTTGGAACATGGAGAAGAACCAAATGAATGTTAAGATTTTATGGAGAAGGAAAAGTCCGGTGCTGTTATTTAAAAAAAAAAAAAAGATTTCAATAAAGAGAAAAAAGAAAGGCACCTAGACCATAGAATAGGTATAATCACAAAAAAAATTTTAAGTCAAAAACCAAATAAACTGTCAATGGAAGCGTCCAACTGCAAAGACAAGGACCCCCCACAAATAAGCATTTACGTAACTAAACAGTCTCTTCTCACACACACATCGTGTTGTGCACGGGTTTGGAGACACGCATGCTGACTTTAGAAAGTAACACCAGGGGACACCTAGCAAGAGTTAAGTGACAGAATCCTCACTGAAATACTTCCTTCCCCCAGGTCCACACCTGTGACGTCCACAAGTTCAACCACAGGCTTCGGCAGTTTTCCTTCTCCATAACGAAAGCTATCCAAGTCACCAATGTTAAGACCTTTAGTTTTAATTCAGAAAACCCTTCCAGATGAGCTCACGGAAGGCTCTTCGTGTCCGTAATCAGACAGCCTTATCAGTCTTTGTTACAACACTTCCGATGCAGAATACTTGGCTGTTTACTGCAGTGTGGGCTGGAAGATTCCATGAACAAACTTTCAAGGTACACAGAAAAATTTCAGCTTTTGAAAATTTCAGGGGAACTACACGTAACACAGCAGTTTTTCTGATTCACAGAATTGTGATTTATTTATATCAAGACGGGGTGTTACGGATTTTTCTTAGAATATGATCTAATTAAAAGTATGCATTATTCACCACATTTGAACTACTACTCAACTTTTACGTATCAGAGTCTGTGAAGACTTAATATAAATCTTTAATTCCTATTATTATTTTTTTTGAATAATGACATGAAAATTAAACTTGTAAGACAGAATCTATTTCAGAGTATATTCAGGAGTCATAATAAGTCATTTTTGCTTTTCTTCCCCAAGGCAGAATAATCCCGAGGATTAATACATTGATTCACATGGAGGAAATACTCTGGACCACCTACTGTCTGAAGCTCTAGGAAAACCACAAGTAAGCAGACAGGGCTCCCACGTCCTGTGAAGTTGAGAAATAATCATTTGTCAATCAGCCATTAGAGATTACAAGGTAGTAAAAATCAGACTGGAAACTAAAGGCTCGAGAAATGAGAAAATAATTGGTTACCAAACTTGCCCTACATTTGTTAAGATATAAAAAAAAAAAAAAATCATGTTCAAGAGTCTCAGCTACTTCTGTAAACTATTGGCAACTTAGGAGTCAAGAGAAAGCAACACATTAGGGCAAAAGGGCCTAGATATGGAGGGAAATATCATTCTTATAACAAAACATTAATGGAAAAATGATCTGATATGAACAGCACTGCAAACTTACCCAATCCACGAAGAAACTCTGGAAATTAACATTTTCCAAAGTAGATGTTATCAAAACAAAAGGTTTTCTTTGTGTAGAGATACCCCTTTTCATCATATGCCACATGTAATTTCAGAGTCATTTTCCATGCGGTTCCCCCCCCCCCAACTTGTGTTCCTAGAGATCACATCTCTCTCTGGAACGAAGGACAAACAGCACTTATACTCTGGATTCAAGAAGTTAGCATCGCCAGGATACAGATTTGCTGGGTCCTACAAACCAGCGTGAGTTTTTCTTAGAATCTTGAATGCGGGAGCAACAGCAATCCTTCCCTCATTCTCTCAAGAGGACTATCCTGTCCCTGCTGCAAGGCTGGCAGGAGAGGGCACCAGCTGGGGACATTTCCCCAAGAGGTCCTTCAGTGACCGTATGCTAGAGATATAAAGTATATTCTTCCTGTGTTTTAAGAACTATTTTTGGAAGGCTTTTCCTTCCATTTCTAATCCTTAAAGTACTTTGTTTTTGATGGGAATGTAAGACATCTAAACGTCTTCTCTATCTGGTAATTAAGACCTTTAAATGAAACAAAATCAATCCCAAAATTCATATTCTCAAAAGTGATATTCACATAACTCGTTAAATGGTAACCAATTGACCCCGGAATATCTCACGTGGCGTGGTCAGGTGAAGGAGGTGGGTCAAGTGACATACAGTAGGACAGCGAAAGGACAGAAGTAATGACCGAGGGGTGCCTGGGTGGCTCAGTCAAGTTAAGCATCTGACTTTTGATTTTGGCTCAGGTCATGATCCCAGGGTTCATGGATTCAAGGCCCACATTGGGCTGTGCTGACAGCACATTCTCATTCTCTCTCTCTCTCTCTCTCTCTCTCTCATAAATAAATAAATAAATAAATAAATAAATAAATATTTTTAAAAAAGTAATGATTCATCCGTGTAGTTAATTTAATGGCTATCTTCTGGCCGGTGTCTCTACCCCCCACATCTACAGACCAACACTTGTCTCATTCTAATTACTGGTGCACCTCTTTGCCTTCATCAACCGTGAGCTCCTTAAAGGAAGGAAACCGGTCTTTGCATCTCCCAGCTCATCCAATAAACAAACATTAATCCTGCAAGAGTTTAATGTGGTTTTGCCTTTTCCCACGTTGCATTTGACAGAGCAGAAAAATCCCACACGGGCTGCTCATCTGGACTGCCGTTAAAAAGCTTGGTTTTGGGGCGCCTGGGTGGCTCAGTCGGTTGAGTGTCCGGCCTCCACTCAGGTCACGGTCTCACGGTTTGGGAGTTCGAGCCCCACGTTGGGCTCTGTGCCCGGAGCCTGCTTCGGATTCTGTGTGTGTGTCTCTCTCTCCTTCTGCCCCTCCCCCACTCCTGCTGTCTCTCTCTCTCTCTCTCTCCTTCAAAAATAAACAGCCATTAAAAAAAAAAATTAAATAAAGGATAAATTCATCGCAAAAGCAATAGCTATATCTTTTAGCTGCATTGTTTTGTTTTGTTTTGTTTTTTTACTTCTGGCTGCAAATATGTGAGGCTACATCATGTCCATCTGCCCCAGTAACATATTTATAAAACAGAAATAGGACAATCTTCACAACTGACGAGGGGGAGGCGAGGCCTATACCCACAACAGCAGAAGACTGAGGGCCACATGCATGTTCCCTGGAGTTCAAAGACTTGATGGAATCCAAACATCTACAGCACTACTGCTGACTTCCTTCACGCGGGTCACATCAGAGGGTTTAAGAAAAAATACAGGATGAAAAATATCATCTAGTAAACTGCTTGGAAATACACATCAAAAGGCGTATCGATCATCCAGTCTGTGTCGTAAATTCCTGCCCCATCATCCCTACCATGTCATTCCAGCTAATTACATATTCCAAGGACAGAACCTGCAACCTGGCCTGGGCTTCCCAAGAGAACGTGAAGTTAGGGAGACTTAACAGTGTGCATCAGATAAAAAAGTACCCGCAAAGAGTTGGCCCTGCTCTTTCTGGTCTGCTAACCAATTTAAATCAAACTGGCTCGACCCTATGAGCTAGAGCTGTCCTCTCCCTTTCCCTGATGGCTGGCTCCTTTAGATGGATAAGGAGTGCCGTTCTGTACGCAGGGGTGAGGGGCGTTACGGGGAGGAGCTCACAGCTGCAGACAATGCTGCTGGCTGATCCATAACCTGAATTTATTTAAAATGAGACCATTTTCGGGGAGCCTGGGTGGCTCAGTGAGTTAAGCATCCGACTCTGGATTTCAGCTCAGGTCATGATCTCAGGGTCATGGGATCCAGCCCTGCGATGGGCTCCACACTGAGCTTGGCACTTGCTTCTGATTCTTTCTTTCTCTCTCTCTCTCTCCCTCCCTCCCCCTCTCTCTGCCCCTCCGCTGCATGCATACGAGCTCGCGCGCTCTCTCTCAAAAACAGGAGTTTAAAATGAGATGATTTCAAGATGAAATATTGATCTCATAGTATAAGTAGCAAGTGTTTAGGGTGTAAATCATGTAGGTGATACGTCTCCTCTCCCAGCTGAGCTCACAAATGTAGGCAAGAAAGATGGTCATCAACTCAACGGTAACTACACTTTTAATATGTTAGAAAGAAACCTATTACAATAAAAATTTTGCAAGTAAAATATCAATATCTAGGAACATTTTTAGAAGGAGCAAATTGTATTGTCAGATAGTTTCCTGAAACCCTGCATCATTGTTCCCTGAATACAGTTTGCTTTGGAAATCCATTTCGCGTCGTTATAAAAAACTACAAACATCGTCTTTTAATTTAGTGATAATCCCATGAAGAAGAGTCAGTTTTAGGAAACTAGACACAGATCCGTGAGAGATCTCAGACTTGATAGGAGGGTTTTTAACTCTCTAACCATCTCAGTTCAAAGTAAAGCATGACGCTCAGGGAGGAGACAGTGACAGTTGAACGCTGGCCATCGAGGAGTGTATGAAATGAGGAGAGAGGGGGAGTAAATCACAAATGCTGTCTTAATTGTGTACCCCCAACCCCTAAAGGAAACACTATGATGTTGGCTAAAGGTTCTTTGCCAGCTGGTTCCTGGACGTGAAGGTAAAATAAATTAACATTCTGGCATATGCCTTATGGCCCTGAAACATGCCCGTCTGTGCATCCGGCCCTTTACTGGACCACAGGTTCTGAGCTAGAAACTGACATCCAATGATGAATGGAAGCAAGTTCCTGGCTTGGCAGAATGTATGCGTTAGAATGAGTGGTTACAGCACAGAACCAGGGCTAAACTCATTTTTATTTGTTATCATCAACTACTGTGTAAAGATTTAAAACTGCACGCTCCTCTGGGGGCCTAACACATGACACTTCCCAAAGGCGGTTATGAAAATGGATTAGTCAAGCTGTTCAATAACGATGGATCCACTGCAAACCCTCGATATTCAGTAACTTGGAGGAAGGGAAGAGAAATGTACCTGTAATGAGCCCCAGCTTCCACTCACTGTGGTTTATTTCTGAAAAGACTCCATAACAGAATACTATTTGTTTCCCACAAATAACACAGTTTCATTCTTCCTCGGAGCCTCTACCTAGGGAGGAAGCTTAGATGCATAAGCCATTAGTACTAATTATTCGTAATGTCTCAGGGCTTTAGAACAATTACTACTAAAGTTACTGCCTGGAAACAGAATAATTACACTAATTGGAGTTCATCAGATATTCATCTTCATAGTAAGCACAACAGATGAGGGGAAATTTACAGTGTCCATAAATGGAAGTCATTTCAACTACCAAAGGTGATTTTCAGAAGACACGGGCCCTCCATATAATGTACGGTAGGCAACCTCGTCCACTGCACAAATGCGGAGGGCTAGGTTATGTATCAGAACTGTCACAGAACACTGGTATGGGTCAACAAAACCAGTACACTCCCGCCTTCTGGTCTTTTCATCGAGAGGGGTGGAAACCTGAAATAATGCCCTCAGTTTTGATAAATGCAAAAATACAAAAATGCTAAGGGCTGCAAGAGGTGTGGGGACAGACAGGGAAAGGCATGTCTGTGAAAGTGGTAACTGAAGACTACTTGGGCGGTGGGAGAAAGTATATTCCAGGCAGAAGGAACAGCCGGCCAGGGCCTGCACGCAGCACTAAGAGAACGGAAAGGCGGGCCATGTGGCTGGAGCACAAAGGGTAGGTGAGAGAGGACGAAGGAGTTTAAACAGGAAACTAGTGCAGGAACTTGCAGATCAGTAGGATTTTCATATTTTATTGTCGGTGGACCAGAAAATCATGATACAAAGTCTTAGGCAGAGGGATGTCATGCTCAGATATACAAGAGTATTAGGGCAGTAATCAAGGAGAGGGATAGAAGCTTCTATGAGGTTCATGGCTTAGAGTAGAGGGCGATGAACATAGTGAGATAACGACAAGGTACACCAGTCACCAGAAAGAGCCCAGTTTTCCAGAATGAGTGGAAAAAGGTGATGCTGACCAAGAAAGTGAGCCACTAAATGCGAACCGTGGACATTAGCTTGAAAATAAACGTTGCATAGGGACGCCTGCGTGGCTCAGTTGGTTAAGTGGCCAACTTCGGCTCAGGTCATGATCTCGCAGTCCATGAGTTCGAGCCCTGCATCGGGCTCTGTGCTGCAGCTCAGAATCTGGAGCCTGCTTCTGTTTCTGTGTCTCCCTCTCTCTCTGCCCCTCCCCCATTCGCACTCTGTCTCTCTCTCTGCCTTTCAAAAATGAATCAATGTTTAAAAAAAATTAAAAAAAAAAAGAAAATAGATGTTGCATAAATTAAAGAGTTAAAATTAAAAATTCTATTACTTACAGCAATTTTATGCAGAAAGTAATTTACCACTTATAATCCTTTATAAAAATATTAAATAGTACCAACTCTCAATTATTTTAGGACCTGTGGTTTATCTGGTGTAGTAAAACTGAATTGTTATACTCAATTTAGTGGTGGATCAACGAGGTAATATTTTATTGCTGCCGTTAACACAACATGACGTGACCTGAAAGTCGAAACAGAAAAAGCAGTAGTTGAACTACTTGATGGGACACCCTCAAAAGTTGCAAAATTGGTTTTTTAGAAAGAGTCTCTCAAAAGCGTTAAGCATAGGCATATACCCACATGCACATGTGCTGAAAATGCCCCTCAAGAAAATCCCTTAAGTATCACTACTTGTTTTGTTGCTTGGAGAGACCCCGAAATGTATTAGGCTTGATGTCTGCAGTCATCAAAGACATCATATGATTCCTGACACTTGCTACTTTCCACTCCCCAGAGTCCCACTATAAGGCAAACTTTCCAGCAAAACTCTAATGGCCCCACCCACACTTGCCTTTGTTAAAACTCCCATCTCCTAACGTCTCCATCCATCAAAACCTGCTCTTTGGTGACACTGTGTGTGGTGAATTCCTACCAATAAGCCTTGATGCTAGTGGAGGATTTTCAACTAGCCTAGGCATCCCGTCTACTCTTTCGTCTAGAACAAGGTCTCTGCCATTGCCACTATTGGTAGATTTTATAAAGGTGGGTGGGGGGAGATCATGGGAGGGGCAGAGGGAGAGAGAGTCCCAACCAGGCTCCGTGCTCAGCCTGGAGCCTGACGAGGAGCTTGATCCCACAATGCTGGGTTCAGGACCTGAGCCAAAATCGAGAGTTGGATGCTCAACTGACACCCAGGCGCCCTCAGGATTGGCAGATTTTAAAGAGGGCCTCCCCAAAATAACTCCATCTTCACCTACTCGACACTAGCTAGTTCTTCACACCGTACTCACTAAGTGAATCTCTCACTCCCTTTGTTCACTGTCTTGTGATATTTGGGTATGTGGCTACCCAAATGGGAAAGCCTTCGGGCAGAGGGAAAGAAGCAGAATATAATGCTAGAATGAAAACCGGGCTTCACCACGTATCGATGCTTACTGGTTGACGGCAACTGCCTAGAGACTGTGTTGAGAGGGATTCCAAGGCCTCTCGTACCCGTGTCCGTCATGAGTACAACAGAGGGAACAGTACCTGCACGCACTCTTGGCCATCCCCCGTACAAGGGAGCCACAGAAACCTGACTCTGAATCTCATACAAGGCTTGATCGTTTCCAGTGATGCGAATCCTGGGGAAATTAACCTCTCTGCATCTCATATCAAATGGAGGCACTTATGTTTGCCCCACGTGGATTGGTGGGGACCAAGCCAGGGGCTCAAGTACCATTGATTCTTTCCACTCTCTTCTTGGGGGCAGGGACACGTGAAAAACCTTTTCGCCCAGGACTTTCCAAAGTTCCTCACTATAAACCACCTTTCCTAATATCAAGCATGAGTTGTTAGGGGTTGAGTTGTGTTCCCACAAAATGCACACGTTGAAGCCCTAACCTCCAGTACCTGAAAATGTGACTATGTTCGGAGACGGGGCCCTTAAAGGGGTCATTATATGAAAACGAGGCCATTAGGGTGGACTTTGTGCTTACAGATCAGGAAGAGACGTCAGGGATGGCTGTGTGCACAGATACGAGACCACATGAGGACACAGCAAGAAGGTGGCTGGCTATGTGCGAGCCAAGGAGAGACTTCTGAAGTAACCAAACATGCCAACACCTTGGTCTTATCCTTCGAGCCTCCACAGTTACGAGAAAATCAATTTCTGTTGTTAAAGCCACGTAGTCTGTGGTATTGTGTAATGGCAGCCCAAGCAGACCAAGACGGGAACAAGGCATTGGTGTCTTCCACCGCTTCTATTACTACATATTTGTTTCCCCACCTGTCCTGTCCCTTCTCTTCCTCCTCTCATGCACTATTCCCCTCCCCCCAACACTAGGAGGAAGCAGCGGGGCTCCATGACAAGAGGTCATTGACCGTTGACCTACGAGACAGTTTCGCGTACTTTTTGTACAAGGGGAATCCAGACACTCCTAGAAACAGAAAGGGGTGGTGTTCCCCTCTCTCCAACCAGAAACATGGCTGCCAAACGACCGTACAAAAACTCCACGTATAGTCATCGCCTCCTTTTCGGAAGCATTTGACAAACTTCAAGATTTAACAAGTTAACGCCACTGCCCACAAATGCCACCCCCACGCCCTCAAGATTGGACTGTTTAATTAGGTAGGGAGATAGTTCGATATGTTCTCAGAATCAGATTTAGATGCAAATGCCAATTAAACCTCGCACTAACCACTGTGCCTTCCGGTGTTCTAAAACATTTGTGTCAGCAGTTGGGTCATTTCTCTGCCAGGTAAACTATGCAAACAGTGGCTAACATGCCAGGGCCTGCTGGGTTTGCCACGCTCCGTGCAGCTAATGCGAACACTGTCTAAATGCCCTAAGGGTTTGGGTTGGGTTTTACAGATCTATCTCCCCGAGGTTACACCCTCTTCCAATAGGAATCGTGCCCTGCTCAAAACTGGCTTGAGCTTTTTTGACTCCCCTTAGAAACAGCAGCAACATTTTTTGCAATATTACATCATTCTGGACTCCTTTGCCCTTTATCTGAGATTCTTGGCTACCTCACTAGGCAGAAAGCCCAGCCAATGGGGATCAATACAGGCAAGGGGACTGCAAATAGTAGCTCCTGGACTGAAGAAGGCAAGTTAAAGGGGAGGCACGAGTCCATTTGTCCTAATTGGCCAACCGCTCCCTTGAACGATTACCTGTTCTCCTTAACCCTGTTGTAGTATTTGTTGCTGGAAGCAAGGATACAGTCAGAGACTGTGTTACTATTCGCTGCACTAAAGTTCAAAGTGCACCAAAGTGATAGTTTGTAAGCAGGAAGGGCTCATCAACAGGGTTGTTTCGGTGACTGAGGGGGGGCAATGTGAAGCCTACTGACATTTAGATAGACTTTTTTTTTTTTAAAAAAATCACCTTTTGTTACATCCCCTGCACCCAGAATTAGTAGAAAGTTGAATGTAAGATCTTAGCAATATTAAAGAGAACTCTTTTCCCACTGAGTTTATTCCACTTAAACCTACCACTCTTACCTTAGTGAAATCATGGGTTATAATTCCACTGTATAGTTACTTCTCTCTTCGTGGTGGCCAGTTGGGGTCTCCTAAGATGACCACCCACCCAGGAGACTTTAGGACAGATGAAATCAAACCTAAGCTCTCTGCCTGGTGGAAACAAAACTAGTTAGAATCAAAAGGGTGAAAGGGAATGGAGCGAGCCATTAATGTTTTTGACTCTTGCACCCATGAGACCTTCAATGAGACTTTCCGTTCATTAGTCAGCCATTGGATTGGATGAGGGAGAAGAGGAACATTCAGACGCGAGTCACATGAAGAAACACACACCTGGGAAACCATTCCTAATCACGTATTAACAACCTGGTGGCGAATATTGCTACAAACACCTGTTACTATTTGCCCGAGAACCAAACACTGGAAATTCTAGAACGAGGTTTCCAAAGTCCAGTTGGGTGAGCCCTGGGAATTCAAGTCTTGAGGTCTCAACAAAAGATCACCAGGGTTACTGAGGAAACCCTGGGTGCTACCGTAAACCTCCAGTCAACAGGGTGTTATTCGCTGGGGTTAGGTGATCACGAGAAGCCCCAGGAGCTATTGTCACCACCAACTGCTGAGATTCTTTCTTTTTTCCCTTAGGAAAACGAGTCATTCAGAGATTCCAGGCCACCTTACTTAACCATATTATGTCTTCAGTAAATTCCCCAGTGGTCACGTCATCTTATCCTACCTTCCTGATGAAATAAATGCAGGATAAAGGAGGAAAGAAAGTGATCTCCCCCCTTCCCACCTACAGATCACGGATTTCTCTAGATTGTTCTTTCCCAGAATCATCTCAAATATGCCTGAGACAAACACAGACGCTGTTATTCTGTACTGACACAGCGGAGAACATAGGTAAAGGTCAAAGACAGCAAACATTCCTCCAGCCCCTACTGTTTTCAGGACAAGCTCAGAGAAGCGTATGACAGTACAAAGACACAAGACCTTTCTTCTAAATATCCTTAAGAAATAGTGATGTTCTTACAGTTGCTACCTGGTTGCTGTTGCTTTCCTTTTTGATACATTATTTCCCCCAATTAGATTTGTTATTGCTTAACTTGGCTGTTGAATTAGTCTCTGTGGTAATGGTGGTTTAAAGACCTGTCAACAGGTAATCAAAATCACTTTGCCAAGCAATCCAGGAAACTTGTAATTTAGAAAGCTCAACCAGGAAAGGCTGTTCTCTACCATCTATCTCTTCATAACCTTCAAGAAGAAATTTTAATTTGGATTTATTTGAGGACCAGGTTTCTGACCTACAGGACTAGAAGAATTAAAAGCGGTCTAAAAACTGTGAAGTCACTTATTTACTGCAGGCTTCCCTGGAGAAATATAAACTCATCAGGCTCATTCTCCACTTACTGAAATGTCCAAATAGATCACTTTAAATATGAAATGAAAACCGTATCTCACCAAAACTAAGCTTACCGGCTTCTCCGCATGCAAACGCACATACAGCATTTACACTGCTCAAATAAGTTTTCAAGTCTGGCCAAAGTGTTTTCACAACCTCAGTACTTAATTACATTCCACTGTTAATGACTGCTGCAGAAACTTGCCACGCTTTGAAATCCTCTAAATCGGCCCAAACACTGTTAATGGCGATTGTAAAGAAAAAAGATGAAACCTCCTGCTTTATGCAGCTCTCAAACCAATAAGCCAGATAACACTAGTAATCAGCATGAAGGCTGCTGTCCATCCGTTCTCCACAGCACTGCTCACTGGGGCTTCCAAGAGACTCCTGAGTGAGGCTTGCTTGACTGTTCCACTCACTCTGCAGCCCCCAAATTAGTGCAGAGCCGACTGGCTTTCTTCTCAAAGGAAACAAAATACCCCCAACCCTGCACCACTGCTCATCCAGGAGGAAAACGCAGATACGACACCAACATTTCATTTTATGAGTAAAGTTATTTTAATGCGCGCCATAAATGCTTTGGCATGTGAAGGAAGTCACGTCCTAGAATGCAAGAAGAGAGAGAAGTTGAGGGGGAAAGATGGCACGTGGAGAAAGCAGGTGGTACCTGAAGACAAGGGGCTCACGTGGTCTTTCGAAGGCGGAAGAGGTTCCTTCTGCAGAGGAGGGGAGAGAGGGCAGCAGCGAGAGACGTACAGGATGCAGAGTACATTTTCACAAAATGGTACCAGGTTAAAAGAATGGCAGGCACTTAAGTTGCAGACATTGAGTAAGAGTTTGACTCAATTCCACATAAGGGACAGGCGGCAGGAGTGAGGCTTTATTGGGAAATAACCTGGTTTTCCACTCGGCCACTAACCAGCTCATGAGACCTTGAGTAAGCCACTGACTTTTCTAAGATCCTCTCGAGTTCCTATTAAAATAAGTGTTTTTGGTCATGAGCTTTCAAACCTTCTGTTGGAATGACACAAGTTATTTACAGAAGACTGAGGTTGTGGTTAGGATGGTATTTAAAAGCAGCCACCAGTTTTCTGTAAATGAATCCTGCCTGGAGGCAGAACGAAAATGGGTTGGCAACGTTAGGACTTTAGTTTGTCTCTAATCAGGCAACCAACAACATAGCAGGAAGGGGGTCGAGTATCATCGCTGATTCGTACCACGAAGGTAGGATTACAGGTAAGGCATCTGAGTGATTACTTGCACTTGTGAAGTGCAATGAGGAAAGTGAAGGGGCCAACCAAAGCCACATTCATTCAGAGTCCTCATTAGGGGCAGTTGCCATCCCCCTCCCCCTCCTCCCCCCTCCTCCCCCTTCCCCACCCCCTCGAAAAGGATGGCTTGAGGATATCAGTCCATATTCACCAGGATAAGAAGCACTCCTAATCTATAGATCGCTTAAGGTATTACTGATTAAAACATTTATTCCACATTGTATCTCTATGATAAACAACTTTTCATTGAAGAACTTAGTACAACTCTCTCTATATGAACACTGAAGATCTTAATATGTTAGAAGGCTACCCATGTTATCCCATGTCCATTGGACATAAAATAAAATGGCCAAGGCTTATGGGAAATACAGTGTAGTGCTGGACAGCAGAACAGGGCCATCAGACATCGATCTGGAATATAGGACTTCCTATTAGCTCTACAATCTTTTTTCTTTTTTAATGTTTATTTATTTTTGAGAGAGAGCATGAGTGGGAGAGAGGGGAGAGAGGGGGACAGAGGATCTGAAGCGGGCCCCGCACTGACAGCAGAGAGCCCTATTCAGGGCTCGAACTCATGAACTGTGACATATGACCGGCACCGAAAATCGAGTGTTCAACCGACTGAGCCACCCAGGTGTCCCTAGCTGTGCAATCTTATGTGTATTATTCAACCCTCCATTTTTCATTTATTCATAGGCAAAATGCATCCTACAATTTGTCTGAGGGGATAAAATTCAGTTAGAGTATAGGATGTACAAGAAATATTCACAAATGTCCAATCTCATCCTGTAGCATCTCTAGATTAAACCAAAACAAATCAAAACAAGCCTCCACAGAGGCAAGTTTTCAAAAGCTACAACACCCATATCCAAAACCTCTTGGTAAAGTAAAATATAATTTCCCTCCTAAATCCGTAAGATTCAAAAAGCTGTTAAAAAAAAAAAAAAAAAAAAAGCTATTTAGAAAAGGATTTAACCAAAATGGAAATGACTTTACCTTCACCCAACAGCAAAACTCAGTCTCCAGAAGGTAAAACACAAATCACCTTGGGCAGATCTTTGAATTAAATGCCTAAAAGGTTCAAACTGAATCTAGGACCGACCCCTCAAACCCAAATATCTGAAACTCCAAAGAACTTCCTTTTTTGTTTTTAAGAAGCCAGGCTGACTAAGGTGTCTACGGGGATAATTACATAATTCGGTCAACAGGTAACAATACCTTTACAGTCCCGCATAATTGAAGCTTCGGTTTTACTCCTGGCAACGGGGTGGTGGGGATGTGGTTAAGTGTATACCTTAGAATTTTAAATATCGCGATTGGTTTATACTAATCTTAGTACCAATGATTAAGACGCTCCTTTCAACTGCAAACGAAGGCGTCTTGATTCAGGACAAAACAAAACCGCGTGCTTTCAGGAATCTGAATGAATTATGTCTATTCCCCAGGTGATACAGTTTTTCCCTGATCTGAACATATCTAAACAGTAAGCCTTTCTTTGAAGGTCTCTGAAATCCCAAGGACTTTCTCCCCCCCTCCCCCCCCCCCCATTTCAATACCAGTTGTGGAGGCTGGGGTTGTGTTGATTTACCCACTCTGGGCTTTTGAAACCAGTTAAGCGTCCTGGCAACATGTTCAAGGTATCATAGCTATACCTGGAGGATGTTTCTAAACCACGTAGTTCTGTGTTCTACCAACTCCTGTCCAAGGCGCCACTGTCAGCTTGTTTTGCGATGATGGCCTCTTTGAAACAAGCGTGTAAGTCGCTGACACAGAGCATGAAGTAAAGAAACCTGGTTCTTTCACCACTTTATGGTGAATGTGCTTTACAAAGACTTTCAGAAGCGCCTCGGTGGCTGAGTTGGTTAAGTGCCCGACTCTTGATTTCAGCTCAGGTCATGACCTCACAGTTCCTGACTTCGAGCCACGCTGGGGCTGTGCAATGACAGTGTGGAGCCTGCTTGAGATTCTCTCTCTCTCTCTCTCTCTCTCTCTCTCTCTCTCTCACTGGCTTCCTCCCCCACTCGTGCTATCTAAATAAATAAATAAAACGGATTTTAAAAAAAGACATGCAGAATATGTGAGGCCGTGTTGTAAGTGTCTGACAATTTCACTTAATCCTTACAAAAACTCTAAATTGTAATCCCCATTTTAGAGATTGAGGCACAGAAGCGAAGCAATTTGCCAAAGGCCACACAGCTCGTAAAACGGTTGAGACAAGATTCTTCAGCCAGTGAATCTGGCCCCGAAGTCCAATTCTACCACACCTAGCCCTCCAAATCATGCTTTTCTAAATACCATAGTCCCTACACAAGGTACAAACAATGGCTGAAATCTATTTATTTCAAAGAGAAGTTTAAAAAACACACCAATGAAACCCAGTCCTCTCTAAAATGAAGGGGAAAAGTCAATTCAGAAACAAGTTCACAAAATGTTTAAGTGATAAGAAGGAAATATTGCGTAAATGCTTTGCCTGCCCCACTAAACGCCATTTTTCTCTATTATCTTGAGAGGTTTCCTTATGCCCTGGGCCCCTGTTTGTGCTTTTGCAGATGGTTTCTATTTCTAAATCTCTAAAGCTTTCAGGAATTTATTCCTAGACTTTGAAACCTGCCCACTTGCAAACCTCCCCTCACCAACGGCCTTGGCACGTCAAAAAAACTCTCTACTGCCTTTGGAAAGCCTGATTTTTAAAGCTATTTAAGTTCTCAGGTTGCAGAAGAAGGAAAAGGCACTATGAGTCTCTCTGTGTCCATGCCACCCCATTCCCGACTTCCAGAGGGAAAGACAGAATGCGGTTTAATCAATGTCAAGGCTTGTGTCTTCTCATATTTACACTTTAACTGTATCCTGGTAAGAATTTGATTCTATGTGGTCACCTCTTACTCTTGATAAGGTTCGCTGGACAATCTTCTCATAGGACACTTACCTAGATGTCTGTCTTTAATAGTGGTGTAGGGAATGGTATTTAGCAAAAAACCTTCCTTTGGCTGGCTGGGAGCTTCCGTGGTTTTAGAAATACCCCTGTATTTTCTCAAAAGAATTTAAATGCCACCTCTTGAGTTATATAAGCAGCCATGGGAAATTCAATGAGCGTGGCTACCCTGGCTTAATTCAACCCACTTTGGGGCAAATTCCCAGGGTCTCATTAAATCTCAAATATGTACATGTATGAAGACAGTAGTTGGGAATTATGATATTTGAGCAACTTTGAAATTGAAATATCCAATTTCTAACTGAATACACTGAACCCCTCAGGTCTTGATTAATCAGCATGGAACAAAAATACAGCTCGATATACAGAAATTAATTAGGGATGCCAATCGCATGGACTGTGTTGCAACTGCAGACTGAGAGGTCAAGAAGCCACAAAGAGCCAGCCACCGTGCCTGTGCGCTTTTTAGACTTACGTGTGGTCCTTATTGTGGCAAGAAAAATAAGAATTATCATCCCAATTTTACAATTGAAGAAAGTGAAATTCAGAGAGGCTTGAAAAATTTGCCCACAGTGGTTTAACCAGTGTCTAGAGATTTTTCAAACCCAGTTACTTTCCACTGTGTCTTAGGAAGCCTCCCCCAAATGCACTGTTTTCTCTTAATAAATAAATAATAAATAAATAAATAAATAAATAAATAAATAACAATTCTGACTATTCACAACCTCAAAGCTATCTCCTGATTATTTACCTACCATAATTAAGCCAAAGAGTAAAGTTCATGTTGTATGGGGTTATCTAAAGAACTGGGATAAATGGAAAGGATCCAGTTGAGTCGAGAAAACTTGATGAGATGAGAGATTCTGCACCCAATTTCCCAAGAACTTCAACTTGTCTATACACTCAGTGTTCCCTTAGCAGTTACCTGGCTTCCAGTTCACCGGCTAAAACGATCATGAAGAAGATGTCAACCTTTTGATAAAGAAAGTGTAAAATGAGGTCAACTACATGGAAGAAAGAGGAAGGCCCAAGCGAATCAGAGCATTTCTTTCAACAGAACCAGACACCAAAAGCAATTACTTCTGACACACAATAGTTGACAGGCCTTTGGGGGATGTTTTTCAAAACCAAATTGTACAAGAGATCAGAAAAAGAAGCCAGAACAAGTTTACAAATCCTTTATTTAGTAAGCATTGTTTATTACAACTTTTAATGTTCACTAATGCTCCATGTGAGTTCGTAAGCCTGTAAATGAACATCTCAATTTAAGATGTTCAATTCAATTCATTGGTTTTACCCTGCTAGGCACTGGGAATGGGCTTCTTCGGACACTAGCTAGGCTCTCCCTTTTACCTACGTATTCAGAAAGACCAAAAATGGATCATTTTCCAAACGTCAGTATGAAGCACTGTACAATAACTAAACTAGTTTAGTTTCATTTAATAAGATTTTATTTTATAGCACGTGTACATATATATACATATGTGTATATGTGTGTGTGTGTATATGCATATACACATGTGCATATACAGGACACCGCAATTGCTTTAAAAATTAGGTTTGGATTTTGCAAGTTTTTGCAAAACGACGGTGAATAACACAGGCATCCATTTTACAGTGACCAAATCTCCCCCAAACGTAGTGAGTTTTTCATACTCTACTTATCGTGACCGTGGAATAAAAATGGTTTTTAAATTGTTCTTAATGTGAATTTGTTTTCAAAAACACAAAAGCCAAAGAGAACACATCACATCTTAGACTATAACATGGTTTGTTCTGGCAAATCCAGTAAGATTAGGAAGATGCCTCCAAGGACAGAGTGGAAGCCCTCAGGGCTCTCGCAGTGGATATTCAAATTAGGGTGACCCAGCAGGAGAGAAGGTTCTCCCCAGCATGCCATAATGAGAGGATGAGCAAAGTTAAAGACAAAAATGCCACTGTCTGCTATGGTTATTGTTGGCGCATTTTGTCCAAAGGCCCATTAGCTCCTTTTCTCCACCTGCTAAGGACTGCCAAAAAAACTAGCCGGATAAAAGAATAAGGTAACTGATTATTTTTTCAAATTCAGCTTAAAAATGATCTCGCTGAAAAACCCATGACTCACTGAATTGGGGGCATACTGGAATACACTTGCTATCAAATCCCATCTATATTCTAACTCACCTCTCCCTCAAAAACATAACCTTAAGGAAAAAAGAAAAGGAAAAAAAAAAA
Source organism: Puma concolor (assembly GCF_028749965.1). Classification (NCBI taxonomy): domain Eukaryota; kingdom Metazoa; phylum Chordata; class Mammalia; order Carnivora; family Felidae; genus Puma; species Puma concolor. The sequence goes on along the minus strand of NC_141667.1, from coordinate 14,136,675 downwards.
AAAAGATAGCCCTCTAAACCATAATAAGCTGCTCAATACTAAAGACTAGAGACAGTACGAGCCCTATCAAGTACACACCCTCATCTATTAAATGTGGTCAATATCAATATCCTTTTATTAAAAGGAACAAAAGAGAAGACTTCCATCTTCCTGCCACATGCTGTCCCATCAGGGTGTACTAAGAATACTTAAACATAAATTCTTTTAAGTATAACGGGCTATTGCAAAAATACAGTATTTAGCTATTTTATATCCATAAGTCACCTTTTGGATGGTAGAATAAAGAAGCCCAAAAAGAAATCTAAATGACCATAATCTGGTTATTACATCATTGTTAAGAAAATCGGCACCAAAGGTATATGTATCATGGCTTCTGCTGGAAATTGACCAAAAAAAAAAAAAAAAAAAAAAAAAAAAAGGAAGCATTATGAATTCAATCGACCATCTTCACCCCTGCAGCCCCAGTAGCCTTCTTCCTTCTTCCTGCCCTATCAGTGATCTGCATCTCTGTGGGGTTGGCCTTTTGGGGTCCCTAGTAAAACAATGAGGCAGGAATCAAGAGAAATCACAGGGTTAGGATTCTGACAAGGTAACCATTTTCTCTGCCTTGGGTTTTGTAGGCCATCTTGTTCCTATAAACGCCAGAATGTCTTAATTTCTCCCAAGTAGTGACACTAGGGGCAGATAGCCACTGTTAGTTTTGAGGCCAATGTCCCTTAATGAAAGGACCAGCAGCAAAAATCTGTCAAATGGTTAATTGATGCAAATCGGGGGCCACCATCACTGCGGTGCAATATGTTGCAGAAAAGAGAACAATGGACAGTACTAGAAAGGAAAAGAGCAGTATTCGGTCATTAAAATATTTAATCCACAGTTTGCTCTCATCACCAAGGATAATCTTTACTTTTCGTCAACTGAGATCGCTAAGAAAGCAAAAGATGAAAGATAACCTGGAAAAGAAGAAACATACACACAGAGGGGATAAAAGAAAAACTGTCATTTGGGTCCAAGGATTTCACGCAACATTTAGGGCAAACGCCTTTGTTCCTCGGCTTCGGAAGGGAGTGGGTGGGTGGGTGATGGAGAGATCAGATGGGGCTGCCGGGGCCCTCCACACCCTGCTCTCCGGCGCATGCGCGAGGCCAAGACAAAGGAATAGGTAATTACAGTCCCGATTCATTCATTTTGCCCGCAGTACCAAGGATCTGCTAGCCCTGGCTGGAATCCCGGGGAGGCCGATCCACACCCCTACAGCAAAACGACCACCTCGATGCTACTGTAGGATTTTAACCCGCGAGGTAGTGGCCTCGAGGGAGATCGAGGTGTGTCAACCCCGTTCAAAGGCACTAAAATTGCACCCCTGAGCGCTGTGCTGATTTCAGCAGGGTGAAAATTACACAGGCACAGGCTGTCCAAGGAGTTCGTTTCAAGGCGGAAATGTCTCTGGGGAAGCAGATAAGGAGCTCAGCCGAGCATTCGATGAATATTCATGAAAGAATGCGGTTTGTAGCCGCGCGCTGTGTGTGCGGTCGCATCCAGGGACTCCGCATTTTTTTTTTTATTTGTCGGGGGAGGGGGAGGGGGGGGCGTGGGGACGGAGACCGGAACCGGGCGTCGGGTTTCAGCGTTAGCGCTTTCGGCAAGACCTGCTGAACCCCAAACCTTGGCTCACAGCGGAGCCGGGCCGTGGGGGGACCGCGCGCTGTCAGGTCCGCGCTCACACTCTCCCGGCCCGGGCCGCGAGGGTGGAGGCGAGGCGCCCCGGGCATCTCTGCACCGAAGCCTCGCAAAAAAATAAAATGCTCCGAGATGGCCCACAGGTTAGCGGGAAGGCAGTTCGGCCACGTCCGAGGCGGGGGGGAGGCTTTGATCCGCTCAGAGGTGCTTCGGCGGGCACGTTGTCGTGTGAACCTCGCATTCCTTGGCCACCGCAGGCCAGGATTCAGGAGTCCCCCGGGGTCAAGGAAACCCATTTGCTGACCCAAAGAGCCACCTCCTTCCTTGGGATCACACCAGATCCCCGTGTTCTTTCTCCCCCTACTCCCGCCCCACCCCACCCCCACCCTCCATCTCTCGCTGCTGCGCCCCTCTCTCCCAGCGCTCCCTCCCGGGCTGCGACTGGTTCCGATGACAGATACGCTCCCTTCCGCCCCACAAAACCGTCTCCTCCGGACTCGGTGCGTTTAAAGGGTTTCCCATTCGGCAATTTCCTCCTTCACGAGCAGCTGGCTCCCGCTCGCTACCCACCCCGCATCTCCCGTCTACCAGACTCGCCACCCCCGCACCTTCCCACCCCGCGAGAGGCTGAAGCCACCCACTTCGGGGGGCCCCCCCATCACCCCACATCCCCGAAGTGCGACGGGAACCTCGCGGAGGGTCCCCCGCGCTGGGCGCCGTCTAACGAGGCCCGCGGCGCCCCACGCCCCCGGCCGCGGCGCCGAGAGAACAAAGGGCCTCGAGGTGGGGCGGGGGCGAACGGAGGCCCCCGGGCTGCCGGCGCCCCGGGTCCGCGGGGGCGGCGGGGCCGCCGGGGCGCGCCTCCTTACCGGCTCTGGGTGCCTGTGCCGGCCCTGGGTGAGCGCGGTGCCGCCGAGGGGCCCGGGTCGCAGGCGTCGTCCGGCCGGTGCCTGGCCGCTGGCGGAGGCTCTCTCCCCGGCTCGACGGCGGAGCCCGGAGCGAGGAGCGAGTTGGAGCGCTGCCGCCGCCGCCGTCGCCGCTGCCGCTACTGCCGCCGCCGCCGCCGCTGCAGCCTCTGCATTTCTCGCGCTCGCGCTCCCCCTCCCCTTCCTGCCCAGCGCCCTCCCCCGGCGCGTCCGCCCGCCCAGCCTCCCTCCTCCCGCGTACCCCGCCCGCCTCCCTCCCCTCCCTTCCCCTCCATCCCGGGCCCCGCCCGCCTCCCCTCACCTCCCCTCCACCCCGTCCCCTCCCCGCGTCCCGGTGGTCCCCTTTCCCCTTCTCCTCCCCTCCATCCCGCTGTCCCTCCTGCCAGTCTCCATCTGCCCTGCACGCGGGCTTCCCACTCCCTCCCCACCTCCCTCACCCTACCCTACCCTCCTCTCCTTTGCCGCGCCCCCCCCCCCCAACTACCACACCCCGCGCCGCCTCCCCTCCCCCGCCGCGCCGGGGCTGTCTGCGGGCACCTCTCTCTCTCTCTTCTCCTCTTTTCTCTCTCTCTGTCTCTCTCAGTCCTTTGGAATGGGTGGATAGGAAGTGCTCGGGCTCTCGCTCAGACTTCAGGGGCTGCGTGGCGGTGGTGAATGACGCCCCCTGCCACCTGCTACCCTTCTCAGCACCCCAATCCCGCTCGCGCGCGACGTCCGCCTGGGATTCCGATACCTGGACGGGCAGTGAGGTTGGGGGTGACCTGCCGAACCCCCTCAGCCCATCGAGACAGAGGTCCTCGGGGTTGAGGGAGGCTGCCAACGGCAGGCAAGTCCGGGCGGCGCCCCCCGAGGACCGGGCGCGCTGGGCGAGGCGGCTCCTTCGCACGCTGGGCTGAGCCCGGAGCTCCGCGGCTGGGGACTAGCGACGCCGCCGAGGTCCGCCTTGGGGGGGTTGGGCACCGTCGTCCCTGCGACCGTGCTCTCGGGACTTGGGAGAGGAAGGAGAAAGGACAAGAGCCCGAGGGAAGGAACCGTCGGTGTTTTCATGTCTGTTCTTTAAAAGAGGCAACCAGTTCTCGGCAAGACTGGGTTAGCCGAGGCAACCGGTGCAGTGCTGCCTAGAAGCGCACAGGTCAAAGCCACGGCCAAGCCGTGTCGGGGTGCCCTGAGGCACCGCCACTTTCACACCGGGACATAAAATAACCACCAGCGTGGGGAGGTATGCCCACCTTGCTTCTCTGTTGGCCAGAAGCAAATGCAAAACATAACGGGACAACGCTTACAACCGCAGCTCTTTCATTAGACAAAAGCCAATTTTACCTTCCCGCAACCATCCGAACCTTTGGAACTTTTATTTGCGGCATTGTGGCGCCCTCTGGCTGTGCTCGGATTGCTTTCACGTTTGCCCACCTCCCGGTAGAGCGAAGGATGGAGCTGGGAGTTGTCCTTGAAGGTGGATCTGCCCTCCCGACCCTTGCCTGGATTTGGGGGTTGGGTTGTCCTCCAAAATCGAGGCGACAAAATGCAACCGTATCTTCAAAGGGAGGACGCCAAAGGCAAGTGCATCTGCATTCGACTGGGGAAAGGTAAGTCCGGGTAACAGGGAAAAAAACTTGTTAGAACTTAACTATATTTAAATTAAGCAGGGTGTCAATGTCGACCCAATACTATAGGTCGCTAGAGGCTATGCACGTAACCGCTAGACAACGGTACTGCCCAGGTAGTTATGGTTCATACGCGGCCACAACAGATAAAACAGTGCAAGCTGGAAATGTTCGCATTTTAACCAAAGGGCGGTAAGAAAAAGTGGCGATTTTGTTTCTATGTGTTTTTTTTTCCTTGCTTTCCTTTTTTCTTTTTCTTTTCTTTTTTTCTTTTTTTTTTTTTTTTCTTGCCATTGAAGTGAAATAGCAAAGAAGTAACTATAGTTCAAGAACGGGGTGGAGCGGATTACAACTAGGGTTGCCTCCAAAGCATTTTATATATTTGAACATTTATGTTCAATAATTGAGTATGTTCAACCTATGCCCCTTATTCCAGAACATCATCTATGAGGCCGTATGCAGGGTTTCTCAACCTCCTGTTTGAGATGGGTAATTTTTTGTTTTGGATGGGGGACAGGGCTGTCCTGTGCTCTATTGGATGTTTAGCATTATTGCTGGCCTCTACCCACTAGTTACCAGTAGTGAGTGCACACACACACACACACACACACACACACACACCCACCCTCTACCACCACCACCAACATACCATCAGTTGTGACAACCAAAAATGTCTCCAGATGTCTCCAAATGTCCCCTGGGAGGCAAAAGTCACTCCAGGTTGAAAACTGTGTGGCCATGGACTTTCAAGTCCTCTTAAGCAAGCCTCTAAGTTTTCACTTTATCGAATCCGATGAGCATTTGCAATTTTACACTCAAGGCATTTGCTGAGTGTATTTGTCAAGACATCTGAATAGTTATTTCATTAACATTCAGTTTTAACTCTGTGATCTTTCAGACATGTAAATAAGTCATCTGAAAATTAGTAAATATACGTTCCTATTGTGTTTGCGTGAGAGGCCTCTGAATGTTACCTTCTTTCTGTTTTCTCTTTTGCCAATGTTTCCCAAAATAGACAACGCAGAAAATAACATTTGTTACCGTCAGTGCTTCTAGCTAAATTTTCATGATGGGAAAAAACAAGCCTTTCAAAGGTGCAATTGGAGAAAAGATCACAGGTTGCCATAGAAATGGGAGGCAAGGGGGCACCTGGGTGGCTCAGTGGGTTAAGCATTTGACTCTTGAATTAAGCTCAGGTCATGATCTCACTGTACATGGGATGGAGCCCCGAGTCGGGCTCTGCGCTGACGAGTAGAGCCTGCTTGGGATTCTCTCTCCCTCTCCCTCTGTCCCTCCTCCCGTTGCGCATGCTGTCTCTCCAAATAAATAAATACACATTAAAAGAAAAAGAAAGAAATAGGCAAAAACGTACGCCAATGAGACTTTGGGTCTCCTCAATTTTGTCTTCCATTATATCCAATTTGTTGATGTTTTTAGTTTGATTTTTAGTTGTTCATCTACCATCTGAACATTTTTAGGGTGCGTGCGCTTGAAAACGTTTTCAAAACACACGCTTCAGGAAGCTCTGGAGTTTAGAAAACTATTGTGGATGTCACTCGCTGCTTCGATTATAAACGAATGGATTTGGAGGCATATGTTAAAAGCACATTTTATGACAAATTTAATTACCTGCCAGCATTACACTCGTGAAAACCAGCTTTACTCTCCAAATGGAGTGAATATCTTTTTAATAAACAAAGCTGAACTTCCCGGGGTTGTAAAATGAATCCTAGTGTCGTTTTCAATTGCCTGCATAATTTGCTTCAGTGAAGCATCGCCTGCATCATGAAATTACTCATCCAAAAGATAAATTATTCAGCGACGACTGATTTTTCCTAAAAGACTTACCAAGGAATTGCTTGCAGTGTAATGGACACATTGCCACCGAAATTACTAGTCCGTTTCCAAGAGCCTCAATGCGAGCTCAGCTTTTTCAACTGTATCTAGTGTGTCAGTTGAGGTATCTCCGATTGATTAGTATACAGACCTCATCTCACCTCCAAACCTCACCCACAGCTCCTCGCCCTGGACCCCCAAATCTCCACCTCCCCAAGCCTGACATCGGCCTCGCTTCCCCTTCCTTTTCTCTGGAATAGTAAAAAGGATTAAGATCCCAAATACGATGTGAACCAAGATGAGTGAAGCAAGAGCATGCTGACAGCCAGGCCTGTCACACCAGCCGCCTTTGCTTGACATCTTTTTGGCTAGCTCCTGTCCAAGGCCACGTGTTAACCCAGAGCCTTGGAGGAGAACCACGCGGAGAATTTGATAAATTCAGCTCTACTCATTAAGCTATTGAACGGATAACCAAATTGCGGCAGGTGTTCACAAGGCCTGATCTACAAATTCCAAGCCAAAGGCCAGACAGAGCCAGATCCCATATGACATATGAAAGTGTACAGCTTCCCCCCACCCCGAAGTATATTTGTGACTTAAAAAAAAAAATGAATGCTTATTTATTTTTGAGAGAGAGAGAGAGAGAGAGCACAAGCCGGGGAGGGCAGAGAGAGAGGAATCCGAAGCAGGCTCCAGGCTCCGAGCTGTCAGCACCGAGCCCGAAGGCGGAGCTCGAACTCACGAACTGTGAGATCGTGACCCGAGCTGGAGTCGGACGCTTAACCCACCGAGCCACCCAGGCGCCCCCGTGTCGTTATGATTTTCGATCGAAGGAAAATATTGAAATCGGTACATTTATTTCGTCTTTCTCCCTGCCTCACTTCCCCCACCCTGCGATTATCACCACCTCAGCATTCACAGATCCAAGTGAAAAGACTTCCTTTGTTCCAATCGGTGGCTCTCAGGCAGGTGCTCTTTGACTTCCCAGAGCACAGCCTGCAACATCTAGAGGCATTTGGGGAAAGAAGATCGAAGTGGGGGGGGGGGAGTGCTACTGGTATCTAATGGGTAAAAATGAGCATTGCTGCTAAGCATCCTGCAGCACACGCAGAACAGCCCTGCAGTCAGCAATTATCCAGTCTAAAATGCCCATAATAATGAGGTTGAGAAACCTTGGTGTAAAAGCGCATGAAGTCGGAAAAGATGTGTTTTGAGAGCACGTGCTGCCAGGGGAACTGCCTCTTGCCGTGTGTGTGGTTCAGGGTGTCTCGCAGGCAGTGGGTCTGGAGCTGTAAAATTCTGCTCTTAGCAGGGGCCCTGAGCCCTTCACCGACCCCCTTCCTTGACTATGACATGAGTCTGAGCGGTGACTTCAAGAGCGGCGCCAAAGATTGACATCAGGGATTTTTGAATTCCACCCTCTGTTACTACCTGCCGAGTAACTGGAAGAGAAACAGCTTAGCCTCACTTCCCAATTTGTTTCCTCTTTGTGTCCTGTAAAACGATAGCCGGGAAACCTGAGCAACCCTGGATGTGCTAACAAAGCATGGGACTCCAAGTGGAAGGAGCAAGCTGGCCTCGGCAAGACGCTAGGAACACGTTTGCCCAGGAGAAAAAGCAGGGCAAAACAACAACAACAACAAAAACAATCTCATGCTCTGCCTGAACAGTTCCCCTTTTCAACTCCCTTCTCCCTTTCTTTCACTGTAATTTCCGCACCTCCCCGCCCCCCGCCACATTGGCCCCCAAATACTTTTCTACTCACCAGCATTTTCTATTAAGGAAATACACCAAACCAACGATAAAGGGTGTGTGCCTCACTCACCAGCGAGGGCTTTTTCTAGCCGGTGCCTACCCCTTTCTATAGCCTTGAGGCCTGGGATTAAACACAGGGACCTCCAATCTTAGGAAAACAGTCCTTAATTCTTTGGCTGCCCTTCCGCCCAAATCGCCTGTTAAACCCTTCAAAGAACAAGTTGCTTTTAAATGACATAAAGAATGTCGTAGAACAATTATTCGCATGGCTCCACTTTTGAACAAATGAGACCGAAGAGGTTCTGGTGTTAAATAACACGAGCTTGAAGTCTCGCCCATTCCTTGTTGCTACCTGCCTTTACTCTCAGATCAGCCCCTACTGGTAATTAAAATATTTTTGCTTTAACTCCGAAGCCAGGAATGGTGCCCAAAATAAATTGCTAAGTGTAACAGTAAATTGCCAAACAGAATGCAGAGGACGAACATTTTTTTGTTATAAATTAATTAAGGGATGCTGCCTCCCCTGCCTCTCCAAGCACAAATGCTGTCCAAATTCCAATATCTAGCCAACTCTGCTCTTTGGAGATACACACCCTAAGACCCCCAAATAGACGCCATGACCCTCCTGTGTCTCTAGCCCAGGAATCTCCTACTCAGATAAGGTCAGCTCCATGTCAGAAAGAATGATTTCAGAGCCAGAGTATTTGGCACAAAGCATCATGGTCCCCATCTGAAAGCATCCAAAAGGACTTGGAACAAAAAAGGAAATTTCATTGTAATCGAAATATTCATTTGATCAAAACCGAACACAAGGAAGGGTGTGAAAGATGCTAAGAACTACTTCTCAGGTGCCAAAGCAAGTTGCTGACTAGCACCTGTGGGGTTGTGCATTATGGTAGAAATAAATATATGGGGAAATGTCCACGGGGTTTTAGCCCAGACTGTTACCAGTGGCTGTCACCGGGAATTGGTGTCATTCCAGAGGTGGGGTGGAGGGCTGCTTGGCTCTCTGACACCATATTATCAAGTTCTATGTTGAATGAATATTTTTGCAATGACCGCTCATTATTTTGGGACTCAGAATATATAATTTTGACCAGTGTTCGAGAGACCTGTTCTGGGCTGAGACATCACCACTTGGAGACTGCCTTCCCATCAGCTTTCCTGCTGTATGCTTTTTAACCCCATACTTCTGCTGCTTGAATCTTCCTGTTTCTTACCTTTACATTGGTGGCCTAATTGACATGAAGCATGTGCCCTGGCACATTCTTAATAGCCCTGGCACTCCTCTTTCAGCTGCTGGCCCAGGCGTCTGGGCGACCTCACCCCAGCCCACCTCTAGGGCAAAAAACCCCCCTCCCCAGCTTTCGAGGTGATTGTAGAAAGATGTTCGCCTATAGTTCGCCTCCACTATGCCATCCACATATTAACTTACTTTGGGAGTTGATGGACCGATGATCACACGCAAAGCTCTGTTTTCTATATAATGTGTTTTCCTAAATGTCTTCCTTGGTATATCTGAGTGATTTTCTACTCAACGGCATTGCTGCGGGTTCAAAAATCACCTTACGCATCATATCTTCTACTGGAGACCAGTTCTGTTCCTTTCTGTTTTTTATTCCCAATAATGCTGCGGTGACAGCTTTCAACACATGGTTCTCATATTTTGAAGTATTTTCCCAGTTTACATTTCTAGAAATGGGATCCATCAATCACTGTTATGCTGATGTTTATGGTTTTGCCCTCCACATCCACGAGATTAAACAAAATCAGTGCAACCAAAATAAACTAAGAGAACTCGTTTCCCCAGAGATTCCGACCCCAACACATTCTACAACTTCTCAGAGGTGCCAATGTCTTTAAGTTGCATACATTTAATTACGGACCGGATCAGACTTTTTTTTTTTTTCTAGTGCTGATTCACTGTATGGGTTTCACTTGATGTCACAGTCTGTCTCCTATGAAAAAGGGTTAATATCAATTCTACTGACTAAAGTCTTCTGTTCATCCCTTTGTCACTTTTTAATGGGAAAGTTGGTTCCATTCTTCGACGTTCTCTTCGAACCTGTTGGACTCTGCGAGACTAGCGCGGGCAGCACATCTTAGTGGCTCTGCAGACAAGCTTGATTTTTAGATACTAATGGTTTCAAGTCCCAACTGCCTCTGCTTTCTGGGTTTTAGCACAGATCTTCATCTCTTTTAGCCTTAGTCTTTTCATCTGGGAAATGGAAATATTTCCAGTTGCACTGGGTTGTGCTGAAGTTTATACAATTTTTTATTAATGTTTATTTTTTAATGTTTATTTATTTATTATTATTTTTAATATGAAATTTCTTGTCAAATTGGTTTCCAGACAACACCCAGTGCTCATCCCAACAGGTGCCCTCCTCAATGCCCATCCCTTCCCTCCCATCCCCCGAGAATAAATAAACCGAGAATTAATAAATAAATAATAAATAAAAATAAACCGAGAATAAATCCTCAGTTTATTCTCAGTGTTTAAGAGTCTTTTATGGTTTGCCTCCCTTCCTCTCTAACCTTTTGTTTTCCCCTTCCCCTCCACTGTGGACTTCCGTTAAGTTTCTCAGGATCCACATAAGAGTGACAACATATGGTATCTGTCTTTCTCTGGCTGACTTACTTCACTTAGCATAACACTCTCCAGTTCCATCCCCATGGCGACAAAAGGCCAGATTGCATTCTTTCTCATCGCCAAGTAGTATTCCGTTGCATATACAAACCACAACTTCTTTATACAAGAGACTTTAAATCCCTCAGGCAGTTCATAAAACACACTCAGAAAAATGTGTTCTAAAGGGGCTGATTTTATAGCGCCACCAAGAGGGCCATCAAGGAAGGGATAAAAAACAGGAGTCAACAGGATGGGAGGGCACACGTCACTGGAATGGGAAAACCTGTGGCACACGGTCTGTCGCTTTGTTTGCACGAGAAACTTAGCTCGAAGCTTCCTGGCAGCCAAGAAAAGAAGGTCAAGACGCCATGAACTATTAACTCTCCTCTAATAAAGGAAAGGTTTCCAGGGTGTGCGGAGCGACGGATCTTCCTAGCAAACGTTTCAGAGGAATGGATCGATGTATCCCGCGACGGAAAGGCTCGTGGATTGTGTAAAGGACAATTTTGCAATAACGACGTTTACTGGAAACACAGACATTTTCTCATGAGGTCATTTATGACGTCAACCAGCAAACGCCACGAGCCATCAAATCCTAACTCTGGAAAGGAAGCTCGTGAGTTTTACAATTCATATCATACTTCTGGATCTGGAAAGCTATCATAATTATACAGCGATTTTACGAGAAGGGAAAAATAAGGTGGTGCAGGCAGACCATTTGGGCTGGAGCCTAGAGTGAGATTTTTCCGCGCGGGCGGCGCCAGGAGGGAAGCATCGGGACGCCTTTCCGTGGTCCGAGTAGACTGTCCCCCGGGGAGAGAAGGCCTACTGAAAACACACGGCCACCCCTCCCCCAGACTCTGCCGCAACCTCTCCCCGGGAGTCTGAAGCAGAGGTTTTGAACACGGAGACCCTAGAGTCCCAGGGGATTGGGGGACAGCCATCACGCAATTCTTCACCCCTCTCTCTAGCTGCTTCTGCATTTTGGTGTGAACTTTAAATTTAAACACACACTGCGGCGCCAAAATTGACTTCTCCCGTATTGCATTGCCAGAAAAGTAATAAATATTTATATTCTGGGGCGCCTGGGTGGCTCAGTCAGCTAAGCGTCATACTCTTGGTTTGCGCTCAGGTCATGATCTCACGGTCTGTGGGTTCGAGCCCCGCATCGGGCTCTGGGCTGACCGCTCAGAGCCTGGAGCCTGTTTCCGATTCTGTGTCTCCCTCTCTCTCTGCCCCTCCCCTGCTCATGCTCTGTCTCTCTCTGTCTCAAAAATAAATAAATGTTAAAAAAAAATTAAAAAAATAAAAAAATAAATAAATACAACCAAGAAATATTTATATTCTAAGGTTTCATCTTCCTTTTTTAGACTTAGCTTGTATTTTGACCCAGGCAAAGGGGTCTCCCATGTCCGCCAAAGGGGGCGCCTTGGGATTCTGGCAGAGGACGCGCCACATCTTGTTGGCAGCTGCTTAGAATGTGCTCAGGGGCCTGCAAAGTGTCAACCAGAAGCCCCCAAGGCCAAAAGTGCTGAGGGTGGGAGGCGCAACCAAGAGATTTTTGAGAGCAGCTGTTCCCCATCAACCAGCTGGATGGACTCTAAGCTTTAAAACACGGCCCCGGCCCCGGGGAAATAGTGGGAGATGCAGGTTGGAAGGGGGTGGGCCCGATGTCCCGCCGTGCAGGCCCCCCTTCCGGGATGGGACCAGCGGCAGAACCCAGCGGAGGGCGGAGAAACAGCCAACACAACCGTCCTCGGATTGGCCTAAACACATATAACTAGCGATGTGAAAAATTTTAAATATGCCCCACAGCATCAATCTGCGTTTCATACTGTATTTCTTCAAGTTGTTATTAACTAATCATCTCAAAGTTATGGATACTTTTCTAAGAGAAATTAAAGAGGAAGCTTAAACAGAGTTCCTGCCTTCGGAAACACACACTACAATGGAGAAACTTACAAGGTAAGGCAGGACTCTGCAAACTTTACTTCTGAAAGGGCCAAATAGTGACCATTTCAGGTGTTGCAAGCGGGGAGGCTTCTGTTGCCACCGCAGACCCCTGCCGTGGTCTTGGGACAGCAGCCATAATTTGAAAACAAACGGACATGGCTGTGTTCCAATAAAGCTTTATTTGTAAAACCACGTGGCAGGTCAGCTTTGACACGGGGCGGGGGGGGGCTGCAGTTCACCCACCCCTGCTAAATTCAAACCCCTAGGCTGTAGTAAAGTAAGTTTGAAGCTTCCTTTCGAAAATTCAAAAATTTCACATGCATTCTTTTATTTGCCTCGAAATAGTATTCGGGAGCAACAAATAAATAAATGCAAGCAACAAAAAGGCGCGCTGAATTTTTTTCTTCACACGCTGTATGCAGAGTTTCATGTGAATATTCTATATTCTCAAATCATTTATCTTTCTTTTTCACTATGATAAACTACATTCTTGAAATCCATTCGGATGTTTTTTTCATCGACTCAAAACATTTATGACCGACACATAAGGGGATGAAAATTTGCATTTAATCCTGATATCCATTAAAAGGGGCTTACAGTCTCTTCGGAGGTTTATTGTATTTAATCTCATTAACTTCACATTGATTGTCCCAGAAATTGAAATATAGCTTGACATATTTGCCAGTCTGGTCTGGAATTACCTCCTTGTGGGGAAGCAAAATGGGGGAAAGAAAGCGAATGCAGTCAGCCGTCCAGCAGAGAAGAGAAATAATACATTTAAATGAAAATAAAATATTAAGCATAAAAAATACTGACTTAGTGCAGGCCATTTTTCTGAAAGGAACGTTTTAAAATATTAAACAATAAAAAATAACTTTTCCTTCATGATATGAGATATCAGATGAACTCCAGTTAAATAAAATAGATGTAGGGGTGCCTGGGTGGCTCAGTCGGTTAAGCGTCCAACTTCGGCTCAGGTCATGATCTTGTGGTTCATGAGTTCAAGCCCCATGTCGGGCTCTGTGCTGACAGCTCAGAGCCTGGAGCCTGTTTCGGATTCTATGTTTTCCTCTCTCTCTGCCCCTCACCTGCTCGTGCTCTGTCTCTCTCTCTCTTTCCCAAAAATAGGCATTTAAAAACAAGTAAAAAATAAAATAATAAAATAAAATAAAATAAAATAAAAGACAGATCCACTTTCACTTATCTGAGAATCACTCCTAGAGACTACAGTTTGCCATTTTGAGCCTGAGTTTAATTCTTAATTTATAATTAAATGTTGAGAACTGTTCAAAGTCTAGTTTAACTCTACCATGCAGCAACGTGTTGAGGTTCTGTCTTTTTAAATCATCCTTCACATTTAGAGCTGGAGGGAACCAAGTTGCCCAAGGATGTACAGTCAATGCCACGTCCTGCATCCAGGATGGACATCACTAATAAGTCAATATCAATCAATCACAGAATTGTTTCCAGGGCCAAAACATTATTCGTAGTACTATACCCAGATACCACTGCCAATTAGATCTCACCCCAAGGCTGACATGTAACTTTCACTTCCAAGATAGTCCAATCCTGATTTTACAAATTTGGAGACCATAAGGTTAACAAATCTTCCCACGTTCTAAACAGGATTCTCTTCAACGTAACGCCCTTTCTGCTTCTGTTTTACGAATCCCCTATCACCCAGGGACCAGCCGGGGTGGGCGTTGCCATGATGACAATATGAATTCATACGCAAATTAATCATATTTATCAAGCACCTACTAAATAAACTATCCTTAGTGCTGGGAATTCAGCCATAAACAATGCAGACAAGGTTCTCCTGGGCACCAGAGATAGAAACCAAACTTTTGAGAGCGTTACTGTGATGGGAAGCAGAGAAACGCAGCCTTAGCAGGAGAGAATCGGGGCTAAGAAAAGCCTTCTATTGGAAGCCATTGAACTTGGGTATATATACAGAAGGAGACATACAAGGAGAAGGCAGACTTTGAGAATGTAGGAGAAAGAGGGGGTAATGATAGATGCCAAGTCCCTGAGTCCTTGAGAAATAAGGAAGAGCTGACCTTTATAGCAGCAGGGATGCGTGGCTCACAGATAACATATAGGAAAGATGAGCTTTACACGTAGGTAGGATATTCCATTAACTCGTAATAATGGTTGACCACAGGGGCGCCTGGGTGGCTCTGTCAATTAAGCATCTGACTCTTGATCTCAGCTCAGGTCATGATCTCATCGTTTGTGAGTTCGAGCCCTGCTTGGGATTCTCTCTTTCTCTCTCAAAATTAAAAAAAGAAAAAGAAAAGAAAAAGGAAAAAAAACCACCACCGCCAACAGCAACAAAAAAATACATTTAAAAAAAAGGCATCTAAAAATGAATAAATAAAGGTTGACCACGTTTCCAAAGTTTAACTTATATACAATCCTTTGTATATAAGGATTATATGTACAATCCGTCTGCTCTAACACATAAAGTCCGGGAGGGCGGGGGTTCTTTTCCATCTCGTTCGCTGTTGTAAGCTCAGTACCCAGAACAGGGTTTGGTACACGTTAGGGGCTCAAAAATACTTACTAAGGGAAAAGGACTGCAGAGGGCTAGTGCTGCCGAGCCTGGTTTTCCAAATGACCACAAGGTGGCAGGCTCGTTCAAGAAAACAGTGTCACCTAGCTGGCTAACTTTTAGAGCAAAATAAAGGCTAACACCAGAGAAGTGGTGACTTTTTGAAGAACTTTCTACTAAACTGGAAAACAAATTATAGTGCTGGGATGTGTATGTACTAACTTCTCTTGTGACAGACAAGACTCGATGCAACCATAAGAAAGGAAATAAAATGCAAAGATTGGTTAAGTACCCAAGAGTCTAAGACATGCTTCTGGTGGGGTGAAATTATTTCCCCTTCAAACAATAACACTTACTGCCTCTCCGCTATGTCTTGCCTTTGGCAAGTCTGAGTCACACAATGAAAGTAGAACACTAGAGGATCCCCAAGGTGAACCAGAAGACTCTTCGAGACCACCTAAGCTGTCTGAAATCTGAATTTTGGAACCTGAATATTTGTGCAAATAACATTAGATCGGCCCTTATGGAAAGAAATCTCTTGGTGTTACTCTTTGTGGTAATATCTTAACATTTTATTTTTCTTTCCCAACTACCCCCTGGAATGATATCATTCAAGTAAAATTTAATTCTTTTTCTGTTTATTTATTTATTTTTTTTTAGAAACCACATCTTTTTTTTTTTTTAATTTTTTTCAATGTTTATTTATTTTTGAGAGGTAGAGAGAGACAGAGCATGAGCAGGGGAGGGGCAGAGAGAGAGGGAGACACAGAATCCGAACCAGGCTCCAGGCTCCGAGATGTCACCACAGAGCCCGACGTAGGGCTCGAACTCACGAATGGTGAGATCATGACCTGAGCTGAAGTCGGACGCTTAAGCGACTGAGCCACCCAGGTGCCCCCTTTCTCTGTTTAAAAAGTGGGATACGGGGTTCGATTCTGACATGTCTGCACAATTAAATCCTTGACATTGTGGGGGGTTTTCCGGTTTTGCTGATTTTGTTTTGTCTGTAGTAGATGGTATTATTCAAAATAGTTGCTGGCCTCCCTGGTAAAGGATTGCATTTCCTCACCCACTGATATCAGACAAGCCACATGATTTGAGATACCCCTCCATGAAATACAGTAAAATCTCCCTGACTCATGAAGGCCAGGCGCAATCACGTTTCTTGCTTTGGCCACTGAATTGAGGAGAGAAGTAACAAGCATTGCTCCTAACCGGAAGTTTTAAGAACCAGCTCACGGTTCACCATCTCTCCTGTCCCTTCGCCTGAGACCACCCACTTTTCACCCAACTGCTGCTGCACCGTTTGGACCCCTGTTGTGCAGCCTCATCATGGACCTGCTGTGTGGGTGAGGAGTAAATGTGTGTTGTCATAGGTCGTTGAGATCTGGGGGCTGTTTTTCCCTGCAGCACAACTTATGCAGCCTGAGTTGACTGACACGGTATCTTATATGGAGGTTGTAAGAATAAGTGAACTAATACTTCTGTAATACTTAGTCCCATGGATGGCATATGTTAAGCAATGGAAAATATTAAGTTATTAATATAATTGATCTTCATTCATTCATTCATTTTACCTGCCAGGGTCACGATAAAACGCATTTGGGCTTCATCTAATTTGCATTATAAGATGTTGGCATCATTGAGAAGTTTAAGATGAGATTCAGAGTCCAGCAGAGAGGCTAAGATCTCTCCTACATGGAAAGCAATGGAACATATGGATGATTAAGTGCCACGCATGGGATGGCATCCAAACTCAAGAATATTTATTGAACAATTAGTGTTAATTTCCCTGACACCCTGCTCTGTCTTTTAGCCTCTATTCCACCACAGGTACACATTTCCTCGACTGCTAAATACAACCAATGAAAGAAATTACTTAACCTAAAATATTCTAATTTTTGAGTTCCATCCCATTAAGTAACTTTGGGCTCTCCACTTATGATAGTGAGCTCCTGGTGTCAAGGGAAGAAAAGTGCTGGGGTGCCTGGGTGGCTCAATCCGACTTCAACTTAGGTCACAATCTCACAAGTTCATGAGTTTGAGCTCTCCACAGGGCTCTCACTGCTGTCAGTGTAGAGCCCACTTCAGATCCTCTGTCCCCCTGTCTGTCTACCCCTTCCCCACTTGCGCTCTCTTTCTCAAAAGTAAAACAAAAACAAAAACAAAACAAAAAAATCATTAAAAAAAGAAAGGAAACTGCACACTTCCCCACATGTCTTGGGTCAGAGTAACAAAGCAAAGCCTCTTTAGTGCCGAATTAAGGTTACTTTTATATCCCCTTTATAGCCCCTGAAAGAATACATTCTCATATCCCAAACAATACAAACTTCCGTTCATAATGGTGACAACTTAGCGGTCTTAATACAGTTTGGAATGGTTGCCAGGTAACAGCCAACTTCCTGAGTGATGTAGCTTCTGACCTGTCGTTCCTGCCGAGTCTCTCAACCCAGATCAAGCATCACAGACCCCACTCCATCAGACAATTCACAGCAAAACTTCTATTATTGGTCTCTTTAATGGAAAAGAAAATGGTTTAAAATTTGTTTTTATTGTTTATTTGTTTTTGAGAGAGAGAGGGAGACACAGAATCCGAAGCAGGCTCCAGGCTCCAAGCTGTCAGCACAGAGCCCAGCGTGGGGCTCAAACTCATGAACCATGAGATCATGACCTGAGCCTACGTCAGACACTTAACCGACTGAGCACCCAGGTGCCCCAAAAACAAAAATGGTTTTAAACTGTAATTCTTTCATGGGAAGTTTAAAAGCCAGTTTTCCCTATAGAACCTTCAAAACTCCAACACTTGGAGGTGGGATCTACTCAAAACTGAGGACAGGGTGGGAGATTGGTTTAACGTTCTTATGTAGATGAATGTACTCCCAGATTCCCTCCCAATCATGCAATAGAGGCAGCTACCTCTATGCTTCCTGGTCCCTCCTCCCCCTTAACTAGAAATGTGCCCTAAAGAAACTGATTTCAAGAGGTGCCAGTGTAGCTGCTACTGATAAGTACAGAGAGAGGGTGAGGGGCAGGCCTGAAAATAGAGGAATTATTACTGAAAGCTGGCCTTCAATAGAGATGATAGATGGCCTTCAGATGGTAGATTACCCAGCCTCTTTCCAAGACCCTCATGACCAAAGGTCACAGCCAGGAAAATCCTGCCCCCCCAAATAAGAGATTGGCAACTTCTATGGGGAGCAGTGTCCCTAATGAAAAGTCAGTGGGCCCCTGGCCAAACTTTTGGTTTGACACCTATTATAAAGCCTACTTTTCCACAGTTCTGTCCATATACACACAGCTTGCAAATCACTATTTGGTCTTAGTGATAAAAGGATAACCAAGGATAATCAGGTATTGAAGAAAACTTGCAACATGATTTGGAGATGGGTAGGAAGGACTCCAGAGAACATAGAGATGATGCAGGAAGAGATATGTGCGTGTGCTGCATGTACACTCAGAGCTATCAGGGAAGAAAGTTTAGTCATAAAATAAGAACAGAAAGGTAGATATTAAACAAGCATCAGAAAGCAAGAGAGATTTCTTGGGAATTAAAAATACGATAACCAAGATATAATTTCAACAGGTTAAAATATAACGGGAAAAATTCTAGAAAGTAAAATAAAAATGTCAAGAAATAGAAAATAGGAAAGAAAAGGAAAGACAGAGGTTCAAAATAAGAAGTCCAACATTTCTGAAATTCCAGAAACAAATCAGAAAGGAAGAAATTATCAGTGACATTATACAACATTTTCCCCAGAACTGAGGATCACAAGCCTCCAAATTAAAAGGGTACACTGAATTCCTAGCAGAGTGAATGATAAGATCACAACAAACACACCATCTTGAAATACAGGAACCCCGGAGATAAAGAGAAGATGCTAGGACCTTCCAGAGGGGAAACCAACAAATGGAATCAGGAATCAGAATGAAAATCCTAGAAGTAAAAGGATAAAACTTTCAAAGTTCTAAAGGAAAATTATTGTCAATCTATGATTTCATAGCCAGCCAGTCTATCCACCAAAGTAAGGGTACAATAAAAATTTTCACACTTTTTTTATGATGCAAATTTTTATTACTTTATTTATTTTTAATAGATAATCTGTATAATATGATACATTTAAAATATATAAAAAATGGTACAGTGAGAAGTCATTCTGCTTCCAACCTGTACACTTCAGTGCTCTAGCCCCTGCAACCCCTAGAGGTAACCACTATTCTTCTCTGTGTGTTTTTTAAAGATTTTATTTTTAAGAAATCTCTACGCCCAATGTGGGACTCGAACCTACAACCCCCAGATCAAGAGTTGCATGCTATACCAACTGAGTCAGCCAGGGGTCCCCTTCTTCTGTGTGTTTTTTTTTCTTTAATTTTATTTTTTAATTTGTATCCAAATTAGTTAGCATATAGTGCAACAATGATCTCAGGAGTAGAGTCCTTAATGCCCCCGACCCATTTAGCCCATCCCCCTTCCCACAACCCCTCCAGTAACCCTCTGTTTCTTCTCCATATTTAAGAATCTCTTATGTTTTGTCCCCTTCCCTGTTTTCATATTATTTTTGCTTCCCTTCCCTTGTGTTCATCTGTTCTGTGTCTTAAAGTCCTCATATGAGTGAAGTCATATGATATTTGTCTTTGACTAATTTCACTTAGCATAATACCCTCCAGTTCCATCCACATAGTTGCAAATGGCAAGATTTCATTCTTTTTGACTGCTGAGTAATACTCCATTGTGTGTGTGTGTGTGTGTGTGTGTGTGTGCGTGTGTGTGTGTGTATCACATCTTCTTTATCCATTCATCCATCGATGGACATTTGGGCTCTTTCCATACTTTGGCTGTTGTTGATAGTGCTGCTATAAACATGGGGGTGCATGTGTCCCTTTGAAACAGCACACCTGTATCCCTTGGATAAATACCTAGTAATGCAATTGCTGGGTCATAGGGTAGTTCTATTTTTAATTTTTTGAGGAACCTCCACACTGTTTTCCAGAGTGGCTGCACCAGCTAGGATTTCCACCAGCAATGCAAAAGAGATCCTCTTTCTCCACATCCTCACCAACATCTGTTGTTGCCTGAGTTGTTAATGTGAGCCATTCTGACAGGTGTAAGGTGGTATCTCATTGTGGCTTTGATTTGTATTTCCCCGATGATGAGTGATGTTGAGCATTTTTTCATGTGTTGGTTGGCCATCTGGATGTCTTCTTTGGAGAAGTGTCTATTCATGTCTTTTGCCCATTTCTTCACTGGATTATTTGTTTTTTGGGTGTTGAGTTTCATAAGTGCTTTGTAGATTTTGGATACTAACCCTTTATCTGTTATGTCGTTTGCAAATATCTTCTCCCATTCTGTCGATTGCCTTTTAATTTTGCTGATTGTTTCCTTTGCTGTGAGGAAGGTTTTTATTTTGATGAGGTCCCAGTAGTTCATTTTTGCTTTTGTTTCCCTTGCCTCTGGACACGTATTGAGTAAGAAGTTGCTGAGGCCAAGATCAAAAAGCTTTTTGCTTGCTTTCTCCTCGAGGATTTTGATGGCTTCCTGTCTTACATTTAGGTCTTTAATCCATTTTGAGTTTATTTTTGTGTCTGGTGTAAGAAAGTGGTCCAGGTTCATTCTTCTGCATGTCGCTGTCCAGTTTTCCCAGCACCACTTGCTGAAGAGATTATCTTATTCCATTGGATATTCTTTCCTGTTTTGTCAAAGATTAGTTGGTCATACATTTGTGGGTCTATTTCTGGGTTATCTATTCTGTTCTATTGATCTGAGTGTCTGTTTCTGTGCCAAAAATTTTCAGACTTTTAAGGACCCCTTCAGAATGAGAGTTAAAACTCTCATTCTGGAGTGGGACATGGAATCCAAAAAGGAGGGTGTCTAACACAAGACAGTGTCAAAGGGAAGTCCCAGAATAACAGCACTGCTGGATTCAGATATCCACTGACCCAGATTAGAGCAAGTGAACAAAATCTTTGGGAGGAAAGTCTCCCAGCAAAACTCGAATGGAAAGATTATAAGATACATTTGAGATTTTGGAAGACAATACTGACAAACACTTGGTTGTGATGTGAGAGCATTTGGAAATAAAACAAGTAGTTTCAGAGACAATAAAACAAATGAGAAAATGTGGCAACTTCAGGAAAAACAAGTTTGTAAAAAGAAATGAACTCATCTACTTAGTTGGCTCAGTGATAAACCATATTTAGATGGCCATACTAATGTAAATGATGGCTAACAACAAATTGTGACATATGAGGAAAACACAAAGATGAAGAGGGCGAGGGGAAGATAGGAGAAGACCTATCAGAATGCCCTATTATATCCCAGAGCAGGAATTTACTAGATAATGTCTATAAGTGACAACTCAAGAACTGGAGAAAGACCAATAAAATTTGGAGAAAATTTCCACAAGAACCAACTAATAATTGAAAAGGAATGTCTGTAAACAAAATGAAAATAGGGGCGCCTGGGTGGCTCCGTCGGTTAAGCGTCCGACTTCAGCTCAGGTCATGATCTTACAGTCGGTGAGTTCGAGCCCTGCGTCAGGCTCTGCGCTGACGGCTCAGAGCCTGGAGCCTGCTTCGGATTCTGGGTCTCCCTCTCTCTCTGACCCTCTCCCATTCATGCTGTGTCTCTCTCTGTCTCAAAAATAAACAAACATCTAAAAAAAAAAAAAGAAAATGAAAATAAAGATGGGAAGGAGTGAGTGGGAGAATGTGTATTTCACACTAAGTCTTTTTGTACTGATAGCATTTTAAATTATGTGCACTTACTTTTTTAATTAAAAAAAAGAAAGACTGATACAACACAGGTTCATCTTCAAGGAATTACCAATCCAGAGGCAGCAATAAGACCCAAGCATATAAAAATAAAACAATAATTGTGAGCATTTCAATAATAAAGTCAATGATAGAAGATACCCTCAACAAGGCAATTTGTCTAATTGCCAAAAAACGATTTCTGGAGTCAGAGACAGGAATACTCACTGAAGCCTTGATATCGGAAGGGCAGACATTGTAGAAAGGTGAGGTCTGTCCTAGTTTTCTTGGAAAAGTAGAATTGTCTACTTGAACATGGGGAGGGCAGTCCAAGGACTCGTGAGAGGTAAAAAGTATGTGTGCTCATAGAGAATAGTGAACACTCTGTTGAGACCAAAGCCTGAGTGCATATACCCAGTTCGGGTCCCCTAGGAGCCATCCAACCATGAGACCAGGAAAGGCCAATGGAGACCAGGCTCTGGAGGGTATAAGAAAGCTGGCTAAAATATTTGGACTTTCTCTAAAGACACTGGTCCCCCATGGGATACACATCCACTCTGAAGGAGCACAAAATGAGAGGCAACAGAACACATGAAATCTTCTCTTTGGTCAGTATTAACTATGCGAGTTGACACTGATGTTCTCACCCAGCCCGGATGCGTGTCAGATGGCCCGTGAGCGTGTCAGTTTATCCCAAAGTGATGCTGGTGACAGAGGGGGGGTTCCTCCCCATTGCTTCACTGCCTGTTTGTTGTGTTTTGCAGCACAGATGGCTCGTGTTTTTGAACTTAATTAACCCTCAATAAAAGGACAAGCAGCTTAACAAGATTCCTGGAAAGAAACGGCATGTTGAACACCGTATTGATAAAGCAACACACACAAGCAGCCGACCCTGACAGCAGACACACCCACCCTTGAGCATACAGTAAAAGCAACAATAATCCAGTCGCCTGTGACAATAAGCTGGACAAAAAGTTTTAAACGACCTGGAAGATGTATTGTCTCAAGGGTTTGTACTCACTAGTATTAAAGAGGAACCTCGCCCTAAATGCAAAACATGCCTCTAGACGGCAGCTAGTGGCAGAATTCAGCACCGTGATTAGCAAGATATCTAAATATACTTTCTATTGCAACTTCAACTCATCTTTTAAAAGTTTCTATGGTTGCGTATTTTGTCACATAGATATGGTTAGCCTGATAATATTTGCATGTTATTTATATGGCATGTTTATCCCCCCCCCCCCCCCGCCCCAATTGTGTGTAAGATCCAAAGGGCTCGGAGCCCGCTGCTATGGATGATGGACATTCATAAGGATTCGGGACCCTAGGATGCTGTGCTCAAAATTCTGCTGGAGGGAAAAGAGTCATATGGGAAGGGATTCCATAAATATTTAGGAAACTGCAGGCATAAAGCAATAGGGAGCTAACTGAGAATAATCTACTAACCCTTGAACTGAAATGATGGAATAAACTTGAGAGATACTGCAAAGGGTCAAGAAAAGAGACAGACGGGCTGGTTTCATAAGAGAGGCCATTTGTCATTACGCCAGCTGCTAAATATAGCCACCAACAGCATAAGGCACAAGAATTAATGCTAACTTTCCAAGTATATTGTCCCTTGTTCTTCCTTAGATGAATACATACAATTCTGCTTAAAACCTGTTTTCCGGGTCACACAGGGTTATGACCCTAGGAACACTTTCTTCGTGATCTTACCCTGAGGGAATAATTTAAGGTTATTAACTTATTAATAACCTCCCTACTTAGTCCCTCCCTATTTTTAAGGTGCTTTCCCGCTAATTAGATGTTTAAAGCATAAACATATGGACAATAATTAACACTTCCAAGGTGCTCAAAATGCTCCTGGTGTTGTTCTAAGAAATTGACACATATTCCCTCGCTTCACACTCATCAAAAATTGGTACGACTATTAGACCCATTTCACAGATGGGGAGATCGAGGCCCAGAGAAGATATATAACTTTCTCACAATTAATTGCTAAAGCTGGCTTCCAACCCAGGGAGTCTAGCTCCAAACCCCATATTAGCTGCTACTAGAGTATAATTAGTGTAATTACTCTAAAACACCTTCACATGATTCATATTTTCTTTTGAGATGTCAAACCATTCAGTTCTGTAGGTTTTCCATGCTTTTGCTCCCGAACTAATTTATTTTCTGTTTACTAGTCGAGAAATACACGCCTCCAATTCTAGACACAACCCATAAATTGACAAGTAAAATGCAGTGATTAGAATACACAAAATGCCTGGGATCCATGACCTAAGAGGGGTAGTAAAACATTGACAGTTAGGAAACTACATTAAATGTAGGAATAATGGCTGGCTAGCACCATATAGGAAATGTGTCAAGTATATTCTTAGAATATTGGAGGCTATATGAGTTTTCTGCGGCTACCTTAACAGATGACCACAAGTTTGGTGGCTTAAAACAACAAATATTTATTCTTCCCCAGTTCTAGATGCCAGAGGTTCAAAAACCAAGGCATCATTGTGGCCACAGTCTCTGGAGGCTCTGAGGGAGAATTCATTCGTCGCCTCTTCCAGTTTTGGGCAGCTGTCGCTTCTTTTTGGCATCTCTCCTGTTTGTGTCTCTTATAACGACACTTGTCGTTGGACTTAGAACCCATTGGATTGGGGCACCTGGGTGGCTCAGTCGGTTAAGCGTCCAACTTCGGCTCAGGTCATGATCTGACAGGTCCGTGGGTTCGAGCCCCGTGTAGGGCTCTGTACTGACAGCTCAGAGCCTGGAGCCTGCTTCAGATTCTGTGTCTACCTCTCTCTCTGCCCCTCCCCTGCTCACGATCTGTCTCTCTCTGTCTCAAAAGTAAATAGAAACAATAAAAAAATAAATAAAAATTAAAAAAAAGAACCCATTGGATTAATTCAAGATGAGCTCCTCATCTCAAAATCCATAACTTAATGTATATACAGCGTCCCGTTTTCCAAATAAGGTAACATTCATGTGTTCCAGGGATTAGAATGTGAACAAACCTTTTTCGAGAACCGTCATATGGCTCACCACAGAGATACCACCCAAAACCAACAAACTAAGTTAAATAGTCAAAAGATATAACTAATTCAAAGGTTGGGAAGACAAGACAAGGCCAACTGAAAGACACACAGCAAATAAAAATATGAGCAAGAATGTGTGGGGTCTAGACTCTCAAAATGCACAAAATAGGAGAACACAAATCGTGGAAACGTGCAATGTCCATTTTGTATAGGATATTGTAGCCCCTTTGCAATAATACCTGAGAGAAAGGAACCAAATCTGAAAAAAAAAAAAAAATCAATTAAATATTTGTAAAATAAATCCTTGAAAGAAGGGATAAAAAGTTGGAACGTGGACAGGACAAAGCCTGGAAGATAAAATCATCTGGCCCAGCAGCCAAAGGCTCTCAACAGAGTCTCTGGTGTTGGCTTTCCTTTGGCTCACAGGGTTCTAGCAAAGTTAAGGGTGTATCTCAGGGGGTTGGGATTATCACCGGTGTGAGATCATGTGTCTGGAGACCCCAGCCCAGTCCCCCCACCGATCCACGTTCAAGGCTACAGCGTTGGGCTGTGTGGAGCATACAGGGCAGTGTCGGCCTCTCCAAAGACAATTGGAGCAAATCTCTGCTTGTCTTTTGCCTCTTTCAGGTGAATTACTGACTTTGTAATAGGGAAGCAATCCACCTATATGATTTTCGGCCTCTTCTGCCTCTGAACTGCTGAGTCGAGAGTTCCGTGAACTCCCTTTTCGCGAGTGAGCGTTGGAAGGCAGTGTCCCGGGATGTTTTGGAATCCTTCCTCCGAGGGCCTGAACGTGAGCACATTCCCACCTGTCTGGAAGGATTCACACTGGTTCTGCGCCAGGCAATGTGTTTAGGTCCTGTGGTCCCCAAGACTCTCTGAGGTCTGACATTCTCCCGTGCCCTCCACAGCAAGCAGAGGCCAGCAGGCAGCGAGTTCTGTGAGCCTCGAGGGCAGACTGTCCCTCGGAGTTAGTCTCTCCTCACTGCGACAATGGGTCCAGCGTCCCAATTTCAAAGAAATGTCAGTGTCATACCAATGGTGGCAACTTTCAGGGGCGAAGTATGCACGTCGTCCTCAACTTACGTCTTGTCTTTTGTATTAAATTATTTTTTCTTTTATGAACTGATGGAGATGGTCGTTAATTTTTAATGAATTTATCGTTGACGCCATTATCTGGAAGCTTCTTTTGTAATCAGCAGTCTCTTTTCAGCCTCCGTTTCACTCTGTGGCTTGTTTGTAAGATCTAAAGGTCTGGGAATCTCTGCAATAGCTTTACCATCGCTTTGGAGAAGCCTTGAGAACTCTCCAAATCTGTGTCTCATACACAACAATCCTTACTGGAATCACCTGACTTTGCCACCCTGCAGTCTTCCGGGAAGCTACAAAGCAAGGAAGTGAGGCCAGGGCCTTCATCCCTAGCCCACGTGTGGACCGGGATGACAAACGACGTACAGGGCAGTTGGACATCCTGGTCTTAGCTGAATTAACGGGGGATAAAGTCACAGACAGGACATCTTTAGGCAGAGCGGTAAGAAAGTGGCCTTTACCTGGGGACCTGCTCTTTCCTCTCCCCTCCCCACTCCCCACGTGTCAGACTCTCGCTGAGTGAATTCATATTCTTATCCTGCTTTAAAAAATTTGCAGTCATGGGGCACCTGGGTGGCTGAGTCGGTTGGGCCTCCGACTTTGCTCAGGTCACGATCTCACGGTTCGTAAGTTCAAGCCCCACATCAGGCAGTCTGCTGTCAGCACAGAGCCCACTTTGGATCCTCTGTCCCCCTCTCTCTCTGCCCCTTCCCCACTCATGCTCTCTCTCTCTCTCTCTCTCTCAAAATAAATAAACGTTAACAAATAAATAAAAATAAAAACTTTCACGAGAATCTCAGTTTTAAAGCTTCACTATAGTTGCATTTTCAGCATTTTAGTTTTCTAGACGTATATCATGCTACCAACCACAGTTCAAAATCCCTGCTGTGTGGTAATTTCCTTCTGCGCTTATTTTATTACATCTTTCTTCTCTCTTCTCCCCTCCTTCCTGAAACGACAAAGAGGGAATGTGCAGAAAATGTCATGTGAACAATCTGAAGATTATGCATATACACAATTTGGTCATGTATTGCAGTGAGCTTTAGTTGGGGAAAAGAAACAAAAAACAAACAAAACAAAACAAAATATGGACCCACCTCAGAGAACAATGAATTTGTTAAAATACATTCCCGGATTTCTGGGAAGTGATCAAACAGGAGAACCTTGTATGACATGGAAAATCCACTAGGGGGCACTGCAGTCAAAGCACACAGGAATGACCGCAAACCTTCAATCCACTTGGGGTAAACCCAGGTCGTTTCATTAATATTGCCCAAAGTGAATTGTTTTCACAAGATGAGAGGCCACTCTTTTCACTTTTGCTCGAAGGAAGAAAAAAATCATTTTCTGGTAGCAGAAGTCAAAAGTCGCTGACTGGGCGTCCAGAATTGGCCTTATACTGAGGTCAACATACACGTGTTCAGGAAACCTGAACCTGCATGAAAACGTGAACCAAGAAGGTCAGGCCAGAGATAACATTCGGGTCCAGGAGATGGCCTGCTGGCTTGTTCTGCTTGCTAAAATGTCCTCTGCCCTCCCCTGCTACTCTCCCCTCACCCTACCCCTGCTGATTGTCCTAGGCAAGAACATTTAGGTGTCTCAGAAGCTTTAAAATAAGATTCAGGAGGGGAAGGCATTTAATTTCATGATACATCTGATGTCACCAGCTGACTCCAGCTGAGCGAGGGATCTCCAGAGGGACGTGGTTGCTGTGCCAGGAAGGTCAAAAGGGGGCCTTCTTTGTGGCTTTATCACATGGACAGAAGGAAGCATGGAGTAGAGGACAACAGGCCAGCAATGCATGTTCTTAGCCATTTTTTTAAAAAAAAAACATTGATGGGGCACCCGGGTGGCTCAGCTGGTTAAGCGGCTGAGTCTTGATTTTGGCTCAAGTCGTTATCTCACTATTGTGAGATCGAGCCCCACAGTGGGGCTCCGTGCTAGGCATGTATCTTGATTAAGATTCTCTCTCTCTCCCTCTCCCTCTCCCTCTGCTCCCCCCCAGCTTGTGCTGTCCCTCAAAAAAATTAATTGAAAAAAGAAATAAATAAACATTTGAATTTTTCATTAAACTAACTCCATTTCTAAAAAGCATTTGGTTGATTTGCTAAACATACATTTCTTAGACTAAGAGTTGGAGGACTGAGGACAGTGGCAGCGGGCGGAGAGGGTACAAAGGGGGCCCCCGGGAATGAAAACTCAGCAAAGGCACCTTAAGGATACTTACAGCACAGTTCAGGCCCCCACAGTGCTGTCCTGACTGAGCTCCCTGCCTGCCCTACAAGGCTATGAGTAAGAGACCTTACCCACACAAAGAAGTTGCCAGTGGCAAGGTCACCCAGGGAAAATTATTATTATTATTATTTTTTTTACTTGGTCAGTGTTGCAGTTTGAATTGCGTTCCCCCCCAAATACGCTGATGTCCAATCCCCCTACGTGTGAATGTGCCCTTGTTTGGAAAGGTCTTTGCAGGGGTGTTCAAGTGAAAATGAGATTCTGCGGGTGGGCCCTAATCCAGTATGTCTGTTGTCCTTAATAGAAGAGGTCATTTCAACCCCTGGACACACCCGGGATGCCAGAGACTTTGATCGGGGTGATAGGTCAGCACGCCAAGGAACCCCCAGCATGGCCAACCGCCAAAAGGAGAGAAGCATGGACCAGATTCCCCCCACAGAGCCCTGTTCACACCCTGACTTTGGATTTCCAGTGTCCAGAATTGTGAGAAGATACAATACTGTTGTTTTAAACCACCCAATCCGTGGCACTCTGTTACCGCATCTCTAGGGAATTATGTAACTATTTCTGGCCAAATTCAGAAACGGTAGGATAGGGGATTTCGGGAGTGGCAACGAGGAGATACTTAACTGACTAAGCATAAGGTTTTAAAGAATTACTCATTTTCCCTGTTGATCCTTATAATGGAAAAATTACGAAAACATAACCATAGAATAAACACAACCTTCCTACAAGACGAATGACATATACACGTCATGGCCCTTGTAGTCTGCAGGGGAAATACGCCACGTGGCCAAGGCTGAGGGTTCCCTGCTGGTGATCCAGAAAGACAAAGATATGATGGATAAGAAGGAAGTGACGGTGGCAGCAAAGAGCACAGGGAGAGCACGCGGGGCAGGAGGTTGTCAAAGAAAGTGCGACAGATACGCAGGGGACCTGTGTGTCCCAAGTTGAGGCAGTCAGGGGTCTGGTGGGGAACAGTTGTGTGGTTCTGAAGAACAGTGGTTTCCTCAAACGATGGTGGGATTTGGGAAGGAGAACAAGCAAGTCAAATCCAATAATAGTTCCCAGTTACCAACTTATGCTGGAAACATGCCAATGCTGTTTATGGATCTGTTCATCTCCTTATGGCCCAATGCTATAAAAGAAATCCTTTACCCGCATCTTTTAGAAGACCTAACGACCCTAAAAATATTCAATAACTTAGCCAAAGTCACGCCAATGAGAGAGCATAAAGCCAAAACTGGAATCCATGTCATTGGCTATTACAGCCAAGGTCTTAACACTATATAGGTACACATACACACACACTCACATTCACATTCAAACACATACACCCATGTCTTAACTGAATTGGAGAGGTGGGGGACAGCAGTCACCAGATCACATAAGAGACAGCAAGGCAGAAAGGGAGAGGAATCACAAAATGTCCAGGACTCAACAGAGAGGGCATATTGTTCAAAAGGAAGACCAATGGATTGCAAGTGACCACAGACCACTGGCATACTGCCAAATCCCCAACCCATGGGGAAAGTGGAAAACCAGATTACTCTGGAGAAAGCCATTTTTTAGCGAGGGTTAGCATCCTTTGAAGACTCTTGAGGACACAGAAGGGATCACCGACAATGGAACAAGGACCCCGCACAGCCCAGTGGAAGGAGTCGGCATTGGAACAGAAGAGGAGTCTGGAATCCATGGGAAAGACCCACAGAGCAATATGGTGCATGACTATGAAAAAGATACAGATTACCCGAGGGGCTGGAACTTGGGTGATCCCTGGAGACGACAGAATGACAGCCAGGATGGGACTCGCCAGCCTCCAGGACCCACAGAGGCCGGGGTTGTTTCTGTCCTCTGAGCTGCCAGGGCTGTGGTCAGCTGGTCGACACTCTCGGTAGAACAGCGACCTTTGGGACCACAGAGACGGTGGAGGACGAAGGAGTTCAGCTTCACCCGGCTGACTGCCCAGCACTGCCAGTCTCGCAGGAGAAGAATTAGCTGGTCTAGGAGGCTTCCTCTGGCATGACAGAGGGAAGGTGAAATAATCTGCCTGATAGACATTCCTCTTTCCCACTGGAAAATCTGAAACAGAAAACAGTTTGCCCTGAGTGTGGCTGTACCTTCTGCTCGTCTGGAAGGGGTGGGAGAGGGACTCACTCAAAAGAGCAAGCCTTATAGTGTTTATGATGAAGAACACCCAAAACTGAAGCTCCATATTCTGGCCCCCAGGTAAAGTCGAAGACACGTGGCGGTCAAGTGATGGATCTCAGGATTCCTGGTTACAGGCTCTTTTTCTAATCTGCTGGGCATAATTCTATTTGGAAATGATCTCAACCAGCTGCAAACTGGACGTCATAGGCTTTCTCGACCGTCTTGCACCCCTGCCATCTCTGACCCCCCGCCAGACCAGACCAGGGGGAAATAGCTTTTGAGTGTGTTTTTAAGATTCCAGGAAAACACTTAAAAAAAAAAAATCTCCTTCGAAAATGCATTTGAACTAATGCTTTTTTGCTACTATTTAGCTCTCCTCGATGGCTCTTGCAAGCTGAGAACAGCCCAGAACTTCAGCCATGACAGTTGCCCCCACTCTTTCCTCTTCCTTCTCTCTCTCTCTCTCTCTCTGTTTTGGGTTTTTTGTTTGTTTGTTTGTTTTTATTAAGGAAAGTGTTAAATATGCACAACAGCATGGAGGGAAAAGCAATGAAGCCCCATGTGTCCATCACCCAGCTTCAACAAATATCAGCTTCTTTGGGCCACTGTATTCAATAGACATGTTCCCAAAAACAATAATAATAAGGGGAAAATGCATTCAATGTTGCACACAAAATTTGGAGCACATTCCCCACTTCCTTCGTATTCCCTCCTACATTGGAAGCCAGACTGAGACAGTTCTCAGCACGAATGACATACAATCTGTTTTTTGCAGACTCTCCCCAGATTCTGAATTTCAATTACATTTCAGGGATATCATTGGGTTATAGGAAGTAGGAGCCTCCTTAAAAAGGAATTTATCTCATTTTCACTCACTCTTCCAAATGCGACTCTAAAACAAAAGTGATGATTAACGCCAAGCTCACAATTCACTTGTTGGGGATTTAGCAACATTGAGCAAATTCCAGTAAGAAGCTTAAGGACTTTCCCAGCGAAAGCAATGGTGGGGTGGCGGTGGGACCCAGGGAAGACACGTGGTACAAACAGCCCTGGATTTCCAAAAGCTGCAGTCAGGTCGTGCAAATTCAGTTTCAGACCTGCTGCAACACGGCCCACCCAAGATCATTTTCGTGTGAGTCAACAGAAACTATTCTAGAGGGAGTCAGAACTGTCCACCACTCTTGAGGAAGGAAGAGACGGGCGTCTGTAAAAAGTTTCGCAAAAGTAGCTTGTGATTCCTCCCCCTCCCCCCTCTCTCTCCCATCTCTCCCTCCCTCCCTCCCTTCCTTTCTTTCCTCCCTCCCTGCTTTCCTCCATCCCTCCTTCTTTCTTTTCCTTTAATAAGAGCATATGCCTTATGAAGAAAAAGAGAACATATATCAATACTAGCAGCTGCACAGTCACTTGCCAAGATCTTCTGTTTTCTGTCAGCAGGGGAAAGGGAAAGGAAAAATATGAGCAGTGGGTACCAATAATGGCCCAAGGTCACGTTGTCTATCACCAGAGTCATCTGACACCTCCATTGTGGGATTTGATGAACTCAAACGATTGCCCCCCAAATACTGACAAAGTCTGTGAAAAAGCAAACAATACGTTAGGCATAAATAAATCAGGGCCCGATGTCTTGGCCAGAGGCATCTCCACGTCTACAGGTATTACTCCCAGACACAAAATGCTTAAGGCAGATACGTGTCTACCATGAACACAGTCCCACAGAGGAGGGCAGAGCTATTACACACACACACACACACACACACACACACACACATACACGATACACAACAGAAATGAGGAGACCCATTTTCTTGGGGCTTAAATGCCCCGGTAGGCCCCTTGCCAAGAGTCAAACATTCTGGAATGGAAGAGTTTCCTCAAGGGCCCCAGAGATGGCCTTCATCCTCTTCAGACAACTTTCCCCATCCTTGACCCTTGCAAAAGAGATAGGGAAAAGAACACCCTCCAGAGTTGGTGGCCTGAGTTCCATCTCTACTCCATCAGGGATGGGCAAGGACTTTAAGTTTTAGGACCTTATTTACTTCAGTTCTAACATGGGGAGGAAGGGGCCAGCTGGTTTCTGAAAGTCTAGAGGTCGCTCTTTAGTGAACTGTGAACGACGTGAACCACAAATACAGTTGGGCTCAGCACCCGCCAATGTGGATTCAGACCTTAGCTCCACCCAAGCCGTGTGGCCACGGAAATGTCTCTTGATTTCTTTGGTAACTTAGAGGATTGCTTATGTCACAGGTTCTTGCGAGGACTGAATTCCTGAAACATATGTGAAGTTCGTGATTTGTGGACAATGTAAGGCTCGTACCCTGTCTCTAAAATGCTGTGACTTCAAACACCAAGGAATCTGGGAAGTTTGCCTCTCTGGACCACAACTAGATAATTTAGTCCAAGATATTTCTCGCCCTAACTTATTAGTCATTGGAGCATAAGAAATACACAAAGCTGGGTCAGTACTGCTGGAAAATATTCATGAGATAGACCATATTGCTCACTTCATGTCTTACGTGAGTTATTTTACATATTTTTTGTCCTTATTTGTTCCAAGTCACTTAGACACAAAAGAAATGGTATAGGTTAAACCAAGCTGGGAAAGTGAAGTCTTCACAAAGTTTATATTGCTAATGAAATTAAGGTTTCCAGCAGATCAAGAACAAATGACTGAGTTTAACAAAATATTTCCTTTGATCTTAAGATTTTTTTTTTTTAACTTCAAAGAATAACCAGCAGGATCATGCAGGCAATACCAACCCCCTTCCCTGCAATGAGGGGCTCTTGGTCAAAGAACTTGCAAGGGTCTGCTTCAGAACTGTGGGTGGCCCTGACCCGGCCAGGGGAAAATAAGTGAACAGAAGATGTGGGGTTGAGGCTTGGTCCGCCATTTACCCACATCCCATGAGAAAGTCATTTGACCTCAGTCCCCATGCTCTCTTCTGTGAAACGAGACAGTAATACCTAACTCATTAACTCACAAGTTTGACACAAAGATAATGTTGGGTCTTTGGATTCACCAAATTCTAAAATAGGATTAAGAAACAAAACCCCAGAGGGATCCTACAGCAGTGTCCTTTCTTTCCCCGGGAGTACCTTTCCACCATTGTATGTCTTGTACTTAGTAGTAAGTAATAGGTTCTCCATCATTCTTTGCTGGATGAGTGAAGGGCCAGATGAAGACAATGGTGAGGGCTGGGCCCAGGGACTCTGGGGGACTTAGACTTGTTCTTCCCTCCTCTTGGATCAGCCCATTCATTCTGCCACTGTGGCCATGGTTCAACTTAATTCCAGGTGTGGTGACAACAGCACAGAAGTGCTTAATTCTAGGTGTGGTGAACTAGCGGAGAGGGAGGGAGCGATGAAAAAGGTGGGGGAGAGAGAGGGGGCCACCCAGCAGCAACCAAGGAAGGGTAGCTTTGAGGGTGGAGGGAGATTTCCTGTGACACCTGGGGATGGGGGGCCACTCTGTCCCCTATTCAACGTGTCACGTGCTGGCATGGGCAAGTGATTTTCAGCATTATCCTCTTAAACCCGTGTTTACTTCTGACTGAGTAGATGAACCATTCACGTATCTCCAAGTTTCCGTCAGCCTGGAAGGACAAACACCTACTTACCAGTGATACAGCTTCAAGTCAGCCTGAATTCTTAGTCACAAAAGAGGGTTTACAAGATGGGGAAACCCAGATGTTGACTCCATGATGAGGACATAATGAATAATTAGAGTAAAACTTGAAGAATGTGCCTTGCAGCCTTTCATAGATGTTTTTCAAGCCTCCCTATTCTTGGAGCTTGTCATTCCCCTAATACCTTGGGACAAACTTTATCGATCAGAAACAGAAAATAAAGGGCAGAAGCCGAAAGACAGAACTTTGCTGTCAGCTCTAGGCTGGGGCAGGGACAGAGAGCCCTGTGGCGTCTCCTTCTAGGTATTTCAACATTGGCGCCCCCATGCCTTAGACGGTGCTGGTTTCCTAATCCATGTCTGCTGTGACTCAGCCTTTGGTAGTGGAGTGACTCAGTAGGCTAGCACAGTCCGGTACTCTGGGTGGAGAAGACCCACTCAAAGATATGCCATTAGTTAGGATATTTGAGGCTGCAAATCACAGGACACCCAGGCTAACGTGGCTTTAAGCATAAGGACTTGTGTCCATCTCATGTAACAAGAAGTCCAAAGGTTCTGGAACTAGGAAGCCGTGTCTGCAATGCTCTTGGTTCTAGCGAGGCAGGGTGGTGCGGTGACGAGGGGCACAGCCTCTGTCCTCGGTTTCCCTGGGTTCAAGTCTCAGCTTTGGTGCTATCCGGTGGTGGAATTTCTGGCAAGTTACTGCACTTCTCTGAGTCTTGGTTCCCACCTTTGTAGAATTGGAGAGAACAATAGTACATCCCCTTCAGGGTTGTTGTTAGCATTAAGTTAGTTAGTATATGTAAACTGCTTAGCCAGGGCCTGGCTCATAATAAGCACTGTGTACATGTTAGTTACCACTTTCTTTATAGTTACATCATCCTCGCCTTTGCCGCCAACAGGCTTCCCAAGGCACCAAACTTCACGCTGCCCAAGACAACGTGCAGGATGGGAAGGAAAGTGTGGGGGCTGGACAGGGCAGGGCATGAAAACGACATGAGCTTCCTACTAACTCTTTCCCTTTTAGCAGGAATAAAAGTCTTTCCCAAAGAGCTTCATCCTTTAACACCGGAGCCTGTGGGTCAGGACTGGGCCACATGGTGAGTGTGGCAATACCTGGCAAAGAGGACTGAATTGGCATGGGTTCGATTCTTTGCGCTATCTAACATGGTAGCCACTAGACACGTGAAGGAATCTAGAGTTAAATTAAAATTGATGAAAATTGGCAATTCAGTTGTTCAGCCACACGGGCCACATTTGAAGCCCTCAATAGCCAAAGCTACTGGTCTCCGTAACAGATACAGACCGTTTCCACCCCCACAGAAAGTTCTATCGGACAGTGCTGGGACCAGAGTTTGTGTGTCGGGGACCAACTCTCCCTGGACAAAATCAAGGCTGTGTTCACAAGGAAGAAGTGGAGGTGGCTGTTGGGTTGATAATCAACAAGAAAGGAGGAACAGGAAAGAAGATCAGCACAGACGCTCATGAGATCGGAACTATGGGTGTGAGCGTGATAGCTAGGGAGGTTCAGGAAGCCTCATTGGACTTCAAGTTTACCACGCTGGCCTTTCTGCTCCCTGGGATCTCTTACACACAGGAGTCCAGCCATTTGACTGTGGTAGAAATTGGAATTATCAGGAAGGATTTGTTAGACCCCTCCCCCCCATCACTATAGTTTCAGTTGCTGAAAGACAAAAACGAATCTCCAGGCTGCATACATCCTGGACCCCAACCTAGCGTTACAACAGGGGTCTACAAATCACCATGCTAATCTTGGCTATTTTTGTGATTGTCACGTAGAATGGGGTAATACCAACCTTTTTCCACTTTATAGAATCACTGTGAGGCACAACAGATAATATGGCAAAGTCCCCAGGAAAATCCAACCACTCTACCTACAATAGGATCATTGCTGACTTACTCTGGGGACTGGAGGAGCAATAAACATCCTCAGACCTCCTCTAACTGTTGGAGACAGTGTCATTTGACTGTAGCAGGAATGCAGCAAGAGAAATAATAATAACTAATGTGCACTTATTATGCTTAACTATATGCCAGGCATTTGCCTAAGGTCAGAAAGTGTCAGAATGAGATTCGTGCCCAGATATTACACTACCAAAGCCCAGGAGCTCTGCCACACTTCCTTTCCAGAACTCTGTATGACTAAGCTCTTGGGGGATCAGTTGGAGCAATGGTTCTCAAATTCCAACATGCAGCATTCAGAATCATTTGGAAAACTTGTTAAAACACAGATCTCCAGGTCAGCACTGGTTTAGAGCAAGTTCCTCCCATCAGTGCAAAAGAGCCAATTGTGGGCATCTTTTCCTAACTCCGTGTTCAATAACGTCACGTCGGTAGCCTCAAATCAGTCATAGTGGGAGAATTTAAATCACAAGAATCAGCAAACTCTGGAGCATTTTTCCCCCCACTGGATAGCTAGTTGTTGTACCTTTACCAGCACACCATTGGCTGGTCTCCATCCCCAGAGTCTCTAATACAGTAAATCTCGAATGGGGCCTGAGAATTTACATTTCTAACTAATTTCCAGGTGATACTGATTCTGTTGTCCAGGGACCACACTTTAAGAACTGCTTGGAAAAGCATTTCAGGGAGCCCTGAAATGGAGAACATATTCATATCCTAAGTCACCACTGGCAAGAAGAATGCTGATGGTCTCATCAAGGAACGTTGTCTGTAGATGATCCTGTATCAGATTGGTACTAATAAGAGCTGCTGGTTACAGAGTGTTGACTGTAGGCAGCTATGTCTTAGTCATCTCATGCATGAATGCATTGGATCCTCCTAAAATGTTAGACAGCGTGTTGTAGTATTACAGTTGAGGCCAAAGCACAGAATATTCAAATGACTTGCTGAAGGTTGTACAGGGGGCTGGTAGAGTTGTTGAGGCAGCGACTTGGGCTTTGTGGCTCCAGAGCCCGTGACTTTAGCCTCTAAACCACAAATCACAGGAGACCTGACTGTTGCTCTGCCAAATATAAATCTACTAACAGTTCCCTAAAAAGAAAGAAAGAAGAAAGAAAGAAAGAAAGAAAGAAAAGAAAAGAAAAGAAAAAGAAAGAAAAAACAGCTTCAAAGAATAGACACACAAAGGGGAATTTGAATTTGTTTTTCCCAACTAGACTTTCCTGACTTAAAAGAAAATGGACAGACAGCAAAACTGAAAGGCAACTGACAGAATGGGAGAAGGTATTTGCAAATAACATATCAGACAAAGGGTTAGTATCCAAAATCTATAAAGCACTTATCAAACTCAACACCCGAAAAACAAATAATCCAGTGAAGAAATGGGCAAAAGATATGAATAGACACTTCTCCAGAGAAGACATCCAGATGGCCAACCGACACATGAAAAAATGCTCCACATCATTCATCATCCTGGAAATACAAATCAAAACCACACTGAGATACCACCTCACACCAATCAAAGTGGCTGACATTAACAACTCAGGCAACGATAGATATTGGCGAGGGTGTGGACAAAGAGGATCTCTTTTACACTGTTGGTGGGAATGCAAACTGGTGCAGCCACTCTGGAAATCAGTGTGGAGGTTCCTCAAAAAATTAAAAATAGAACTACCCAACAATTGCACTACTAGGTATTTATCCAAGGGATACAGGTGTGTTGTTTCAAAGGGACACATGTACCTCAATGTTTATAGCAACTCTACAACAATAGCCAAAGTATGGAAAGAGCCCAAATGTCCATCGATGGATGAATGGATAAAGAAGATGTACACACAATGGAGTGTTACTTGGCAATCAAAAAGAATGAAATCTTTCCGTTTGCAACTACGTGGATGGAACTAGAGGGTATTATGGTAAGTGAAATTAGTCAGTCAGAGAAAGACAAAAATCATATGACTTCACTCATATGAGGACTTTAAGACACAGAACAGATGAACACAAGGGAAGGGAAGCAAAAATAATATAAAAACAGGGAAGGAGACAAAACATAAGAGACTCTTAAATTTAGAAAATAAACAGAAGGTTGCTGGAGGGATTGTGGGAGGGGGATGGGCTAAAGGGGGATGGGCTAAATGGGTAAGGGGCATTAAGGAATCTACTCCTGAAATCATTGTTGCACTATATGCTAATTTGATGTAAATTAAAACAATAAATTAAATCTAAAAAAAAAGAAAATGGATAGAGAAGTTTTCATTCCTCACATTATCCTTCCACCAATATCATGTGCGGACTGTACCCCCAGGTAATGAGAAAGTCATTCTCCTAGTTCGGGGGTCAAGAAAATTCTGTAAAGGACAGGAGAGTGAATACTTCAGGCTTGGCAGGCCATAGAGTTTCTGTTGCAGCTGCTCCAACTCTGCCCTTGTAGTTTGAAAGCAGCCATAGGAAGGATGTAAGAATGAGTTGACCGTCCCAATAAACCTTCAGCAAGTCATTTGCTTATACAGGCGCCTGGGTGGCTCAGTTGGTTGGGCGGCCGACTTGAGCTCAGGTCATGATCTCACAGTCCGTGGGTTTGAGCCCCGCGTCAGGCTCTGTGCTCACAGCTCAGAGCCTGGAGCCTGCTTCCAATTCTGTGTCTCCCTCTCTCTCTGCCCCTCCCCTGCTTGCTCTCTCTCACTCAAATAATAAACATTTAAAACAATTTAAAACAAAACCCTTTGCTTATTAAAAAAAATGGGCATTGGGTCCTATTCAGTTATGCGCTGTAATTTTACGACCTGTCCTAAATTCATCTAGAAGTCACTCCTCATTCCTAAATAAGTTGGAATTATACCTTCACTAAATTGAGCAGAATTTTACAAAAGCAAAACAAAACAAAAAACAAGCAAACAAAAAACCACCAGTATAATAACTTGATAGCTACCAATGGAAATATCCTCAGAAGACAATCTATTTCTCTGGTTCTGATTTGATTATAGAAGCTCTTCCTTGCTTTTAGATTATCATCATAGGCTCAGTGGGCTGGAAAATCATGCTACACAGATAAATGTCCACACATCCAAAGCTTAGCTTAGCTTTATTCATCTTGGTCAAGAGGGAAATGAGACAAATGGAGGAATATGACTTCATTTGACCACTTCGTATACGTTATGACTGGCTTGGAATCAATTTACGGTGTAGCTTGTAAGTCAACAATACAGTCCTGCTTCTTAGAAGATAGAATGTTGATTCCATTTTATAATCCAACACCACTGCCCAGGAGTGTGGTGATGGTCTGTAAGGGATTTGAAAATAAGGTGTCCTAGATTCATCTTCTCCTTAACACTGAGATTGCCACCATCTTGGTAAATGCTTCCAAGATACATAGAGCTGAACTACTGGCAAATAACGTGCAGATGTGACATTCGACCAGAGTAATGGATTGTCTTCTGAGGAGATTTTCCATTGGTATTTATCAAGTTATTATTCAGATATACCGGTGGCTTTTTGTTTGCTTGCTTGTTTTTTGTTGTTGTTTTGTTTCATTTTTGTTATTTGTAGCATTCTGCCTAAATTTAATGAAGGTATAGTTTCAACTGGTTATTTAGGAAGAAGGAGTAATGTCCAGATGAATTTAGGACAGGTCATCAAATTACAGGACATAACTGAATAGGGCCCAATGCCTGTTTTTTTGTAAGTAAATTTTTCTTCCAGTCCCTAACCTGTTCTTCTTGCCTCCAGGCTTCGTTGCTTCTGATTAGCTTTCACGATGCACATCCTTAGTCCTTTTGCACTCATGAGGAAGAACCTCTCTGGACAACCATTGCATACTGACTTAAGGTCAAACTCCTCAGTCTAACATCCAGGACCTGGGATGACCTAGGCTCATTTTTCTCTCTCCCAGTGTATCTTAACATATCCAGTTTCCATTCCCACATCATCATGTCTTAAGGAAGGAAGTTCCAAGGGCTTAGACAAGTGTTTCAACTAAAACAACCAAACCACATAGCCACGGGAGAACCACAGTCACGGCCAAGAGAAAGACAAAGCTGGAGGCAGCAAGAAAATCAAGAAATCAAAAAGAGGAACAAGAACAAAGCTTCAGAAATAAAGCAAGAGAATATGACACTTCCCCTTGTCTACGGTGTCTGATGCTTGGTGTCTGGACAGATCTGGGGCTGATGCCCTAGGTCCGTACTTTCCAAACTTACTTTCCAGAATGTCCGAGTGCACATCTCAAGACCCAGGAAAAGGGCCAAGGAATCTTAATTTTAATAAATATTTAGGATACTTCTTATGATTGTTCGAGTTGGTCAAATGCTGCTTCACGTTAAAATCACCTGCAGGCCACGTAGAGAAAGCACATGGGGAGGCCACATGGAGGTGCGCTGGCCGACAGCCCGGCTAAGATTCCAGCCAACAGCCAGGCTCAACTGCCAGGCATGCGTGTGAAGATACATCCAGATGACCCCAACCCCAGGCTCCAGGACACCCTGTTTGAGGCTCCAGACATTGTGGAACAGAGACAAGGCACCCCCGTCTTTCCCTGTCTGAATTCCTGACCAACAGAATCCAGAGTCTGATAAAAATGGTCTTTTTATTTTTTTCAAACGATCATCTGGAGAGCTTTTAAAAAATGCTGTAGCTTAGGTCCTGTCCCCAAGACATCCTGATTTTTTTAGTCTGGAGTAGGATCTGGTATTAATTTTCCCCCTACTTTTTGCCATAAAAATTTTGGATATCAAGAAGAGTTGAATAAATAATAAATGGAAATCTGTGGATTCATCACAATTGTGAATATTTTGCAATATGGTAGATAGATAGATAAATACATAATAGATAGATTGATAGACAGATAGATAGATAGAGCTGAACTATTGGAAAATAATGCGCAGACATGACAT
Organism: Puma concolor; assembly: GCF_028749965.1. Lineage (NCBI taxonomy): Eukaryota > Metazoa > Chordata > Mammalia > Carnivora > Felidae > Puma > Puma concolor. Next base: position 14,096,050 of record NC_141667.1, on the reverse strand, counting down.
TTGACCTCTAAGTACTTAAGCATGGAACTATCCAAAAATAAGAGCGTTGTCTTACATAAACACAGCATCATTTTCATGTCTAAGACAATAACAATTCCTTAACATCCAGTCCATATTTAAATCTCCTCAGTGGGCTCAAAAATCTCGCCCTTCGCTTTTTTTTTTTTAATAAGAACCCAATTTCATACATTTCATTTGCATATTAAGATTCTTTGGTCTACTGTTCTCCCTTTTAGTTATTTATTTCTTAAGTCAGACTGACTTTAAAACAACCAGGCCAGTAGTCTTGTGGAATCGTCTACAATATTCTGGTCTGAACGTCTCTTCTTGATGTCATTTCACTTATACGTGTCTATTCCCAGCAGGTTATAAACTGAAATCTGAGTCCATAGAAACTAGATTTGGACCAGACCTTTGGGACAAGTACAGTTCTTAAGAGATGTATGCTTTGGGGCACCTGGGTGGTGCAGTCGGTTAAGCGTCCGACTTCAGCCAGGTCACGATCTCGCGGTCCGGGAGTTCGAGCCCCGCGTCGGGCTCTGGGCTGATGGCTCAGAGCCTGGAGCCTGTTTCCAATTCTGTGTGTCTCTCTCTCTCTGCCCCTCCCCCGTTCATGCTCTGTCTCTCTCTGTCCCAAAAATAAAATAAATAAAAGTTGAAAAAAAAAATTTTTTAAAAAAGAGATGTATGCTTTATATCACACGAGGTGACGCACAACGTCAGGTTTTCATACTCTTAGTGATGCTGACTTTGAACCTTTGATTAAGGGCATGACCACCTTACCTCTCCATTAAAACACTTTTTACCACCTCTTTGCAATTAGCAATGAATCTGTGAGGTGATATCCAGGCACATGAATGACCTGTTCTCCCAACAAAAGTTCATCTAGTACTTTTAGCATGCATTGATGCCCCTGGCCTGGATGAACTCTTCAGTTGAGAGTTGCAAAATGGTATTTTTTTTCCCATTTTTGAATTAAGGCATAATTCACATAAGATAAAAATTCATCTTTTTGAGGGGTGCCTGGGTGGCTCAGTCAGTTGAGAGTCCGACTTCAGCTCAGGTCATGATCCCATGGTTCGTGGGTTCCAGCCCTGTGTTGGGCTCTGTGCTGACATCTCAGAGCCTGGAGGCTGCTTCTGATTCTGTGTCTCCCTCTCTCTCTGCCCTTCCCCTGCTCAAGCTCTGTCTCTCTCTGTCTCTCAAAAATAAATAAATGTAAAAAAAAAACATTTTAAAAAATTCTTTTTTTTTCTGTATAGTTTTGCAATTCTTGACAAGTGTATGTACACTAATCTGTAACTACCACAATCATTAAGATAATAAATAGTCCCCTGCCCCCCCCCACCACCAAATTCACCCACATCAAGGATTATGGTCAGCGCCTCCTCAACTGTATCTCTCGGTGCCCACTAATATATGCTTTGTCCCTTTAGATTTCCTTTTTCCAGAGTGTCATATACATGGGATCATACATTGTGTAGCTTTTTTGGTGAGTGGGGGGAGGTGCAGAGAGAGACAGAATCCCAAGAAGGCCTTGCAGAGTCAGTGCAGAACCCAACGCAAGGCTCAAACTCAAGAAACTGTGAGATCATGACCTGAGCCAAAATCAAGAGTCGGATGCTTAACTGACTGAACCACCCAGGTGCCCCAAGGGTAGGATTTCTGAGCTATTTACTAACTGTATATGTAACTATATAAGAAACTACCAAGTTGTTTTCCACAGTAGCCAGTACCCTCTTACATACCCCCCACAATGCAGGAGAGTCAAATGGTCCCTATTTAAGGACCGTCATTCTTTAAATTTCATGGGTCTTCTCCCATGGGGGGGGGGGTGAAGCATTGTCTCATCCACTTGAGATGGATTACAGTTCCTATTATTAAAACAGAGTAAATGCTAATTATTTTCACGTAATTATCAATTTTCAGGGTAAAGGGCTCTGATAGTCACTTCCAGTGATGGCAAGTGAGGGTTTTTTTTTCCTTCCTCTGTTTCTCTCCTCTCTTTCTTCTCCATACTACGGACTTATGAATTTTTATTTTTTCCATAGTTTACATCAATACCATTTATCATTCTTTTTAATTCTCAAAGTGCCCCAAATTTGCCTAATGGAAATGCTGTCAAGTTGCTCTTAGGACCTTTTGATATGACCTCATTAATTTCAGATACTTCTTCACTTTCTGGAACGAGAAGATTCCCACTCTTACCTTGAACTTTCCTTGAACCAGGCCTGGAATCAGCCATTTCTCCAAGATGACTGGTTCCTTTAAGTGATCCTTAGAAACCACGTCTCGACAGCAGACATCTCATGGTTTTAAGTTCTTTCCATGGAAATACACACACACACACACACACACTTTAAATCAAGAACTAAGATATATGCATGCATATAAATCATGAGTTCATACCAATATTTCCAATTAAAGTTTGATCTTCTTAACTTCTTTGACTTTTTAACTTGTGCCTTCTTTTTCTTACACCAGAAATCTTGATTCTTAATAAAATAAAAACTAATGAAATAAAACTAATAAAATAAAAACCAATTTGGTTTATCTCCTACTACAAATAAGATCGTGTCAAAATCACAATGCCCATATTACTACCACTAATAATAAAACTGCTGAAGAAAGTCTAAGACTGTTTTGCAGTTTCCTTCTGTCCTTACATGTTTCCCATTAGGGATGTCCAGCAGGAGTACTCAGTTCAAAAATCTCTTGAAATAATTCTTTCTCTGTGTGATTATGTTTCTAATTCAGTGTACATTTAAGTGCATTTGTTCCCATTTGTTTTGAAATTTAGGGTCTGGCCTTCATATATTTTACAAGCTCTCCAGAAGATTCCAGCCATGGTTTGAGAGGCACTGACCTGATTGTTCTCTTCCCTCCTTCCCTCCCCTTGAAATGGCTTCCCTTCCATTTCCTTTTATTGAAACTCCATCCTTTCTCTAAGGCTCACCTCCCCAATCCACAACCCTCCCCATGATCCCGTTAGTCAAGAGTAACATCTCCTTCCTCTGGACTCCAACACCCTCAGACCATTCCCCATAGAATTTTAAATGTTCTACTCTGGGGGTGCCTGGGTGGGCTCAGTCATTTCAGCATCTGGCTTCGGCTCAGTTCATGATCTCATGGTTCATGGGATCGAGCCCTGAGTCAGGCTCTGTGCTGATAGCTCGGAGCCTGGAGCCTGTTTCGGATTCTGTGTCTCCCTCGCTCTCTGTCCCTCCCCCACTCACGCTCTGTTACTCTCTGTCTCAAAAATAAACAAACATAAAAAAAATTTTTAATGTTCTACTTTGTATTACAGTCTGTGTCAAAGATCTGCATACTTTTGCCGCAAGAGTCCAGATAGTAAATATTTTAGGCTTTGTAAGTCATTCACATCTCTGTCACTTACTGTTTTTCTTCTTTATAATTCATCACATTCTGAGGAAGCACAGCTGACAAAAAGAGTGGTACCTCAAGACTTCACCCTTCAGTAGTTTGCCATCACCTTCCTATGTCATCTTGTCATTCGAGTGCCTTGGGGGCAGGAAAAGACGTACTTGTCCCTTACCGGCCCCACTTACAGCAGAGCACGTGGGAAGGGGTGCTCACCAAATATTTACTAAATTCATGAATATATGATATTGTGATATGGCTTACTTACAAGAACCCGTTATTAACCCAGAAAATTGAGGTATTCAGAATAAAAACACTACGTATAAACACAGAGCATCGGTCGCAGACAGTAGCCTCTAGATGATAACACCCCACGTGTTCGGTCACTTGCCAAGCCTCTTTCGGTAGTACGTGGATGCTGACCATCATGGGTGTGAAAGTTCTTGGGACTACACACAAGGGTCAGAGAGAGAAAGAGAGAGAGAGAGAGAGAGCGTTAATGGTTAGAAATGCACAGGAAGAAACAAGATAGCAGAGGTGAGAGTAATTAAACTTCCCTCCTCGTGACCAGAAAGTGGGTCCCAATGCCTGTGACAATACTACCCCCTGCCCGGGAGAAGATGCCAACAAGATTAAGACGGGAGCTCTGGTTTCTCGGAGTCTGATTCCGTTTTCATGTGTGTCTGGAGGGAGGGAAAAGGCGCATCCTTCCTATCCATCTCGGAGGCGCTCCGAGTCTATTAAGACTGAGGGAAACAGAGCAAGGCAGGATTACTGCTCTGGAGGTGTGAGCAAGGTGCTGATCTCCTCCTGGCCCACCTTCCTGTAACATCTTCCCGGTCTGCACCTTAGTGCAAGATGCTAATTTTCCTAGGAGGGAGGAAAAAATGGAAATGCTTTTTTATTTTTTTATTTCATTTTATTTTATTGTAATATGAAATGTATTGCCAAAGTGGTTTCCATACAACACCCAGTGCTCATCCCAACAGGTGCCCTCCTCAATGCCCATCACCCACCCCCCCTTCCCTCCCACCCCAACCCTCAGTTTATTCTGTTTTTAAGAGTCTCTTATGGTTGGGAAAAGCTTTTTTTTAATGTGTTTTCTTATGTTTCAGGAGGTTTACACTGAGACTAAATTTCCGCCTCTGATCAGAACCCTGGTGTCCGGGGTGATGTTACTTCCTACCGCTGGGACCTCCACCCTAAGCGACTCACATCTCACATTAAAGAGTAGATGGGGGCGGCTGGGGGGGGGGTCGCTCAGTTAAACATCTGACTCTTGGTTTCGGCTCAGGTCATGATCTTGCAGTTCGTGAGACTGAGCCCCACCCTCGTCAGGCTCTGCGTTGACAGCATAGAGCCTGCTTCGGATTCTCTCTCTCTGACTCTCCCCTGCTCTCTCTTTCTCTCTCTCAAAATAAATTAATAAATACTTTTTTTTAAGTAGATGCCTTTGCGACTGCTGCCAAAGCATTTAAGAGCCCATTTGAAGCGTGGTTATTCTAAGAAAATGTATATCCATATGTAGTTGGGATGAAATTTATATCCATATATGAAATCCATTCAAAACAAAGGTGCTTTAAAATAACACTGTTTGAAGTCAAGCTTTCGTGCCTTCCCTCACCCTGCTATTTCTTAGGCCGTAGGTTGCCGTAAATTCAAAGGGCATTTAAACAAAACGGTTTCTCCGAATAGCCTCTACCTGGTCAAGAGTAGCTTGTGACAAAAATTAGAGATGGTGCTGATGTCTTTAAAGCACAACCAAGCCAAACATCTGAACTATTTCTGCCACCTCTTAAAAATTAAGATGTAACACATTGGTGATATTTGTTGACATTTGTTATACTTTTGACGAACAATTAGTCTGCAAGACTATTAACAGGAAATTCCATTCGTGAGATAAGCAGCTGTTCGTGCAAAGCTTCATCCAGATCATGGGACCAAAATCTTCTTTATGCAACTACTGTTTCCTGAATAGTCAGCATTCCTTACGTATCCAAAAGGAAATGCTTGGAAAATAACTTTTTCTGGCTAATTTTGACTGTTGCATTTTCGTTAGGGGGAAAATCACTTTGCTGCTTCATCTGGCTTCTTACACTTGCCGTTTGTAACATGTGAGCATTTAATAGTGTCCTGAATCACCACATACATTTCAAAGAGTAGGCATCGATTAGTGACCAAGTGCCGTCATTTCTAGGCTGTAATGAAGAATGACAAGGTCAGTCTTCACCCCGATTGCACAACATTCAATAGTGCATGATTATTTCGTTCTTGAAGCGAAAACCGACAGTCTGGCATCTCATGGGACACACTCTTGTTCAAAAATACGTCTCTCTTCCCTTTTCGAGCTACTAAAACACTGAATGTAAAATTCACACTGCAACATTTATTTAGTATCCTCTAAATTGCTAGGAATACATGTCCAAAATACTGAGAGGAAAATGAGTGGTAAATAACTAGTTAGGTTACGATGCCATCACGGAAATGATGGCAGTTCTGTGTACATTCTAGAAAGGCAAGACATTCCTCACTGCGGGGCAAGAGTTTTATCAAGGATTCACTCACAAACCATCCATCAATCACCGAAACCTAAATACCATTCACATCTGCCTCTCCCTTTTTATCCCAACTGCCTCGCGTCCTCCTCTTTTCTCCCCCGTAATGGACAAAAAAGGAAACTCAGAAAGGCCTTGGGTTTATTTTAAAGTAAAAGCAGAAGACCATAATTTTATCCCCATCAGTAAAATATTTCCGAGCAGGCCTTCTCACTCTGTGCACGTTTATTTATAAATGACACACATGTACTACTTTGAAGTAGAGTATTAAATAGCAGCAGAGTTTAGCGTCTTTCTTTTTCCAGATTAAAGACTACCTCTGCACCCAGTTTGATTCTACTGTTTTCTTGCATACATTTTGAGGTACAAGCGTCCCCTGCAGATTGTGAGACCATAGCTCAAAAGGGCCTCCAGAGCAAACGTGCTGAAATAATATCAGATCACAATTACGACCCCGTCTAACGTCCTGCAATCATGGTCTTTAGCTTTTACTTGAACATAAACCCAAGGCCCTTCCTGGTATTCTTTTCAGCCCATTAGGGCTTCGGCTATGGTTATAAAGATAAACAGGTATCTGCTCAGATAAACAGACCCTACACTTCCATCTCATCGACAGTCCCCGCCTCTCGAGCCCTTTGCTCCAGTCTTGCCGAATTTTTGGCGGCGAAGGAGTTAAGACAGAAAATGCACAGCCTACTCATGGTGGTTCTTGACGGCCAGATGCCACGCTGGTCTCCAGTGGAGAACACCCCTTAAGCCTGAACTGGCCAGAAGTCTGAACCACAACTTCCCAAGAGGATTAAGCGTCCTTTTTAGGGGTGCCTGGGTGGCTCAGTCAGTCAAGTGTTCAACTCTTGATTTAGGCTCAGGTCATGATCTCATGGGTTGTGTGTTCGGATTCCCGCTCTCCATCTCTCTCTCTGCCCCTCCCCTGCTCACGCTCTCTCACTGTCTCAAAATAAATAAATAAACTTAAAAAACAAAAAGCTGAAGTGTTTTTTTTTTTTTAGCGAAGATGGTCAAAGAGCACAAACGTCCAGTTATCAGATAAAGAAGTTACGGGGATGTAACGTGCGGCACGGTGACTCGAGTCAACGGTACTATGTTGTGTATTTGAAAGCTGCTAAAAGAGGGAATCTTAAAAGCGCTCGTCAGAAAAGAAAAGAAAAAAAAATACGCAGAAAAGAAAAAAAATTGCGACTACGTATGCTGATGAATACCAACTAAACTTACGGAGGTCATCATTTGGAATATGTACAAATATCAGATCATTATGCTGTACACCTGAAATTAATACAATATTATATGTCAACTATATCTCTTATTTACTAGAAACAAATATAAAATGATAATAATAATGAAAAAAAGAAGTGTCCCTTTTAAAACATTTTTTAAATCCTGGAATGCGAGATAAGTCCTATTACATGACAAATAGGGAATGGGGCTGGGTACCTTCTAACCGGCTCCAACTGGCTGGAAGTATAAGCTACAAATCCAAAAGGTAACCCAGATATGCACCCCAAGAGCCTCACGGCTCCACGTCATTCACATTAGTTCATAGAATCGACTTGGACTCGTTATCCCCAAGCCCCCTAGCCTAGCCACCGCTTCGGCGGTCAAGTTCCCCACCCGTGGGATCACCGTCAACCCTGCCTCCCATGCAGCAAACCCAACGCCTATGGCCGATGTGTCTGCCCATGTCCATTTACGAACACCTCCCCTCCCCAGAGAAGTCTCTTAAATCCAGCCCTTCTCCTCTGCCATTCATGAATCCAGGCCTCCAGCATTTCTCCCTGAGTAATTACAACGGTCTCCGGTTCGGTGCACCGACCTCCAGGGGCTCTGCTGACCAGTTATCATCTTTAAAACCAAAACAAAACAAAAAATCAGTTTATAACGTTTTCCTCAACTAAAAACTTTTTGTTAAGTTTATTTATTTTGAGAGAGAGTGGACACACGTGAGTGCAGGAGGGGCAGAGAGAGAGAGACAGAGGGAGAGAGGGAGAGAGAGAATCCCAAGGAGGCTCTGCACCATCGGCATGCCAATGTGGGGCTCGAACACACAAACCCTGAGACCATGACCTGAGCTGAAACCAAGAGTTGGATGCTTAACCCACTGAGCCACCCAGGAGCCCCCAGTTAAAAACTTTTATTGCTACTCTCAGTAAAGGCTTTCCCCAAACCCTTTTGTTCACACACTTTCCTTGTCCTGATTTTAGTGACGGTTACGTACACACATACGTTTAACAATCATGTGTTAAAACCCAGAGATCCGTACGCCAATAAAAAGTCAATTTTACTGCTTGTAAATTTAAAAATTAAATTTTAGAAAAGTATGAGAAAAAAACTAAAAATAAATCGTTTTAATACGTTTGCCCACTCCCAGTGGGATTACCTTTTATATCTTCTGAGCACATGCACACCGTTGGAGGATCACAGCATTGAATTCGGACGATTCAGATGGTCATTTCGGCTGCCTTTGAACAAACAGCAGGAAAATCCTCAAATCACTGGAGGTCCTTTTCCTCTCGTTTTGTAACGGCTGCTCCTTCACTTGCCTGGTACGGAAACATTGACAATAAACATGGATCGGTGTGTATAACCACTAAATCATAGAAGGCTATTTGTGTTATTCTTCTAGAACACATAATGGGTCTAAATTCACATTTGTGTTGGGGCACCTGGGTGGCTCAGTTGGTTAAGCATCCCACTTGGGCTCAGGTCATGATCTCATGGTTGGTGAGTTTGAGTCCCATGTCGGGCTCTGTGCTGACAGTTCAGAGCCTGGAGCCTGCTTCGGATTCTGTGTCTCCCTCTCTCTCTGCCCCCCCCCCCCCCCCCCCCCCCCCCCCCCGCTCACACTCTGTCTCTATCTCTCAAAAATAAATAAACGTTGAAAAAAAAAAAAGAGAAAGAGACACTTAACTAAGCCACCCAGGTGCCCCTAAAACTTTCCCTTTAATGCCGAGAACCCAGGAAAGTCTCCGAGACTTGTCACATCATGAGAAAGTATATCCTCATGACAGACAAGCGAGGGACCAAAGAAATTTTCCCTCTGGTCATCTCTCTGTTCTCTGAGTAGAGGTGCTGCGGTTAGGGGTGGAGAGGCTTCGGCTGCCTCCGGCTTTTGTTCTCTGTAGAAGGCCCTCGCAGAAAATTCTCTGCTACAGGTGAAACAAATAAAACTTTTAATTGAAACTTGTACCTTCAAATCTGCCACGAGCTCTCAGAAATTTGGGCCCAGCCTCTCCCTTCCCTTCTTTTCCCAGCCTTCCACCTCTAGGATCCTCTGCTCGGCCACACGGAGTGTTCCCTTCACCCCTTATGCTCCCGGACTGTAGAACTGTAGAATGGGGAAGACCGGGGGGGGGGGGGGGGGGGGGGGGGGAGGGATTCTCTTTCTTTCACCCCTGATGACCCTGTTAAAGTCACCTCCTTCTGTGACAAGTTTCAGACACTTGCAGGCAGGGCTACTTACATCTTTTCCCAATTTTTCACAAAACGGTACAAATCTCTACAGCTTAGATGCGAACACTTCATCTGTTTCCATCAATATCAAATTAAGAAAATCCGCTATTCACACATTGCTCTAAGGTTCACGCGGAGGGTGGAATCGCGTTTGTGTAAGAAAACACTAGATGCCCCGTAGGAGTAGAAGGTGACCCTGAGGGTGTAACTTAGAAGCAAATTACAGAAAAAAATAGTTAAGCCGCTCTGCCTAATTAGTGACAGAGAGCTGGGTGAATGGTATGAGCGAGGTGGGGGAGAGCCAAGAAGGGAGGCAGAGGAAGAGAGAAGAAAGGAGAAGGGAGGAGGAAGAATGGAATTGGAGCCGGTGGAAATGCTCAAGAAACATTCTGAAGGCTAGGGGAGTCTGTTATTCAATTTTAAATTAATTGCTCTATGGCTCTGCAATGTAACCTTCCTCGTCATCGACTCACCGGCAGAAATTTACCACATGCAGGCGCATCGTGTGCGTTGTATTTTTAGTGGGAGGAGCAAATAATCAAGGGTTATGTCCCATGTGTGGGTTGAATCCAAGGAAAAGATCAAGGACCGGTTAGCAGTAAGACATAGAGTGGAGGACGAAAATTCAGCAGAAGCTAGAAGCTGAAAACATAAGTGGCTGGGAGTATGACACCAGGCACGTGCAGAAGTTCTGGAGACAGCATTGAACTTCCCGTTGTCTGGCGGGAGGGAGTTTGAGCAAAGCTGCTGACCTTGATCTAAGAAGGCTGTGTGTGGGTAGCCCAGCTGATCCCTAACTTACTCAGATCCACGACCCAGTGCATCTGGAATCTTTGATATTTGAGAGTAGAAACTCCTCGAGGACAGGAAAATACAATAGTCCTTTGCTCCAAGCGGAGCAAAGTGCCTGCTTCATAATGGGTGAGGAAGGACTAATGCGTCACGATACAAATATGAACTAATTGCTAGGTACTGAAATGCCACTTGTCCTAGCTTGTGGTCTAAGACGCTGTAATTGCTAATCTAAACGACCATCTAAAGTCACTCCAGGTACTTATATTTATTATACAATAATATACACATTATATATTATACAATAATTATTATATTATATATTATAATATATAATAACTATTATAATAATTATATATTTTATTATTATATATTATATGTATATTATATATTATAATAATAATTATATTAAAAATATATAAATATATTATTATTATATTATAATATAATAATTATATTACATATTATGCACTAATAATATCATGTTATTATATTTATATTGTTATATTTATTTTTCTCTGGGATTAAAGCACTCCACATTCTTTGGTGGTATCGAGCAGCGTGTCAACCCCTTGAGGCCACTATCGGTCTTCAGTGTAATAATAATAAAGATTCTGAAGATGTTCAGGCCCCAAGTTCCCGAAGATACTGGGTTCTATAGGAACTCTTAGGGGCCGAACTGTGTCGTCCTCTCCAGATTCACGCGTTGAGGTGCTAGCCCCCAGTACCTCAGAATGCGACAGTATTTGGAGACAGGGTCCTTAAAGAGGTCATCCAAGTGACACGAGGTCATGTGGCTGGGCCCCAATCCATCCTTACTGGTACCCTTACAAGAAGAGGAAACGAGGACACAGACATGCACGTGCACAGAGGAGAAGCCGCGCGAGGACATCTCGAAAAGGTAGGCATCTGCAAGCCAAGGGGAGAGGGAGGCCTCAGAAGAAAGCGGATGTGCCAACACCTTGATCTTGGACGTTCAGCTTCCAGAACCGTGAGAAAATAAATTTCTGTGGTTTACACCAGCCAGTCTGTGCTCGTTTTTTATGTCAGGCCTAGAGAACAAACTACAGGGACCGTGTTTTCCAGACTAAAAGTTAGGACACATGGCCTGACAAATACCAATGGTTTACAGCCAGCTGACCGGCTAGAATACCCTGTATTTGAAATCTAGCCACACCTCATCCATAGTGTTACTTCCAAATAGGGCTTGGCTTAATCCTAGAAAAACACGTTGACTCAGTTCTCTATAAAATCTTTTCAAAGGACGTTCAGTTGCGTCCGACGTTCAGCTGGAAAGCCACAGGGTCCCCATTCGGAAACTGAACTTTTACCACCACGCATCATTTTGACGTCATTTAAAAACCAAACCAAATGCAAGTTAGAGAGAATTAAGGGCAGAAATCCGTGGGCTTTTTGTCCTCCACATGTGAGGTAGACTAAATTATTACACGGGCACCCTGTTCTATATTTAAGAGAGAGGAAATCCAAGACCACTGAATGCCTTCAAGAAGACAAATCCTCTAAGACGGCAGCCTAGGCCAGCATTTGCAGACTCTTAGGCCGATAAGCTACATAATTAGAAAACACCTGGGGGGTGGGGATGGGAAGGAATTATTTTAAAGGAACTACCTTTTAGGATTGAAATCAAAGAATGAATTGGAATCTGGCCGTGGCTGTCGATGCCGTGCGTATTAAACACAATGCCTGTTTTCTCCCTTAGAGCTAGAATTAAAAAAAAAAAAAATCAAAGCTTTTATTTTTTAATACATGCTACACAAAAATGCTAACATATATGTTGAAAAACCCGTTGGGGATCCAAAAAAAAAAAAAAAAAAAAAAATGAAGCCTGTGGAATCCTTGTCAAATACAAGCCAGGTGTGAATTTTGTTTTTTCCCTTTTTCCTTTTGCCAGAAAGCTTCAGACTCACAGACCTCACATTGTTAACTGTGCATTTCCATTTTCTCCACAGGTTAGAGAAAGACAGCTGAGTAGAAAGGAAAATTAAATTATGACTATTACTGGAAGAAAGGCAATTACTTGACTCCTGGGGTAAGATGAAAAAGTGGAACCAAATTGCAAAGTTACTTCATTCACAACAACCAGTGGAGAAAGTAAGAAAAAAGCAAAACAGCACAGCTAGAGAAAAATAAATGGTATCAACTGTCCATTAAGAGGAGGGAAAACCCATATTAAATCCTTGGAAAATGTTGCCTAGAAAAAGCTGTGTGTTTCCAAAGATGGGGAGGTGGCTGTTAGCCTCATATCCCCAGAACCATTACTGACACAAAAAGATGAGCAGGTCAAGGTCAGGAGAAAATCTCCCTAAGTTCTCCCCCACTTTATTATCATTTTTTAAATGTTTTATTTATTTTTGACTAAGAGATGGAGAGAGAGAGAGAGAGAGAGAGCATGAGTAGAGGAGGGTCAGGGACAGAGCGGGACAGAGGATCCAAAGCAGGTTCTGGGCTCCGGGATCTGGGCTCTGGGCTCCCAGCTCCACGCTGACAGCAGTGAGCCCCCTGTAGGGCTCGAACTCACGAACTGTGGCACTCAACAAACTGAGCCACCCAGGGGCCCTTTCCCCACTTTAAAGGGAAGCAGCCTAAGGGGGCAGCTATGTAGCCTAAGGGACAGGATTGGAATGTCTTCCTGAAATAGAAGTTTCAACCCATCTGCCCACTGACTCACCCACCAGGACTATTAAGGGAAAAGAGATTGTACGTGAAAGCCCGTAATAGTCTCTATTAACAGCTAGGGGTTTCTAAGGATGAGGGACAAAAAGAGAAAAGAAATAAGACAAAATGCATGGCTTTTTTGTAAATCGAATAATTTTACATTTACAATTCGGTTCTACGTTGTCTTCTTACCCCAGAAGTCAAATAATTGTGGGGGACGGACACAAGGCTGCAACGAAGCCTCATTTAAAATCCTTGACCTCTCGGGCCACCCCGTGGCTGTCGGTTAAGTGTCTGACTCTTGGTTGTGGCTCAGATCACGGACACGCCAGCTTGCGAGTTCAAGCCCTGCGTGGGGCTCTGTGCTGACCGTGCAGAGAGCTTGGGATTCTCTGTCTCTCTGCCCCTCCCCCGCTTGCCCTCTCTGTCTCTCTCTCAAAATAAATAGATAAACTCAAAACAATTAAAACAAATAAATAAATAAAATCCTTAACCTCTCTCCAGATCAAAATTTGCCATCACAATTTACGTTACATTTACAAAATTGCCATTTACAATTTACATTGCCTGGGTGACCATGGACAGGTTACTCAACATCTCTTAGCATCAGTTTCCTCATCTGTAAAATGAGAATTATTATGACAGCTACATATAAAGATAAAATGAGTTAATATACATAAAGCCCTTAGAAAAGTGCTGGGCATATAGTAAACACCATACTAGTTTCGACTCTAATTATTGTTGTTCCTTTTATTGCCGAAGCCTGTAAGCCTCCCTTCTCTTTTCCCTCTCGGTTAGGACAGGTGTGGGTGGGCCCATTAAGGACCAGAGATCGTCTAAGATACTGGTGATTTTTTTTTAAATCAAAAGATTCAATACCGGGTTTAATGAAGCTCTCAGTCCACTGGGAGAGGAGGTGGGGGGCAAACATAAAAACACATGACCCGCCCAAGCCCCAGTGACTCCCCCAGCCTGTCTACAGCAGAGTAATCACAGCCCTCAGGAGCTATATCTGAGAGAGCCCGACTGCCAACACCGGTCCATCAGCTCTGTGAAGATACAGGAGAATCCCCACTCCTCTTTCAGTGGCCACTTGTGTTTTGGTCATTCTTAAATACTCTGTTTATGACCTTCCAGCTCTTCCTTCTCCAATGTCATGCATGAAAATCACCACCCTGAGCCAGCCCCTTCTTGTCATACCTCTTGCACAATTTGCCATTGGGGCAGGGTACATCAAAGTGCCACAAAACTCATCTCTTAAGCTCTTGCATTACAGACATAAGCCCCCTGACAACATGTACCCATGTTCTCGTCCTTCATTCCTCTTGAGTTAACGCAGCAATCCAACACATGTATATTTCACATCCTATGGTGTTCTTAATCTTTTTATTCCTTCTTCCCCATTCCTGTGATCCTTAAGAACAAAGAATGGAAAAACAGCTCAGAAGCAGCATCGTGATGTATGACTGCGCTAATTGTGCCCCATTTTGTGAACAAAGCCCCAAGAGTTGTGCAGTCCACAACCTGAACAATCCCATGCAGCAGCTCCACCAGCATGAGTTCTATTGGAATGAGTCCGTGGCATCTGGGGAGCATGGTGCGCAGTGTTCAAGTGTAGTTGAGAAGGTCAAGGAAAGCTGTACAAAACAAGTAATTGACCTGGGCATTGAAGCATGAGTAGGGGTTTTCTACTCTTCCAAAGGTCTGGGGAGGGTGTTGTAGGGAGAAGAGTGTGTGATAAGTCATGGAAGCATAAAACAGTGCAACATCCTATCACTGCAAGATTAGCAAGGGCCGGGGAGTACCTACAGCTAGGAGATAACGGAAGCAATGTCTGGAGGTAAAGCTGAAGACATAATCACGTGGGGACTTTCATGCTATACCACTGCATCTGAGAGTATGGGGAACCTGGGGCGGGGAGGATCTAGGACCCATGTCCTTGGTTGTTGCAGAGAGCAAGATGGAGTCACTCATGCTAAGCAGGGGCCTGTGTCAAGCAATGACACAAGCAGTTAAGAACACTGCAGCCATGAGATATCGCCCAGACCAGCATCAGCTGACACCCCAGAACTGATAAGAAGCAGAAGCCGAGGAGGTCTGCCCAAGACTGAGGAAATCCCTTTAAAAAGGGAGGATTTTTACAGCAAACTGTCAGACTCTTCAGACACGTCCCCTCTATGCCTGACCACTTAAAAAAGCCAGATGCCACCAAAGGCTTTGCCAGATTGATCTCTGAACAGAACCGAGATCCTTCAGTGCATGAACATAACAGGCTGTAAGTGCCCAGAGCTGACCCGGACTGGACCGAGGCCTGATTTCAACTGTGCCCCCACAGACTGACTTTGTGCTTGGTTCATTAACATCCTACCTTCTCTGTTATCTTGTTTGTTGTGGGGTCTGTCTTATGTTCTGCTTTGTGCGCCCTGTAAAAAGCCAAGTTAATCACGTGGTGAAATGTCATTGAGTTTGGCATCCTGAACCTGCCTTATAATCATGTTAACCTTGCTTTATGACTGAACAAAGCTGACAGACACTGTGGAAAGACACAACTCGTGTGTGCCTTCACAGCATGTTATACATGATCAGATTCGTGCTTTAGAAAGACCACTAGAGCGGTGTAGAGCCCAGACTACAGTGGGGCTAGGCTGATCTGAGCGATCATTCAAAAGGTCTCTTCCTAGTCTGAGAACAAAAGCTGAATGTCAATGCTAATGAATGCAGAGCTTCCAGAAACATTTAAGAAACACAGAAGACAAGACATGTTGACTAACTGAAATAGAGTGAGTGGATGGAGACTAGGATAGAATGAAAGATGGCACTTTGTGCCAGTTTGAAAGTAGAAGGACAGCAGGTCTGAAAGGGTTGAAATAGGTTGAATTCAATGAACCCATGAGCTGTGTGGATAAATATATGAGTCACCAGTTGGAAATGTGGGTCTGGAGTTCAAGAGAGAGATTTGAGTTCTATTTCAAAGTCGTGAGAGATGACAGCACATGAAAATGAGAAGTGGAGGGGCACCTAGGTGGCTCAGTTGGTTGGGTGTCCAACTCTTGATTTTGGCTCAGGTCATGATCTCATGGTTCATGGGATCGAGCCCTACATAGGGCTCTGTGCTGGCAGCACACAGAGGGAGATTCTCTCCCTCTCTCTCTGCCTTTCCCCCATTCTCTCTCTCCCTCTTTCTCTTTCTCTCTTGAAATAAATAAATAAACTTAAAAAAAAAATAGGAAGTGAAAATAGCTAGTGTGGGTTATTGTCCAGGGACTTGGTAAAGGAAAACAGACAAAATGCAAGTTTGAGGAGGGTTTTTTTTTTTTTTTTTCCTAATGGGGCTTGAAAATATTAGTGGATATGAGAGATTGAAGAATGAGAAACAGAGTATCACTGAAACCAGATCAGGAAGACCGTTGAAGAGCACAGTTGAAGGAGTCCATACAGAAGGGGGATTTCACTAAACAGTTGCTCCTCAGCAGCTGGGCAACACAATAGGCATCATTCTTGTCCTCTTAGAGCTTAAAATTTGCTGGGGTGGCAGGCATGAATCAAACACTTGTAGAAATCAATGTAAAACTTCAACTGTGATAGATTCCCTGAAGATTTACAGGGTGCAGCAAGAGTTTATAATAAAAAGACTTGATCTACTAAGGTACCGGTGAAGCCTTCCTTGCCAAGGTAACACAAGTCAGACATACAGCTTGATGAAGAGATGTGACTCCAACCCACAAGTCAGAGTCAACTAAAGAAGAGACAGGAGGAGGATTCAGTATGCGCAAAGAACGCTGCAAAATTGGGGAGTATTTGAAGAGCCTGGATGAAAAGATAGGCAGTGTGGCAGAGCAGAGAGTGTGGGGTAGAGTGTGGTAAAAGATGGAGCTAGAGATGTAAGTAGGACCAGACCAAGTAGAACCTTGTAGGACATGTCTGGGAGGGCCATCTTAATTCATAAAAAACTAGGAAGCCATTGAAAAAAAATTAAGGACAGCTGGGGGCACAGGTCATAATGATAACATTTGTATTTCACAAAGGTGACTTTAACTGTAGCCCAGAGAATGGGTGAGGGGTGTCAGGGGAGGACAAGGTAGACCCATTTCTGTAATCCTGGGAAGAAATGTCTACAGCTTGGGAAAGATGGTAGTGACAGAAATTGAGAGAGTAGATAATTTCAAAACATCTTTATGAAGTGAAATTCAATAAGATAAGGTCAAAGAGTGTTGAGGCTGCTTCATAGATTTCCAGTCTACACAGACTGGGTGGATGGCTGAAGTGAAGTACACTGGAAGTGGGCTGTGTTTGGAGGAACAATCATGAGTTTCACATAGATACAGTGATTTTTCACGTGTCTCTGAGGCATTCAAGAGTAGATACCAAGTAGACTGCTGGACATGTGGGCCTAGATCTTGAAGGACACGTCTAAACTATAGAGTAGGCATCAGTAGACTAAGACTGTTGATGGCTAGAATATGGAGGACAAGATAGGCTGGGCCTAAGACGGCATCATGAGGAGCTCAAACCTTCAGTGGATAGATGGAAGATGGTGAAACTAAGAGAGGAAAGGAATGGACAGAAAGATAAGAAGAAAACTAAGATTAATTCATGGTACAGAAAATAAGAGGTGAGACAGGTCCAGAAAGAGGAAATATTCAAGAATGTTGCTAAGAAGAAAGACAAGATTACAAATCTCTGTTGACACAGAGGTCAAGCAAAAACTGTCTCCATGTGGTAATGGAGCCAGAAATCACACTGGGGCAGGTTGAAGAATGAGCAGGAGAAGGACAAAATGGAGGCAGTAAATATAGACAGTTCCACCAAGGACTTGGGCTGAGTCATCGACTGGGAATGAAAGGGACAGAAGCAGAAAAAGGTGCCTTGAGGAGAGAAGGGAAGTTTAGACCAGCAGCTGAGAGTTATTAAAGAGACAGATGGCTTCAAACCAGTAACAAAATAGGGGAGACAGACTTCCATTAATTTGAAGTGGCACCAGTTTGCCTGGGTGGGCAATTCTCTCTAGCTATCATAGTCTGAACTTAGTTGAGAAATACCAAATTGTGGTCAAAAAAGAAAAAGAACAAAGAAAAACAACAACACCAAGGAGACAATGAAGTTGAGACGCTTGAGAGAAAGAAGCTCAAATTGTCCCTGGAGCCCAGGCTCCATATGGAAGGAATTGTGGTTCTCAGGAGGCTGATCATTTCGCTGAAAATGAATGAGTCCAGGGATTAGGGACCTCGGTAGAGACGAAAGGCATGTTTAGGGGAAATGCCGTGGGTTCTTGGGAAGCAGAAGTGGTAGGTGAAGCAGATGTTCTCAGTGTCCCCCAGTATGTTTGCAACAATCCTGATTTCTATGCTCTCTACTCTGGCCAGACCATTTGACTTGCTTTTGGCTCAGTGCCTTCTCAGGCTAGAAACACCAAGTCATTGATGTCCCCTGGAAGCAACCTCAGCCAAAGACTAATGGGAGTCAGTGAATAACTACCCAGCTCCTTTACCTTTCCCCAGATGAGATAATTTCTTTCCCTTTCTTGTCCTTGTCCTCCAACTCTCCTACTGGGAGTAACTCCCCGTAAGTGACTTGTGCTGGAATCTCTTTTCAGGGTCAGCTTCTTGTGAGACTAAACCCAAAATGGTAGGCTATTGCTGTCAAAGTTTTCAGAGGTGACACTGTTTGGGGTAAAAGGGTGCAAGATATGCCAGTGAAAGAGGGTTGCCGGAATGCTGTGGAGGTGAATGCTATTGATTCTAAGACCAGAGAGGCTTAGAGGCCACCATGTTTGGGGTTATCTATGCGATGTCAAATTGTCATTGATGGCCACCTAGAAGAGACCCTGAACCAAGCACCATAGTTATCCATAATGTGGGAGAGAGGATGGAAGGCCAGAGATAACAGTGATCCATGGCAGCGTAGGGTAGGTTTTGGTAGATACCATGACCCAAAACAAAGAGGATTTTTAGCCAAAAGAAATGGACCAATTATCTAGGCACAGAAAAGGAGATGGAGGGCAACGTTGACCTTCTCTCTCCCAGATTCAAGATGCATAGACTGTAGGGGAAGGAGCAGTCCCCACTGGAAGGGACCTAATTCAAGGAAAACAGCGTCCGTGTGGGAGGATGACAGATTAGTCTACAACAGGTTGAAGAAATGGAGAAAGTCTGTACAATGGACAGGTCGGGAGGTTCCGGGTAGTACAAGAGGGAACGAGTGAAAGAAGATGAACTTGAGAAGGCTATGATTTAGAAAGAGAAACATCAACTGGAGGTTGTACACTTTGAGCAGTGACTTGGAGTCAAACTCTCCAACCACCTTCCAAGGCTGGATCCTGGGAATCTGAGGCCCATGGTCACACAGCCCACATGAGTAGAACTGGAGAAACTGAACCAGACAGTCTGGCCCTTGAGGCCACTGGGTGCTATTCTGTGCTGTCCCTGAGGTTCGGGGCTCCAAGGACTCTCTCAAAGGCAGGGACAGGAATTTGTACTTGTATTACACAATACTTAAAAAAATAGGGCACAAAACATGATTGTGTGGGAATACACAACATAACGAAACAATAAAAAATTACCATGCCCATGTTCTGGCACCATCATGGTCATCTTTCTCTTTTAAAAAGATTGAGGTCTTTTTTTTACTGCCGTTTCTATCAAAGTAAACAGCATTAGCATCCGGCAGACTGACATTAAAAGGCTTATTATTATCTGTCCTGGATTCATTTTTAAAAGGAATCTGCTATGTAGCAATTTCTGGTTTAGTCCGTGTTCTTTGATGCGCTACAGAAGTTAGTGCAGAATAGCTTAATCTAATAGTCTCCTGCCTAGAGGAAGTAAAACTCTGGAGGGAAAATATGGGGTGAGTCATGTGGTGTGCCCTGTGAGGCCCGGCACAGATTCCCCCCTTCCAGAATGAAAGCTTACTTCCTCAGCTTCTGTCAGTGCTGCAGGCCCCAAACCGGCCATGTGTCGTCCTCTGTGGGGATTGTTGCAGCCAGAAGGAGTTTCTCCACTCAAGGCTGCCTCTCCATCTTGAGATGTCCACATCTAGTGACAGATCTCAGGAATATAAAGGCCGAGCCCTTTGCCTCCAGACGAATCCACTTGGTAGCGCCATCTTGGTTTCAGAGCTCCTCAAGGGTCAGCCGAGGTCTTTGTCATCACAGCTCAACCTCCCTCACTTAATCTTGCCCCCCTCTCCCTCCCTTCTACAGGTGTCCATCTCAAAAACACTCCTTAATAAACATCCTGTATTTAATCTCCATCACAGAGTTCTGACGTAGTTCCTGCAAGAGTAAAACTTCCAGAAAACTGATGTGATACCCTGACACTGACTTGCAGAAAATATAACACCATTTGCTGGGTATTGAAAAGGGGAAGGCAAAGAGCTTGTGCTAACCCCCGTGGACTTGGGACTGAATCCTCACCTTGTATTTTCTCAGGGAAAGAAATATCCCAGAGAATATCGAGATGAGATACGAGGAGAATTCATGGAATGAAGATTCAGGTAAGATAGGTTCTGGTCTCCATCCTGACAGGATAGACAACCTCATCTTCTTGGGCTTGATTTTACTCATCTAGGTGGATGACCCAGAGCCACCTGGTTCAATTAATATGGTAACCCTCATCGCCATTTTTTGAGCAGATACCAGATTCTAACATCCTGAAATTCTAAGAGGTTGTACGTGCACTTCTCAGAAGACTGAAACACCAAATCAAATAGAACTATTTCAGGTGGAGAATTTAAAGAGATGCATTAAGGTATAAAATCCAGACTCTTATTGGCAGTCTCTGGTTTGTCAACAAATTGTGTTATAAATGTTTGTAATTCAAAATTAAGAGTGTGGAAGCAACTGGAAGCAAGAGTGTGAATGGAGGTGAGTTCAGTTCAGTAAAAATAGATGTGTGTGTCAATCCCTAGGCCAGACCCCAGGGGTACCAGCTCTTGTTCCTTGAGAGGCTATGAGTTTGCAGTGGGAAATCTCATAGGTCAAAGCACAAAAGCCTACTCAACTCATATATGGTTCTAGATATCTCTAACCATTGTTTCCGACACCTGGTTTGTTACTTAGGAAAAAGCACATTCTTAATTAGGACTTAGGATATCAGAACCACATCTCTCTCCCACACTTGCAGCATCTTCTAGGTACTTCCAGAAAGTTTGCTTAATGGAAACCATTACCCAACATGTTTATTACTGTACAAGATAAAAAGGAGTAACCTTAGAATTATTTTCCAAATTATGATCAACAGTGTTAAAGAGGTGTTGCCCAAGGGTCCCATGGCAAAATAAGTTAGGGAAACAGAAAGTTATGGCAGGGGTGTTTGCTGGAGAACTACTTAAATGTCTCAGTATGTTATGTCTTTTATATCTTAAAAGGTGAAAAATGATAAGAAATAGTTTCTAAAATTCTTTGACTACAGGACCATTTTGTGCTCAGTATTCGTCTTGAAGTCAGGGTAGCACAACCACCCTGATTTTCCCAGGGTTGGGTGAGGTTCCTAGCATGCGTAATTTTAGGACTAAAACTCAGATGGTTCTGGGAAAACCAAGACAAGTTGGCCAACTTCCCTAAAAAGGCCCTAAGCACAGCCTGGAAGCTGTTGCTCAAGATCAATAACGTTGGGGGTTCTTGGAATTGAGAAGCAAGAATTATTGTCTCCATGAAGGCAGAGAAAGGCTGCATTTGCTACTGCAACCCTGCTACCCCATCTTCACTGCCAGTTTCTGTGTGTGGGCTGGTCTTTCATCAAGTGTCTATAAATTGGAATAGGTTGCGGTGCCTCCACTTACCATGTCTTACAATACTGATGAGTCTACGTGAGAAGGAAATCCGTATTTTTCCTCCAGATCAACTGAGTTGTAAAAAATCTTTGATCTACCCAAAGTTCAGAAAGAAGAATGCTAGAGTCAGAAATCAATGTTAAATTAGAAGAATTCTGGGGCGCCTGGGTGGCTCAGTCGGTTGAGTGTCCGACTTCAACTCAGGTCATGATCTCACGGTTTGCGAGTTCGGGCCCCGCATCAGGCTCTGTGCTGACAGCTCGGAGCCTGGAGCTTGCTTCCGATTCTGTGTCTCCCTCTCTCTCTGCCCCTCCCCCCCACTCATGCTCTGTCTCTGTCTCTCTCTCTGTCAAAAATAAATAAACATTTAAAAAAATTAGAAGAATTCTTTATTTCCCCAGTTAACTTCTATCTATCATAATGATTGAAGAATCTAGAAGACAGGGCCAAAGTAGGTAATAACTCTGTCTCAACCAGCTCATAATTGACCTCTACACCCCTCTTGGCCTCAGAAAGTGTCCCACTGTAAACTGCAGAGGGATTCCTTCCCACAGCAGTCCTTCCCACCCCCCTGTATGTGTCATGTCGTCATGTCTGGCATATCCCATTTGAATCCATTTGCACCAAGGACATCCCTAAATTGCTACTGCCATCCTCAAATAGGAGATTTTTAACACAGTGTGTAGATTTCATGAGCCACAGGCCCGCAGTTCTTTCACTTGGGTGCCTGGCTGCCCACGTCTGTGAGTGTATGCGAGCACACACCATCTTGAGAGGAACTTGGGTTCTGTGCACTTCACATTCAGGACCCAGGACAAAGCCACTCAAAAGGTGGGTGTGCAATCAGTGTCTTCTGATGTGAGGACAGCTACATGCTTCATTCTTGGGCTTGCAGTAACGGATGACTTCACAGATGTTTACGTGATCTTGTAGCTAGCTCCCAAAAATAGATTCAAATGGGGAACCGTAGACAGATTAAAAGGAGCGCTGGATCAGTGTATCCTGTGCTTCTTGTCTTCCAGCCCATACAGAAGTCCTTTAGTGGCTCTGAGGGTCCTAGGAATGCAGAGGAAACTCTGTGAAAAATCTCCCCAAATGAGTCATTCTACCAGGAGCACTGACCTCCTGCTACTTCGCTTTTTCAAAAGTCTACCTCCTAAAGTCGCCTTATCTGGTTTCCAAAGCATTCACGTAGAAGATTCCATCCCCCTAGCAGATTCCTGTGCGGGTCTGCAACCAGCCTCGGTCAGAGCAAGGAGAGGCCTTTGGGCTCTGCTCCTGGGACTTTCTCCCAAAGAGGGGAGGACTCGGTCTAAGTGACAGACTCAGGGGCAAACGTATCCTAGAGAAAGTACGAAGCAGCATCATTCATGAGGTCACGACACAGACCCTGTTGGAAGCATTTCACCATCTGCTTGTTTTTATTTCCCTAAGCTGTGAGAAATGAAAAGGTAAGACAACAACGGGCACTCATTAGTCGAAATAAGTAATATTTTACATATATTGACCGTAGGCTTTCGGCAAGTGATATTTTACATATACTGACCGTTGTCCCATTACCCAAAAGGACACAAATACACACAGACTGGGAACAAGCTTCACTTTATTTCCACTTAGATGTGTAACGCAAACCATTCCCATTTGCTGTCATTACAGTCATCTGACTCCCAGGAGGTGCTTCTAAAGCCATCCCTGGGCATCAGGTTTACGAATAAGTCATCAGTCATAACTCATGTGTCCCCAAAAATATGACAACTTAAAACAGGGTTTGGAAGAACGTTTACCTAAAGAATGAAAATGAGGAAAAAGCAGCATCTCACAGATGAGTTGACTAATCTGACGGTTTCTCTTTAATGGCCTCGTTGACTCGGTCCCTAATTCACTGTAAGACTTTGCTTATTTCCCATGCTAAAGGGGCAGCATGAAAGAGTGGGTTTTTTTTTTTTCAGCAGAATGCTTCGGGATATATATTCAAAGGTAATACACAGCACGTACCCACACAGAGTTATTGTAGTCTCCACAATAATACAAAATAGACTTGCGTGGGTATTTCATGTGCTGCTTGTGAAACTAGCTTTTTTGGTTAGCATTTCAAAAACACATTTCAGTTCATATTTATATTCATATGGTTTTATGATGAGGAAATGAATACTGTCTATGTGGAAAGAGTCTCTACCCTGGCCAAAATAAATTGTTTTAACGTTCAAAAGAAAAGGGTGACATATTTTTCATTTTTGCCCCCAGGTTCGATGAAAATTAAAAGCAGACTTTACAAGCGGATACTATGAATTCATAACGGGGGCAATAGCATTCACAATGAAAAAAACCCCTTGGGAAGCTCTTTGCACTTTCAAACAATGGTTTTGGGTGGAATTCATTTTTCTGCACATCAAATGTTTAAGAACAGCTGTTTTTTGTTTTGGGGTTTGTTTTTTTTTCCTGAAAGACTCTTGTTCTCCCCAAATTTCCTGGCATTCGTAGTGGCCTTTGCCCATGCCAATAAGGAAATGCACCGCTGATTTCTCAATGTATTCATTTACTAAAAATTTCATAAATTTCGTGTCGGTCATTACTGCTACCTGATGATACAATGCTAAACCCTCATATCCTGGAGTAAGGAACAATACCCTAAAATACCTCTTTTTATGATTCTCCAGTAGAGCACTTAACAGGGTTGGGATAATTTCTCTTTAAGTGAATGAGACACAATTACCTTTTCTGTTAAGCTACTTAACCGTCGCCTCGGTAACATGTTTAGACAGGTAAAAGGTGAGGCCCTATGTTCTAGACTGTCATCCTTCTTTCTTACGGCTGTACGTCTTTCTCTGCATTTAAGCCTATAGGTTAAAAGCCTTGAATAAACCTGTCACAAGATCTCTTCAAGGCTTTGAATTTCAAGAGTTTGCTTTGGTGGCTCCTTGCTTTGGGCTCTGAAAAATCTAAGCCTTTTTATAACCAGATGTGGTTCTTAAGAGTAACACGCTAAAAAACGAGAACAAAACCTGGCCCCAGCCGGGAGGTTTGGAAAGTCATGTTGAGAGGTCAAAGGCTTCAAGTTCAAATTGCAAAACAAGATAATTTACATACACTTACTGCATTGAAAAGTGTTTCATATAATGCGGCGAATTAAAGAGAAGGAAATTAGAGATGGTTGTCCGTTATCAGGTAAGTTTCTGCTGCACAACCAGTTATCTCAAAATGTGGTGTCGTCACATCTCAATTCTTTTTTTAGCTAACTATTGTGTGAGTCAGTAATCTGGATTGGGCTCAGCTGGGCGATCCTCCTGTGTTCTCTGTTCCGGTCACTGTATCTGTGATCAGTTGCTGGCTGCGTGGTCAGTTGGCGGGCCCTCTGGCAGCTGGCTCATGCCTCTTGGCCTCACTCATGTATCTCACAGTTGGCTAGGTGTGGACTGAGGCACTCGGGTTGTTTTCCACATGGCATCTCACTTGCTGGTGGCTAGCCCAGTCTGGCAGAGAGAGAGAGAGAGAGAGAGAGAGAGCGCGCGTGCGCACACAAAAGCTGTAAGGCCTCCTGGGGCTTAGGCTCAGAACTGACACAGATCATTTCCCCGCGTACTATCGATCAATGAAAGTCCCAAATCCAGCCCAGATTCAAGGAATGGAGGAAAAAACTCCGTATCTTAATAGAAGAATCTTCACTGTCACATTGCGAGGGCACAGATGTAGAGAGGGACAGAATGTGTGGCCATTTTTATCATCTATCACAGTATCAGATCGCTTGTTTGAGCCCAAGAAGAAGCAGCAGGACTTAGAATGTTGAGGGGGCTATGGTTGGAACCATGAAACTGCACTTGACTTTAGGCAAGATAGGGAACCCATTTTTGCTTTCATTTCTCTTTCTTTTTTTTCTTTTTTAAATTTACATCCAAGTTAGTTGGCATATAGTGCAACAATGATTTCAGGAGTAGATTCCTTAACGCCTCAGACCCATTTAGCCCATCCCCCCTCTCACAACCCCTCCAGTAACCCTCTGTTTGTTCTCCATATTTAACAGTCTCTTCTGTTGTGTCCCCCTCCCTGGTTTTATATTATTTTTGCTTTCCTTCCCTTGTGTTCATCTGTTTTGTCTCTTAAAGTCCTCATAGGAGTGAAGTCATATGATATTTGTCTTTGACTGACTAATTTCACTTAGCATAATACCCTCTAGTTCCATCCACGTAGTTGCAAATGGCAAGATTTCATTCTTTCTGATTGCCAAGTAATACCCCATTGAATATATATACCACATCTTCTTTATCCATTCATCCATCGATGGACATTTGGGCTCTTTCCGTACTTTGGCTACTGTTGATAGTGCTGCTATAAACATGGGGGTGCATGTGCCCCTTCGAAACAGCACACCTGTATCCCTTGGATAAATATCTAGTAGTGCAATTGCTGGGTCGTAGGGTAGTTCTATTTTTAGTTTTCTGAGGAACCTCCATCCTGTTTTCCAGAGTGGCTGCACCAGCTTGCATTCCCACCAACAATGCAAAAGAGATCCTCTTTCTCCACATCCTCACCAACATCTGTTGTTGCCTGAGTTGCTAATGGTAGCCATTCTGACAGGTGTGAGGTGGTATCCCATTGTGGTTTTGATTTGTTGGGTGATGTTGAGCTTTTTTTCATGTGTCATTTGGCCATCTGGATGTCTTCTTTGGAGAAGTGTGTATTCACGTCTTTTGCCCATTTCTTCACTGGATTATTTGGTTTTTTGGGTGCTGAGTTTGAAAAGTGCTTTATAGATTTTGAATACTAGCCCTTTATCTGCTGTGTCATTTGCAAGTATCTTCTCCCATTTCATTGGTTGCCTTTTAGTTTTGCTGATTGTTTCCTTCGCTGTGCAGAAGCTTTTTATTTTGATGAGGTCCCAGTAGTTCATTTTTGCTTTTGTTTCCCTTGCCTCCGGAGATATGTTGTGTAAGAAGTTGCTGTGGGCAAGATCAAAGAGGTTTTTGCCTGCTTTCTCCTCGAGGATTTTGATGGCTTCTTGTCTTACATTGAGGTCTTTCATCCATTTTGAGTTTCTTTTTGTGTCTGGTGTAAGAAAGCGGTCCAGGTTCATTCTTCTGCATGTCGCTGTCCAGCTTTCCCAGCACCACTTGCTGAAGAGACAGTCATTATTCCATTGAATATTCTTTCCTGCTTTGTCAAAGATGAGTTGGCCATATGTTTGTGGGTCCATTTCTGGGTTCTTTATTCTGTTGCATTGATCTGAGTGTCTGCTCCTGTGCCAGTACCATACTGTTTTGATGATGACTGCTTTGTCATACAGCTTGAAGTCCATACATTTCTTTAAGTAGAAGCAGTCCTGCTGGTAGCTTTCATTCATGGTTCCTGCACAAACAAACTTCTAAAGGATCCAACTCTACACTGAGCAGGCAGAGCCTTTGTGTGTGGAAAGTGGTGCCCCAACTTTGGTTGAACACAGCAAAGCCTTTTCCTGGATGGAGGAGTGAAAGAATGAGGAGCTTGGGGTGACTGCAAGGCTTTAGCCTGGGTCCCTGGAAGGCTGACATTGTCATTGACTGAGATGGGAAGGATTGTGGGTAAATCAGCATTTTGGTTTTTTTTTTTAGTTTATTTATTTTGAGAAAGAGAAAGAGAGAGAGAGAGAGAGAGAGAGAGAGAGAGAGCATAAGCAGGGTAAAGGGAGAGAGACAGGGGATGGAGAGAATCCCAAGTAGGCTCTACACTGTCAGCACAGAGCCTGGAGGCAGGGCCTGAATTTATGAACCATTAGTTCATGACCTGAGCTGAAACCAAGAGTTGGATGGTTAACCGACTGAGCCACCCAGGTGCCCAGTAAAGCAGGTTTGAGGCGAGTCTAGAAAGTCAGTTTTAAACTCCTTACATTTGAAATCTGAATTAAACACTCACGTGGAAATGCCAAGTAGGCAATTGAACACATGGGTCTGGAGTTGGGGACAGCAGTACAGGCTGAAGGTTTAAATCTGGGAACCATCAACTTTTAGAAGGTACTAAATCATGAGGCTAGATGATGCCACAAGAGAGTGATAGGGGTAGAGATGAGAGCATTCAAGGACGCAACTCTGAGTGCCTCCAATCTAACAAGTCAGGGAGAAAAGAGGAAACCAGCAACGAAGACTGGGTAGGGAGGAAAGTGAGAAGAAAGTCAACATCCTGGAAGCCAAAGAAGAAAGCCACAGAAAAGGAGAGGCCCCTGTATAAAATGCCACTGATAGGTGAGCCACATGAGAACTGAGTATTAATTGGGGGTCTAGGAGTGCAGAGGTGCTTGGAGAAGTGTTGGCGGACAACATGGAGTCTTGGTGGAGCGAGGACTTGACCAGAAAATTTTCTAGACTGGAGGGAGGAGAGAGATTGGAGATGGCAAGAGCAGACAGCCATCATAAGGACTTTTGCTGGAAAAGAAAATGGAAATGGGGTGACAGTTTGTAGGGTGCGTGGAGTCTAAATATGATGTAGAAATCAGCTGATGGAAAACTTGACGAGTAGAAGACAAAAGAAAGCACCCCTGAAGCATATCCATGACCGCTGAGAGAAGGTGGGTTCTTGTGCCCAAGGGGAGGGGCTGGCATTTGATAGGGACACAATCGACTGAGCCACCCAGGCGCCCCAGAACTTCATTCCTTTTTACGATTGAAGGATATCTCACTGAACGAATATGCCACACTCTGTTCCCATTCGTTCCGTTCATTCATGGGCAAAGCTATTTCCACTTTTTGGCTACTGGAAATAGCACGGCTGTGAACATTCATGTACAGGCGTTTGTTTGAGTGCCTGTTTTCAATGGTTTGGAGTACACGCCCGAGAGCAGGCTTGCTAGGTCACGTGCCTGCAGTTCTGACAGCGCAAAACAAGACTTTAGAGAATCCGATTTTCTGCTACTTCCCTCGACGACCATCTCCTAAAGTCAAGGACCAGGTTTCACGGCTCTTTGAGTGCTTGGCTTTCAGGAGCAGGAGAACAGAAGGTGCCAACTATTAGTGTTGCTCTCTCCTCAGTGTTTTTTGCAATCATTTAAAACATGGAAAAGCCCCTAGGTGGCACAAAACAAAGGAGCACAAGCTCAGCTCTCAGGCGGTGTGAGACCGGCCTCTTACCTACACCGTCCAGCACCGCCCTGTCCTGTCCTTGCGAGTGTTATAACGTTAGAACAAACTTCGGTTTCATCTCCATGAAAGGGATGAACATGTCCATGTTTATAGAAAATATACCTGCAGGGGGTCTTGGAGTCTCAGTCGGTTAAGCATCCGACTTCGGCTCAGGTCATGATCTCGCAGTTTGTGAGTTCAAGCCCTGCGTCGGGCTCTGTGCGGACAGCTCAGACCTTGGAGCCTGCTTCGGATTCTGTGTCTCCCTCTCTCTCTCTTCCCGCCACCCCGACCCCCCACTCATACTCTGTATATCTCTCTCTCAAAAGTAAATAAACATTTTTGAAAAAAAATTTTACAAGAAAGAAAATAAACCTGGAAATGCTTCCCAGGAATGCTGGCATCTGGATCATAAAGGGTAAATGCATATGACAATAGATGATCACAGAAGCTGTTAGGACATCCCTTGACTCGAAGGCCTAGAAATAGAAATAATAGGAGAGGAAACACATACATGCAACTCAGAGAGTTTCACGAATGAAGGGAAGAAATCAGCGACCCCGAGTGGAGATGTAGGGCTGAGTCCCAGGGGGACAGAACAGAGGGAGGAAGGAGAGAAGTCTGTTAGACACGAAAATCCGGGGGCAGTTTCAACAGGCAGGCCAGGCCTACAGGGGAGCCAGAGGAACAGCGGCCAGGACAAAATGGCTCCAGGAGAGACAGACTTGCTGAACATCCCAGACACCGGGGAGCGGATACCAGACAGTTGAGCTGAAAATAAAAGAACGGTATGACTTTTTTCTCTAGCTTTTACAGTCTTGGCCCTGAGTGAGATCCAGAAGAATAACACACCCATTGGCCCGAAAGAGATTTCAGAAAGGAGCGTCTTAATAACATACTTTTGTTTTTGTTTTCTGCGAACCTCCTGATGCCAACTCCCAGCCTCTCCTGGCAGTTCCCTGAAACAACAGTCTGGTCGCCAAGACTTTCGAGAACTTGCTGTGGACGTGAAATCCCTCCTCTTTAATTTAAGGCCACGCCCGCTCATTTGGTCCTCCACAAAACTGCTTGAAAACTGACGCACATTCCCCACATGAAGATCTTTCATTTGTCTGAAGATGGTCATCAAGCCCCCTTCTGCCTGCTGTCCTCTGGACCACACAACCCCAAGCCCTGTGACCCTTTCCCATGGAACTAATTGTCATCCTTGACATTTTTGTGACTTCAGACATTTTTGTGACTTTAGTTTCTTCACATCATTTTTTTTAACAGCGCAAGCAAACGAATACCCCCCACCACCGCCACCAAATGTGTTTTCTAGACAAGTGTGGACTACAGAGGAGCACTTAAAGGAAGAATACGCAAGGGAGAAGGATTCCCTAAACCATTCCTATTTTATTTCTGGCATCTCAGTGTCATGATGACTTTTTCCCACAAGACGACTCCACTTCTGAAAAATATTCATTTGGTAAACTGAGTCCACTCCACCCAGGTCATTTTGCCACTAATCTTGTAATCATCCCAACAAGAGCAACCAAAATGGCGGCATCTAACCTTGTTGCCTTGTGCTAAGGCTCACAGCAGCCCTAAGTGGTAGGTCTGACATTATCCACGCTTGACAGCAAAGGACACGGACTGGGAGAGGTTCAGGAACTTGCCTGAGATGACCCCGTTCATGCGTGGTGAAGTCTGCACTGTAATACAGCAGCTGGATCCCTGGGGTTCCCATCTTGAGATATATCCAACGCTGTTTTCCCTTCTCAGTATCTATCTGTGGATCGTAATTGACACTAGGCTTTTTCATACCTATTTACTCAATTCATATTCTTTAGTAAATTGTTCCTCCGGCAACTCTTTTCCGATTCATCAAGGTCATTTTCAAGTTTACACTTGCTGTCAGTCTCAAGAACCGGCAATTCCCTCTAACTCAGTAACAGCAAGTGTGTTTGCATTATCTTCTTTCCTAATACGGAAGCTTAAAAGTTGAACTGTTAGATTATAGGTAGTAAAAGCCATGAGAGCCAACATCGTGTTTCAGGCACTGTTGTAGGCATGTCGCATACCTTCACCAAAGACCTAAAAGGTGGACGCCATTGTTCCTTCCAGTGTTACAAACTGAGGCACAGAAAGGCTACGTGACTTGCCCATGGTCACTCAGCTAAAAGTTTGCCTACATCTTTACAAGTAGCCTTAGATTAAAAAAAAAATACTCTACAGGGGCGCCTGGGTGGCTCAGTCGATTGAGCATCTGACTTCGGCTCAGGTCATGATTTCATGGTTCATGAGTTCGTGCCCCGTGCCTCTGTGCTGACAGCTCAGAGCCTGGAACTTTCTTTGAATTCTGTGTCTCCCTCTCTCTCTTTCTGCCCCTTCCCCCCTTGTGCTCTCTCAAAACTAAATAAAGAAGCATTTAAAAATATACTCTCCATATATCTTGCTGCCAATTCACTTTTAAACAATCTTTTTCTAACCAGGAATTTTAGGGCAAAAAAAAATTGGATCTTTACTAGATGGTTTTTATCCATCTTTCTAATGGTAATTTAGGTTTCTAGCTTTTTGCTGTTAGAAAAACAAGTTTCTCTAAAACCAGTTTATTTTTCATTGCGAGAGAGTGATGAGGGCTATGTACAATATGGTGCCATTTGTATATCTTAACCTATGTCGAACAATGTTTCACATTGTTTCAGGGGACATGTACCTGTGGTAAAGGAGGAAAACCAGCCAGTGCATCCCACAGGAAGCTTCAAGCACGTTTGTTATTTTTTCCTTAGGCTTGGTGATGGTAATATGCAGCCGATTTTTGCGTTATTCTCCATCTCTTTTTGAATGTTTGAAATTTTCGTAAGTTTTAAAAAAGAAGAAAAGAAGGAAATTAAGTATGAATAAGTTTAATACTTCATATACCTATAATAGGAAAGCTTGCTGATCAGGATGTCTTATTTCTTGACCTTGTGCTGCAACAGACCAGCAGTTGAAATTGAGCAAGCTGCTTAATCCGGGCCTCTTTCCTCAGCTACAGAAGCAAAGCATTTCACTAGAACAGGA
The DNA here is from genome assembly GCF_028749965.1 of Puma concolor. Classification (NCBI taxonomy): domain Eukaryota; kingdom Metazoa; phylum Chordata; class Mammalia; order Carnivora; family Felidae; genus Puma; species Puma concolor. The sequence goes on along the minus strand of NC_141667.1, from coordinate 14,064,282 downwards.
ATTGACAAACGATGGCCACCTGTTTTTGTAAATAAAGCTTTATTGGAATATACCCACACCCATTTGTTTACATATAGTCTGTGGCTGCTTTGGTTCTACAATGGCAGAGTTGAACAGGTACAACAAAGACAGGATGGCCTGCAAAGGTAAAATATTCCCCGTCCGAGGCCTTATGTTTGTAGACCTTTGCAGTAGAAAGTCAGCTTCCTTCCACACTAATATTTGAGCATCCCAGACTTTTACACCAATGGTGGATTGTGGACACCAGTCTTAGGCACAGCAAATCACTTTAAATAAGGATGGAAATACAGAGAAGATCGAAGAAACTTTAGGACCTTGAAGTCATACAGCAAAACGACCCACTACTGTTCTGGGAGCATACAGGTACAGATATCTTACCCTAAATGGGATGCAAGGTAAGTCCATAGGTTCCAAGCACAGATTGTAAGGGCTCTGACGTACCATGAGTGATGAGATTACAATACAGTCCATAAATGGTTATGCTTTGTGGGTTTTACAGGGATGTTCTAGCATATTGGTACTTAATCTTTTCATAAAATTTCTCATGTGAATTGAAGACTCACTCCTCTATTCAAAGCAATTCAGCCACTAACAGAGCAATACAAAATGGTGGTCAAGATCAGGAATTCAAGAGTCAGATAGCAAGGACTAGAATTCTGGTATATGCCTTTTCTTTTACACCTTGGCCATTTATGTAATGTCACTAAACCTCAGTGTCCTCATCTGTGAAATGGGACCATGCTAGTATGTAGCTCATTGGGTTGCTGTGGGGGCTAAAATGATATAATTCATGGTACAGTATTTAGCATAATGCTGCATAACTGCTAGCCATTGTTAACTGGATATGCTTAGGACACAATACAAATTCTGCAATGGGTTTTAAGGCATAGCTTCTAGTATCTGCCTTCAGGACTAATGAAAGACATGGGGGGAAAGTGGAAGGCAGTTTCAACATATCTGTAGCAGGTGGAACATATGAAGCAAGGTCTCCTTGAGGTGGCGATATGGCAATAGCAACCAAGAGGCACAAAAGAAAACCATCTCGGTGCCACTCCATAAGGAAGCCCACCATTAGACTGTCCCTGACTGTTCCATCAAGAGAAACACAAGGACGTCTTCCTGCCTTCGCAAGCTTAACGCAAAGTCGTGACATTGACATATAGCCAATTAGTGAGTCGTTGGGATGAAAACAAGCATCAGCAGATGACATCACACAAAGTGTCTATTTTGGGTAAGTTACTTACCTGCCATAGACCTTCATTTCCTCACCGGATATCACTCTCTACCAAACATATCATACAAGCCGCATACGTACAATAATCCCCCCTTATCTGGGGGGACATATTCCAAGCCCCCCACTGGGTGCCTGAGACTGTGGATAGTACCAAACCCTACCCATGCTATGTTATTTCCTACGCATACAAACCTACGATAAAGTTTAACTCACAAATGAGGCGCAGGAAGAGATTAACAACTATAATAATAAAGTCCAACAATTATAATAATACACTGTAATACAAGTTATGTAAATGAGGATTCTCTCTCTTTCTCGCAAAATATCTTCTAATGTATTCAGAATTCTTCTTGCAATAATGAGAGATGATAAAATACCTGCATGATGAGATGACTGAGGTGAATGACGTAGGCCCTGTCATATAGTTAGGCTACTATCGACCTTCTGAGGATACATCGGAAGGAAAATCATCGGCTTCCAGACCAAGGCTGACCATGGGTAACTGAAACCGAGGAAAGCAAAATCACAAATAAGGGTGGGGGTGGGGTGGGGAGGACTGCTGGAGATTAGAGTCTTCTACTAGTCACATTAAAGAAAGTGAAAAGAGGTAGGTAAAATTAGTTTTAAAAACATACTTCAGTTAGCCCATTATAACCAAAGTAATATTTCAGCAAGTAATTAATACAAAAATATACTAATGACATTTTTACATTCTTTTTTTTCCCCCAAATCTTCCAGCTTGGTGTGCATTTGACAGTTTCTACACATCTCACTTAAGAATACTGCACTCTCAGGGCACCTGGGTGGTTCAGTTGCTTGAGCGGCCGACTTTGGCTCAGATCATGATCTCATGGTTCATGAGTTCAAGGCCCACAATAGGCTTCTGGTTGCTGTCGGCGCAGAGCCTGCTTCAGATCCTCTTTCCCCCTCTCTCCTTGCCCTTCTCCCATTCACGAGCTCTCTCAAAAATAAATAAAAATTAAAAATTAAAAAATAACATAAATGCATTAAGCACTATCAAAAATTGTAAAAACCAGCAAACAAACAAACAAAAAGAATACTGCAGTCTCAATAGCCATGTGACCAGTGACTGCCATATTGGACCTTGTTGGTCTAGGACACACTCAGCTCTTAGAAAACCATTGATCCTGGGGTGCCTGGATGGCTCCGTCGGTTAAGCATCTGATTTCGGCTCAGGTCATGATCTCCCAGTCTGTGAGTTGGAGCCCTGTGTCAGACTCTGTGCTGACAGCTCAGAGCCTGGAGCCTGCTTCCGATTCTGTGTCTCCCTGCCTCTGCCCCTCCCCTGTTCACTCTCTGTCTCTCTCTCAGTAAATAAATAAATAAATAAATAAATATCAAAAAAAATTTTTTTTAAAGAAAACCATCAATCCTAAAACAGCACTTTAGCAATGGGAACAATGGCACGGATGAAATCTACATGCCATCAGTCCGTATATGAAGATTTAAACCACACCAGTAAATGATATTTTATCTTGGCATATAATAAAAGAGTGGGAATTCAAGCTTAGAGCCCGGAATGACATCTGTCAGAAGGCAGGTCCCATAAAAAGCCATCAAGAAAGGCTAATATCAGATCAATGAATGTAACTTTCAGGTGAAAAAATTGAGTTTGTTCTCCTTAAAGAAAGGGTTATTAGGTTTTCTTTTATTTCTTTCCTAAGCATTTTGTAATTTAACAAAAACCAGAATTTTTAAACAAAAAACAAGAATGTTTACAGCAGCTCTATTCTTAACAACCAAAAAACAGATATTCTGAAACAACCCAAATGTATTTCAGTGTGTGGATGGTTAAGCCACGCTATGGAATACAACTCAGCAACAAAAAAGAAGGATCACTTGAGACATGCAACGATTTGGATAGTTCTGAAGGGAAATAGGCTGAGTGAGAAAAGTCCATGTCTAGAAAATTGCGTACTGTATGGTTCCTCATACACATTTTCAAAAGAACAAAATAATGGACATGGAGGACAGATTAGTTGTTGCCACGGGGTAGGGGTTGATGGAGAAGTTGGGTGTGAATACAAAGGGTGGCATGAGAAAGTCTTGTGATAAGGGCACGCTTCGACATTTGGTCTGTGCTTGTGCTAACACGAATATACATAGGTGGTAAAATTGCATAGACCCTTACACACAACGCGCGCGCACACACACACAATGAGTAATTGTAAAGCTGGTAAAAACGGAAGAAACCTCTCTGGGTTGTACCAATGCCAATGTCCTGATTTTGATGGTTACATAAGGTGCAACCATTGAAGGAGACTACGTGAAGAGTCCATGAGATCTCCCTCTCCATTTGTGGGTTTTTTTCCCCACAACTTCCTATCCGTAATTACTTTATTTTTTTTTTAAAAAAAGTACATCCAACAAAAGAGAAAGAAAGATCCTTAGGAAAAGAAAGCAGCAGCCAGTTGGCAACACAAGGCCCTACAAACAGCAGCTCCAGTAGAAAAATCCAAGCACCAGGTTCTCAGAAGCCCAGGGAAAAAGGAGAGGCGTGCCAACATCCCTTTCTTAAATCCGGAAATCGACACAAGGGAACACGGAGAGAAACCACTGGTTTTGTGCAAACCAAGCCAATTCTGATCCCAGACCCCTCTGTCTTCCAGCTACAGGCGTTACCGCCTTCTAAATCCACAGAGTATGTTTTAGGGCCTCGAAGAGCCAAGCTGTACACATCTCATCACATGATGATGTAGCATCTAATTTTGAAAACCCACAAGAAAGTCATGGCAGGCAGGGGCAGCTAAGAAACCCCTACAATGTGCTTGTTTTTCTGTTTTCATTAAAATTACAACGTACGATTAAATTGCTCCTTTTTAGACACTCTGTTCTTTCAGAATATATGTTAAAACTATTCTTTTCCTAAAGGTGGATAGAAACCGAATGTGAGGCTTAGAATGGGAGTAACTAAGCCTTCAAAAAAAAAATGAAAGAAAAGAAAAGGGAAAAAAGAAAAGAAGAAGAAAACCAACATAACCCCCGGAATTACACAAGTAACGCATTTTGCATTTTTTGATCTGTACACTTTCTACCCACAAGAGGGCTTCCTTTATTCCCAGCAGTAAAAACCAGCAGAAGAGTCTTTAATTTGGACGTTACAAACATCTCACAAAGGAAAAAGAGCTGAAAACCAAATGCCCCCTCTAAATACCAAGACTTGAATGACGATACAGTTTTGTAAAATGTGGAATTTATTGCAGGGCTTCTGTGATATATACTTCAAAGCTCAGTTTCCTATTTTTAAATTTGGCATTCTACCTGATGGAAACGAGCCAACCACTTATAAGGCATTTTCGTGATTTCATTTCCCAGTTGGTGAATGAAGTAGCGCCAAGTGCCGTCTTTATTTTTGTTAGTTTTATTGTTAACATATAGAGCTCAGCATGTTGCTTGGGCTTGCAGTCAATGGCTCCTTATTCATTATTTAAGATAATTCTGGCATGCTAGAAAATGAATTTCCCTAAGCATACCCCCCCACTCCCGCGCCAAACTCTGCTTATAGATTTCCGTCCATTGGGTTGTACAGCAAATGTTTGGGAAGAAAGACTCTTATTCTTCTTGAGATGTAACCCAAGGTTTTAGAACAAAAGAGGTAGAGACCAGATTTTGGAATATTGGAAGAGGGCCCTCTGGACAGGATGTAGACTTTGCAGTATATTCTTGTTTTCAGGATTTGCTCATTTGCCCTCAGCCCTGCCTAGGGCTGCCCTCATTGCATATTTGGTGCTCCTAAAATTTAGGTCCTATTCTTCTATTATTTGACCTTTGCTGACGGTTAGTAGAGCTAGAACACAGTACCCCATGAAGCCGGAAGTTGTTATTATTCATGGAGTCCTTGCCCCTTTTATAGAACTTTCCACATTTTATCAAAGTTTTGAAAAGCATATGCAAAAGAGACAGAGCACCTTTTTTTTATTCTTTTTTTTTTTTTTTTTTTTTTTTTTTTGGTAGTCCTCAGTCCCAAGATTTTCTGGTGAACCAACCTGAAGGAAGTTTCCATCAAATTCTTTCATTTTGTAAACTAGAAGATACAGTCGAAACCCATATCAATGAATATTCTCCACTTACATCTTTTTGGAGAGGAACCTGGGGTTAACTGTCCCTGCCCCCGTGTTCACTTCTTTATGAGAAACGTGCAGCACCTGGAACTTTCTCTGTCTCTGCTCTGCCTCCCAATTGCAAGAGAAAGGAAGGCATGAAGCGGAACGAGACAGAGAGTGGGGTGAGGCTTGCCTGGAGGTGCTGGTTTGTTTCCAACACTGTCCCCATCTTATCAGCTGTGAACTAAGGTGATCCCATAGGCTTCTGGGAAACATGACCACGCTTTGCTCTGGGGAAGCATGGTCAGATTAAAACATACAATTGCTGAAAATAAAACCTGGGCAAAGGACACCCAACCAGGATTCTTGAGCTCTAGGTCTGAAGTCCTCATCAGTCATCACAAGGCTCTGGTACCTGACCTCTTTGCCATGTGGCTGCTCCATGCTTTGTGAAATAAAGCCACCATATAAAGTCTTGCCTGTATAATTTCTAAAGCTCATCTCAGTACTAACCTCAACATAAGACTCAGTTTATGCTAAGCACAGCCCAACAATGACTAGAGTTTCTGAGAAACAGAGTCCCGAAGCCAAATTCTCTTGCCATGTGATTAAAAGGAATAGTTTGCATGAAGACTGATCCGAGAACCTCGGCTAGAATTCACAGGATGTGATTTTTTTTTTTTTTAAGCATAAGCATATGACTAGCATAAATTTGCCAGGCGAGCCCCAGAAGGTACAAAGTTTGAGAGATGAGCTCCCGAAGAACGAACGTCTAGTGTTTGATATTTCCAAGGGAACGTTCGAGTTTCTCAACCGAGTCCAGTCCCGTATAAGTGAGAAAGGTTGGCGTTTAATTTTCGGCCTGGCCTGGCCTGGCTTTCGTGGGGATTCGATGAGCATGTTTGTTTTATGCGTTCCTGTGGGTAATTTCTCAGAGCCCTGTTGACTCTACCTCGAAAGAAAAAGCAGCAACCATTTAAGCATCGGCTACAGGAGTGCTGAACCCTGGATGAGCCACACTTGACGCATAAAATGAGATCACTGTGGGGCAGTGCTGGGATGTTGTGAGGTTGCTGTTGTTGGGGGCACGGGCCTCCCTGGCCTTGTCCTCTTGGCCAGGCCAGGCCCTGCATGCTGGGAAGCCAGGGTAGTGGGCATATCAATTAGTTTGTTCTGGACTGCTCGCTCTTCTTCCGCAAAATCTACAAGCAGCACGGGGCCCATTGAGCCCTGCAAATAGCAGACTCTCAACATTGGAATGTCCTCAAGGTCATCCGAGGGACCACATGACAGGCTGGTGCAGGACCTCAAAATTTTCCTGGAAGGTATTTAGATGGAGAAAGTACTTTGTATTTCCTCCGAGAGCTCTCGACTTGGCAAGAGATGGCCGTTTTTGTTCTGAGGGGTTCTTAAACAGGCACGGGAAGGTGAAACGACCTGCCAAAGATGACAGAAAATCTGCTAGAAATTCAAGTGTTTTTACCTTTTCACGTAGTTTATTTAAAAAATAAAGGGATCTGGTTTCTGTGCAGTACACTGTGGTTCGTCATGTTTACGAGATTTATTTTCTTACTTGATCGAGAGTTTGCCGGGGATGGGGAAGAGGAGGCTTAGGGAATTTTTAAAACTCTACTTGAACAGTTAGGGTTATTAATTCTCATGAAGAGAAATATTTATTTAAAGAGTCGATTCATTATATTATAACCTTGTGAATAAACAGACCAAGGGCCTGAGTATGGAGAGGAAGTACATGGAATTAGTAATGAAAAGAGGGACCGACAGTTACTAAACACCTAGCGTTGAGAGGCATTATTTCATTTGGTTCATCCAGCTAAATGCTGTATCTCCGTTTCGTGGATGTGGAAACTGAGGCCTGGACACAGGAAGCAAACTACTTTGAGTTCGTACAGTTAATAACATGATAGATCAAGGATCAGAACCGAGGCTAGTTCAAGGAATGACTCTTTCTTACTTCATATTCTATCATAGAAAGAAAATGGGGCTTAGACATTGGGGGCCGGGGGAAGGGGGGCTGGTCAGAGTTTTAAACCCAGTTCTGTGACTGGGTAATTGTATGGCCTTTGGACATGTCACTTGATTGATCTGGGCCTGTTTCCTCGTAGATTAAGGCGCTTAAATTCAGGCAAGGTGCAGGTTTTTGGATAAACACATTTTTATTCTGCCCACTTTGGTGATGCAAACCAACCTACGATGTTTTAGCCATTTCAGAGAACCTGTCCCTCCCCACCCTTCCACCACCCTCCACTCCTGTGTCTGCTGGAGGGAGAGGAGTCCATGGAGCCCTGGGATCTGGTCAGGAACAAATTAAGACCTAATGGGGAGCAAGTGTGCTTGGATAGAAATGGCTTTATCATGCTTAATTCTTTCTCTTTCTTTCTTTCTTTCTTTCTTTCTTTCTTTCTTTCTCTCTTTTTGTAAAAATGTTTATTTGTTTATTGTGAGAGAGAGAGAGAGACAGGGCGCATGAGTATGGCAGAGGTAGAGAGAAAGAGAAAGAGAGAGAATCCCAAGCAGGCTCCTTGCTGTCAGCGCTGATCCTGATGTGGGGCTCAATCTCATAAACCGTGAGGTCATGACCAGAGCTGAGATCAAGAGTCAGAGGCTTAACCACCTGAGCCGCTCAGGCGCCCTTTAATTCTTTTCTTTAAATATTTATTTATTTTGAGAGAGAGAGAGAGAGTAAATGAGAGAAGGGCAGAGAGGGAGAGAGAGAGAAAATCGCAAGCAGGCTCCACACTCAGCACCAAGCTCAATTCGGGACTCGATCTCACAACCATGATATCATGACCTGAGCCAAACTCAAGAGTCAGATGCTTAACCAACTGAGCCACCCAGGTGCCCTTATCATACTGATCTTTAACATCGTTCACTGATTAATTAATTGAGACATAATTTAAATACCATGACATGCACACATTTTTATGGTTCAATGGAACTTGACAATGACATTCACACGTGTCACCCATCGCCCAATCAAGTTTAAAACGCCTTTCAAGACCCCAGAAAGTTCTCTTTGTCCTCCTTCTAGTCAACTGTGCCCCTTCCTTACCCAGGAAGACAACCACTGTTCTGATTTCCATCACCACGGTTACATTGTCCTGTTCTTGAACTTCATGTCTGTGGAATCGCATGTGTGAAGCCATTTCCAATGCTACATGCACATCCATGCCTCCAGGAGGTACATGGCAAATTATTTTCCTAATGACTATGGATTCAGGGGTGCCAGGTCTATCAGGTGGGAGAGCGAAGGCCAAAGCGGGGTACCAATAATTGTTCCTTATTTCCAGGAAGCTGACAAATTTTTTGAAAATAGGATCTGGTTATTTTTTTATAGGGTCTAACAAAACAATGCAACTATTATTTTCCCACTTCATAGTTATTTAATGAAGTGATACTTTTACACCCTCTGCATTCATTCATTCATTTAGTTATACATTCATTCATTCAATAAAAAATTTATTAGTGTCCAACCGTACGTGCCTGAGACAATCCAGGGGTGGGATCAGCTACAAACGAGATGTATAGTGTGCGTCCGCTGGAGCTTGTGTTCTAGCTGGGAGACAAATGCCCTGCAGTGCAACATAGAGGGTCCTTTGTGAAGGGTGTAGGCGCCATGAAGAAATGAACCAGGGTAATGGCGGGGAGTAGCTGCCTCACACGATACGGGGTTAGTAGGCAGCTTCGAGTCATACTTGACCTCCTGCCAGTTGCAAAATGCAAGATTCACATTGCTCTACCGGCTTGCAGAATGAACTAGGATTTCATTACCCGTGCCTTTATTTATCCATCACTGACTACGCACCAGGCACGGTCAACACCGCGATAGTACAAAAATAACGAGACATGGCTAGAATTTACCCAGCTCTGGAAGGTCCCTGCTTTAAAAGGGTCTGTATTATTTTCTCCATTGTCATCATACGCTGAAAAAACTGAATGCATCTAATCCATATTTTAATAAGTTTTCATGAGTCATGTCTCAGGCTGCTTTGAACGGGGGTCGCTAGGCAGCTTTTAGCGAGGTGTAAAAAACCCCACTCTGCTGGGCAAAGGCGAAGACTTTCTTCTTTCCTCCAACATGTCAGACACCTCCAGGCTCTCTCGGTCAGTTTACTGTCAGAGGCTTAGCAAAATAAACTGTATGCTAGAGGACTTACTTCTGGGATTTTGAGAGTTCCTCGAAAACACAGCATAAAGTGTCTCAAGCTAATAAAATCAACACTCCACCTCCAATACTCTATCTCTCTGTCACTGTTTCTCTCTCTCTCTCTCTCTCTCTCTCTCTCTCTCTCTGAAGCTTAACCACTGTAGCAACTACTGGACAAAAGGTTTCAGATGTGTTCCACAGATGAAGGAGTGTTTGATATCATGGGACAGGACAGAGCCAGAACAATTGAGTCCTCGTTGGCCAAAACTTTCCCACTAATGTGTATCAGAAATGTGCAGGCTCTGATTGCAGAAGAAGTAAACAGGACATAATGAGTTTTCAATAAATACTGCTGAGCCAGACTCCAAGTCTGTTTGCAGAGGCTTACTTGACACGCAGAGCCAGGCAGGGGACTTAAGGACAGAAAGGTACAGGGAGTTGAAGTTTGTGAATGGAAACAGGTACACAAGGATGGGCTGTGACCACCATGCAAAGGGCAAGGAGGTGAGACTTTTCTTATGGGAAGGACCCAAGACCCCATAACATCTTTGTTGGAAATACCCATTTTATTATCAGAAGAATCAGGGTGTTATGGGGAGAGAGAACTGGGGAGGTTTGAAACTCATTTTTTCTGTTTAGTTTTGTTTTTAAAAAATAAAATAAAACACGGGGCGCCTGGGTGGCTCAGTCAGCTAGGTGTCTGCCTTTGACTCAGGTCATGATCTCATGGTCCGTGGGTTCAGTCCCCGCATCAGGCTCTGTGCTGACAGCTCGGAGCCTGGACCCTCCTTCAGATTCTGTGTCTCCCTCTCTCTGCCCCTCCCCTGCTCATGCTTTGTCTCTATCTCTCAAGAATAAATAAACATTAAAAAAATTTTTAATTAAAAAATAAAATAAAATAAAATAAAATAAAATAAAATAAAATAAAATAAAATAAAAAAACAGGGGTCCCTGGGCGGCTCAGTCAGTTAAGCGTCTAACTTTGGCTCAGGTCATAATCTCGCAGTTTGTGGGTTTGGGCCTGCTGACAGCTCAGAGCCTGCTTGGGATTCTCTTTCTCTCTCTGCCCCTCCCTCACTCACGCTTTCTCTCTCTCTCTCAAGATAAATAAATAAACTTGAAAACAAAACAAAACAGAACAAGAAACCCGAAGTTGAGAATGGTAAAGAACCTAAAATCCCACACCCGGTCGGATCAGAATTTGACCCCAGGTCATTTTCTAAGTCATTTTGCCCCTTCAACCAGAAGGTACAACCAAGTGGAACACATTTCGTGTCAGGACATGTTCTTAAGATGCTTGTGTTCTCATAGACTGAAGCTGGTTTGAAGAACTTCTTTCCAATTTTAGCCAGAAACAAATCAATATTCATGTACGTTGGAACTTGTTTTCACTTAGACTGTTTTAAAAACATGGAAGGCTGAGCAACTGAGGGAAAGAGAGAGAGGCTCTAGTCCCAGATGAAACTTGAAGACCCCTCCCCTAAAGCCTGGACAAGCGGCAGAACAGACTGGCCTGGGAGCCCTTGGGCAGCCTTTCTGTTTCCTGAGTATTAACTCTCCACTAACGAGTTAATAAAGTAATCAACAAAGGGCTGACGCATTTGGAATACAGTCAAACATGTTTCCTTAACCCTTTGATGTCCTGGGTCATGTTCCCCAGAAGCAGGGCCTGAGACCAAGATACAGGTACTTGGGGTTTAGTGTGTGTGTCGGGGGGGGGGGGGTCCTCTTTAGGAAAATGTGGAAGGGAATGTACGTATTCGTTTGCTAAAGCCGCTGTAACCAAATACCATAGCCAGGGGTGCTTAAACAACAGAAATTTATTTTCTCACAGTTCTGGAGGCAGGAGGTCTAAGATCAAGACGTTGGCAGGGTTGGGTTCTAGTGAGGCCTCTATGTTGCAGACAGCCTCCCTCTCGCCGACCCTTCACGGGGTTGTTGCTCCATGTACGGGTTTCCCTGGGGTCTCTCTGTGTCCCAGTTTCCTCTTCTTCCTCTTCCTCTTCCAGTCAGATTGGATTAGGGCCCATTCTAACGGCCTCATTTAACTTAATTATCTCATCAAAGGCCCTAGCTCCAAATGGAGTCCCATTCTGAGGACTAGGGGTTAAGGCTTCAGTGGATAAAAATGAGAAGACAATTCAGTGCATTAGGGGAAGGGAGAGAAGAGGAACAAGAAAGAGGAAGGAGGGGAGACAGAAGTTGGTCTCTGGGAAAGCCTAGTCTCAGCCTGGCCCATGGGCTGAGGGGCCATTGGTACCATCCATCAAACCACGGAGTGGTCCCACCTTGAAGTGAGGGGTCTGGGTCTTTCTGTGACCATAGATATGTGTCTGGTGGAGAGAAGGGGGAGGGCGTGGGAGGGGGCGGTCTTCAAGCCTCTGCCTTTGCATCTCCAGGCAAGACAACTCCTGGGAACCAAGAGCGCTTTTCTGGAGAGAGCCAAGCAGCTGTCAGGTTCTGTCCACTCGAGCACTCAGCAGCTGGGGGACGGCGTCCCCAGACTAAGAGGGGCCAGGCACGGCACCAACATCACCTTCAACATAGGTCTTCAAGGGGCCCTCTGTTTAGTATGGAGACTTACCAGTCTTCCATCTTCGTTGGCTCCAGCCCACCCTTCCAGATTCGACATGGGACATGGGGGTGCTGCCGGGGGAGGGAATGGGAAGGTCTGACCTGTTCCTTCCGTCAGCACACGGCACCTCAATGGACCCAGTTTCCCAGGCCTGACTCCTTGACTTCCGGTCAACTGCTAAACCTAACCACTCCACTTCTCCATTTGTTTTCAAATCCATCTTCTCTCCCTTCTTGCGGCCATTGCTCCGGTTCAGGGCACCATTATTTCTCACCCCTATCGCTAAAGAGTTTCTTCTCAGGTCTCTCCGCCTCTACCTAAACCCTAACCAATTCTCCACAGCAGCCAAATACAAGCAATTCACTTCCCTGCTCAACCCGCTAATGATGCTCTCCCTGCACTAGAGAGGGTCCATCTTTAACGTGACTCCCACAGCCTTCCTTCCCTCTCGAGGCTGCTGCCTCCTGCCTCAAACCATCCCCCCCGCTCTGTTCTCAACATCCCAACTACATTTCACTTCTTTTTGTCCTTGGACTTGAAACATCCTTTCTTGGCAGACTGTTTATCCTGAGCTCCGCTGACCCCTACCACCCCCCCCCCCCCCCACCTGGCCATCAGACACAGTGCATGCGACACGTTTTCCAGGAGTCTTGCCTGGCCTCCTGATTGAGCAGGTTGCCTTTGCTACATGTGCCTTTGCTCTGGCACCAACCACACTTCATTGCCACAGCCATTTAATGGTCCAACTCCCTTCCCAGATGACCAGTCCTCGGAAGGCCGGCTGGGAACCTATCTCGTTAGACCTCGTTCCCCCAACCTTGCTCTGCTACTTTCCAGTGCGTGAAATGGGGCCACTGTAACTTTCACATGGGTCTGTTTTCTTATGGGCAAACTACGAATAATATACACAATGTTCTTCATAGTCTGGAGGATTAAACGATCGCCTGTGCGCATAGGAGCTGGTGCTTAGAACGGCATTTGGCGCGTAGTAAGCACGTGTTGGGGTGATTGATTATTTCCGTTGCTAGTAGACTTGGTGGGCACAGCAGGGGTACTGGGATCTCGAGCACCCAGCAGAGTGCCCCGAGTGTAAGATAAGGAAATCTGCAGGTGCTAGAAGGGGCCTGGCAGCCAGATGGGATTAACATCCCCTTCATCGTTTCTCCTGATAGTTTTGCAGCCGGTGAAACCAGAGGCACGTGTGATCCCAGTTTCGGCCTTATCTCTGACTTCACTGGCCTCCAAGGCAAATATTTAATGTTAGTTTATAGTTGACACTAACAGCTTACGTTAATATGAGATAAGAGCAACTCAACAAAACCCTTCTCATCAGAAGAGGTGATTAGGTTACAGCGAACCGTAACAGGGACACCTGAAGTTAATCATTTCGCAGCGTAAAAATGCAGCATGAGAATATTGGCTAATTCTCACGAAATCCTTGCTCACCCGGCTGTTTCGTCGAATAAAGTGCAGCCAGCAGGAGACTGGGCCATCTCACTGCGCCTTTTCCTGTGGCTCCAGGGACTTCATCCCGCCCCAGCCGCCTGTGACCATTCTTGCACATCGCGTCAACTCAGACCCACGCCCGTTTCTGCTTACTCACCAGGCCGCTGGCTTCCGTGGAGGGGGCGGCTTCCCACAGAACCACCTCGACCTCCCTTGGGACTCCTCCCCCTTCCTCCTCCCCTCCACCCAGCCCACTCGGCTGCACAGAACTCACCGAGATACCCTTGGCCAAGGTGCCAGCAAATGAGGGAAACGTCTTTCACGCAGAACGTGTCTGGGCCCATAAACCCCCAGCTAGAACATTTTAGAGTTGGATACGGAACATTCTCCTTTCCATCAATGCCAAGGCAGGAGTAACCAGAACAAGAATAACTTCTTTAAGGCAACTCTGTATGCTTCACGTTTTCTCAGCAGTGTTTCTGTGCGTGTCATTTCTTTCTCCACCTTCGATCGCTCTCTTCTCTCCTCTGGTTTTGTTGTTTTTCTTGTTCTTGTTTTCTTTTTTCTTTCTTTCCTGCTTTTTTTTTCTTTCTTTTGTTTAATTTTTTTTAACCTTTTATTTATTTTTGAGACAGAGAGAGACAGAGCATGAACGGGGGAGGGGCAGAGAGAGAGAGGGAGACACAGAATCGGAAGCAGGCTCCAGGCTCCGAGCCATCAGCCCAGAGCCCAACGTGGGGCTCGAACTCACGGACTGCGAGATCGTGACCTGAGCTGAAGTCGGACGCTTAACCGACTGAGCCACCCAGGCGCCCCTCTTTCTTTGTTTTAATAACATAGTCTGGTCTATCTGCTTGAGTTCCGATCTCATTTCCCGTCTCCTCACTAAGGTTTACGGTCTATTTGAACACCTAGTCAGAATTTGGTGGAAAGGCATAAAACGGGGGAAGGAAACAGACCCCGCTAGGTAAGAGCTGCCCACCCAGAGAATACTGTTCCGGAGAGTTCTGCCATTCATCCAACGCTCACAGACACAGGAACATGAGTCATCAATGAGACACTGTTGCCACCCGCCCTTCTCCCCCAAGCCTCCCTAAATAAAAAAAATTAAAAAAAAAAAAAAAAAGAGGAAATGACCTCTGACTCTGGGATGTATGAACAAGAGTTCCACACATGGCACAAAGCATGAGAACTTTTGCCGTGGACTTCCGCCCTGGTTATAGGATGCTGGTCTCATGTTTGGATTTCAAACCTCGAATCTAAAGCAAATGTCACTTGAAGTATGATTTGTAGGGAGCAACATAAAGGCTGATTCAGGGGGAAAAACAAAGGCCAGATAGTACTCCTGTTACAGGACTTCTGCGATTTTAAAAATAATTATAATTTTTAAAGGGATATTTGGCCATGGAAAGAATGAAAATAACAAGAGCGGTAATTGCCTTTAAGATGCATAAAGCAATATTTTGGAAGAAAAAAGGTCAATCAGCCACATCGGTCAGTAAAGCCGAAACGAGGCGTAGTTAAGCATGCTCAAAGAAAAGTTTGATTAAAAACTGCCCCCCCCGCCAAGAAAAATCCCTCTCTAATTATGAGATAGGAAAGAAGATTCTTAGGCAACTCTGACAATGGAGCTTAGAAACTTGTTAACCCTTTAAGGGATCCTGGGTGGCTCAGTCAGTTAAGTGGCCGACTTGGGTTCAGGTCATGATTTCGCAGCTTGTGGGTTCGACCCTGGAGCCTGCTTCAGATTCTGTGTCTCCCTCTCTCCATCTCTCTCTCTCTCTCTCTCTCTCTCTGCCCCTCCCCTGCTCGCACTCTGTCTCTCTCTCTCAAAACTAAATCAACATTAAAATAAGTAAATAAGTAAATAAATAAACATTAAAAAAAATTAGAAAAAGAAACTTGTTATTTGATAATCATTCGCCGCGTTCCTCCCAGATCTTTCGGGGCCATGTGAGCGAATGTGCATGGTGTCACCAACTTTCTATTTACTCCACTCTGATGTAGCCTGTCAAGGGAAAAGGATCTTGGAGTATTTCTCCTCCAAGCTGTGACCTCCAGGATGCCAAATGAGACATATCAAAAACTTCTTCAGCATCTCTAAAGTCATCCTGTGAAAAAAACTACAATTTGAGGCAAATTGAAAATCAAAAGGACTAGCTAGGATTAGAGAGTTTAGTCAATAGCTATACAACCCCTCCATGGTTAAAAAGCTACTTTTCTGTCTCCTTTGATCCCACCAGCAATGTAGGCGGAATTCACTCTCAATGGTTATTCAGCGCATGTTAGTATTCAGAAGAAACACTCTGACTCCTGTTTATTTTTCTGGTCTTCTCTGCTGAGGGGACTCCCTGGAAGGAGGGCGCCTCCAAAGCTCAGGGGACAATCTCCGCTTTGGCACCTGCCATCCTCACCGCCTCCCTCGCAGACTTTTCTGGAACTGACAGCCAGTAAACTGGCATTTGCTCTGCTTGTGTCCTAAGGAAAATGAGAACCTGTTTCAGAGCACACGAAGTAAATCCCCCCAAAACAAACCCTTGAAAAGGAAGAAGTGTGTGTGCCTCGGTTATAGGCCACGAACGGCGAAAAGGCATATCCATGCATGATCTGGCAGTTCACGGGGGTTTTGAAATTCTCACCAGGGAGGGCAGGCTCAGCAAACCAATTAACTAATTAAACCAATTAACCCAAGGTGTAATTAACCTTGAGAACAGAGGTGTCAACAGAAGCACCACAAAGGAGTTACCCTCCTCCTGAAATTGCCCGGTGGTTTTAAGCCTTTTCGTTTTCTGTCTTAAAGGCATATCCACAGAGGAAAAACACCCTCTGAGCATAGCATTAGCGGCCAAGCAGCATCGCCTACAGAGAGGATGGACTCAATGGCAGGGTTTCCCACCCCAGTCCATTATCTGTAAATAAATATACTGGAGTTTTGGAAGACACGATCCATGAAACACTGGCCAATTCATGGTCGTTTCTTTTGAGGACACGCATGGCCATATTAAGAAGGTGGAAAGAGCTAGAAATTTTCAAAACAGATCCACACTGGGGAAACAGCCAGGCACCTGGTAATTCAAACAACTGAGTCTAGAACAGGAACCAAGAAAGGGAAAATAAAATGTCTGTACAGGCATGAGCTGTACCCAGAAATCCCTGAGAAAGAGGAGCTTGTTATGACTGTACAAATACCTTGCTCCGTGCAGTTCTGACGCACGGAAATTCATCATTGCCAGAACAATAAATTAACACCTTGTCATAATTACTTTTAAGTTGCTCGCCTTATAAAATTCCGGCTTTCAAGTAGCTTCAGGATTGTTATTTAGAATTAGCTATGTGAAAGACACTGGGCTAAGCCTGCTCCTTTAGCTAGCTTACATTTAGGGGTGGTGCGCAATTCACTCAAAAGAAAATAACAAAAAATTATATGCTAAACAGCAAATAGATGATACGGACTCTCTGGTCAAATACCTCATGATTGAGTGAGGCAGACTAAGACTTCGACCACTACTTACAGTCCTTACCATTCCGCGAAACCAAAATCATGATGGAGAGGTTCACACAGTCAAATCATTACCAAGGGAAGTGAAAGCCACAGCATTAGGAAATGTGAAGCTTATCAGGAAAATAAATATGTATGTGAAATCTCATACTGGATTTTCCTGTTCCTCTTTCATAAAAGGCACAGTTCTCGACGTTGACCTTGAGCAAGATCAAAGCTCACCTGTGCTAAGTCAGCACACATATTCTAATCCTTCAGTAAAAAGATACACTTGTGAACGGTAGCACTCAGCCAAGCTCACGGACTGTGCACATAATCAGGAATTTAAAGAGCGATTTAAAACTAGGCAAGGGTGTTTAAGGAGTCGTGTTTCATTCACTAGACCAAGGGTCCCTTCCCTGCCCCAAGTGCAGAGCAAGCATCTGATATCATTTCAAGCAACCTGTCTGGACCTGTGTTTCCTCATCTGAAAAAAAATGAAGGGGTTTTGGAACAGAAAATCTCTATGAACCCCCTCATGATTCAAATATATTAGGGTTTTTCCCCCCCACCAATAGAGAATGACACTCTCCAACAGCACACACTTCCGCTCCTGATTTTTTGGATCAACCAGAACACTGAAAATTTGGTACGAAAAGACTTCTCAAGATAAAGAGATAGTGTTTCCTCAAGGATAATTGCCGGTCTTGTTGAAATTTTAGCCAGAGAACTTATCACATAAAGAAACCGCCCAGTTCCAGACCAGAGGCTGAGCCCAGGAAAGTCAAACCCAAAGCCCCATGGGAATTTAGAATTACACAGTTGTGGGTCTAGTTGAGAGTAAAGAATGTGAATTTGTTTTTCAGAGATTCTCCAAGACCATACAAGCTGGGGGACAGTGTTCTTTAAATATATAATGGAAGAAAACAAACTTCATCTCCACAAGGCTATGTACTCCCAAGTGAGAGGCCGGTCCCCACACAGCATGCTCTTCTGTATCTCTTCCTTGAATCTGAAACCAGCCATTGTCTACAATAGCCTGAGCCCTGGGGATGGACGGTGGTAGTAGGAGGCTGAATTCCACTTCTAAGCAAGGGGCTTCAACACGAATAAAATGGATTCTATTCCATCTACCCCCATGCAAATTAAGGCTATTAGTACCGAGAAAGCATGAATTCGTTAATAACCGTATATTTGATAGACTTGATGCATTAAATGTAAGTTGCTCGAATGTTTTCTAAATTCCACTGGAAGAGCTCTGAGGCAGTCAAGTGCAAGACAAATGCAAGACAAATAGCATTTAGATGTGTAGAAGCATGGCTCAGGCTATTCATGCTGCTATAACAAATGCCATTGGGTGGCTTATAAACAACAGAACATTTCTCACAGTTATGGAGGCTGGGAAATCCAAGATGGAGTCGCTGACAGATTTAGTATCTGGTGAGAGCCTGTCTCCTGGTTGGATGCATAGATGGCCTCGTTCCTGCTGTGTCCTCATATGGCAGAAATGGGAGAAAGAGCTGTCTGGGTCTCTTTTGTAAGGACGCTAATTTTATTCATAATTTATCCACCCTCGGGACCTGAGGGACTAACAAACACCTCACTTCCTATATTATGATTTCAGCATATGAATTTGGGGGAGAGGAGGGCATAAACACTAAGTTCACGTACAAACATGCACATTTCAAATGCTATTTCTCAGGCGCCTGGGCGGCTCAATCGGTTAAGCATCCGACCTCAGCTCCGATCAGGATCTGCAGTTTGCGAGTTCGAGCCCCGCGTCGGGCTCTGTACTGACAGCTCAGGGCCTGGAGCTTGCTTCGGATTCTGTGTCTCCCTCTCTCTCTGCCCTTCCCCAAGTCATGCCCTGTCTCTCAAAAATAAATAAATGTTAAAAAAAAAAAAACTCTTTTAATGTTATTTCTGTTGGGCTTATATTAATTCCCTAAACAATGACTTCTTGAACAGTCGCTGAGTGCCTGCTTAGGTCTGGAAATACAGATAGACTTGGGGATAAGTAAGTCAGCCACAGTTCATACGTTCAGGGTTGTTATAAACTACAATTGTATGAAGGTATTTGAATAATTAATATAAGACTTCAGGGGTGCCTGAGTGGCTCAGTCAGATAAGTGTCCAACTCTTGGTTTTGGCTCAGGTCATGATCTCACCCAGTTCATGGGTTCAAGCCCCCCATGGGGCTCCATGCTGACAATTCACATGGTATTCTCTCTCCCCGCCCCTTTCTCTCTCTCTCTGCCCCTCTCTGTATATATATATATATATATATATATATATATATATATATATGGCTTCAGTATATAATGCCACAATAAACTTGACTTTATTATACTCTGTGAATTATTTGGGGAGTATGTTGTTTCTTTTAAACAATGAATGCAGGAAACACAAATGAATTTGGTAACATATTCAAGCATACTGTAATATACACAAGTTTTGACAACCATTTATAAGACAGATAGCAAACTATTTTTTAGGATCCTGAGCATTCAAGATGCCACAGCCTAATAGGATCAATGTTGAATACTTGCCATTAGAAAATAAAATGATGGTAATAGTTTTAAAGACATGACATGACATAGTTCTAATTTGTTTGCATCTGACAGACCTAAAGAAATGTTGACAAGTTTGTTTATGAAGGTCCCCAGATAATACTTTCTCCGAGAGAGGGAATATAGAAACAGAAACTAGAAAGGAAACATTCAGAGCCTTCTGCAAGTAGGGAGTCTCTAGGCTGGAATCTCATCCCCCCCCCAAACTGACCGGCCACACAAAAGAGGTCAAACTACTTCCTGGGGGCAGTCCAGAAGCTTGAGAAAATTCCCAGAATTTCTGAACATTAAAGCAGGGCTTCCCAGAGGAGGCACGGCTGTCTCCCTGTCTGCCACCGTGACTTTACCTTCGGCTTTCCTCTTCGGCACCGCTTCCTTCCATGGGACTCAACTTTATCATACACTTACTTACGTGAGCTGAAATAAACATCTGACGTTGCAACGTAAAAAGTTGGAAGCTGGGATACCGTGAATCTCCCTCCCCACCTAAAACATCGCATGGAGCTAACAGCCCTGACACATACCGACATCCTCACATGTGATCGCTCCTGTTATGCATTTTGGCCCGAACTGTGATCTACTCACCTCTCTCCCCCTCCACACGTACACTGGAATGGATTTGTTATAAGAAATGGAGATTAGGAAAGTTCCCTTTAGCCTCTGCAGATTGACTTTAGGGATAAAACTAAAAGAGCGTGTTAGTAATTCATCATCTCCAAGCCAGGACAGGATCAATGAGTGAAACATAAGATGGGATGGGACGGTTGCATTTTAGATTTTCGGACTAGATTAACTTTCTGAAAGCTAAGGCCTGTTTTCTCCTCAATGATATGCAGCCCTCTCTCTGGCAGTTGGTGCAATGTAGCTCAAGCTGCGTTTAGACTCGACCCCAAATGTCACAGAAACTTCCAGAGAAAGTCTGCAGACAGTGCCATTGTGTATTTGAATATTTGCTACAGTACTGTTTTCGATGATAACACACACACACACACACACACACACGCACACACTGTTAGAGCATCTCGTAATTTAAGTTTTTTTCTAAATAGAAATAAATTTCTGGAAATTTCTCTCAGAGGGGAATCTGTCTTCTGCACAAGATGCATTGCATATACTGACTGGTTAAGCAGTTTCCTTGAAAAGAACCCCTTTTATTCATACGATTTGAGAACTAGCATAAGTGAAAACACTGGTAAACAAAGCTTGAAATAATTTTTCTTCCATATAATCTCTTTTAAATGGACCTTTTGATTTATGGATAGAGTAATCATAATGTAAACTCGGCTCAGGAGAGAACATATGTAAATGATTAGGGACTATCGGGGATGTCTTCACGGTCTATTAACTCTGATGTATGATATGCTCATGGTAGCTGTTAAACTGGGTGGATATTTCTGCTTCTGAGTCGCTATTTGCATCAATTCACCCCACTTCATCCGTGGAGCTTGGGCACCGAAACCGAAATGGAAAACACAGTGAAAAACTGATATTACAGCAACATGTCACCTTGCCCAAGGGAAGGGAATATTGGGGGACCACAGTTACTTCCCTAATTGTTAGGGAAATGCTGGCTTGCTTTCATTTCTCTTCCTCTGTAATTAAAAAAATATAATCTACAACCATTCGGTCTTTACAGACCAAGGGAAGATTTTTGTAGCCAAAATGCAAACTTCCCGGAGCTTCTAAAGGCTCTCCCACACTTAAGTCAATCAGCGTAAGTAGGTCTCTTCAAAAAAAAAAAAAAAAAAAAAAAAAATAGTATGGCTTTGTGATAAGTTAATATGGTTATCTAGCACAGAATATGATTGTTTCTCCATTGAGAAGTAATTAAAAGCAAGTTTTTTCTAAAATGAATAAGCAAAAACTACGAACGTGTACCATTAAAGTATTGACTCTAAATAAGGAAGATACACTGGAACTAATTTGAATTGCTGCAGCTTTTTAAGATGTTTAAAATTCTTTATACTTATCATTCCTATATCCTCTCATGCATGGAGTCACTGGTGCTAATTCAACTGAGACATAAAAGGTTTGTCCAAAGTATACGCTAAGCACAGAGAAGGAATGGTTTTCTTGTTGTATCTTTCTCTCTCTCTCTCTCTTTTTTAACATCAAAGGGTGAGGCAAGGACTGATTTTATTTTATTTATTTTTTTTTTTTAATTTTTTTTTTCCAACGTTTATTTATTTTTGGGACAGAGAGAGAGAGACAGAGCATGAACGGGGGAGGGGCAGAGAGAGAGGGAGACACAGAATCGGAAACAGGCTCCAGGCTCTGAGCCATCAGCCCAGAGCCCGACGCGGGGCTCGAACTCACGGACCGCGAGATCTTGACCTGGCTGAAGTCGGACGCTTAACTGACTGCGCCACCCAGGCGCCCCGGACTGGTTTTATTTTAAATAATTTTGCAAAATATTTGAGGAAACACTGTGAACAGGAAAAATCAACAATTAGGAAATTAAAACTATAAAAAAGGGGGAAGAGAAAGAATTCACAGTGACCTGGGTGGAAAAACCTTCTCGAAAGAGTTTCAACACTTCTAGTCTCCCATTAAGGAAAAATTCTGAGCGATTGACTGAAGTGTTGAAGTGTCCCCGAAGAGAAAATGTGATAACAGAGTTCATCATAAGTATCAGTAAACCGGTGTCAGATCCTTGGTAACCAGCAGGGCAGGGGTTGGGGAGATTTATGTTTGGCGCTGAAATGGGAACTATATCCCATCGCATATGAAGCTTGCTTCGTCTGAACTTAGATTGGTGCTCTCCATTTGGAATTAAGTGGACAGAGACACATTTGATAGTCTTTCAAAAATGAGATTCTCAACTACTCACCACTCACCCCTCCGTCCACTGCCTTCAGGTTTAGGGCAGAGGGGTGACTTTGCTAATTCCCCAATTCTCCATGGTGGTCCTTGGCTGTGAATTCGGAATGAGCTTACCCCCACCCCCACCCCGCCCCGCCCCATTTCTCATTTCCTTCCCCGAAGGTTGTTTGCCAGCTTGTGTGGTTCACATGGGCTAGCACAGCACTCAGGTGCCATGGGTAGGGTTTATTCCACTCTCCCACTCTTGAAAGAGGCAAAGTAACTCAGTGCCCTCACCTCCTGTCCTTTCCATTGTCAGCGTGTCCCTAAGCCCCAACGTAGGGATGGATGGAATTGCATACTCAGGATTAAAAAACAAGGAGACATCTTTCCATTTCTATCTCTTTCTTTCACCAGCCAGTTTATTAATAAGTTAACATCTACACGATATTTACCACTGGAATACCTAGCCATTCTACAGAGAAAAAGTCCCTATGTCACGAAAGTAACTTGACCTAGAATCAGGCGGTGAACGCACAGGGCTTCTCCGCTAGGGAGTAGCAGACACAGCTTTCAGCCATGGTGAAAAGTTACCACCTTGTACAACTGTTCCAGGAAGAAACTCTCACTCTGAAATGTTGATGTGTGATTGTCGACACCAGACTCAGTGGCTTTTTACCCCAGATGAACTGTTTCGCCAACAACCATTGACTATATTCACACTGGTAGTCACGTTGTTCTATTTGTCATAACCATTGTTTCCCTGGATAAATGTAAATTGCACACTAGGCACATTATTGAGCATACCATTTAAAGGAATACTCTGGCAAATCCTTTGGCAAAGAAATGAGTTTTTTTTTTTTTATAAACTCATGCCCAAGGCGCCTGCGTGGCTCAGTCAGTTAAGCGTCCGACTCTTGATTTCAGCTCATGGCTTAGGTCATGATCCCAGGGTCATGGGATCGAGCCCTGTGTCGGGCTCTATGCTGGACCCTGCTTGAGATTCTCTTTCTCTCCCTCTGCCCCTCTCCCCTGCTTGTGCTCTCTCTCTCTCTCTCTCTCTAAAAAGTAAAATTTTAAAAAATAAACGAAATAATAATAAAATAAAATGAAATAAAATTTAAAATCATGCCCTTCTCGTGTCTGTTTTGTAAGTCTGTTGTTTCAAGTTACTATGTTTACTGAAAGTAGGACTTGCGTATTGGTTACATGCATTTTCTCTCATCAGTCCAATGCCTTGCTGCTCTTTATTTCCTGTGCTGGGAGTGAGTAGACCTCATGGTGATACAAAACGTATGCCAACAACTATTTTTTTTAATGTTTATTTTTATTTTTGAGGGTTGAGGGCAGAGAGAGAGGGGGGGGGGGGGGAGGGAGAGAGAATCCAAAGCAGACTCCGTGCCGTCAGCGCAAAGCCCAACGTGGGGCTCGATCGCACAAACCATGAGATCGTGACCTAAGCCAAAGTCAGCTGCTCAGCCGAGTGAGCCACCCAGGCACCCCGTGTATGCCAACAACTATTAAAGAGAAACTAGTTAAGAATAAATTCTGCCACCATTTAGGCAACTCCTCATGTAAGACATCGGCAAGTAACAGTCAGAGACGATGTGTAATTGTTCCAAGATATAGATGATTAACTGGTGATTATCTGATTATCTGGCTTTGATTCCCAGTGCATACGAAAAGTCTCTAAACGTCGGATCACACCTCAAAACTATACATACGTGATAATAATAGCACCTCCCACATGGAGCTGTTAAGAAAACGTAGTAAGATGACGAATACAGTACGTTTAGCACAGTACCTGGCACGTAGCGAACACTGAGTCAGTGCTGGCTAGCGTTACCAGCAGAAAGACCTAGGCACTTAAAAAAAACAAAAAAAATTAGAAAATACTCCAAAATGGCTCCACCGGGGACACTGGGAGCCCCCGTAACGTTTATCAGGGCAGCCCCAGCAACTTCCCTGTAAGGCCTTTCCCCCTTTGCCAGCTGCAGGAGAGAGTTGAGCGGAATGAGAAGTTTCTGGTAGCTTCGAACAAAAGCTGGCAGCGGTCGCGGGGCCTCCATTCCTCCCGTCCTCCTTGGCTTCCATCCACATTGTGCCCAGCAGAGCATCAACAGGATGTGGAGTCATCTTCCGTGGTCCCAGCTGGCTTTGATTGTGCTACGAAGATTTGGCTACTGCGGATGCTAGATTGAAAGCGTGTCTCAACTTCACCTCTCCGATGCAATATTGTTTACGTTTGCCCAGTTCTTCCCCCTCCCCTTGGGTCATTTAAAGATCATGCCAAATGCCTTGTTTCTTTTAGCTGGATAGAGTCTTCATGCGAGATGTTTGAGAACAGTTACTCTCAGGGACATTTTACAGATCTGGAAGACAGTTCTCATAGCTACACAGCCTTCGCCTTTCCAAAGTCTGGCTCCGCACAGAGTAAATGCGAGCTTTCTAAAATCTAAGCCAGATCATGCTACTCCTCTGTTCCAAACCACTCACTGTCTTTGTCTCGGAGTGAAAACCAAAGTGCTCAGATGGCGGACAAGTCCTTAAATGACACTGCAGGATCTCCACATGCCCCGCCCCATCTTCCTTTACTCTCCCCCTTGCTTGTCTTTGAATAGCCCCAAACATGTTCTTTACCTCAGGGCCTTTGCACATGCTGTTGCCTCTGCCTGGAATGCTCTTTGCCCCCAATATCTGCTCAGCTCACTTCCCTGCTTCCTTCTTTTCTCAACCCAAATGTTACCTTATCAGGCAGGTCTTCTACAACTCTATATAAAATAAAACTCTTTCTCTCACCCCTCTTTATTTTCTTACTCTGCATTCATCACTACCTTAGGTATTCTACATGTATTGATTTGAGAGGTGGGGCGGGCTCCTGCACTAAAATGTGAAGTCGATAAGACAACCATTTTTTCAGCCACCGTGTCACCAGCATGTAGACGCCTGAAAGCCCGGAGTAAGTGTCCAAACAATGGTTATTGAATGTGGAAAGAACCACTTCGCAAGGGATTCCACAGCAAGTGACCAGCCTACTTCTTGTTCGTAGCTTTCTGATATTTTTTCCTTCTGTGTTTCCCATGCACGACTCCAAGTTTCCTTTTTCATCAATATTCTGGGATATGCTCTATCATTCCCTGCTCCCCGACTCTTTTCTGCGATAATCTAACACTGTTGAACAAATTGTATGAACCCATCCTGTAGCTTCAAAAGTGTAAATCAAAATGTATCCCAGAGCTGAACTTAGAAGAAAACACTCTTTCAAGCCCAATTTAGCCCACTATCTTTGCCTCATAAGGCTTCAGACCCCCCCCTCCTCATAACAATGGATGTATTGTTTGCACTTTTGATAATCCTGGTGCACCCAGGTAGCAGCCTTTCTTTGGATTTTGCCTCAGCATTTTGAGAGTGTGCTAGAAAGATGAGGTGAAATGTGCTTCAAGCAAGGTGCATTAACTGTCCACATATGGCAAAGCCTGTCGGTATAACTCCCAAGAAGTTGGAGGTTTGAATTGAATTATATCGTCCTTCTTTGTTCCTTCCTAAAAGCATTGACAGGGTGCCCGGGTGGCTCAGTCAGTTGAGCATCTGACTCTTGATTTCAGCTCAGGTCATGATCTCACTGTTGGTGAGTTCAAGCCCCACATTGAGGCTTTGCGCTGGCTGTGTGGAGCCTGCTTGGGATTCTCTCTCTCCCTCTCTCTCTCTGCCTTTCCCCAACTTGTGCTCAGTGCTCTCTCTCTCTTTCTCTTTCAAAATAAAGTAAATAAACCTTTAAAAAAAGGCATTGACAAGGCATAGGGTCTGTGGCCAATACAGAATTTAAATTGCTAGGGAAAAAAATAAGGAGAGAACTGGAGGAAAGGTTGATAGGATTCCATTGTTAAAGGAAGGAATGCTGACGGAGACAAACATTTGCCCTCACCTCAACTTTCAAGTAATAATAAAAAGAGCCTTCTCAGGAAGAATGATAACAATGAGAACACAGAAATCTCAAAGAAATCAAACTAATAGAATTTTTATGGTCTTAATTCACAAACATGCTAGAAAATTCTAGACGTAACACACACCAATTCTTTTCCCCGTTTCTTCTACTCTTTCTATTAACAAGACTGCCTTATTCTGGGGCGCCTGGGTGGCTCAGTTGGTTAAGCGTCCGACTTCAGCTCAAGTCATGATCTCACAGTCCGTGAGTTCGAGCCCCGTGTCGGGGTCTGTGCTGACAGCTCAGAGCCTGGAGCCTGCTTCCGATTCTGTGTCTCCCTCCCTCTCTGCCCCTTCCCCACTCATGCTCTCTCTCTGTCTCAAAAATAAATAAAAACATTTAAAAAAATTGTTAAAAAAAAAAAAAAAAGAAGGGAGAAGACACTAACTCCCTTCAGCCCCTCCAGGTGCTTGTTCACTGGGTTCCGGACTCCCCACCTGGCTTCCAACCTGACTCTATCCCCTACCAGGCTTGTGTCCTTGGTCAGCTTCTCTCTGCTTGATAGAAATCACAGTAATAGCGTCCGCTTCTAAGGAGCAGGGGGAGGGTTTCAGGAGTTAGTAAATGCAAAGCACACAGAATGTTGATCGCACCCTGGGAGTGACCAATGGGTGGCAGCCCGTGGTCCCAGGAGCTTAGGGATTTCTTTGCTTCTTACTCCTAAACTCAAGGTCAAGGATTTGGTATCCGAGTTGACTCTAAAGGGACCAAAGCATTCTCTCCTCCTAACTTCAGCTCCGTGGCCCTCACCCAGAGGCGGGGCCACCCGACCGCCGTCTAGACCATGGGTGGCTCTGCTCAAATGTCACGTCTCCTCTGGCACCAGCAATGCATTGGGAGGTGATGCCAGGCATCCAAGCAGCCCCAGAATGGACAGCCAGGCTGAGTGTCTGCAAAAGCCACAGTATGAAGCTAGACGATGTGTTTGCATAGGTTGCTAAACATTACTCCACAGAGTCTTGCTTAAAACCCTACATCTGTAATATTGTGCAACACAATGCACACTGCCCTAGGGGATGAAAACGCAAAGGGATGGGGGGGGGGGAATGCCTTCTCGGGAGGAGAGGAAGAAACGGTGTGCGGTTCCCGTCAACATCTTTACGGAAAGACCCCACGCACCGCGGCAACCACGCAGCCTAGGAGAGAAGGGGAAACGAGCTGTCTTGAGTACTGGGAGATGCCAAGGCACATACAAGGAATGTTACGCAAGTTGCCCGATCATCCCGACAACTGCGTGAATTAGCCATCGTTACCTCCACTATAGCAATGAGGAATCTAAGCTGACGATGCTCAAGGACATAAAGTAAATGTATGACAAAGCAACCCTGACTTTCTTAGCACCGCTGTCGCACTCACTATACAAACACCAGGTCCCTCTGGGAGGGTTAGTGCTACCTGGGTCTGCATGTGACGGTCAGAATTTTACCACGTTGAAGATATCCACATCCTAACCCGGAGAGTCTATGAATATGCTATATTACATGGCAAAGGGAAATCAAAATAAGGGACATCGAACAAAGGGGGTCATAAACTGACTTGGAAATGAGGAGATTATCCCGGATGATTATCTGGATGGGTTCGGTGCAATCACAGATGTCTTTGTAAGTGAAGAGGGAGACAAAGGGCCAGAGTCAGAGAAAAAGATATGACGCGAGAAGCACAAATAGAGAGATTTGAAGATGTTCGACTGCTATGTTTGAAGATGGAGGCGGTGACCGCACACCGAGTTCAGGGAGCCTCTCGGAGGATGAAAAAGGCAAGGGAACAGACTCTTCCCTGGAGTTGCCCGAAGTAACAGTGCCCATCAACACCTTGATTTAGCTCAGTAAGACCCACGGTCAGACTCCTGTCTTCCAGAACTGTAAGATAGTAAATAGGTAAAACCAGGAACGACGAGGGGTTTCAGGATGATTCAGTGTATCCTTCCAAGTGGTGTTTGTAGGGATATTTATCAATGCCACGGACACAGGGGGAATCCAACTCAAGCAGATAGTTCCTTCAAGTTGTTTGACCATGATCACATTTCTAGACTTTGACGTGACAGCAATGGTAAAACAGATGAATAAAACTGCAGCTAAAACAAACAATGAGAGGAAGAAGGAGCCTGGAGAATCTTGAATTCAGAAAATAAGCTTCGTTGCATTCTCAGAGATAAATCCCATGGGCAGACGGGAGACCCGCCCAGTGTGAAAGTAGCTTAGGAAATTGGATTTGGTCCATGTGTCCACAGAGAGAACATTCGCAGGTAGCAAGTATATCATATCCAGAAACATTTTGCCCTAAACCTTCTTTACGGGCTCCCGAAACAAGTTGGTGACTGAAGAATAAGGAAGGTGATGGGCCTTACAAGTGCCTTCAGGGGAGTTTTCCTTCAACCAAGAGAGAAGTGAGCAATACGCATCACCTCAGGGAAGGGAAAGGCAAACCCGCTGAGCAGGAGAGTGTGCTGCATCTTGAACTGATGCCTTGACCCTGTGCTGCCCAGTGCAGCAGCCACTAGCCACATGTGGCTTTCCAAATGCAAATTTGAATTTATTACAAGCAAATGACCCTCAAAACTCAATTCCTCAGTCACACTTGCCACATTTCAAGTGCTCGATAGTCACATGAGGCTAGCGGCTACCCTCTGGGACAGAGGAGCTATGCATTTCCCTCAGTGCAGACGGCTGCCCTAGACCTGTGCAGTTCCAATATGGCGGCCGCTAGCCATAGGTGGCTCTTTACATTTGTATCAATTAAAATTAGAAACTCTGGGGGCGCCCAGGTGGCTCAGTCAGTTGAGTGTCCAACTCTTAATTTCGGCTTAGGTCATGATCCAGGGTCATGGGATAGAGCCCCACGTCAGGCTTCACGCTGAGCGTGAAGACTGCTTAAGATTCTCTCTCTCCCTCAGGCCCTCTCCCCTGTTTGTGCTCTCTCTCTCTCTAAAATAAAATACAGTAGATAGATAGATGATAGATAGATAGATAGATAGATAGATAGATAGATAGATAGATAAAATAAGAAATTCTGCTTCTCAATCACACTACACTACCACATTCCAAGTGCCCAGCAGCCATATGACTAGTTGCTACTGACAGAACAGCACAGATATAGAACATTCCCATCATCACAGAACATTCCCCTGGACGGTGTTGCCTTTTAGCCATTTTTCCTGGCTCTTTTTCTGGATCATCTGCATGACTTTCAGAGTCAAACTCCATGACCATCTCAGACAAAAAACATGGTTAGATGTAGCTGCATACTCAGGACCCTTGCCCCATGATTTACGTGGCATTCACATCCAGGTTTTCTTTTTCTGCTGTCTTCCTTGCCCTCTAGGTTATAACAGTAACTCTCCCAGCCACAGTAGTGTAAGACAAGCATCTCCTGGCTCAGGTTTCAGATACAGTTTCCAACTGAAAGAGGAGTCAAGGCCACTTCTAAACACCTCCTCCACTGCTCCTGCCCATTTACTCACCTTGAAGCAATGTGCCAAAGGAATTTCCCAGGAAGGCAGTCGAGGAGGAGTCGGAGTCTAAAGATTACTGGGCAGGGCTGGTCAAGATTTATTATGGTCCTCAGCTGACCCACCGATCATGCATGAGAGCCCGCTTTGGTGATAAAAGAAGGTCTTCAACGCCAGTGGGGGCGGGGGCGATATCAGACAGCACTTGTAGCTCACATCTGTGCACCAAATATGCTGACACACAATTCGGTGGAGGTCCAGACACAGGGACACAGAGAAGACAGACAGACAGACGTGTGTGCACGCACACACACCCACACACAGAACTCTTGCTATGTGTGACAGATTGTTTCCACATTATAAGCACATACCTTTGCAAAGCCCACTGATTCTGTACCAACATCACTGCCCATGGCCATTGAGGTTGCACAAAGCATCCCACTCCAGAAGATGCTAATTGGGGAGCTGGATTAATAGGACCTAGGTGATACCTTTTGCTAGCTGGTCTTCCTCTCCTTCTTGAAAAATCCTTCATTAGACTCACTTTTGGGGGGTTTAAATGACCGAAATAGATAGACGGTTTCCAGACAGGTAAGAATGTTCTCCTGGAGAAGGCAAGAAGACCCTGGATTTTACTTCATTGGTTGTCACATTAACTCGGATTTATTAACCACATTTATATAGAACTTATTGTGGTTTGGGGAAGCACAGGGGTCAGCGTGGGGGGAGGTCAGTAACGTACTTCCTATAAAACACAGATTTTGTGGCAACAGAAGAAGGCCCCGGGTGGAATTCATAAAATCTCTAGGCCAGCAGCGTTAACTAGTCCAACCCCCCACCAGATGGATACGGGAATCCCCACATCATTCCCAAAATGTAGTTCTCTAGACTCTGCACGAACACTGCAAAAGATCCATTTTATTTTGTTAATTCAAACTGCCAGGGATCAGAACAGATCTGTCCCTTCAGTGTCTCCCCCTACATTTGTGTACGGGATACGTACAGACAAAGACACATGCTTCTATGCTCAGTGTCTCTTAATCCCGAACCGCCAGTTGGAGCACAGACTCATCCTTTGGTTGGATTTATGCAGTTATGACAATTTTTCAGCCTCTCCCTCCCACGACTATAGGATAAACCTCCCCTCCGTATACTGCCCGATTCTAGAGAATAGTTCAAGTTTCTCTCTGCTGCCACTTTTCAAAAGCTTGGGTTGTAAAAGTAAACATACGCAGCATTTCTATAGCGGCAATGACCGTAATTTGTATATTGGAAGCCAACTCTTGTCATTTGAGATAGCCTCAAGGGCCAAAACCCTGACAGAAGTAAAGCTGATGAGGGGAAATCCACAGCTCTAGTTCGGCCTTTCTGAGCCCTAGAGTAGGATGTTTGTGTCTCCTCCCAAGTTTGGCAAACTTGTACAAGCTGGTGCAGAGCGCCTTTCCGACTACGTGGATGATGTGCATTTCAAACATACCCAGTGTTGAAAGCACGCTGGCTTTCCTTGGGAAAACAATGATGAAGAGACGGTGAACTAAAACGCCCTTGCTTTCAAAGGAAGCACACCATCCATAGTATCTCTATAATATTGAGTTTTTTCAACGAAGAAAATGCAAGAATTTGGGATGTATCGAAGCTGGTGTTAAATCACAATTAGACTTCATCTGAAACTCCAGAAATTTATAATTTTTTAAACTTCTAAATCGAGTAACAGCGTGGTCTCCCTGAGTGTTAACAGATAGACTAGGACCTAATATTTTTAAAGATTTATCCTTTAAATAAAGAGGCATTACGTATTTAGTGACAGCTACTTTCAAGAGAAAAGAACAACCGCCCATGGATGGTTCTGTTTCAAATGATTAATGGTTATGGAGACATTTGGGGACTGTTTTGATTGAGGTCTAGTGATTTTTCATGACAGATGCAGTCGGCTTTTTATTTACGTGATTAGTCACAAACTGTTTTCATACTTTGAAGGTGGAAATGGAAAGACCAAGGATCTTAGTTAAAAGATTCAACACTACATTTCCTTGATCGGTTTTTGGGTTTTGTTCTCCCTGATGGTTGCGGCAACACATTCCTCATTTTCCTAATTCTTTTCTAAGCTTCCTGCTCCTACTCTCGCTCATTCATTTGCCTCTCCCCTCTCCCTTCCCCTTCACTCTCCTCCCCTTCCTTGCTCTTAGCCCTCTCTCACAACTAAACACCCTGGTTATGGTCCCTGGCCTTATAAAAGTCGCTGATGTCCAATCCATGAAAAGAGCTGTGTGTCAGTCCAGTTCAAGGACTCGGCCACTTCAAGAGACCACTAGTGCATCATGTCCCCAGGTGCCAGCTGCAGGCTCTTCCAAGAGGGGCTCACTGGGTGTTCCACCACCTGCCGAGAGCCAGAAGCATTTGGTTCTCCACTCTGCTCTCAAATCTTAGCTCTGTCCTTCTAGGTGTTTCCATCAGAGTGATTTAAATGCAAATCGCTTACCTTCGTTCTTCTGTGAAAAGAGGACAAAAACCAGTTTGAGATCCCAGAGGCACCCTCTGTCTTCTGATTCATTTCCATTTTTAAAACATTAGCCTGAAACATTAAACGTTTGATCCAAAAATTCAGGTATAGGGAGTCCAAGGAACTGGTCTCAGGAGGTTGGTTTTCAGGCCACATATTATGCTTACCCTAGAAAATATGAGATGCTGTGCTAATGAATTCACTCCGGGAGGAGATGCAAGGGCAAGAGAGAAGTTCTCCCTTGTAAGTCCCATTGGGACTTAGTCCCCAGCTGGAGAGTCTCACACCTGAATCCTCCAGACTGGTCATTTGTTGTGTCTTCTGGACAATTGGGGGTTACAAAAAGTGTTAACCTTACATCTGCACAGTGCATGACAGTTTTCAAAGGGATCTCAAAGATGTGATCTTATTGGACTTTTACAAGGTCCCGTGGCTTGCCAGTGGCAGAGAAAATAGACAGATGTAAGGTGCAGGTATCCTCCAGACCAGAGAGGGAGCTGTAGGGTCAACCCTGAATCGAAATTCCAATCCCACCGTTCATTCACTGTGTAACCCGCGTCAATTTATCGCCCGTCTCTGAGCTTCTGCTTGTTCATTTCTCAGCCTGAGATAATAATAGTACCTGCTTCACAAAGTTGCGCCAGGGTTGAGAGCGATGAGGAAGTCATCCGAAGCATTTAGCGTCATATCTGGCACATGTAAACTGTTCAGGACATGTCATTTATTATTATTAATAAATATGTTCAACCTACATGAGAGGAGCCTGCAAAGGAATCTCCAACACTAAAAGTTAATCCTGTATGTTCATCAACTGGCAAGGACAAGATCCTGAATTGGCAGTGGAATCTACAGACGCAGATCTTAGCATTTGAAGATAACGGCACTTTGTAGGCAACTAATGCTCGGAAACTCAAAAAGGCTCAGCCCCGTGGACAGGTTTTATTACTTGGCCTAGTGATTAAAACTTTGCTTATTATTTATAGACCATTATTTAGAAATAGTTGCAGTGTTGTTATTTCACTTTTTAGCTATGCATTATTCATAAACACAAGTCATGCTTACCTTGACTGTTTTTTGGGTTGTGTTCTCTGGGTTTCCCAGACAATCAGCTGTTGGGGCAACATTGGCTTGATGTACATGCCTCCAGCTTCTGCTTTTCTAAATTTCCTTGCTTAGAACTCTGAACAATCTGTAGCAAGTCTTGCCCCTCTCTAAAATGAGCTAATTTTATAAAATAAGAAATGTGAGAATTATTTTTTTTTAAAGTTTACTCATGCATTAAAACATACTCCACTCTTTTGTTCCACGCCTGCTCAGCTCAGAAGGGTGGACCAAACTGGGGGACACAAGTTTCTTTGTGTGCTAGGCAGCTTCCTTACATAATATAACTGTAATACACAAACAAACAAATAAACAAATAAGCTCACGGGCTTCTAAGAACAAAGATTTAATTCTCACTTATGTTACAGATCAACTGAGAGTTGGTTGTGACTCTGCTCTGTTGTCTTTTCATCCTGGGACCAAGCCCATCTGGATCATGTTGATCTCAAGGAAGAACGAGAATGCAATGGTGGATGCAACCAGTGGCCAAAACACATGACGGTGCGACCACATGATGACTCTTCAGCTTCTACCAGGAAGAGGCACACCACCTTTCCGCTCATGTTTTTATAGAGCCCAGCCTGCCCAATGTTTGCTGAAGGAAATCCACCTATAGGGCGCAACACTGCAAGCCACATGGCAGGAGTGGGCACACACATCCCTCCCACAAAGGGCAGCCAACGACAATAATAACACAGTCTACTCCACTCGGAGGCTTGGTTAACTCTCAACAGCATTCCTATCTGAGATCTTGTTCTATTGGTTTGGAGCCATTCCCAAGACTTAGAGATAAGTATGGAATGAATTTAAGATGCACTCTGGAATAGAACAAGGGTTGGCCAACTCTAGTCCGCTCCTATTTTTACGTGACCCAAGAGCTATGAACGATTTTCACATTTTTAAGGGGTTGTGTTTAAAAAGGGGGAGGCAGAATATGGGACAAAGACCAAGTATGGCCCACAAAGTCTAAAATATTTATTATCTGACCCTTTTACAAAAAGCTTGTCAACCCCTGGCATAAACTTAATTTGAGATTACCTCTGGAACCTCCCTCTCGTCTGCACTAGAAGTGATCCATGTCTATCCCAGTCAAAATCAGCTCTGGAAGTAACAAATGTAGCCTCTAATTCAGTGCCTGTTAATCAGGGTAGAGTTACTCCTCTAGAATCTGGAGTCTAGACCCCAAAGAACCTGTCTATCCATATCTCTGAGACTGCACTTACCACATTGGATTATAATTCTTTTTTTTTTTCTACCTTCATGCCCCACCGAAGGACTATTATCATTTCTCTGAGGGAAGACACAGAGATGTCCCACACTCAGCCCAGTGCTTGACAAAGGTGTTTACACACACTTTCAATCGACTTACACCAAACTACCAGCATGACAGAGACTCTTAGGGCACCAGCTCTCATTTTCATCATAAATCCCCTTGCTGTTAAATAAATTCCTTGACTGAGCTTATTTATCTGAAAAATCAAAATGGAAATGTTTGTCACCATAAGGCTTTTTTAAGTACTTACTTATAGATGGTAGAAGAAAGTTATGTTCAGTCCACCACACTCACTGAAATCCATCAGACAACAAAAAGACCCCAAAGGTACGGAAACTCCATTTTAAATTAAGTGAAGCAAGTCTCTGCCTCACGTTAAAATTATAAAGAACATCAGTCAAACAAAATAAAATAAAATGTAGTAAAATTAAAGAGTATGTAAGAGTTGACATAATTTCCTCAGAAGTTTCTCTCAAAGGAAGAACCATAATCCTGAAAGAGTAGCCTGACTCGTGACCCAACGCAGGGACATTGGGAGGACACAGAGAGAGAGTTCTGGCTGCAGAACTAAGGCGGACTGACAGAGACCCAGGTTCTGCAAACACATCAAGCTCACTATCTAAAGTCTAGCACCCCAGTCCAGGGAAACTACCAGATGTTACAGAAAGGAAGGGTTAGTCACCAAATCAAAATGCAGGGAGTATGTGCTCGCTTGCTAGGATTGCTGGAACAAAGTACCACACACGGGGCAGCTTATCAACAAAAAGCTCTTGCCTCCCAGGTCTGGAGGCTGGAAATCCGAGATTAAGATGTCGGCAGGTTTGGCTCCGTCTGAGAGATGTGAGGGAACCATCTATCCCAGGTCTCCCTCCTGGGCTTGTAGATGGCATCATCCACTCTCTGCCTTCATGCTCACTTGCCATTCTTCCTGTGTGTGTGTCCGTTTCTTCACGTGGGTTCTTTTACAAGGACACCAGTCATATGGATAAGGGGCCCACTCTACTCCAGTATGACCTCCTTTTAACTAATTACATCTGCAATGTCCCTACCTCCAACTAGGTCATATTCTGAGGTACTGGGAGTTAGGACTTTATTAATGTTGGGGAGGGGAAGGAGGAGGGCACACAACTCAACCCATAACACACAGGAAGACTGAGACTTGGGATACACCATGAGCCACCTCTACCTTCTCAATATCAGAGTCTGCAGTGAAACACCCTCTCTGCAAAAGTCAGTGATAGACGAGCAGCTGTTCAAATGATACTTCTTAATTCATTCTGGGGATTGCCCAGCTCACTCTGTCATGCCCTTCCCAGCATCTCCTCTCAACCCTATCACTCCACATTATCCTGTAGCAAATGCAGATAGAATGGGCTCCATTTAAACATGAGTCATACCTTACGAGCCAGCAATAGCACTGCTAGGAATTTACCCAAGGAATACAGGAGTACTGATGCATAGGGGCACTTGTACCCCAATGTTTATAGCAGCACTCTCAACAATAGCCAAATTATGGAAAGAGCCTAAATGTCCATCAACTGATGAATGGATAAATTGTGGTTTATATACACAATGGAGTACTACGTGGCAATGAGAAAGAACGAAATATGGCCCTTTGTAGCAACGTGGATGGAACTGGAGAGTGTGATGCTAAGTGAAATAAGCCATACAGAGAAAGACAGATACCATATGGTTCACTCTTATGTGGATCCTGAGAAACTTAACAGAAACCCATGGGGGAGGGGAAGGAAAAAAAAAAAAAAGAGGTTAGAGTGGGAGAGAGCCAAAGCATAAGAGACTCTTAAAAACTGAGAACAAGCTGACGGTTGATGGGGGGTGGGAGGGAGGGGAGGGTGGGTGATGGGTATTGAGGAAGGCACCTTTTGGGATGAGCACTGGGTGTTGTATGGAAACCAATTTGACAATAAATTTCATATATTGAAAAAAAATAAAAAATAAAAAAATAAACATGAGTCATACACGTAAATGCTCTTAACATAGGATTTATGTGTTGATAATGAAAAGAGAGAAAAAAAAGGAACCTAGGTAGAAAAGCACATAAAGAACATACATCAGAAGAAGGATCACTCTGGAAAATCAGGGAAAATATTTGCAAATTATTCCCCAGAGTCTCAAAGGAACTCAAGATTAAGCGACTTCTTTGAAAAGAGATCTTTCAAAATTTACAAAAAGGGAAAGTAAAGACGTTGAGAGTAGACAGGGGAAAAAGCCAGTTGGCAATGTGTGGGAAGGGAATAGAGGAATAGAATCATTACAAAGCTCAAAGCCACAGCAGAGGCAACAAAGAATAGGATAAACAAAATTTAAGACCGTCACAGACTTGGAGAAAAAGTTTGAAGAAATTAAACAGAATAAAAAAGGAAAGAACAATGGTGTAAATAACTAGAAAGAACATGGTAAATATAGAAAGTGAGAAAAAGATTCCCAATACATGCATAACTGATGTCTTTGAAAAGATACACAAGTGGAACAGAAAACAATACTACTTCTGAAATAAAACCTCAGCCCTGCAGATGAAGAGGGCACACATCTTCTGTATAAATTTATACAGACCTATTTATATTCTGTCTTATCGTGGAAAATTTATGGAGCCTCAAGAACAAAGAAAGAATTCCTCAGACATTTAGGCTGGGAAAACAAGTTATTTCCAAGAGGAAAAAAAAAAAAAATCACTTTAACCTCAGACTTCCTCCCAATGGTCAGTACCAGAAGCCAGTGGATGATATTTACAAAGTCCCACGGCAGAGTGTGATTCTCGAATTTCATATCCAGCCAAACTGTCCTTGAAGTATAAAAGCGACGTACATCTTCAGACATGCGAGAACCTGGGAAATACAGCAACCACGTGACGTTTTCAACAAAGACCACTCAAATATCCCAGTACAACCAGTATTGCACTACAACTGAATCTAAGAGTCAGACAGCTACTCACTGTGTGATCTTGGTCAAGTTATTTAACCTCTCTGTGACTCAGTTTTCTCATCTGTATGGGAGAGTGTCAACCTCAGAAAACTGTTACACAAATTAAATGAGATACTACAAGAAAAGTGTTTATCATAATGTTTGGCACTTCATAAGCACTAAATAAATACTATTTATCATCATCATCATGGTTAGCAAAAGGTAACAGTATAGGCTAAATTGAAGCAACAATGGGATTATATTTCATTTAAAAAAATTTTAAGTTTATTTATTTATTTTGAGAGAGTGAGAGAGAGAGAGTGAGCAGGGGAGGGGCAGAGAGAGAGGAAGAGAGAGAGAGAATCCCAAGCAGGCTCTGCACCATCAGCATGGAGACTAATGTGGGGCTTGAACTCATGAACCCTAAGACTATGACCTGAGCCAAAACCGAGTTGGGTGCCTAACCAACAAAACAAAATATAAATGCTATGAATCCTGTCAATGTATAAAAATATATAACCAAGAAAAATGGAGGCTTGAGGGGCACCAGGGTGGCTCAGTCAGTTCAGTGTCCAACTTCACCTCAGGTCACGATCTTGCGGTTCATGGATTCGAGCCCCACATCAGGCTCTGTGCTGATGGCTCAGAGCCTGGAGCCTGCTTCGGATTCTGTGTCTCCCTCTCTCTCTCTGCCCCTCCCCTCATGCTCTGTCTCTCTCTCAAAAATAAATAAAACATTTAAAAATATTTAATTTTTTTTTTTTTAACCTGGGAGGGTTAAGAGAAGAAAAAGAAGAGAGGAAGTGTACATTTACTAATTTCCTCATTGTTCGCAGCAGGAGGGAAAATAAATAAAATCATATGGGTTACAATAAAGTTTAATCACCTATAAGCTTATTTTTTAATCTCTTTACAAAGTTCTTAAAGCACTAATTTCCAAAGTTTGGTAATTCAGTTCAAATCAGTATTTTTTTAATTTTATATTATTATTATTATTATTATTATTATTATTATTATTATTTTGAGAGAGAGAGAGGAATCCCAAGCAGACTCTACATTTGGTATGGAGCTGGACACAGGGCTCGATCCCGTGACCATGAGCTCATGACCCGAGCCAAAATCAAGAATTGGATGCTAAACCGAGTCACCCAGCACCCCCCAAATTCAATATTTTTTCTATTAAATTCAAAAATTAAATTGTTTTCCACATTGAGCATTGAGCATATGATCCCCATTTTGTAAACAAATCTTGTACGGCATAGAGGTATTTGAAATGTTGATATTATTTTATTCCAGATGGTAGCTTTTAGAGTTTTGAGAGGTTTTTTTTTTTTTCTTTCGTCTTTAGACTTTCTAATGGCTTGAATTTTTATCGTACACATCTATCACTTTAACAAAAACAGTAAACTTAATTTTAAATAACTAACATGCTTTCATTTTCATGCATGAAGTTTTTTACTTGAGGCCCAAAAAAGTATTAATTCAGCTATAAACACACGAAGTTCAATTCCACTGACTTCCAACAGGACAAGAGTTTGGCCGGGAAATAGTGCACTTGTTTTTTAAAAGTATTTGTTTTTCTGCTGTCGTTGTAATTGAGAAATTACCTACCAACAAATCCAATCTTTTAGAACATAGAGAAAGCCCAAGCTGTCATGAAGAATGTGACATTTGCTTCACTGTGATAATTGTTGCACTCTCATACTTGTTTGTTTGTGTAAAGTTTATTCCTTTTGAGAGAGAGAGAGCGTGCACGAGCAGAGGAGGGGCAGAGAGAGAGCGAGAGAGAGAATCTCAAGCAGGCTCTGTGATGACAGTACGGAGTCAGAGGCAGGGCTCGATCCCACGAACCGTGAGATCATGACCTGAGCTGAAATCAAGAGTTGGACATTCAACCGACTGAGCCAACCAGGCGCCCCTTAAAAAAGGTTTTTAAAGAGAACTCCTAAGCAGTAAGTAGATAAAGAAGTTTCTTAAGCCCTTTGAGTACGGCAGCTGTGAGCTAGGACGGACAGGGTTTGCTCAGATCCACGTTTCTCAAGCCTGGCTGCATTTAGGACTTACTCCAAGAGCTTGTTAACTATACTGACACGATGCTGCAGTGTTCAGAGGGAGTATACTGATGTGTGTCATTTACTCTGAAATGTGGCACAAGATAAATAACTACGGGGCTAGACGTGTGAGAAGGCAGGGATAGAAAGATGTTAACCGTAGAAGCTAGGTGTGGAGTATACATGTGTTCACCCTAAAATTCTTTTATTTATTTATTTATTTATTTATTTATTTATTTATTTATTGCATGTTTGGACCTTTCCATCATAAATGTTGGGGAAAAAAGAAATATTAGGAAACGTAGCATACTTGCATGAAGAAGGGAAATGATGGACCGCAAAGTACAATGGAAGCCACTGAAGACTGAATTAGTAAATTAGATTCAGGAACTGTCCCCGGAGGGGGGGGAGAAACCAACAAACAACAAACAAACAGGAAAGAAGAGAGATTTAAAAAACATGAAATGATGAGATGCACGGGATGGTGGCAAGTATGAGAAATCCCAGAAAGACAGATAAATGAAAATCCCGAAAAAGATCTATGTGAAAAAAATAAAGGAGATTTGAAAGACACGGATGAAAACACCACCCCCCGCGGACGCCGGTTTCGCTCTGCCCGCCTTCCCTTGTCGGTGAAACCGGAGGTGCTGAGGCACCGGACTGTTTCATGCTCCCTGTTTCTTCACTGCGACGTCCAGGGGTGAGAGCTGCTAGCCGCAAAGAGGGAGGGAGGCTTGGACATCAACACAAGCTTTAGAAACAAACAGGTTTGGGGGCACCTGAGTGACTCAGTTAAGGGTCCGACCCTTGATTTCGGCTCAGGTCAGGATTTGTGAGATCAAGTCCCAGGTCAGGCTCTACACTGATGGCAAGGAGCTTGCTTCAGATTCTCTCTCGCTCGCTGCCCTTCCCTCACTCGTGTGTGTGCTCTCTCTCGCTCTCTCTCTCTGTCTCAAATAAACTTAAAAAAAAAGCCTTTTTTAAAACCTTAGACAAACGAGAGGTAATGTCTAAGTGCAACATAAAGTCAGTGCAAGCTGAGCGCATCAGTATGATGTGAAACCCCAGAAAAAAGACAAACAAAAACCGCGTCTTGCACATTGTTTGGACGGGTAACAAATAGGAAAGGAAACGGTCGCGTTGGTTTAGCTCAGTGTGTCTCAAATGGCAGCTTTTCTCTGGATATGTTCCTGTGGGGAGCGGGAGAGAGTTTCCTTTGCTGGCACTGTGGGCTCAAAGGGACTCTTCCCACCATGCTGCGCAGTCACCTCCCAAGACTGTCAGCTGTCACCTCTAGGCCCAGCCAAGCTGCCCCGTGGTCCTCACACTATATAAATCATAAGGCTTTCACGACAGCGGATACAACAATTTGAGGAACCCCCTTCCAAGTGGGGTAAATGGATGCCCCCAGTGGCTTGGGAGGAGCCCATCGATCTTGTGACATTGGCCCGAAAACAAAACATGAGTTTGGATGAGTTAGCAGCATTGCTTTCATCAGGGATGTATCTAAAGTTATCCTGCTGAGTACAATCGTCCAAGGACTTCACGCACACGCTTTGTTAATTGATTCTAAGTGTTTGGTCTTCTGATGGGCAAAAAAAGAACCCACACTTGTATGCTTACTGAATTCTGCCAACCTCGGGGTTCTGAGACGTCGCACACCGCATCTGTGAGCAGCCAATGTGCTGTGTATCTGGCCCAAACTTTTCACATACCCGCAGGTTTATTATAAATCTTACAGTGCCATGAAACAGAATGCTGTCATTAATAACATCAACTCACATCAGAATATGTGCTCTTAGGGGCGCCTGGGTGGCTCAGTCGGTTGAGCGTCCGACTTAGGCTCAGGTCATGATCTCGCAGTCCGTGGGTTCGAGCCCCGCGTCGGGCTCTGTGCTAACAGCTCAGAGCCTGGAGCCTGCTTCCGATTCTGTGTCTCCCGCGCTCTCTCAGCCCCTCCCCTCCTCATGCTCTGCCCCTCTCTCTCTCTCTCTCTCTCTCAAAAACAAATAAAAACATTAAAAAAATATAAGAATACATGCTCTTACTCTCTCATTTCCTTTCTTTTACTAGAACACTGCTTACTCTACATTTCGTTAGATGTTCCAAACCATGAAATCGCATATTCGAACAGTTAACATGTGCTGAATACTGGCATTTCTACTCTTTTAACTATAAGAATAACTTCCTTTCAAGAAGTGCAACACCGTTCATGTATATACATGCGTCTCTTCTCGCTTACTCACTACACATTGGACAACAAACATCAGCATTCCTTTTAAATCCTAAGCAAACGCTGAGGGGGGAACATACCTCGCTGGCTGGCAGGCGCTTTTCCTTTCCTAGCAGCCGGCTTTCCAATTTCCCAACCAGATTTCTGCCCAACAAGCCCCAAATACACCTTGTTCCCCTTTGTGGGAAAGGAAGTTGAACAAAGAGCCATTCCGAGGTTTGGGTAACTTCATGCCGCCCGGGAAAATGGCGGCAGAATTGTGACTGTGCTTTGCTCTGATGCTGCCTCCTAGGGGTTTTGTTCATGGGAACACCAGGCCTGGCCTGGCCGGTGCCGGAGGAGGAGTAGACTCCACGAGACAAGCTCGGGGACCCAGG
The DNA here is from genome assembly GCF_028749965.1 of Puma concolor. Classification (NCBI taxonomy): domain Eukaryota; kingdom Metazoa; phylum Chordata; class Mammalia; order Carnivora; family Felidae; genus Puma; species Puma concolor. The sequence continues at coordinate 14,022,037 of NC_141667.1, read as the reverse complement.
CACTCAGGGACACCATCCCGTCTCCTCCTGCCCCCACTCCCAGAAAAAACAAAACAAAACAAAACAAAAACACCTCCAAAGAGAAGAACACCCCATGTGGGAGAGCTGTCAGAAAGACGAAGGTGAGCAAAGAAAGAAAAAAAGGAGGAGCCTGTTGAAAAAATCCGACAGCCTCGTGAGGCAGGGATTATTAAATTCAGCTTCTTGCTTTCATGAAATGGGCTGGTTCCATCAAGACCACTGTTGCAACAGAGTTCCGTGTGTTCGAGTCTGCGAGAGGCGAACAAGAGCGTGCAGGCCTGTGGATCTCCGGTCGTGCTCAGTTTTGTCTTGTTCACTCTTCTGAGGTAACCATTTCACTTCCGAAGGAAGCTGAAATTCCTCCGGGCTGGTCCAGAGCAGGTTAGTAGAAGTATTTTGCAATGTGGCATCTTCTAGAAGCATGGGGCTTTACAAGAAGATGACTCACGTTCAGCCACAGGCGACTCACATTCCTGTTCCTAATAGACCCCATATTACACACGGGGATTTGAAAAATGGAAAGAGTTCGGAAGACTCGGTTGTACCTCAGAATCAAAGAGAGAGGCTGTCTTCCGACCAACTGGACCCATCCCACAGCTTCTGAGTGTCACCGAATGGATAAAATAAAATTTTCTTTTTGTCACAGGCAGAGACATATACCCAGGGAGTTCTTTATCCAAAGTTAAAAGATTTCTTTCACCAGAAACAACCCCTGCCTCATCCCAAGCCAACCCTCACCAGTTACCTCATGATATATATTTTTTAATTCAACGCAAATAATCGTGATATTGACAGACAGGCTGATTGACGTAACTTAAGCTGCCTTAGTTGCAAGAAACAGAAAAGAATTCCTTTTGAGGAACTACACGTTAAAAAGGGAACGCAGCCCTTTGGTCTAATGCCAAGGGGAATTCGACGTAAAATGGATGTTGAGCCGACAGCTCTATTAACCTCAGAAAATTTTGCACCAAGTGGCTTGGCGTTCCGCGGAGGCCAGGAAGATCCGGGAAGGAAGGCTTGGTTTCCTCTTTCTGCTGATTCAGAGTCCTGCTCCAGACTCAGAAGAAAGATCTTATCATGGCCCTTAGAAAAAGCTTCATTGTTACCGTGGTCCTCGTTTCCTCGGTGCGCGGAAAGGAAAAGAAATAACATTTAAAGTTCACTCCTGCTTGTCAGCTGTTTGCAGCCAAGAGTTCATTCCTTACCAACGTTTTCTGAACCTGTGCGAATATTTCAGAGGATTAAAGGCTGACTCAGGTTGTCTCAAGGATCGGGAATCCCCCAATAAAATTCTCGTCTCCCAATTACCCAGCACCATCGGCTGTAGCGGTATTCACAAGTTCTCAAATAATGTAGGACTTCTATACTACTTATCGCTTCTGCCGATAAAATCTGACATTAAACAGGTTCTACTAAGTGAGGCAAAGCTTTCTTTCATTCGGTATCCTTATATGAACATTGCTGATTTCCAGTCTGATTGGATTAGAAGCCGAGAACATGGCCTCCGAAACTTACTTTTTTGGGAATTGATTTCAGTTCTCTTTGTGGTCAGTTACATGACTGGATGCGGTTAAGTGCCCAGAGCCATAAAAGAACGTACATTTTCGGTAGGATATAAAGTCCTATACATAACTCTATTATGTTGAGGGTGTTCATAAATTTTTTCAAACTCTATTCCTCCATATTTTTTTTGATCTGCTTGGTCTATTAACCTCTGAAAGAGATATATTGAAATCCCCCAGAACAATGTTTTTGTTTGTTTTTACATTTTCTTGATATATCGATGTATTTTTTTTTAATTTTTTTTAACGTTTATTTATTTTTGAGACAGAGAGACAGAGCATGAACAGGGGAGGGGCAGAGAGAGAGGGAGACACAGAATCGGAAACAGGCTCCAGGCTCTGAGCTGTCAGCACAGAGCCCGACGCGGGGCTTGAACTCACGGACCGTGAGATCGTGACCTGAGCCGAAGTCCGACGCTTAACCGACCAAGCCTCCCTAGGTGCCCCATATCGATGTATTTTTACTTTGTATATTCAGCTTTCATGCTTCATGGTTAGCCATTTGGTTAAATGACATGGGGGTTATCACATGTAAAGACAGCACTATTTTCTCTGAATTATTTTGGACAAAACCTGAAAAAAAAAATGCAAGTAAAACAAGTTTTTCATACTTCAAACAAATGTTGCTATGCTGGAACTAAAATTAAACAGTACTTAAAAAACTGAGAAATATGAAAAAATTAAGAATTGCTCTGTTAAGGAGGTGGATTATTAATTATTCTCTAAATTCTCTAAACAACTTCAATTTGAGAATAAAGTAGGTGTGCCTGGCTACTGTCTCTGGGCAGCAATTAATTCCGTTCAGAACGACCCATATCTAGTCATCTGTATTGTTTTTCTGAAGATGAGGAGTCATCAAAAATGCTCAGTGAGTTGGAGGAAGAAGAAACACATGAAATTCTTTGGCTTCTTCTCAGTGACCTCTTTCCTGCTTCAGGGAACAGCATGACTTAGGTTCAAAGAGGTTGGAGCAAACTGATACATTTTTGTAAATGTTAGGAATAGGAAGTTGAGAAAGACTTAATAGACTAGAAGCTACAAGGCAGTCCTTCAACTGATCTTGGTAAATCAACACTGCTTTACATTTGGACTTGACTTTTTGAGGAATCAAATAATGTCTGAATCAATCCCAAGCAACAGAAGAATGTTGTCAGTAGAGGAATTCAGTCAGTACATGGCCATGGCTTCTCCTGTCCTTGAGGACAAGAACCTAACTATTTCCAATATTCTACTGCCCTGGAAATGGCAATAGGTGCTTTTCTCTCTGTTTTTGACATAGGCAGGGACAATCAAGGCAATTCTGTCCGTAAATGGCCCTTCGTCATTTTTAGTGACAGCTGGAGGTCTTTAGAAACTTCTCTCAGAGGGTGCAGCAGGATGTCAAAGGAATTGCAACTTTTAGCAGGACTCTCAAGAGTGCCAAGTTCAACACATGGTTGAAAGATGTTTAGTCCCTAATCAAGCAAATGGGACCAAGATGGTCCGAGAGTCTGCAGAGGGTGCCCGGTCTATAACCCAAGAAGGAGCTGTCTACATTTCTCCAAAGAGTAGAGAGGCAGCTTTTTTATATGTTTAACTGCACACCAAATAGGAATGCTCTAGACACAGATCACCTAGCGAGGAAAAACACAGAAAAGAAAGAAATTATTGCTCAGACAATGGTAGTATAATTCTATTTGCCCTTACCTACACCTAGAGCAAGGGAAAGAACTGCCTCCAACCTTCCGTGTAACAAGAGGTTTTATTTAACTACGTGAAACTTTAGTGTGTAAAGGCAAATTTTTCCTTTGATGAAGTAAAGGTAATTACCAATTCCTTTCTAACCATTTCCCTCTATATTTGACACTCCATCTCCTTCCAAAACTGCAAAAAGGTAGAAAAAAAAATTGTGGGTAGTTGCCGATCCTGGAGAAGAAGGAACTCTCCCCGGCAAAGTGAAGAGAGTACCATCCGCGGTCACTGTTGATGGGACAAGTCAACTTCTGACCCACCAGACGGGCCACAGAACTGGAGGAGGTGGTGATTCTGTCATGTGTGTGTGTGTTTTTCATTTAAATTAAACTGTGCCTTCCTGGGCCAAGCCAGGATCCAAAGTGTTCAGAGAAAGTAGAACTTCATGGGATATTTTGAGTCCAAACAGAAACAGGAAATTCCATTGACCTCTGGAAAGAGAACAAGTTCCCTTGAGAAGTTCTCACTTAGTTGTCCGTATTGAATGAGTTCTGGATAGTTCGAATGACATCCTGAACCACACGCAAACAATCCCAACATATCCCTAGTGTTGAGTAAAGTTCAAACAGCCCAAAATTGTTTTAAAACTTGGCATGTATCGAACTGCAAATGAGCAAAGTTAAATGCTGAAGTCACAGAAAAGATGAGGGTGGTTATTCATATTATTTATGAAAACTTGCCTACCGGAACAATTCAAACATTGAAACATTTTATTAGGTATAATATCTTAAAGTCTCTTATTCAAATAAATACGCTGTAAGTCACAGGAGGTGGTACTTGATGGCAATAAGAACTGTAAATCATCTGGCTCGGTTAATTACCTATCACTTACCAGAATGTAAATGAGGAAAGGAGAGAAGAGAAATAACATCTACGTAGCTCTTTCCATATGCCTACATTCAGCGGGGTTTTTTAGGTCACTTCTGTTGTTGAAGTCTCACAACGTTTTGATAAAGAAATAAAATATTTATCACTTTCAAAAATATTACTGTTAAGAGAATCGAAGCTGAGAGATGTTAATAGCTTTACACACAGCTAAGAAGAATCTGGTTTTGAATCCAGGCTGGTCTGATTCCAAATCCGGCCAGGCTAGTGTCCATCTAATATTTGAAGGAGGAAAGGAATACGAAGAGAATAGAGCAGTGTTGTCCAATAAAAATAGAATGTGCGGCAAACCAAGAAACAAACAAACCAAGTTAACAGTTCTCTTAACTTTAGAGAACAAACTGATGGTTGCCAGAGAGGAGGTGGGTTGGGGGGGGGGGGTGGGTGAAATAGCTGATGGGGATTAAGAGTACACTTACGATGGGGGCGCCTGGGTGGCTCAGTTGGTTAAGCTTCTGACTGTGGCTCAGGTCATGATCTCACGGTCTGTGAGACCTGCGTTGGGCTCTGTGTTGACAGCTCACAGCCTGGAGCCTGCTTCGGATTCTGTGTCTCCTTCTTTCTCTGTCCTTCCCCCACTCTCTCTCTATCTCTCAAAAATAAACATTAAAAAATTAAAGAAAAAAAAAGAGTACACTTACGATGAGCCCTAAGTAATGTATAGAATTGTTGAATCACCATATTGTATGCCTGAAACTAACGAAGCACGTTTGTTAACTATACTGGGCTTAAAATTAAAAACTTGATAAAAATTTTTAAAAAATAGAATGTGAGACACATGTAATTTAAATTTTTTTGTAGCCACATTAATAAGGTAAAAAGAAGCAAGTGAAATTAATTTTAGAAATGTATTTTGTTTACCCCAATGTATCCAAAAATGCTACCATTTCAACATGTAATCAGTATGCCAATTATTTCCGAGACAATTTATGACACAAGTTACATTCTTTTTTCATCCTAGGACTTTGAAATCCAGTATATATTTTTACGTTTATAACTCATCTTAATTTGGACTAATCACATTTTAAGTGTTCAACAGCCACATGTGGCTAGTGGCTACCATAGTGAATAGCACCACCCAGGAGCATGGATTTCTTAACAGATTTATACCATTCAGAAATTTGATCATTATAAATTTTGTCTTCACATAAGTGGCTTATTAAAATATTGATCAAGATAAGTTTCTCAAAAAGCGTTAAGCCTAGAGTTACAATATGGCCCAGCAATCTCACTTGTAGGCATATACCCAAGAGAAAAGAAATAAATGAAAACGTTTCAGAGAGAAATGAAACCATATATCTCCCCCCAAATTTGTACCCAAATGTTCACACCGGCATTATTCAAAATAGTCAAAAAGTAGAAATGACACAAATGTCTATCAACTGATCGATGGGTAAGTAAAATGTGTTATGCCCATAGAATGGAATATTATTTAGCAATAAAAAGGAATAAAGTGCTGACATATACCATAACATCAGCAAACCTTAAAAGTATTACGCTTGGGGCGCCTGGGTGGCGCAGTCGGTTGAGCGTCCGACTTCAGCCAGGTCACGATCTCGCGGTCCGTGAGTTCGAGCCCCGCGTCGGGCTCTGGGCTGATGGCTCGGAGCCTGGAGCCTGTTTCCGATTCTGTGTCTCCCTCTCTCTCTGCCCCTCCCCCGTTCATGCTCTGTCTCTCTCTGTCCCAAAAATAAATAAACGTTGAAAAAAAAAAAAAAAGTATTACGCTAAGTGAAAGAAGCCAATCACCAAAAAGCACATATTATATGATCCCATTTATATGAAATATTCAGAATAGACAAATCAATAAAGACTGAAAGTTGGTTAGTGGATACCTAGGGCTGGGAAGGTTGGGACGATATGGGGAGTGACTGCTCATGGGGACAGAGTTTCTTTTGGGAGTGATGAAAATGTCTAAGAGTGATCGTGGTGATGGTTGTAGATATAAGAAAACACTGACTTGTACAATTTAAATAGGTATATTGTGTATATGTTAATTATATCCCAATGAAGTTGTCGTATAAAAGAAATAAGTAACTTACCCGAACCCTCAAAAAATATTGAGCAAGGCAAACGCTTAAATAGAACTTTCTAAGTAGATATTTATCTGTTCATCAATAATCATTAGGTATGTTGGTTCTAAAACTACTAGCTCTCCTACCTGTACTGCTGTGATCCTATGTTCCTAGTCTTACCTTCGAGGAAAGGATCCATTCAGCTAATCCCTAGGGTGAAATAGCTTGCAGTCAAGCACTTCATTAAATGATCGAGATAGGGTCCCTGCCCAATAGCGCTTGTGGTCTAGAGAAGTTGTCGTGAGAGACACAAACAAATATAAGCCACTGGGAATAGACATATAATGGAGAGTCTATATAGAGACTCACAGGATGCTCTTAGGAAAGTAAGATAAATGAAGCATTTCCTAGGTCTGCCAGTGCACGGCACTGATTAAATTAAAGCAAAGAATGGATTAAAATAATTGGTCATGGCTTTTTAAAAAACGTTTTGAATGTTTATTTTTCAGAGAGCGCGTGTGCGCGCACGCAAGTGGGGGAGGGGCAGCTAGCGAGGGAGACACAGAATCGGAAGCAGGCTCTAGACTCTGAGCTGACAGCACAGAGCCCGATGCGGGGCTCGAACTCACGGACCGCGAGATCACGACCTGAGCCAAACTCGGACATGGAACCAAGTGAGCCACCCAGGTGCCCCTGTCACGGCTTATTTTTAGTGACATTATACTAAGTCATGGGGACCTCATTTTTTTAACCACTCTTATGAACAAATCACATCAAATTTTCTTTTCTTAGAATTTTGTCAAGATTCCTCAACGTGCTCATTGTTTCAATGGATTCTAGATTCCAACTAATCCCACATTTTAAAAATAGGGAAAAGGTTTAGCAACTCCAGTCTTGGGAATTTTGCTCGTTTCCTGATGATTCCTCAAGGAAGGGAGTCTGGAAAACAAAAGCTGTCAATGTCCAACCTGACACATGTTCATCAGGAAACATGTTCACAAATGTTTTTAGCAGTGTGCTCCATAAAGGAAACAACACAAGCATCTATCAACAGTGCAACTATTAAAAGGCCTCGTCATTGGTTTACCAGACCATGGCACCCTACACGGTGGAAATAATGGATCAGGTTACACGCATCCATGTGGCTGAATTTCAAAAGCAACACTGATCCAAAGAAACAAATTATTCATGTAAAATTCAAAAATAGGCAAAATTAAAAATACTATCGGTTGATATTACGGTTATAGCCACATACACACACACACACACACACACACGCATACACACGCACACCACAATAAAAACAAGGATGTCATTAACACAAAATTCAGGACAGCGGTTATGGGGGATGCAAAGCGGGGGAAAGACCCATGATCTAATTGGAGCACACGGCCACTTCTGGGGTACCGGTGATGTTTTCATTTCTCAGCATAGATGTTCGTTTTTGTTTAAACAGTACACGGACATTTTCACATACTGCTTGTCTATCTTACAGTGTTTTCAATCACAAAACAAACCACGGCAAAACACCAGCAATGGTGCTGGCGAAGCAGGTTTTTATGGGCATCGATCATTTCATGCCCATGTTATTCTGGTTTATGAATCCGTAATAGATCCCACATTAGCTGGCTTCTGAAATGTGATGGTACTTAACGTCTATAGATTCCTTTGTCTGCGAGGAGCTTTAGAATCTGGCAAGATATTTGAGATAGAAGATTCCTGGAACCTCAGGAGGGCCGCCTGGGCAGGAACATGGGCCTCCCACCCCCCCCACCCCCCCATCTGGCTTATGGCCTGGTCCGACCACCCCTGGTGAAAGCGAGGTCAGGGAAGCAAAGGAAATATGTGCACCGAGGCCTGATACCTTCATTTGTTAAATCTTTATCCTTGGACATCAAAAACTCCTGAAAGTAGGGAGTGGGGGTCATAATAGTCTCTTGGGCAAACAATAATGGAAGAGGCCCTACTCCGCCTACTCATGATCCTCACAGATCGCACTTGGAGACACCTGCCTGGAGAGAGGCCCAGAAGAAACTTTGGCACGGGAGTTGTCTTTGCATTTAGTCAGCTGTTTCCTCTAAAGTGCACTAAAAGCTACGAGATGGGAAGGAATGGATAGTTGCCGCTGACTCAAAGCTCTTATTCTCCCAGCCAGCCAGAGTCTAAGTGCCGATTGTAGTCAGTTCTAAACACAGACGCAAACACGCCAGTTTATGTCTCCAGAAATATTCGGGTTTCTATTCTGCAAGAAGGAATAGTTTTACTTGTTAGCTCTCCGTGGAGGGAAGAAGGATAGCAGAAGCTTTTAAACGGAGCCACAGTAACTCATCCCCCCAAAAGGACATATTAGACAAAAAGATAGCAAAAAAAAAAAAAGGGATTTCAGGGACTCTCTATTGTTTTCGAATAAAATTAAGGGATAGTTTCTAAATTCAAGTTTGCACAGGTATGCGTGTCCGTGGTCTCTAAAGGTCAGTGTCCTGAGATGGCTGTCCCAGGATGAATTCACAACTCAGTGGCCTTGTTGAATGTGGGGCTCTCTGCCCATTCCACTGAGGCTGCCTGAATTTGCCCAGCATCCCTTCATTTCTGCTGGAATCTGGGACTGGCCCCGAGGCCAGGATGGGGTTAACAGAGGGGCAGCAGAAACCTTTGGCCCTGCTTCCCCAGTCCTTCTCCTGCAAGGCTGCTGGTTATCACCGCCAGAGAACTACCCCCCTCACATTCCCTTCTCACCCCATGGCTTCTTTGCATCTTGCACAAAAGATCCAAAATAATTTGAATCTGTCTTATTTTCCTCAAACTATTGATTCTCAACAAAAATGCATCAGGGTCGGGATAGAGCATGACACCCATGCTCATCAATAGAGATCACTAGAGGACACATTCAACTAAATTACCCACTCCAGATTCTGATAGGTATGGTCTTCAGACTGAGTGCTTGGGAGCAAAAAAGGAATTTGATTGTTTTGTTTTGTTTTGTTTTTAATATGATTTTTGCCTCAATCTTTGGGCTAGCTACGTAGTCATGATTTTCACCTGCATTCGACTTTGTCCTGTCCCATACATGGGTGGTTCTTAGGTCTGTCTGCACATTAGAATTGCCCAGACAGATCTTAAAAAATAAAGACCACCTCCCTGGCCTTGTGCTGACATCCTGACCGAGTTGGTCTGTGGCGGGGGCTCAGGTCCCGCCCTTTTCAAAAGTTCTCCAGATGTTTTCGAAAGCATAGCCAGGGTTGAAAAGCATTAGGTAGAGGCCAAGTGAAAATGGGGGAAGATCAAAGGGAGCCATAAACCAGAGATGTTACTCAAGATGTTTATCTATGCATGTTTAAGTTTGGGAAGAGAAAGAGGGGAAGAAGGGGCACCTCACTGAATGTCAAAATGACCTCTGGAGCTTGCACTTGTGTGAAGCACTGAACTGACATTTGATCCCACCGTGCACTTAGCACCTGTAGGACCTCGGACTGAGCAAGCCAATGCGGGGTGTCTGGGGAACCAATGAACACCAAGAAGTGTCGCCGACCAGAGTTAGGAGATCCCTTCCCTCTCCCAACACGGCAGACACAGAATAATGATTAAGCTTTGCAGTCCAGTCTGGATCCCAGTCTACGTTCTGGTTCTTAGCCACCCTGGCTTATTCTCATCCGTAAAACTGAGATCTTGAGGGTACCTATCTCCCAGGGCTCTCGTGAGACAGCCCCAGGCGCATAGCAAATGCCCGGTTAACAGTGGCTTATTCATGCAGACAGAGTCAAAGTCCTGCCTTGCCACACGGTTCCTCAGTGCAGAATCCAGGATCGTGAATGAGAGAACGCCAAGGAGAAGAGGTAACTGACGCCTAGAACAAATGTTCTCGGTTGGTTAGGGAACAGGACTCCATTTATACATTCATTGATAATATTCAACCAACATGAACTCAGCATCTATTCTAAGGGTTCCCTTGTGATGCTAATATTATCCTAGCTTCTCAGTTGTCCATGTGGGTTGCTGTAACAAAAATACCAGAGACTGAGTGGCTTCAACAACAGACATTGATTTCTCACAGTTCTGGAGGCTGGGAAATCCGGGAGCAAGATGCCGGCAGATTGAGCGTCTGGTGAGAGCCCCGTTGTCTGATTGCGTGGACGTCCCCGCTCTGTGCTCTCACTGGTGGAAGAAAGCGAGCGAGTCCTCGGTGGTCTCTTTTATCAGGGTACCATCCCATTCATGAGGCTTCTACCCTCACTACCTGAGCACCTCCGAAAGGCCCCACTTCCCAATACAATCACATGGAAGGTTGAGATTTCAACATACACGGTTTGGGGAGGGTACACAAACATTCAGTCCCTAACACACAGCCGTGTTACAGATAAGGAAGTGGGCGTGGTTATGGAGTCGCAAACATTGAGCTGGAATCTGGACCCAGATCTTCTCACTCCAAGGCTGCCTTCCCTTTCTTGGTGAGCTCACCCGTCCTCGTGGCTTTCGATATCACCGACAGGCTTAAGTGGTCCAGACAAACATCTCCAGCTCAGACTTCTCTGAACTTTCAACTTTGGGTTACTGAATATTTTGAGCTGTAATCAAAAACAGCAAATACAGGGACAGGCTTTCTCTGAACACCCCTTATCCACCGAAAGACGGCTCCTCCAAAAGGAAGTTCCCCGCTGGGAGTTTCATCAACCAGGAAGGAATCGACTCTTATCACGGGAGAGGAGACTGGGGGCCTAGGAGATACCACACCCAGCAAACTGTGTCACAAACGGTCATAACTGCCATCCCTGCTTCTAAGGGCCCCTTCCTCTTTCCTAAAGATCCTTCACTCCTCCCCTAAGAAGCCTATACACCCCCCTTCCCTGATTAAAATGGTATGTAGGCCTGAATTCTAAAGCCATCTCTGGGAGTTACTCATTTTCACTCAGTTTCTCCCGTGTATCCAAGAGGTACACATATCAATAGACTTGGTGTGTTTTTTTCCTCTTGTTAATCTGCCTTTTATTCCAGGGGGAGCCCGGCCAAGAGCGGGGTACTCAGGAGGGTAGAGGGAAGAGTGTTTTCCCTCTCGTACGGTGGTGACTCCGTTCTTACAATTTGTTGCACGGGCAAAACTCTGAGTCCACCCTGGCCCTTCTCCCACACCTCACATCTAATTGGCCAATACATCCTGTCACTCTGCCCAAACATATACACGCAGAATCTGATGGCCATCCCTCCCCCCATCGCCACCTTCCCGGTTAAAGTCACCACCACCTCTTGCCTGTGTGTGACCACACTGCCCTCTCAGGGTTTCAGGCTCCCAGCCCCACGACATCTGTTCAACCCCGAAGTCAGAGCGATCTCATTAAAGTATGTTAGGTCCCATCCTCCTCTGGTCAAAACTGTCCAACGGCTCCCCACCTCGTCTCGTGACCTATACCCGATCTGTACGTGCCCACCCTGCCCCTGTCTGCCTTCCTCTCTAATCCTGCTCTTTCACTCACGCCCCTCTTGCACACTTGCCTTGACTGTGCTGGCACTCTCCCACCTTCTCTCCTTCCTTCTGCCTGCCGTGCTGTTCCCCATACTCTCCTGGCTTGCCCCCTTTCTCCTTTAAGGTCTTCACTCAAAAGTTAATGTCACCCTGTTCAGTGGGACTCCTGTCTAAATTTGCGATTGGCGCATAAGGATTATCTTGAGCCAGAGGCAACTGAGATAAAGCAGACACAGGGAGAGCTCTCTGCCTCCCCCATCCACCAAAAAGCAGGGCATAAATTTGCCTGGTGCAGGTGTTCCCCTGACCCCCACCCTGTTCCTGTACCAGGAAGAGGAGAACAATCCTAATCAGGATTGATCTGCATAAACAAATTTTACCCAATAACCTTTCTCTACCATTAGCTTTCCCCATATACTTCCTAGTCACCTGCCCGCAATTTATTGGCTCTAAGAACCCAAACCCCCTTCCCTTCGTTCTTTGTCGCTTCCGCACCGTGTATCCCCTTTTGTCAAAATGGTACGTAAGCCCTTGAGCCTAACCACTCGTTCAGATTTTTCACTTCTTTTCTGTGAAGCCCCCCGTGCATGTAAAATTAAAAACCTTAAAATGCGTCTGCCTCTTCTTCTGTTAATCAGTCTTCTGCCTGTTTAGTTCACAGACCCCAGGCACTGAACCTACAGGAAAAGCGTTTTCTTCCCCCACAGTCACTTCTAAGGTACCATATATTTTCTTATTGATCTTGCCTGTGGTATCTCTCCTTGCTCTAGAATGTAAGTTCTATGAAGGCAGAGATCTTTGCCTGTTTTGATTACTACTGTCTCTTTAGCACCCAGAATATTGCCCAGCACATAATATAGGCTTAATAAATATCGGTTGAATGAATAAATGGAGTACTTTCCCCTACAAACAGCACCTTGGAAGGCAGCCAAGTGAAAACTCTAGAATTCTAATATTAAGGGAGAGATGTTACAGTCGTAAAAATATTCTTGATCATTGACGTGAGTAGTTAAGATGGCAAGAGTATAGGAATTCAGAACACTGGAGTGGAAAAGTAATTCAGAACACTGGAGTGGAAGCCAATGTGGCTATTTCTATTCTCGGTATCATGTGACCGGGCAGGGCCTCAGGATTCTTGGGAAATGGGGGGGCGGGAAGGGTAATAACTGACATTTTCAGTAGGAAAAATGGTCTCTAAAAAGGAAGAATTAAAAAAAAAAAAAAAAACAATTGTATACCAAGGAATTTATCAGAGAATAGTTTGGCCATTCAGTTAAACTCAAAGGATGAGATGAGAAAATGGAAATGCAGCCTGGTCTCGGATGAAGTTCAAGATGTATTTGGGCCAGGGGCGCCTGGGTGGCTCAGTCGGTGGAGCGTCCGACTTCGGCCCAGGTCATGATCTCACAGCTTTGTGAGTTCGAGCCCCGCGTCGTCGGGTTCTGTGCTGACAGCTCGGAGCCTGGAGCCTGCTTTGGATTCTGTGTGTCCCTCTCTCTCTGCCCCTAACCCACTCGCATTCTGTCTCTGTCTCTCTCAAAAATAAATAAACGTTAAAAAAAAATTTTTAAAAAGATGTATTTGGGCCAAAGTGTCATCTACCATTGTTAGGGGAATTCCCATGAGCTGCAGAAGCTGGGGCTCTGGCCAGTAAGGGATTATCTCCAGGAAAGCGTTCCCTGAGTGCTTTCCAACCACACCCACTACCACTCAGTGCCCTCCGTAAACCCCAAATGCCGCCTTTTATTGGTGCCAGTTTTCATATTTTTGAAAAACGCTTTTGCCACTCAGCTTAGAAACAAGGGAGAAACAGACTTCGGGGGAGGACCCCCCCCATCTGCTTCCTCCAAAACTGTGAAACACTGACACCTGGCCTGACTTTCAGGCAGAAGCTCCAGGATTTTTCTGTTTCAAAACAAAGCAGGGCAGACTTAGCTCCTGGCTGCTTATAAATCTCGCCAGTCAGTAACTCTTACAAGAGAATAGGCGTATAATGGTTCTTGGCGTCGTCTTTTCTCACATTGACACTTTCTTCATGCGGAAGAAATGATCTGCGATACAGAATATATCGGTTTGCGTTTCCCCACTCAGGACGTTACCTAGAATCTCATCTCTGCTTGGACTTCCTGTTGTAGTTCAGGTACACTATGTTACGGAGGTTGAGATTCAGGAAGCGTAACCTTCCATTTTCTCCTCTCTCTTTCCCATTTGCTTCTTCCTCTCAGCTCGGAGTCTCATTCCAATCAAAGTGCCCGAACAACCAGTTTAGCAAGTTTTTTGTTTGTTTGTTTGTTTCCCTTTGGGGACTCCTGGCCGCCCAGCAGTGCTGATCTAGGAGATCAGCTGAGGCAAGGACTTTTTATCTTGTGGCTCCCGGTGGGAAGTTTTTTGGGACAAAGGGAGACTCAGAATAACAGACCAGGTTGTGTGCAGATTGGCAAAATCCGCTGGACGACCCTCAGAGTTTTCAACACGCCTGTTACTTGTCTGCTTTCATTACGGTGGCTTTTGCCTGGCTCAGTGTGGGGACAGCCTGTTTGCAAAGGTGAACCGTGACCCCGTAACCAATTCTCTGGTGAGTATGAAAACTTTCACTGCCCACCCCCCCACCCCCGCACTGGGTTTAGCAGGAGGTTTCTGCTAAACTTAATTGAACTAAATAAACTAAACTAACCCTACTCAGTGGCTGACAAATATAATATAAACCACCCAGGACAATGGTATCACTTTGATATGGTAAAACAACCAATTTCTCTAGCTTTTTCTGCTTATCATTTCACCTAACTAGTTCAGAATTGCCGATATTGTAAACTGTCTTTTTGGTTACGCTTTTTGGGGGGGGCTATTTCTGCTCACATCTGCAACAGAGGTGAATATTTAAATATATCATTTAAAAGTGTATCTTACCCTGCTCGTGTGAGTTATTTCCTTTTATTCAAGTGTTTAAAGGGACACACTCCCAAATATGTTCCTATGAGCAACGTTATTTTTATCATTTTTAACATCATCGACATCATTCTTTTTCATAGTTTCTTTTTTTTAAGTTTATTTATTCATATTGAAAGAGACAGAGACAGCGTGAATCTGGGAGAGGCAGAGAGAGAGAGAGGAGACAGAGAATCTCAAAAAGGCTCCAAGCACTGTCATTGTGGAGCCGAAGGGGGTCTCAAACCCACAAGACCCAGAAGTCGCGACCTGAGCCTAAACCAAGAGTCGATGCTTAACCGATGCAGGCACCCCGGCATCATTCTTTTATTCATAAATGTTTTACATCCCCAGCATACATAGAAACTTTTAATTTAGTGTTTGTGAAGGTTATTGATAGGCACCTAGAATTCTAGAAGACACACAAAGTTAAGTTCCAGTTTTCAATGTAAGGAGTAGAGAGGTGGGTACCAGATTTCAGGAGGATCATGCTTGGATCATTGGCAGACTTGAAGAGAGAGTTTTTCACAGAAATGTTTCTTTCTTTTCTTCTTCTTTTTTTTCTTTTCTTTTTTTTTTTGTTTATTTTGAGAGAGCGAGCGAGTGGGGGAGGGGCAGAGAGAGAGGGAAAGAGAGAGAATCCCCATGCAGGGCTTGAACTCCCAACCTATGAGATCATGACCTGAGTGGAAATCAAGAGCCAGATGCCTAACCTCCTGAATCATGCAGTCACTCCAGAAATGTTTCTTACATCAGGAAATTCCAGAGGGTTCTTTCAGAGCAGGAATCACCACCAATGAGGGAGATAAACACCACTTCCTGATTGAACTCCACCTGCCATAAAGTGACCATTGACATAAGAGACTTGCTCCCCGGATGCTGCATGTCTGCTTGTCATGTTTCCAGAACAGTATGCTCTTCTCCAGTTACCCCTGAAGCTGAAGGCGCGGGAAGGCAGGCGCTGACATCTGTGAACACTCGGGACATTCTCTCAAATACCAGGTGAAGCCATCCAGAGGGCTTACCCTTTTCCACAAGCATAAGACGAGCATGCGCATAGCTCCAAAATTTTCGCATAGACTTACCCAAAATTGAATCATTTTGAACACACGGAAAAATTCCTCGGTAAAGCCTGTTTTGAAAAATTTCAACCTGCTTCTGCCAAGCAAGTAAGAAAATACGTCGAAGCGGTTCTCAGGGAAACTAAGAGAAAGCAATTACATTAAAATTCCTCCTGAAGCATATTTAGGTTCTTTACGCAAAGCTTTCCTATCTTTGTTTTCATGGTCAGGAAACAATAGAAAGGGGCCATAGAAGGATTTTTGTAGCTGGGTTTCCCGCGGGGGGGCGGGGCCCAGGGATGACCTAATTTACATATCAGGTCGGTTTGAAAATCAAAAAGATGCCTTGCCCCAACGGGGCCTGCCATCTGGTTGTTAAGCCAGCCCTCCACCACTGTCCTTATCGTTCGTGTTTTGATTTCATCTGTATTCATTTGGTGCCGAGGCAGAATTTCATAGTGTTCCATGAAGGCAAAACCCTGTGGTTAGGTCGCATAGGACAATACGATTAAGGTATGTAACACTTATAGAGCAATTCGCTCCGAGCCAAGTTCTGCCAGATTCTGTTCAGAGCCTTTGGCCTGTGAAATCGGGGTCTATCCTCTTTGCAACCTAAGAAGTAAGTATTGCTAATGCCATTACAGAGGAGAAAACTGAAGCAAAAGGAGAAATGACTTGCCCAAACCCTCAGGGTGTGAATGTCACAGCCAGCCTCTGAGCCACCCCCTTTTCACTTAGGGCGACACACCCAGAAAAGCATAATGGGAAGGAACAGAAGTCTTCCTCTTTGATTTTCAAACTTTCAGATATTCTACATATTCAACCTTTCACTTATAAAAACTTACTACATCTTCATATTCTCTGGGTTGTCCCAGGGAGTAATATACCATCCCACTTCAGCTAAAGAATTGTCATTTCAGAAAAAAAGGTTTCGAATTGACGTTAGTGATCTATTCCACTCAAATACATTGCTCAACAACGTACTTTGCCTCCGATGCTCAGTGTGGGAGAATAAAATGTCAGTTTCACCCAAAAGTAGAATTCATTCACGCACAGTTTTATGAAATTCCAGAAATGGAAAGTATGCCAGCATGAGTTGCAAAATTCCTGATGTGTTTAAGGAAAAATACAAGTTGTTTCCACTGTTGGGAAATAATCGACTTTAGTTAATAAACACAACAGTATATGTAAGGCTTGATCACCACGCAGCTTTCTGGGGAAAAACCCCTACAAAGCGTTTTGTTACCTTTCCTTTTCTCTTCAGACGGAAAATTCTACTTCCTCAGTATTTCTAGCGTAACTTTCGCATCCTGACAGTACAATCAGCAGCCTTATAGTCCAATATCAAGTGGTGACAGGACTTTTTCACGTCCCAGAGAAAAAGAGTCCAGCACTTTCTACGTGAAAAGTTGCTTTGAAGGACCCGTGCTATTTCACGCAGATGCATGAAGTTTAACGTTCACATCTCCTTGAGCCAGGAAGCACTAAACTTAAAACACAATTTTTATCTATAGGTTTTAGATCTGATAAGGTGTTCGGTTTTCCCACGCCTTCACAGCTGCCTTGTTTCCAGTAACACTGCTGTGCAGGTTTCCACAAGAATCCCAAAGCTTTGAAACAAAACTTGGCCTCCGCGTGGCGGCCGTGAACTGCAGCGTGAGGTCATGCTATTGTTGACAGCGGTTACTTCCGCAAATAGGAATTTGTATTCGACCTTGTTCTGCATTGTTCTTCGAGGGTCAACAAAACGTGCGGTGAGCATTTTTTTTTGAACTGTCATCATTCAAACACGTTATTCAAATCCACTCATTCATTCGTAAGCTCCTTCAGGGCAAGAACCAGTTTTGCTCTGCCCCTGGTCTTTGTATCCTTCCTGGACTCAGCCATAGACGCTAATTAAAAATGCACGCACACACACACGTATACAAATGTTTACAGTTGAAGTGATCAGAGTAAATTATGATGGAATGGAGGGGAGCTCAAAGGGAGGAGACTGAGCACTTAGAAGATCATTGGATCACTCCAGGCAAGTACTGTAGGAACCAGGGATTGGGAAAAGTAGCCACGGAGTTTAACTGGACACTCCAGCCCCAGAGCCACTTTGTTATCCTGCCTTAGCTTGGGCAACACGCCTAGGAAATTACAATTAATGAGAAAACAAGTTACCATGCTTAATTTTTAGATCTTCCCCATTTGTTACATATCCTATTCTAAAGTTGGATGAAAGTTTATTAAGCTTTGCTGTTTTATTCTCTTACGTGTCTTCTTGAGTAATTCATCATCCCACTTCACCTAAAGGTTTTCAATTTGGGAAACATAAAACAAATAAAAAGCAGTGATTTACCCCGTTAGTAGTCTATTCCAATTAAAGTGTCCTAGGGAAATGCTGAGGAGGTAGAATGGATGGGATGAGGGGTTGACTGGAAGAGGGGTATAAAAGAGAGATGCAGAAACACAGGGAAAGAGACAGAAAGGGAGGATGACAATTTCACCTTCTCTGTTTTGAGAAATAGGACCCAAAAATGGTGGCCCCATTACCGAGACCAGGAAGGCTGGAGGAAATCCTTCCAAGTCAACTATTACAAGGACCTGCTTCTCCTTTCCCATAAGATTTGCCATGATTGTTGGGGTCAGCTCTTCAGTTGATGCCACTGGCATTATATTTGATCACTGTGTAGTTTTTTCACTCCAGATATTTCTGAAATGCTCCAAAGAGTCCTGATCAAGCTAAAAAAAACATAGTGTGTTACACAGCAAACTGAGATATGTCCTAACAACTCAGACCACCTCTCACAGAGCTGTTTGCTTGCTGTCATTGCTAAGAAATATTGTGGATGACCCAACTGATCAACCTGCCATACTGAAGTCTGACGATTAACTTAAAATCATAAGCCTTAATCCTAACAGGTTTGAATTCGAGATGGCATACCGCCTTTTCTATGTTAGTATGTTAGTGCATCTTTTTTTTTTTAATGTTTATTTATTTTTGAGAGAGAGAGAGAGAGAGAGAGCGTGAGCAGAGGAGGGGCAGAGAGAGAGGGAGTCACAGAATCTGAAGCAGGCTCCAGGCTCTGGACTGCCAGCACAGAGCCAGATGCAAGGCTCGAACTCATGAACCACGAGATTGTGACCTGAGCCGAAGTTGGACGTTTAACCAACTGAGCTACCCAGGTGCCCGTATGTTACTGCATCTTTAATTCGAGCTCATAAGAGTTCAGCTTTCACATGGAGCTGCAAAATTAGCTAACTAAATAAGTGTTCAAGATAAAGCAGTAACCTGATCCTCAACAGAATTTTCCATGATGAGCCTGCTTTGAAATGGCTGCAAGACCATCTATCTGGTAACAAGTTCTGCCCAAGAATCCCTCTGGTTTAAAACACACCAGCACTTACAAATGTTTGTTTATCTACCACCAATTTGAGATGCCCATATTTCCACTTCTATATCCTCACAGAACAGAAAGAAAAATCTTCTCTTTCCCACATGAGTCCACACTTCTGAGAACGTGACTGCTTCTTTCTGCAGCCAAAACAAACTCTGGTTCCAAAGGAGAGTATGGCCTTTTGGGCTTGGTCCCGCCCCTACTTATTTAAAGACATAAAATGTGTATCGGGTACTTTGCTTTGTGCCTTAGTGAACACCTATATATCATGGGTCCGCTGGAAATCTGTGCTCACGGTGTGTCATGAAAGGTGTGTGCAGATGGGCCAGCAAGGAGCTGCTGTGCACACGCATATTACACAGTCTCTCCTCCACTGTTCTTGCAGATTCCATTTACAAAACACAAGTTCAAAGGCAAATTTCTTTCAGAACTTCAGGATGACAACCACAGAACATCTACTCAAGCGTGATGCCCTTCTGAGCATGGGGCTCTGAGGGACCGCACAGGTCACACATGCCCAGGAAGCTGGCCCTGGGACAATGTGGATATAGAGGTCGGGGGATACATGAAAGGCTCACTCCAGAAATGTAACGGTATTGAGAAGACAAGTGTCATCCATCTTGCCCAAGTCACAAGTCTCCCACGTCTACCAAAACAGCATATGGATTCCAGAAGATGATGCTAACTGAAGTGGGAATGGAAAGAAATAACACGTGACCCAAAGACCAAGTTCTAGGGGCACCTGGGTGGCTCAGTCGGTTACACGTCCGACTTCAGCTCAGGTCATGATCTCACACTCTGTGAGTTCGAGCCCCACGTCGGGCTCTGTGCTGACAGCTCAGAGCCTGGAGCCTGCTTTGGATTCTGTGTCTCCCTCTCTCTCTGCCCCTGCCCTGCTCATGCTCTGTCTCTCTCTGTCTCAAAAATAAATAAAAACATTTTTTAAAATGTTTAAAAAAAAAAAAAGACCAAGTTCTAGCTATGTGTTGTAACATACTACCTAAAATACGTGGCTTCAAATCATTTTTTTTGGTCCCTGGGTCACCATGTGGAAGGCCATTTATTGACACGAAACTTGCTCCTTGTATGGTTACATGATCCAGAATAAAATTCTATTGTGTTTGAGTCACATATACATGTGCATATGCATATGTATATGTATATATGCATATGTATATGTGTATATGTGTGCATGTATATATATGCATATGTATATGTATATATACATGCATATGGATATGTGCGTATGTGTCTATATACAATGAGAGAGAAAGAGAAAGAGAGGAATTTGGGCAAGGTTTGGCTGGGACATTCTTCAGTCCCTTATGGCACTGACCAGGGTCGCTAGGTGGGATTCAGCGGCCACAGAATTGGACTGGATGGTTTCTCAGATACCTGGGTCTTTTCCACATGGCTCCAGCAGCATAGCCGGACTTCCTCCAGGGCAGCTCGGGGCTCTAAGAGCAAGTGTTCCAGGCGCCAGGAAGAGCAAGCTGCCAGTTTCTTAGGGCCTGGGCTTCAAAACTGGCACAGCATCACAGTTTCAATACCTTATTGGCCGGAGCAATCACAGAGCCTGCCCAGATTCAAGAGAGGCAACGTCAACCCGCCTCCTGATGGGCGGAAAATCTGCAGCCTTCTTTAATCTGCCACACGCCCCTTAGCGAAGATCATGTCTACGTGTACCGTGAAAAACCCTTACTTTCATCGCAATGAACAGATCACTGGGAATTTCCCCAAATCTGTTTCCCAGGCAAGGGTTTGTGAATGAAGGGACTCAACGTATCTTCCGATCAGCCGTGGCCTTGTCCCTTTGAGCTCGTTTCATTGTATGCCATACGTATATTTATTTTTTATAGTTCTTTCCATACGTGCAGGCATAACTGCTCAATAATTATAATATCCTAAAGCACCTTGCCTTCTACATCTTTTGTAATACCTCTCAGAATATAACCTACTCTGTTACAAGAGCAAGGGATGAACAAATCTGACTTCTGGTTAACAGTGTAGCTCCCCCCCCCACCCCCAAAAGATGTGAAGTCAATTTTAAAATTATTTCTCCCGTATATCTGAAGTTTTTCTGGGTATTTCTAGGATGCTGTCTATAACTTTTTGCCTGCCTGTGTGAAGAAAAACTGTGCTTCCCCCTGAAAACCTGTGTATGTTCTGTGCACCCTGTGGGCCTGCCTCTGCCCTGCTTCCGGGTGGTCCATCATACCTCAGTGGCTCAGGACTCACTGTTTCCTGAATCTGATGTCTTGCATCCAGTTCTGGAAATTTCCCTCTTGCTTTATTTTCTTTTCTTTTTTAATAAAGAAGTTCCCTTATTCATCTTGAGACAGAGAGACAAACAGAGAAAGAATCCCAAGCAGCGCAGAGCCCAACACAGGGCTGGAACTCTCGAACCATGAGATCGTGACCCGAGCCAAGATCAAGAGTGGATGCTTAACCAACGGACTGAGTCACCGAGGCGCCACTCCTTGTTGTTTCTTGAATATGAACCCTTCCCTACTCCCTTTTATCTCTTCTTGAGATTCTATTACAGGTAACTTAGACCTTCCTGCCCCATACTCCAGGCCATTTTGTCCTCTACTTGTCTTTCTGTAGTACGTTCCGGGTTAATGCCACAGATGAATTTTGCAACTCCTAGGTTCACTGTGAGAGCCTGTCAAAACAGCTCCTTTGGCCTGTCTTTTGAGGTGTTTAAAGACTTTTGTTTTAATTTCTAGAAATCTTACTCTTTTTCAGACATGCCTGGTCTTCTTGATATGGTATATCACTTTTTTCTTTCCCATTTCCTATTTACGCGTTTATTTTTGGTCTTTAATCAGTTGACACATATTCTCTGGTCTCTAGATGACCGTTCTAGAGTTCTTGGCCGTTCCCTCTGCTGCTGACATCTATTCACGTGGAGTCCTCCCCTGTGGGCTGTGGGATTCACAATAGTGAACTCATGTTCAGTGGGGATTTGCCTGGGGGAATCCGATGCTGCATGAGCCGGGGGCACATTCCTCCTCCTGAGTTACCGAAGCACTTGCTATCTCGGAAGTTCAAGGGGTATCACCAGCCTAAGACTACTTCTTATGTTAATTTTTTCACTTCGGGAGCCCCTGACCCTGCAGGTGGTATAAATTGAACCCCAAATCCATGGGACCATAACGCTGTGGTAACAATTCCTTAGGAGATTCCAGAGATTTTTATTATAGTGAACTTTGGCATTCTAACCATTTAATTTTTTTTGAGAGAGAGAGACAGAGAGAGAGCATGAGTGGGGAAAAGGCAGAGAGAGAGAGAGAGAGAGAGAGAGAGAGAGAGAGAGAGAATCCCAAGCAGTCCCCATGCTGTCAGCAAGAGCCTGACATGGGACTCAATCTCTTCATCATGAGCTGAGCGGAAATCAAGAGTCAGATGCTCAACCGCTTGAACTACCCAGGCGCCCCTAACCATGTTAAGTGTGCAATTCGGTGGCATTTAGTACAACCATCATCATTGGTTCTCGAACATTTTCATCACCCCAAAAGGAAACCCGGTGCCTACCGTCCCCTCCTCCCAGCCCCTGGTAACCACTAACCTGCCCAGTCCAAGACAGAAACATCCCCTTGTCGTTGCTTTTGGCTGTGGGAGCAAATTTTTTTCAGATTCTCAGCTTTATGTGGGGGTCTTGTTTCCTTCTCCTCTCTTGCTGGTCCAGAGACTCGTCTCTGTCCAGGCTGTTGGTGGAAATCCTTTAGACTGAAAGTCATTCTTAGTATAAATACTGAATTCTGGGCTCTGAGTAGGTATTTGTGAATAACCCAGACAAAAATCCCTACCCTCACGGAACTGACTTTCTAGAAGGAAGGAGGCAGAAAACAATAACCAAATTATAAAGGAAGTTAAAGGTGAGGAAGGAGCAACGCGGGGACAGTAGAGGATTAACAGAGAAATTGGAGGGGGGCAGGAATGCATGAATCAGGGAGCTTTTAGGGGCCACTGTGAGAATCAGGGCCTTGGTTTCGAGAGAAATGAAGACACTGGAGACTTTTGTTGAGGAGTACCATGTGTGACTGACATTTGAAGAGGTTCATTGTGGCTGCCGTGTTGAGATGAGACCACAAGGACGCCAGAGAGAGACCTGTCACCACACTGCTGCAATAATCCTACGAGTGACGAAGGCTGGACCAGGGAGTAATAGCAGCAGATTGGTAAGAAGTGGCTGGA
This sequence comes from Puma concolor, assembly GCF_028749965.1. NCBI lineage: Eukaryota > Metazoa > Chordata > Mammalia > Carnivora > Felidae > Puma > Puma concolor. The sequence goes on along the minus strand of NC_141667.1, from coordinate 13,998,799 downwards.
TTTTCAAGTTATGTGGAAAATGGAGCCCACAGGGTCTCCTAACAGATTGGTTTTATCATGGGAGAGAGTCATCAAGGATGGTGCAGTGATCAAGGCAGAGCAATGGCCCCACAAAGACGTCTGTGTCCTAGGGCAGGGGTTAGAGGGAGAGTGAAATCCATGAAAGGGATTAGGAGGTGCAGAGTTCGAGGTATAAAACAAATAAGTTATGGGGATGTAAAGTATAGCATAGGGACTATAGTCAATACTATTGCAATAACTTTGTATGAGAACAGACGGTATCTCGACTTCTTGTGGGGATCATTTCATAATGTATCAAAATGCCGAATCGCTATGGTGTCCACCTGAAACTAACAGGATACTGCATGTCAATTATACTTCAATAAAGAAATGAATTACTTAAAAAAAAAGATGCCTATGTCCCAATCCCTGAACCTGTGAATATGGTGAGTGACTTACATGCTTCCATGGCACAAGGAAATGAATTAAGGTTTTAGATGGAATTCAGGTTGCTAACCAAATGACCTTCAACTCAAGGCACCTGGGTGGCTTAGTCGTGTTAAGTGTTCGACTTCAGCTCAGGTCATGATCTCATGGTTTGTGTGACCGAGCCCCATGTCAGGCTCTGCACTGACAGAGTGGAGCCTGCTTTGAATCTTCTGCTTCCCTCTCCCTCTCTCTCTGCCTCCCCCCACCCCGCCCCCCCGCTCAAAAATAAATAAATAAATAAACATTTAGAAAAAAAATCAGGAGATCATCCTAGATTATCTGGCTGGACCAAATATAATCCTACGAGGAAGAACCAGAGAGATGGCAGCTTGGGAAAGACTCCACTCAACGATGTTGACTCTGAAGGTGGAGAAAAGGGGCCACGTGCCCAGAAACGCAGACAGCCTCCTGCAACTGGGAAAAGCAAGGGAACAGATTCTCTTCTAGAGCCTCCAGAAGGAGCATAGCCCTGCCAAAGCCTGGATTTTAGCTGGGTGACACCCATGTTGGACTTCTAATCTCAAAAACATAAGACAATAAATCTGCATTGTTCTAAGTCACAACGTTTGTGGTAATTTGTTACAGCAGCGATCGGAAGCTAATACAGAGGGCGTCGAAGTTTTGTACCAAGCAAGTGGAAGGATGGGGCTGTCATCGGGTGACATGGGGAAGGGGTAGGTAGAGGAAGTTCGGGGGCAAGAATCCTCAGTTCCATTTTAAATACGTTCTATTCCTGGAGAGAATCTGGCATACACCCGCACCAGGAGACATTTACGTGCCTGTTCATAACTGCATGAGAGTAAAACCTTGGCCCATCCCAAGTGTCCACGATGGGAGAATGAATGAATATTACACGGCCGTGAAGTGAATGAACTACGTTTGGAAACAGTATAAACGAATCTGAGTAATATGTTTTAGGGAGTGATATGCTTTTGGGGCGCCTGGGTGGCTCAGTCGGTTAAGCGTCCGACTTCAGCTCAGGTCACTATCTCACGGTTCGTGAGTTCGAGCCCGGCGTCGGACTCACCGATGTCAGCACGGAGCCTGCTTTGGATCCTCTGTCCCTCTCTCTCTCTGCCCCTCCCCCACTTGCACTCTCTCTGTCTCTCTCAAAATAAATAAAGTGTAAAAAATAAAAGAGTATTATTCTCTTGTGTGCATCAAACAATAAGCGATGCTTTAATAGTCTCCTAATTGATCGCTAAAAGGCTACCTTCCTCCCCTCAGAGTGCCCTGTCACCAGGCATGGCTACAGAATTCTGGACTCACCAGTCCGGGTTTCGGTTCCTTCTATGATTTGGGGCCCCAGAGGATTTTACTGTCTCAAGAGCTCACTTACACAATTTAAAAGGATGTGTTTTTGAAACTTTGGCATTTCTAGGTATGTAACACTGGGAGGATTTTCTAATTATCTAGCCCTCTTGAAAAGCCTATTAACAACTCCCAGACCTTACACCTTAATCAATAAATGAGAATTTCTGGGTCAGAGCCCAAAGCATCTCTATGTTTTTAAAGCTCCATGGGTGGCTACAAAGCAAACTCAACTACAGCAGGCACGCAATAAATCGCTGATTGATTCGCTGGGGGAGGAGGGAGTCTGTCCTACCTAGAACCTGAACTACAGTCTTTCCTGGGCTTGAGACGACTTGAACACGCCTGGGGCCAACCCACCAGTTATCTGTTGCCCCAAGGGCTAACGGGCTCCAGGGACATAACACAGTCCAGAGGAAGAAAGAACTGGGTACAAGCTTAATTCCGAGTAGACTTCAGGGTCTGTAAGCTGGCTTCATGTGGGTTAAAGGAATCAGACATTTCAAGTTCAAATCCTCGATGATCTTGGCTTCTGCTTACCTCTCTGAGCCTCAGCTCCCTCACTTGGAAAATGGTGACATTTATAGTATCTGTCTTTGGGGGCTTCTGTGAACACTGAATGAGGCCGTGTTTGGAGAGTTATTCCCCTAAGTGCCTGGAGCACAGTAGGTGCTCGGGAAGCATTAACTACAAGTGAATGGAAATCGCCCTTTCTCTAAGACCTCCGGTCCTCCGCTTGCTGTTGGAGTAGACTGCAAGGAGAAAGAGAGTGAGGGGGGATGGAGGGGGCCACCCGTAGTGGCCGAGCCCATCACCTCTGGCACTTCCAGGAGACAGGATGCCTGGCAGACACCTAGGTGATCCTCTGCAAAAACCGTTCAGGGGTCTAGCGGAGGCCTCATCGCAGAAGCAAGAACAGCAATGATCAAGAGGCATAAGGAAATTCTCCAACAGGTTTGCTTCGAATCCCAGTGTGGGTACCATCTTGCCTGCCATAAGGAAGAGTCTTGATCCTGGGGGGCCCGGGTGGTTCAGCCGGTCAAAAGTCCAGCTTCAGGGGCGCCTGGGTGGCTCAGTCGGTTAAGCGGCTGACTTCGGCTCAGGTTGTGATCTCATGGTTCGTGAGTTCCAGCCCCGCGTCGGGCTCTGTGCTGACAGCTCGGAGCCTGGAGCCTGTTTCAGATTCTGTGTCTCCCTCTCTCTGACCCTCCCCTGTTCATGCTCTGTCTCTCCCTGTCTCAAAAATAAATAAAATGTTAAAAAAAAAAAAAAAAAAGTCCAGCTTCAACTCGGGTCATGATCTCGTGGTTCGTGGGTCCAGGCCCCGCGTCGGGCTCTGTGCTGACAGTTCAGCGGCTCGAGCCTGCCTGGGATTCTGTGTCTTCCTCTCTCTCTCTCTGCCCCTCCCCCACTCATGCCCTATCTCTCTCTCTCTCTCTCTCTCTCTCTCTAAAATAAACAAACAGTAAAAAAGCAAAACAAAACCACAACAAAAAAGAAGAGGCTTGATCCTGAAACCAATAGTATTTCAAACACTGCTATTCCAGAGGAGAGAACCTTAGTGAATGGGACCCACCTTGAAGCTCCATATTCTCCTAAATCCGGTGGCCTGCTGGTAAACCCACCCTCAAAAATCAAAAATGTTTAAAGCCCTCATTTCTAGCATTTGTCAGTCTCCACGGTGTAAATTCTCCCACCGCGGCCAATATCAGCAGGGTATACTCAGCGGGTTCTCACTTCATCCAGCACAACATTGCTTCTTCATTCTTCATTTGGGGGCAGGGCCCCCAAAAGGCGGCTGACACCCCGCAGCACTTAAGTGATCATGCTGTCCCTGGAGAAGGGACATTTCTTTTTTTTTTTTTTTTTTTTTTAATTTTTTTTTTCAACGTTTTTTTTTTATTTGTTTTTGGGACAGAGAGAGACAGAGCATGAACAGGGGAGGGGCAGAGAGAGAGGGAGACACAGAATCGGAAACAGGCTCCAGGCTCTGATCCATCAGCCCAGAGCCTGACGCGGGGCTCAAACCCACGGACCGTGAGATCGTGACCTGGCTGAAGTCGGACGCTTAACCGACTGCGCCACCCAGGCGCCCCGAGAAGGGACATTTCTACATACGACTTAGCTCATCTGTGTCCTGACACTGCTGTGCACATAATGTATTCTCTCGTCCTGACCGGCACATGTATAACCACGGAGCAGGTAAATACTGTAATGCCATAATTCATAAATAATCTGCACATCGGCCTGTCTCGCACACTGTTTGACGGAACTTTGTCCTCCTCCTTCATCACAGCCTTCGCGTCTTTGGGGGAAACCACATGTTTAAGGTGCTCCCGGGAAAATGGCTTACGATGTTGTCAAGTTGGAGAGCGCTTGTGGCATGGGGTTCCAGCAGTGGGGGTCATACTTGAAAACCCAAACTCTATAGGGAAGTCAGTCAGAGGACTTGTCACCAAATGTTACATAGAATAAACAATTCAGTAAAACGACACGGCCCGGAAATGCGGAAATTATGGAAAACAGCCATCGGCGCGTGCCAGAATCCCACAGATGGCAGTGAAAACACAGATTCCTGGGCCCCGTCCCCTGAGCTTCCGAATCAGTGGGCCTGGGGCCCGAGAATGCGCATTTCTAACAAGTTCCCAGACATTATTCTCGTGTTGCGCCTTGCTCAACTATCCAGTCTATGTTTGCCAAACAGACGGCAGTCAAAATTTTAGAAGCTGTCCTCGGACTGGAACAAGACTTCTGGAAGACTGTTAACACAAGCATTAAGTCTCTCGTGAAATTTCGTCTAGGAGTTTCAAGGTTATGTATCTGGTTGGTTAGCTTCCTACTTAGTAGCAATCATTCTGGTTTCGGCCTCAGCAAACAGAAGACACAAGTTGCTTGGGGTTGCACAGCAAAGAGTGAGAGAACAGACCCTCCAACATGGAGCTTTCTCCTCTCTGCCTCCCTCCGGGGACTGGAGCACAGGGGTGTACAAGACACGCGCTTGGAACTGTGTGAAATCGTGGAAGGGAGGGAGGGGGACGCAATCCCGGTAGGATGAATCTTCCAGGCTGTCAGCGGGGTTCTGCATTATTTAGCCACACTCTGAAATTCCAGCCTCCCTTTTCCTCCAAAGAAGTTGCTCTATGTACAAAGGTGGTTCGTTTCATAGCTTATGCCCAGGAGAGACTAAAAAAAAAACACCCCAAATGTTATTTTTAACAGTTGATGTAAGCAGGATGTGAAGGTCATTGTTTTAAAATCACATCTCCCAACAGAGAAAAATAATCTTAATTGAAGCGTTTTGTTTTGTTTTGTTCTGTTTTGTCCTGGTCTCACTCACAATACTCCTTTTCTAACTAGCCTAGAAACTGCTGTTTTCATCCTTAGTATTTTCTGAGGTTTTTTGTTTTTTTTTTTTAAATAACCTTGAAGTGAATTCAGATCCACCAAATGCTTTTGAATTTTACACATATTAGTCATGATTGTCAAGCAGGGTTCCCCCCCCCACCCAGGCTGGTTTTTCAAGGTCATTTTGCAAACACCACCCACTGGGCCCCCAACAGGGACACCTCAGCCAGTTGGAGCCAGCTGGACCTAAGCCCTGTCTGTAAATGTTATAAACCGCATTCTCTCCTGACATTATCTTACCCAGCTAGCCAGATGTCACAGGTCCGGTTGTTTGTTATCCTTGCTTTTATTTTTCCCCTGCTAGTCTGATAGCTTTTAGGGTCAACGATCAACAGGCATTTTAGAAATGAGATGTGTTCAACGGCCTTAGGGGTGAATGACCCATTTAAGGGGACTTAGCTCAGCGGCTCAACCCTGATGCATCACTGACTTATGGGTCTCAGGGTGAGCGGTCCCTCGGGGGCCGCATGGCGGGAGATGGGCCTTCGGGTCCTCTTTTTAGCCTCTGCTTAATGAAAAGCAGGTCCTCTTTGTAAAAACTTGGTTGTTCTAGACCTTGGGATTTTAGGTAACAACGAATATGGCTGAAAACTGCTGTTATTCTGTTTGCCTAATCTGTCAGATGGCGTGCTAAGCATTCGTTGGGAGCTTGGAAGGTACCTACAATTGTTTCCATTGTATATGTAGGAAGCAACTTGGAGTCGCTGGGTAACCTGCCGGGACCAAGTGGCGGCCAATTCTATTGTCTCCAAGCAGTAGTAGCCGATGCTTATTGTCTTAGTCAGATCCAGCTGCCCTAACAAAAAGCCATCGACCAGGTGGCTTAAACAACAGACATTCCTTTCTCACTTCTGGAGGCTGGGAAGTCCAAGAGCGAGGTATCGGCTGATCTGTGTCTGGTGAGACCCGCCTCTCTGGTTTGTAGACTACCACGTTCTTGCTGTGTCTGAACTTGGCAGAGAGAAAAGCACAAGACAAAAAATTCTGGTGTCTCTGCCTCTTCTGATAAGGACGAGAATCCATCACAGGGCTCCTACCTTTGGGAGCTCATCTAAACCCAATGAGCCGCCAAAGGCCCCACTTCCTAAGAGAATCACCCTGGGGGTTAGGACATGACAGTGTGAATTTTGGAGGACGCACACACTGAGTATTGACTTCTTTATGCTAATCCCTCTAGGTGTATTACTTCTTACAATCCTCACAAAAGACCTACGAGAATACTCTTGTCATCTCATGGTCCGGATAATGAGATAGCACGGAGAGGTTAAGCAGCCGGCTCCAGGGTCCCCACCAAGCCCCTGAGCCACAGGACCCTCCCACTGAGAACCCCTCCTCCTGAGAGACCACCATGAATCCGCCCCAGAACTCCAGCATCAGGGAAAAAGGTGCGTCACAGACGAGAAAGACGTGGTGAGCTAATAGCTAGATACTAGGGTTCTAGTTCTAGAACTTTCTCTATTAGACATCCCCCCCCCACCACCACTCTTCTGGGTCTTAATTTTGTTTACAAAATAAGGGAGTTAAAAATAAAATAAATCAAATTAATCTCTCTAAGCCAGCTCCCAGTTTTAATAGCTGTGTCTCTGCTTATGTCCACGCGGCCGGCAAACCCTCCCTCAGGCACTGATGCCGACTGGCACGATACGGATCTAGCTGCCATCTCAGACTTGTCATGCGCTGAGTTATGCCTTGATAAGGACTCTCTCAAGAGCCTCCCCCCACGTCAGCTTCTGATCCAGACTCGCTCACCAGAAACACACGGCCACAGTTCCTTCTGGGGTAGGGGAGCCCCCACCCCAGCCCCGCCAGGAGGCTCCACAGGAGACCACACGGCCACGCAGGGTCTCCTGCTCCAAAGGGCCCTCCCTGCACCTGAGTCGATGCTCTGCAGTCACTCTTAAATTCCTAGGAATTGTTGAATAAAGAGACCTTCATTTCCTTTTTGCCCAGGGCCCTCCGGTCTACACAACTGGTCCTGCCCCGACTTGCCTACACCACCTGTTCTCCTAGCCCACAGACGCAGTTCTCTCAGTGGGGATCGCTCAGAACAACCTTGTGCCCAGTCCGCCTGTGCCTTGCTTGTCGGTGACACACATTTTCCCCAGATGCTGGAGTTCCGGGGAGGAGGCACGGTGGTCTCCCAAGAAAAGTGGCTCTCAGTGGGAGGGTCCTGGGGCTCAGGGGTTTGGCGTGGGCCCTGGAGCCGGCTGCTTGGACTTGTGTTCCTGCTGTGCACCCACCTCGCTGTGTGCCCTGCAGCAGGCTGCTTAACCTCTCTGTGCTACCGTCTCACCATCTCTACAACGGCAATAACAACACCCTCATGAGGCTGTTGTGAAAACGAACCTCAGTACCATGGGACCTTTTCATCAACAATTATTATTTCTTGTGTCTATAAAAGAATGAGGTGGTTGATTTTTTACTCCATTTTTTTCTGTTCTGACCAAAAAAAAAAAACGTACAAAAGAATGTCACAGGAGTGAATGTTCTGGTTTTCTTCGGAAAGAAGTTGATGAGGCTTCAGGTCATTAGACCAGCTCAGGGACCGGGTGAGATACTAACTAAAGAAATTAGGGTAAAAGCTAATTAAAGTCTTGAAGACACTAGCGAGGGATCAGGTCAGATCGCAAGTTCCATATCCCGGCGTCCCCGAGGGTTCCGAATCTTCTTGGCAATACTACCAGGACATGACAATCCAGAAGAATTCTAATCTTAAGGGGGGGGGGCGGGGGGAGTCAAGTTTAAATTGAAGAGGTTAATCAACATTGGGATTGATGTGAGCTCAAGTATTAATAATTAATAATAAGTATTAATAATATTAAAAGCAGTCGTACAAATGATGGCTTTCAGATAATGACTAATATCACACGTGCCTCTTTCAAAGTGTCCTGACATAGACCCTTGGGAATACCTTTCAAAAACAAAGTCAGGGAGGGGCACCCGGTGGCTCAGTCGATGATGCGTCTGACTCTTGATTTCGGCTCAGGTCATGATCTCACTGTTCACAAGATCGAGTCCCACATTGGACTTTGTGGACAGCACAGAACCTGCTGGGGATTCTCTCTCTCTCCCTCTCTCTCTGCCCCTCCCCTGCTCCCTCTCTTTCTCTCTCTCTCTCTCTCTCTCTCCCTCAAAATAAATAAATAAACTGCATTTAAAAACCACAGCAAAGTAGGGGATAGCGGTGACAGTGGCACAACCTTGTGAATGTACTTAATGCCACTGATTTGTACACTTAAAAATGGTTAAAATGGGGTGTCCGGGTGGCTCGGTCACTTTGAAACAAACGTTTCCTGCTATCCCTCTCCCAAGTTTCTGGATTCATTTTAATTGGAAAGTATCCCAAGACTGCAAGATGAGGTGTTTCCTAAATGTTTACAACCCGCTATTATTTAGCTGTGTCACTCAGGATTTTTCTCAGTGCTGGGCACCCAAAGCAAATCAACAGCGTAAGGAGATTGCCAAGGTCGACAAGCAATGACAAGTGTCACCCGCGCCTTCCAAGTTCGCATTTGTGTGGCTCAAAATCGCTTCGTTTTATTATTTGCTGTTTCTAGTTAAAGTCGTCATAAGTCTGAAACTGACATGCATTTGTGCTAATAAAATGCTGTCTTTGCTCATTTTTTAAAAGCCGAAGTAGGGGCGCCTGGGTGGCGCAGTCGGTTAAGCCTCCGACTTCAGCCAGGTCACGATCTTGTGGTCTGTGAGTTCGAGCCCCGCGTCAGGCTCTGAGCTGATGGCCCAGAGCCTGGAGCCTGTTTCCGATTCTGTGTCTCCCTCTCTCTCTGCCCCTCCCCCATTCATGCTCTGTCTCTCTCTGTCCCAAAAATAAATAAACGTTGAAAAAAAAAAAAAAAAATTAAAAGCCGAAGTAGGACAGATTAACAGTGAGTTGTCTTGGCTATCCGTTAAATGATGATCTATTTAGCTAAAGAGGAACTAGATGCACTGAAATCTGCTTCTTTCACCCCTTGGGATAACTGTGCACCCCCAAACTTGAGGTATGACTGCTCCCCAAAAGTGCAGGACAAGCCGCCAGAAGGAAATAAGCAGACTCACTGGGGTGGTTGATGCAGAAAGAGCCAGAAGTCCTGGGATGGCCCAACCGAGCCCGCCGGTCAAGTTGGCAAGTCTCCAAAACTCCATGAACTGATTTTTAAAAGGGGGATGATAGTATTGTGAATTTAACAACAAATAAGGAAGGAGGTTTAGAATTCAATTTCCATATGGAAAAAAAGATTCTTTCTCTCCTCCCTCCTTCCTTTCCTTTCTTTCTTTCCTTTTTTCCTTCTTTCCTCCTTCCTTCTTTCCTTCCTTCTTTCTTTCCTTCTTCCTTCTTTTCTTCCTTCCTTCCTTCCTTCCTTCCTTCCTTCCTTCCTTCCTTCTTTCCTTCCTCCTTTCCTTTCCTTTCCTTTCCTTCTTCCTGGCTGGCACCCTGACCTCAAACTTCCCAACCCCCAGAACTGTGAGAAATAAATTTTCATCATTTGGTATCCTATTACAGCAGCTCCAACCAAGAGGATAGTTTAGAGAAGCACAAAAGTCTCTTTTAGCATCAGCTGCTAGGGTCCCAGACTCAGCAAAAGACACACTTCACACGTGGGTGGACTGAGTCCAGACATGGAGTGTGAGAAAAGACAGCCAATGCTGCTTGAGATTAAGGATGCCTACCATCTATAATTTCTTGCCTTTCTCTCTCTTTCTCCCTTTTATCAATGTTTATTTATTTTTGGGACAGAGAGAGACAGAGCATGAACGGGGGAGGGGCAGAGAGAGAGGGAGACACAGAATCCGAAACAGGCTCCAGGCTCTGAGCCATCAGCCCAGAGCCTGACGCGGGGCTCGAACTCACGGACCGCGAGATCGTGACCTGAGCTGAAGTCGGACGCTTAACCGACTGCGCCATCCAGGCGCCCCTCTTTCTCCCTTTTAAATGTCACGTGGACATTAAACCTTGCCCCCTTTTCTTCCCCTTACTGTCGCTGGACTTCTCTAGACCTTGCCTTTCTTCAATTGGGAATAATAATATTTACCTCCCAGAGGTCGCTGTAAGGGATTAATTGTGACAATGTTCATAAAGCTCTCAGCACACACGGTGGCACTTGGTAAGGTCTCCGAAAGGCAAGCTATTAAAATTAACTTCCTGCCAATTAATTCCACGAAAATTAGGCACCATGAGATTCCTCCCACCTGTCCAGCTCCTCCCATGCTTCCTCCTACCGCCCTTTTCCCTTTTAACTTTGACTCACTTTTCTGACCTGGCTTTACATTTAACCTGCTTGGGAAAGCTCTTCTGGAAACGCTCTAGATTCGGTTGCTCATAAGACTGATCTACAGCCGTGGCCTACCGTGTCTCTTCCGTAGAACTATAAACAAAACTACTTGTTTCCTGCTGTCCACTCCCCTTTTCCTTACCCCCACTATAACCTCATGAGGGCAGAGATGAACTCTTCTGAATTATCTTTCCGGTTGTGATCAGGGTGCCTGGCGTTTATATGAGCTTAGTCATTATTGGCTGTAAGAGCGAGTGAATGAATGAATGAATTCTCAGTGAGAACTTGACAGCTATGGGAGTCTTCGTCTACGTATTCCTCCCCCACATTCTCCTTCCAGTGGTTTTCAAGGAATGGCAGTATTTATTTTCCCACTCAGAGCTGGGATATCTCATGCTGAGCACACAGCAGAATGCTCACCACGTTCAACATGCGTATTTGTTTCTCCTCAGTCAGCCCAGTGTGTTTTATACTCTTTGTTCTTACAAAAGGTTTTGTAAACTGTTAAAAACAGACACAGGTGAGCAAAGGACACCTTCCTGCCCTCAGCACAGACTGTGTATCTGGGAGTTCTAGGGGATCGGATGTGCCCTAGCGTGTGTCTACAGGATGTTATGACCCCCAAGCTTCCTCCGGGGATGGGGAATTTCCTCCACTGTCTCTGAGTTTGTTTCATCAGAGTACGACCAAATGATCATCTTAACTTGCGATGGGGGATCTGTCACTGGGTCCAGGTCCTAGGGCTGTAACCAGGTAAGCAGAATGTAAATGACTCAAAGCTATAACCAAAAGCTGACTAAAGCTACATTTTTACCATCAGCCTATGGCCCGGACAAAACAGTGAGCAGATCTCTGCCCCTTTCTGTGTATATGCCTGTGTCTTTTCCCTCTTAGGATTATACTTCTTTTTCTACATAGAAATATAGAAATAACATGCTCCATGAATAATCCAGATAATTACCTTTCCAGAAGTCATCTGCATCCATGAGCTATCCACAAACCCCTGAAGAAGTAGCCCTCCTCTCACTGACACAAAGAAGTTATTTTGAAATCTCGCTAATAGCAGTCGACTAATTTAATCGATAGGTACAGTGGATGATGTAGACATAGTGAAATCCACCTTGAACTAGCAATCATTCAGGTTCACTATCAACATTAATAAAAGCAGATAGAGATAGTCTAGCATCTTAGGGAATTAGATGTGCCAATATAACTGAAGTTTAAAATCCAGTAAGTCTGTTTATCTACCCATAAAATTAGAATGCAAATTTAATCAACATAAAGCAACTTGACCATCAATAATTGACAGAGGTTGGCTATTATTATAATTGCCATCATTCTAATCGTCACTAAATACCTACAGCTCAAAGGACACAGCCCAAATGAGGAATTTGGCTATTACTCCTTCTAAGTATAGAATGAGTTTGCAGCTGCCTTAAGTTTTCGACTAAATAAGTCACTGCCCGTTATTAAATTCCAAATGCTCGAGCTGGTCACAGTGCAGAGTGAGGGAATATTCTAATTTAGCTGGTTGTGCAATATTTAGCAAAAAGGCATGGATATTTGTGGGGAGGGGTGTGCATAGGTTTCCAAGAACAGCTCAACAAATCAACACTTATGATATGAAAATAGTCCCCCAAATTGTCAGTGCTTTGTTTCAGTGTAATTTTAATCCTACACATTTAATCCTACAAATATTACCAGTTGATATAAATGGACACTAAGCCCCTGAAAGATCACATTTTTAGAAAATGTTCTTGAATTCTCAGTGGAAGTCATGGCCACTTGAGGCATCTTCATTGACCTACATGGTTTGGGTTAATGGCAACTCAGCCGTGTTTATAGACCGTCAGTCCCAATGGGGAAGAGTCCATCTAGGTTGGAGAGAGGTGTCCCACATTCTAACTTGTATCAGGAGAAGAGAGCAAAGATTTCACCTACGATTCCTGTGATAGTTAGCTTTATATGTCAACTTGACTGGGCCACGGGGTGCCCAGATATTTGGTCAGACATTTGGACTGAACCTACAGCATCAGCTCTCCTGTTCCCAGACCTTCAGACTTGAACTGGAGCTATAGCATTGGCTCTCCTGGGTCTCTAGCTTACCTGCTGAAGATCTCGGGGCTTCTCAGCCTCCAAAACTGCATGAGTTAATTCCTTAGAAGATCTCTCTCTCTCTCTCTCTCTCTCTCTGTCTCTCTCTCATACGTGTGTGTGTGTGTGTGTGTGTGTGTGTGTGTGTGTGCATGCATGTGTGGACACACACAGTCTACTGCTTCAGTTTCTCTGGAGAACCCTGACTCATACAACCTCATACCATGCTTACCCTATAAGCAAACAGTTGCTCAGGCATGACATGTCCATTCACTAAGTAGTCCGTGTTACTGCTCTCCCTCTGCCTGGGTGCCCTACCCCATCATCCTGGTCTGACAAACACATACTCGCCCTCCAAGACCCAGCCCAAGTGTAAACTTCTGGAGTCCTTCCACAAGTCCCCCGGCCAGAAATGACTTGCTCCATCCTTACTTCTGTCAAGCACTGTGTAAGGTCCTCTGTAATCAAACCTCATGGTTCCACGTATGCCTTCCCTAAAACTCTGGACCGGGAGCGTGCTAGTAAATATTTACAGAGTTCATCACTCAGCACCCCTTTGCATCCCCAGAAGCTAGCACAGAGCTGGAAAATGGTAGAGCGTCAAAATTTCTAGACTGTTCTCATTTATTAGCTAAAGTGGTCCTAGTCAGGGCCAGCGTTGGGCAGGTTCATGAAGAAGACGATTCTTTGGGCGACTCTCTGTGTTTAGCACTCTTTCTCTCCCTTGAAGCTTTTACCCTTCCCAAGCTCTTCCTGTCAGTAAAACTGATTCAACAATAAGAGCGATAATTCAAAGAATACCTTAATGATAAAGCTGGGTAATGATGGTCAAAATGAGTTTAAAATTAAACTAATTAAACTAAACTTAATTCGTTTCAAGGAGAATACCTGTATAAGGCAATGCTTATGGTAAAGTCACAAGAAGTCTGTGGTGGAATTTCACGTACTTCCTATCACTGCAGTTAAGATGTGGACCCTAAGGTATTTTCACCAGACTACCTCAGGTCATATAAAGCAGGCACCCTATTTATGCTATGACGGTAGACCAAGGCCTCCACTTTTCAAATCTGGAAGCACAATCAGTTCTGCAAACCATAGAGCAGAGGAAAAGTACCTCTGCTTAACCAACTCCTTGGGTTAATCAACACTCTCAAACCCATTGGTAAAGCTTACTATTATGAAAAGTAACGAAACAGGCGTATAAGAGGAAAGAGTATTCTTTTCAATGGAAACACAGAATACTGTGCAAAGATGGAATGAAATTGAGACAATAACCATTGCTGTCAAAGAAAATACGGGAGAAAGCCATAAATGACTGGAAGTGAGGGAAGTTCCCAAAAATCCAGAAAGATCGAGGAGCCTGGGTGGCTCAGTCGGTTAAGCGTCTGACTCTTGATTTCAGCTCAGGTTACGATTTCACAGTTCTTGAGTTTGAGCCCCACATCATGTTCTGTGCTGACATTGCAGAGCTTACTTGGGATTCTCTCTCTCTCCCTCTCTCCCTGCCCCTCCCCACCTCAAATTAAATAAATAAAGTTAGGGGCGCCTGGGTGGCTCAGTCGGTTAAGCGTCTGACTTCAGCTCAGGTCACGATCTCGCGGTCCGTGAGTTCGAGCCCTGCGTTGGGCTCTGGGCTGATGGTTCGGAGCCTGGAGCCTGCTTCCGATTCTGTGTCTCCCTCTCTCTCTGTCCCTCCTCCGTTCATGCTCTATCTCTGTCCCAAAAATAAATAAAACGTTAAAAAAAAATTAAAAAAAAATAAATAAATAAACTTAAAAAACACCTAGAAGGATTGTGTACTTTGGTTGTCTCACGGTGTCCTTAAATTCTCTCTCCATTATAAGGAGACTCTTAGGTAGTATATTAGGGAATATTATTTACCAAGCAAAATGGCACTATACTCCAATCAGCGGACCTAAACTCAAAACCAAACAGGTCTTCAACATATCATATATATGTATGTGTGTGTGTGTGTGTGTATACACGTATATACACGTATATACACACACACATATATATATATATATACGTGTATATACGTGTATATACACACACACACACACATACATACATATATTTAAAGTCGAAGAAATTGTATCAGTTTTTAAAGTGATTCCCTGCCTTAACGTACTTCTTCAATTATTTTTTTTTTAATTTTTTTTTTCAACGTTTATTTATTTTTGGGACAGAGAGAGACAGAGCATGAACGGGCGAGGGGCAGAGAGAGAGGGAGACACAGAATCGGAAACAGGCTCCAGGCTCTGAGCCATCAGCCCAGAGACGCGGGGCTCGAACTCACGACGCGAGGGCTCGAACTCACGGACCGCGAGATCGTGACCTGGCTGAAGTCGGACGCTTAACCGACTGCGCCACCCAGGCGCCCCACGTACTTCTTCAATTAAATGAACAACCTCTGTTCTCACGGGACAGTCTCAATCGCTATCACGTTGCAAGAGAAGACCTATAAACTCTATAAACTTATCAGGAGGTCACTACTTATGAGAAATGCTCCCCCAGCATCTGGCTCTCATCTCTGTCCATTTTTTTCTCACCTTTCTTTCTCATTTTTTCAACCTCCAAAAGGCAGAGAGGACTTGCAGGGACTTTCTGATCACCTTACCCCTCGGACATGATGCCATGTTATTCCAGACAAACAAGGATGCTTTTGGAATTGAGGACCAAGGAAGAGGAAGTAACAGAATCAAATGTCTGAAAAAGACAAGTTGGCTTTTGCTGGAACTGAAGAAAAGGATGAACTAAAGAAGCTGAAAAAATAAAACAAAACAAAACAAAACCAGGACCCAGGCATTCTGGCCGTAGTTGGAAACTGAGAAAGAGAATAGCTTTATATTTTTAAGTCTCACTTTCATTTACTCAACTTGGGTCAGATATAAATGGATCTCAAATTGACACCACAGGCTTCCTGCAAGCTCTTCAAACTCTTCCTTTCCCTCTAAGTCTGATCAATAAATGACCATACTTCTGATGTGCCCCAATGTTCAAAAATAACACAGCCCTGTTAATGAAATGAGGCACAAAAGTCCTTCAGGAGGGCCTTTAAAATGTGGAACCAAACGTGGAATGTTCTTGTCTGAGAAAGGGTGAATTTAGCAGACCGTAGCTTGCCCTCTGGGCCGCAGTGGAAATAAGTAATCCAAGATCAGCTCTCCAGAGCCGTTCATCGTCTGAGTCCTGTCTTCTTACGGGTCTTGGCAACGCTCCCAGGAGTCAGGTAGCATGCACTATTAGCCCCATTCGTCCAAAGTAAAGTTTGACAATCTTCCCAGCGTCAAATAACCAGGTCCCCAAATTGGAGCCCAGTTAGTTGATAGGAACCAGGACATCAAGCAAGGACAGCCAGAGACCTGCCTCAGATCAACAACTGTCAGACTCCAAGTTCAGAGCCAGTCTGGAAGTCTTTTCTCTCCCTGCTGTGTCTTTTCTTGATGACACGCTTAGCAAAAAGAAAAAAAGTCTCCCCTGAAAGTAATTATCCTTTGTATTTCTTCCTCTTTGAGTATAGTCTTAGATGATATTTAGTACTGCAATGAATTTTTTTTTAATTGCTGTGCAGCATCCATTGTATGAATATATCATAGTTTAGCTACTCTCCTATGGATGAACAAACACTTGGGTTGTCTCCAGTTTACAATGTCTATACAACAAATAAACACTCTGTGAACGTGCTTAATATAAGTTTTTTCTTAATAGACCTGTATTGTCATTTTCTTGGGTAAATATCTAGGCTTGGGATTTTTTTTTTTTAATGTTTGTTTATTTTTGAAAGAGAGAGAGACAGAGACAGAGACAGAGACAGAGACATGCAGGGGAGGGACAGAGAGAGAGGGAGACACAGAATCTGAAGCAGGCTTCAGACTCCGAGCTGTCAGCACAGAGCCCGACGCGGGGCTCGAACTCATTCCTTTCAACAATGTATTAGAGTTCCAGTTGCTCCATATTCTTACCCCAACACTTGGTATTGTAGGTTTTTTTTAATTTTAGTCACTGTGTTGAAGGTGTAATGGCGCAACTTTTAAAAGTACCCATTTTATACCTTATCCATGGACCTTCTTAACTACCCCAATCTGCCTTAGTTCCAGGCTTTTGTCAATTTATCACCCAAAGCACCGAGTATGGGGGAGAATGGTCCCATTAAAAGATAAAGTCCATGAAAACAGGTATTTATGGACCCGGCACATAATAGTACCTTAATAATACTTGTTGAATGACGTGAATGAATAAGTGAATGGTTATGCACGGCTAGACTTACTGAAATAAGGACGCAGGAAGACTGTATCTGTGAGCACATCTGTGTGATCCCCTTCCAGGCTCTTCCCTGCCATGCTGCCAGCTGCCTTTCATCTCCTTTCTGGTCCACTGAACGCTTTGCTGCTCTGGTGTGTTTCTATTACATCAAAGGGTGTCTCATGTCTAGTGTAAAGACATTCTTTGTTTCGCTACCCACACTCTCTCTGAACTGAAGTATCTAGGAGGCCCTGAATAAATACCTCCATCTACCAAGGTCGCATCATCCTCATGTATCAAATGAAGGGGCAAATTTCCCTTGCACTAAGGCATAGTGATCTTGATTCCTTCCTCATCCTATCTAAAGTCACGATTCCCAAGACAGCCTTGCTTGCTTTGTCAGTCTTTCCTTAACGTTCTACGCATTAGGGACTGGGGCTAGGATTTGCTAAGAACTTAGGGCACATTGGGAAATTTATGACAGAAAATAAATAACACTGGGGTAGGTGTGGACAAAGGTACATTGCGAACATTTCTGGCTATCAAATAACTTAAACTACTTATGTTTTCCTTTTGAGCTAAGCCCTTCTCTTCTTTGTCAAATTTTGTAATTGAATGAGAGATGCCATCTACTCAATATAAATGAAAATGACTTCTTGACTTCTACTGAAATGAATGGATATTGTTATTCTTGTGAAAATTAGTTAAATCGTAATAAACCTGACTTTTACACGTTCACAATGTTCCACTTATGACCCACAATTTGTTGCCTAATTCTAACTAGGGCCAAATCCAATGGCCTTAAAAACAACTTTAAATTTGTAAGTCATCAGAAACCACCACGAGGGTTAAGTACAAAAAAAAAAAAAAAAAAATGCTCTGGGCTTACATGTTCTAAAGGTAACATGCAACAATAGAAGGGGCATGTGACATTTAAAAACTGTAAGGAAAACGTAATTATATTAATAATGGACATATCCAAATTATCTTAGAGCAGAGGCACCAGAAATAAAGAGTCTAGATCTCAGAATCACCTTTGGAGGAGAGCCACCCACCAATAAAGAACATCCATTTCGAACTTTACATGAATAAGAAATGAACTTCTATCATGATTGAGCCATTGTACATTTTGTACAATGTTTTTGTGTTTGTTTGTTATAGCAGCTAGTATTATCCTTTCTAAAACATCATTCCTATTTTAGCCAAAATGCATCACTCTCTGTGGCGGTATTTAATTTCTGATCCTAAAAGCAAGCATTTCAAAACAACCACCACAAAGCATTCATCAAAAATAATTGCAAAAAGTGTGTGTATGTGTGTGTGTGCAAAAAAATGTGCATGTGTGTGTGTATGTAATACAGGAGTATTTATTTTTAACACAATAACTACTTTGTCCTTCCTGTCTAGCCATCTATAAGCTTCCAGAATATTCTGTTGGACCCTCAGATTATTTTAGCAGGACTTAATCTCACTCCTTATTTAATTCTCTGCCATCATCTTTTACCGTATTAATGTTCATGCTAATGATACTTCTAATATGCCGGTCTCACAATTCTTCAATTTCTTCCTTAATAACTTCCATCTCTATTCCATTTAAGATATCCAGTAAGACAAGTAATCACTCGAAGCCATCAACCACCAAAATATTATATTCTGTATTCTTTGTCTTCTTCCTTTTCCCCATTATCTCGTCCTGAAGATAGTGTGTTCCATTGTTACAAATCCCAGCCTCTCACCCCAACATCATTATCCACATCTATTTTCCAACCATACATGCCGAGCTTACATCACACCCCAATGACTGTTTCACTAAATGCTAAGGACATAGATATAAGAATGAGATACTCAATATCTGGAGCCACAGGGAATGTCCTCTGAAGGGGAACAGAGCCGTGTTACACATCCAGGATGAAACAGTATTGGAGACATGCCCCTCTTCCTTTCCTCCACCTCTCTTTCCTATCCCACTGGGAAGGGGATAGCTTTATCCAGATGAACTCTCCCCACTCCTGTCCCCATGTAGGGAGGACATCTGGCTCAGAGTCAGAGGCCTACCATCTTTCTGAACACAAGCCTGGAGGTTCATGTCTATGGCTCACTCTCTCCTGTGGTGTGGGCACAGCTACTGCCCTCTGTGGAATCAGCTTTACTCCAAGTGGCTATGAGATCTAGATTCATGGCTCGGTGTTGATGCAGGTCTAGGGCAGGGCTAGTAGAGTTTATAGAATAACTTTCTGAGTAGTCAGCTTGGATCTAAGCTGTATGCCCTGGCAAAGCGTACTAGAAGTCTTCTAAGTAGAGGCAGAAGGTATATGCTAATCTCTGATTCTCAGCTGAGTCCTTGTCTGATCAGAACTCCAGAACAAAGGACAAAGTACAAAATATAGGCCCTGACTATATGTTCTCAGGGGAGACACAGATATAAAAATCAGTGGTTATTTTTTTTTTAATTTTTTTTTTAACGTTTATTTATTTATTTATTTATTTTTTATTTTTTTTTCAACGTTTTTTATTTATTTTTGGGACAGAGAGAGACAGAGCATGAACGGGGGAGGGGCAGAGAGAGAGGGAGACACAGAATCGGAAACAGGCTCCAGGCTCCGAGCCATCAGCCCAGAGCCTGACACGGGGCTCGAACTCACGGACGGCGAGATCGTGACCTGGCTGAAGTCGGACGCTTAACCGACTGCGCCACCCAGGCGCCCCATAACGTTTATTTATTTTTGAGACAGAGACAGAGCATGAACCGGGGAGGGTCACAGAGAGAGGGAGACACAGAATCGGAAACAGGCTCCAGGCTCTGAGCTGTCAGCACAGAGCCCGACGCGGGGCTCGAACCCACGGACCGTGAGATCATGACCTGAGCCGAAGTCGGACGCTTAACCGACCGAGCCACCCAGGCGCCCCAAAATCAGTGGTTATTTTAACACATGCGTGTGCGTTAGATATGATAATGACATATGTATTAGCTGTTACGGAAACAAAGAAAAAGAGACAGGTGAAATAAAACTCCCTCTGTCCAGGGATGAGTGGAGAACAGGAAAGAAGAAAAGATCAAGAAAGTTTCCCGAGGTAAATAATGGCCGTGTTGAATCTACGGGACATGAAAAAGTTAACGGGCAGAAAAGGAAAGAAGACTTATCAGGCAGTGGAACAGCATGTGCAAAATCTGGAGTGAAGAGAGATCACAGTACTTCCAGGAATTTTGAGTCCTTTGGACATGACAAGCGTGTTTGGTAGGGAGTTGTTAAAAAAAGAAAAAAAAATCAAGGTGAAGCCACAGGTAGAGACCAATTCACAGAAGTTTTTGGGGGGACTTTTCTCAAGTTTTGATCTTGGATCATTCCTGGGTTGTGGAATCAATTTAGTGGGTCATGACCTTTTTTAAATGGAAAACATCAGGGTCTTTTGCATTTAGGAAACTTGAATCCTGTTTCATAAACTTGGGCAGGGAAGCGGGTGCTTGTGTGTGCACTGGTTCCTTAGGTGACATGTTGTCTTGCTATAAAGTGACCGCTCTTCTCTAGGGGGTCCCCGTAAAAATGCTTTCTCTCGGCCCTGAAGCGGCCCATCCACCAACAAGTCCTACTTCAAGATACACAGCTGACGATCAGCTTGTTTAATGCCCCATTCGATAGCTTGCTGGCTATCCAGCTAGCTATTTATCATATAAATGTAGCAATCACTATAATCTCCTTGGTAGTTTATATTTTAAAAATACGTTTTGGTCCCTGATTCTGACTTAACTCAGAGAGTACCTTTTGGTCACAGATAGCTGAACATGGCAACAATAATAGTATTTTTTGGTTTCTTTTCATAATTAACAACTCATCAATCAGTACAGAAAGTTGACACAGGAAATTATTTAGTGTCTTATAGAGGCACTTGTCTCACTTCTAAATTAGTGTGCCTTACAATTGAGCACATTTCAATAGCCAAAGATCATCAGGTATTTGAAGAAAGGGGCTCCCAGACAAAAGACAAAGGCTAAATACCAACAAATAAAAAAAGCTAAAGAAGAAACAGAGACAATCCTGAAGACAGAATGAAATGTTTAAACTGTAATTAATACCCTTAGGAAGAGAAGAGAAAACATCAATCCAATTTTTTTTTTTTTTTAAGAGAGAGAAAAAGACATCTTGCCAATAATTTTAAAAGATACAATTGGGGAAATATAACTCAGGAAATGAATTGGAAGACAAAGTTTGAAAATATCCCCAAATCGGATTAATGATTCTGAAAAAAACACACGTGCGTAACTGGAACTGAGCAATTAAACAAATGAATGGCAGATGGTGGGAGCCAGGATTCTGTCTGGTGAAGAGGGAGGTTATCCAGGCAAGCAAGGGAAGAAGACTAGAATAATCCATGTGGTACTGATTCGGGTTGTAGACATCATTAGGAACTAATGTTTAGCTTACCATACAAATAAATGGATGCAGGGCGCCTGGATGGCTCAGACAGTAAAGAGTCCGACTCTCGATTTTGGTGTAGGTCCTAGTCTCCTGGTTCATGGGATCAAGCCTTGCGTTGGGCTCTGCATTGACAGCACGGAGCCTGGTTGGCATTCTTTCTCTCTCCCTCTCTCTTCTCTCTCTTTCTCTCTCTCTCTCTGCCCTTCCCCCACATGTACACGAGTATATGCACACTCTCTCTAAATAAATATTTTTAAAAAATGGATACATACAGAAGCGTATACAGATATTTATAGATGTATATACAAGGGTTCGCACAAGCACATATATTTCCTTGCTCTGTCGGCTGAGAGGGCCACCTGGAAGCAATGACAACCCCATGGCAGTAAGCTCACATCACATCTAAATCTGGTTTTCTGCTAGCATTCTCTAATGAAAGAAGTCAGGGCCCCTATTAGAGGACAGGCCGGTGCAGGGAATGCACAAGATGAAACTGAAACACCTACTTGGGCCCGCCCTGCGCTCCCCGGAAAGCTTCTGGCTGCCTGTGTGGCACCAGCAGCCTTGAACTCCAAACCCAATTGTCGGTGACCTCCTAGCATGACCCCACGGGATGACCACAACAGAGGGAGACTTTTCTCCCTTCTGTTTTTATGAGAGCAACAAGAAGAACTCAGCTGCTAGGTGATTCCCTCTCGTAATCACGGTGCCATCTCACAACGCATCCTGACGCGACTGTGCCCCGTGGTAAAATACGACAGGAAAGCCATGTCCTTTAGGAAAATAGCCACACCTGCTTTTAACACCCTTCTGGAGCTCTAGCACGGGTTCGTTTAGTCAGGACCAGCATAAGATGGCAAATTCTATCTGTTAATAAGCAAACACTAGGGGCGCCTGGGTGGCTCAGTCGGTTGAGCAGCCGACTTGGGCTCAGATCATGATCTCACAGTTCGTGAGTTCGAGCCCCACGTCCGGCTCTGTGCTGACAGCTTGGAGCCTGTTTTGGATTCTGTGCCTCTCTCTGCCCCTCCCCCGTTCATGCTCTGTCTCGAAAATAAATAAACGTTAAAAAATTTTTTTTTTAAATAAGCAAACACTAGAAGTGCCTTGGAGGCATATGAGCGGTCTTTTAATAACGTAGGTTAGATTCAAGACAGCCCATCCGTCCTGAATGAAAACATGTCCAAGGGTCTGATCACTTGAAAGAAACTTTGACAATAAAAGGATTAGATTGGGCTTGAACCCTCGGGATTTTTAAAATAGGAAAGAGCACAGCTGCATTGAAATCATCAGAGAGTGCACATTATCTAGCGCCTCTTTTTATAACTGTTTGCACTACAGGTGCAATAAGAGGATGTTAATTTTATCTACCAGGGCATTTCCATTTTGTATATGTGTGTGTCATGTGACTCTTCAAAGCCTAGCTCGAAAGCCTCAGCGGAGAATTTTTCTGTTTAGGTTAAACTGGAGCAAAATACTTTCGTTCTAGTTCGTTGTGGGGGAGGGGGGCTCTGCTACGTAAAGCAGGAAATTTTCTCATTAATATTTCCAAGCTCTTTAGTGCTTCCATTTTCAACTGGATTAAAAATAAGAGGGGGGCGCCTGGGTGGCGCAGTCGGTTAAGCGTCCGACTTCAGCCAGGTCACGATCTCGCGGTCTGTGAGTTCGAGCCCCGCGTCGGGCTCTGGGCTGATGGCTCAGAGCCTGGAGCCTGTTTCCGATTCTGTGTCTCCCTCTCTCTCTGCCCCTCCCCCGTTCATGCTCTGTCTCTCTCTGTCCCAAAAATAAATAAACGTTGAAAAAAAAAAAATTTAAAAATAAGAGACACCACCAGAGCCCCAACAACGTATTCTTATCAGGGTCAGAGTAATAAGCGACCGGCGTAGTTCCACTGGGATTATCGTATTACGTTCGTAGAAAAACTACCAACCAACACAAACCAGGTGACGTCCCAGTTTGCCGTTAAAAGTAGTATATAGCTGTATTGTGCTGAGGTCAGACCAATCTGGATAAGAAAGAAAAATGCTCCAAAAAAATAAAAGAAAGCATGAAAAGGAAGACAATATTCCCCTTGTTGGCTGGTTCCTTAAACTGGGGCCCATCCAATACGCACACCCCGCTGCTTCCTGCTGGCATATTCCGGGGGTGGGAATCAATCCGCTCTTTGTAGAAATTAAGAAATCGTGCAGGCATTAAAAAGGGAAACACTGAATAGATCTAATGTAGTTGGAGACAAAGGAATGAAGTGATTTGGAGGGAGAGGGCAAGAGGAAGGCTGGTCAGGATCTGGGGTGACCCGTCTCCCATTGGAGGAAGTCAGAGACTTGAGGTCACTTGAACTGGGGACTTGAAGTCACACAGGAATCCACCCAGGAGCTCAGAAGTGACTTATGTTTCCACCGCCCTTAATGTTTTATGGCACCAAGCGAATACAGAGAGCTGATTTCACTTGGGACTGGATTAAAGGGGACTGTATACATCAATGCTAAGGTCATACCTCTCTTAGGCCAGAGGTACAACATTGTTTTAATGACTTAACCTTGAGCCACTTTTGACCGGTAAAGGTTTCACTCCATACCAGAGAATAAAGCTGAGAGGATTTTTTATTTTTTATTTTTAAGCGAAGGGCCAAAGCATCATTTCGCTAAAGCAATAAACCTCAACTGTAAATCATGCCATGCAGTAAGTAGGTCACTGAAAACT
Source organism: Puma concolor (assembly GCF_028749965.1). Lineage (NCBI taxonomy): Eukaryota > Metazoa > Chordata > Mammalia > Carnivora > Felidae > Puma > Puma concolor. Next base: position 13,974,864 of record NC_141667.1, on the reverse strand, counting down.
GAATATCAGATGTAGTCTAGGATTTCAGTTTAGCGAGATTATCTTTTTGTAATTGCTGTTAAAAAAAAAACACCTATTTTTACTAAACGTTTGGGGGAATGTTTAAGTGTTTCTAAAGCTATGTTACAAGCGGAAAAGTCTTCTTCCCGTATCAAATATTTATAAAAACCCATCAGTCCACCTTCCTGCTTTAGTAAAACTGTATGCTAAATCGAATTTTATTGACTTTCAAGTTTGTGGGCCACTGCTAATATGGGTTTTCATCAGGCACTCATCTTGTCTTTCCTAGTCCAACTATACCACTGAGTAAGCAAACAATATGTGAAGAGAAACCTCTCTTTATAGAATTCCAGCTAAAGAAGAAGTGATAGGATTAGCATAGATCCATTTTATCCCCCTGTGAACGCCCCGACCTACCCATTGAGTGTAAACAGCTGCAGATATCCCCAAAAAAGGGACAAGCAGATAGATATATCTAGTGAAATATCGATATTTCACTAGATATTTCTAGGGAATATAAGGAATAGAGGGAAATGTTATATAGCACAATGGAGCTGCAATCAGCAAAATCCATCTATGGAAAACTTGATGGGATCAAAAACCCAGTTTCTTCCTCAAATAAATTATAAGGAATAAAAAGAGAGAATGATGGAGAGGGAAGGTAGCACAGATTAAGGGACAGTTAAGAGACTGTACCCATTACAAGGTATGTGCTCATTTGCATCCCGGTTCTAAAACATCAACGAAAAATAACATGACATATATGAAACTATTGATAATTGACCAGATATTTCATTACAATTAAGCGACCATTGGCATCTCCTTTAGAGGTAATAATAGTATTTTGGTTACAGGAGAGGGAGAGAGTCCTTATCTTTTTGAGATACAGACGAAAACATTTACACATTTTTTACAAGTCAACTTTTATTTGACAAAGCCAGTTATTTTCCAGGATTGCTTTCTTCAGGAATTTTCTCTATTCCTATCCACCTTCTGTCTCACCTCTGAGGATCGTCTTCATTCATTTCATAGCTTGCACACGTCTCTATCTTTACACCTACAAATTGCATAATAATCTCTTCGTGTAAGTGTCTCTACTTACGAGAGTAGAGCATCATAATAGACTAGACTAAGCACCATAATAAATCACGCCGTAATTGACTTGGTATCCCCGGTGCCTGGCACGTGGTGACTCATTCAATGAATGTAGAAATTATTTATTAAATCCAGTATTTTATTTTCAGTGATCCATGTATACAGCAGCGATGGAGTCTTTCTTTTCCTTTCCTTTCCTTTCCTTTCCTTTCCTTTCCTTTCCTTTCCTTTCCTTTCCTTTCCTTTCCTTTCCTTTCCTTTCCAGTTTTATAACTTGTAATTGATAAGTTTAATTGTAATACACTTAAAGCATACAAAGTGATGATTTGATATAGCTGTCAAGTTTTGAACTCTTCGATGCAAACACGAAATGGTTTCTGGTTCACAGGACACAGGACTACCACACCAGCCTCTACCATCACTGTGTAGCCACGTCTTCCTCCAAAGAGACAACAAATAATGGTAATAATGGCTAACTCTCACAGCCCAATTCCTCCACACCAGGCTCTGTTTTAAACATTTTTACATGTTTTCAACCATATTTTCTTTTTTTTTTTTTTTTAATTTTTTTTTTCAACATTTATTTATTTTTGGGACAGAGAGAGACAGAGCATGAATGGGGGAGGGGCAGAGAGAGAGGGAGACACAGAATCGGAAACAGGCTCCAGGCTCTGAGCCATCAGCCCAGAGCCTGAAGCGGGGCTCGAACTCACGGACTGCGAGATCGTGACCTGGCTGAAGTCGGACGCTTAACCGACTGCGCCACCCAGGCGCCCCTCAACCATATTTTCATAACAACCAGTGACGTAAGACCTACTGCAATCATCCTCGTTTTTCTTTTTTTATTTCTTTGGAGAAATACAGGAAGCACAAGTGGGAGTGGGGCAGAGAGAGAGAGAGGGGGACGGAGGATCCAAAGCAGGCCCTGCACTGACAGAGTCCTATGCAGGGCTTGAAGTCACAAACCACGAGATGGTGACCTGAACTGAAGTCAGACGCTTAACCAACTGAGCCACCCAGGCGCCCCTCATCTTCGTTTTATAGGCAAGAACCCTGAAACACAGAGATGTGGGCGGGTTCCCAAGGTCTCATCTTGAAAGGGGCAGACTGGGGTTCATGCCCAGGACATCTGACTCCAAAACATCCTTGCTTGACCATGGTCAGCAGCGTCCCTAAGATGACCAGATCCCTGCTAACCTAGTACCAGGGACTTCACAGAAAATAGTAACAGTGAGCACGGCAGTTCCAAGAACCTAACTGATAAATTATCGCTCTAATGCAGCCAAATAACACGCAGAAACAAATGCAAATTTAGGAACATAAATAATCCATATACCATATCAGAATAATTTAGGACTTCCTTCGGGTGTTTAGTTGAGTCAATCAAGTTGCTTCACACCTGAGTCTGGACATTTGCCCAGCTGGTTAAAGAGTGTCTTTTCTAAAGATGAGATCAGAAGTGGCAGTGACCCCCATTCACAAGGCATCCATCATCTACTAACAAAAACAGTTTCCTGATTTAGCTCTTTCCTTTCCACCTCTTGCCCCCAGATGGGTATGCCTTCTGGTTTGGAATAATATCACAGTGAATCAAGGTTACAAAAACACTGAACATTCCTCCCTCATTTGAGGAATTTGAGGTTGGTCAAAATCATTGTTGAACAAAATATCCGAGATAGAGTTGGATAGAATTTACTTGACCCTTCCATTTTTTTTTTTTTTTCCCAAGGAAGAAACAGTCTAACTGACTCCAAGATTCTAGGCTCTGCCATTACTCAAGCCACAAATACTCCAGTTATCCAATGAGTCAGCGGCCTTCAACCACACTTTAAATAAAGGCCTTCTATCATGATATTTTTCACATGTGTTTTACTCCCAGTGGTGTATCCTATAAATACTAAGCTGTTGAGATTTCTTTTGTTGCAGAGATATGCCCCAACCATAATTTTAAGAGGACTATTGCCTGTTTTTCACTAAGGCTCAAGCAATAAATGTTCTAGTTCATTCCACTAACTGATAACTTGAATACAGACATGCTAGCAACATTCTTTTCCTTTCTATTTTCTTCCTTTCCATTTATTTACTGCAATAAAACATACACATGTAAAATGTACCATTTTGGCCATTTTTAAATGGACAGTTCAATGGCATCAAGTATCTTCACACTGTGGTGCGACCATCCACATCCAATTTTTTTTTCATCTTCCCAAACTAAAACTCTATACCCATTAAACGCCAACTCCCCATCCCCCTCCTTAATTTCTAGCACTCACCATTCTACTTTCTGTCTCTATAAATTTGCCCTTTGCTTTTTCAACGGTTTTGGTAAATATGGTAATCGTTACAAGGGCAATGGGTTACCAAAGCAAGGAAGGCCTATACCTTTTTATACTTAATTTTCAAATTTTCAACTTTTGAGTATTATATTTGTGAGTGATGACCGGTATTGATTCTCTGTTTCAGTGCACTTGTTCTCCAGACTGCCTTAGGTACATTTTTGTGGTTCTTGATAAAAATCAAACATTGGACAGAAAAAGCAAAGAGACTCTACTTAAGAATACAAGAGTGCTAGAGAAAGCAGTTGTACCATGGGTTTACTGGCGGTTTTTAAGTATATGTATTTTCATAGCATCTCTCTTCATAAATAGTTAAGCATGGATGATCAAGAATGTTCTAAATTTGAGGCAGTTGATTGATTTCCCATAAAAAGCTTTTACCCCCTTATTTATCAAGTTCTTAAATAAATAACTTCTCCCCTTTCTCAGATGTCTCTGAGCTGACACATCAGAAAACAGGCAAAATGGTGACCCTCTGAAGGAAATAGTCAGGGAAAATTAAATAAGTCAAGAATGGACAACCAGTAAAGCAACTTTTCAGCACCCGAGGGCAAATGGTGAGGCAGAAAAAGACTACTGGTTGTTCTGCTGTAAAAGCCAAGTGGGCATAATGGGACGTACAGCAGGATGAGGTCAGTGTCTGATTCTCGAAAGGCAGAGGTGCGGGTCCAGAAGCTGCAGGAGGCAGGTGCAGAGCTAGTGGAGTCTGAAGCACGTGACTTAGAGCCTGACAATTGAATTCCATCAGCAAGAGTCATTTTTTGTTCTCATACCAATAGGGAAAAGTAGAGTTTGGATAGTACAGTCGATCCCTATCCCCAACCCCTCAAATCTCTAATAAAGACATTTAAAACGGGAGGAAGGTGGTGGTTAGTGTGAAATGGGGATGTGGATGTTCAGTGAGTTTTCAAAATAAATAAATACCTTTGTTATCATCAGAGTCTGGTTTCTGAAAACTTCCCTCATCCCTAAATCTCAGTGGGTGATACACACTAAGATCTTTTTTATTTTAATTTTTTTTTAATGTTTATTTTTGAGAGACACAGAGACAGAGCTTGAGCGGGGGAGGGGCAGAGAGAGAGGGAGACCCCGAATCTGAAGCAGGCTCCGGATTCTGAGCTGTCAGCACAGAGCCCGACGAGGGGCTCGAACCCACGAACCGTGAGATCATCATAACCTGAGCCGAAGTCGGACGCCCAACCAACTGAGCCACCCAGGCGCCCCCACACTAAGATCTCTAAACATCCTTTCTATGCATTTTATTTTATTAAATATATGTGTGTGTGTGAGTGTGTATATATATATATATATATGTATAAAATACATGAATGTAATTTATACATGGTGTGTGGGGGTGTGAGTATAGAGAAGGTTTTAGAAGTGGATTAACAAATGAACCACTGCTTTGGGGATATTATACTCTTGATAGGCAAAAATGAGAAAGAGAAGTCTCCTTAAGATAAAAGGCCAAACATTGATCATTCAGTGGTCTCACAACCCTTTAATAAGGGGAAAAGATGTCTTAAGAATATCGCCGGGGGGTAATTACAAGGAACTTTCTATAACAAGTCTCTGCTCACCATTATCTACCCACTAATTATCCTCCTGGGCAGTGGGGTTTTGCCCAGAGGCCCCTCCATCTAGACCCCCATTCGCTCTCCTTGGAGGAAAGCATTCATCGCTTCCTTCCAGCCCAGGCCTAAACTATCTTGAATTGTGTTGCGAGGGGCTCCCGACAAGTCCAGAAACCATCACGTGTGTCGTGTGACTTTATCCCTCGAACACAGAGGGCAGCACAGTGTAGGAGCACAGAAAGCCTTTACAGAGCCTTCAAACTCCTTTCCAGGGACAATCCTCAAAAAAAAAAAAGCCATTCATCTTGAAAGGTGATCAAAACCCAAAACGGTTTTATAGGAAATCTATCCTCCAGGAGCACCAAACACTTGCTGAACTAAAACAGAATCTTGGGGGAAAACCCAGCCACCCACCTAAAAGCGTAAAAGGATGTGATGAGAGGTGAGCAAAGCCGGGAGCCCTTAATCTTTTTAGACACAACAACCGTGAGGCTCTCTTCAAACGTGGCCGTTTTTTCTTCCAGGGACCGGACAAAGCCAAACCTGTCTGTCTTCTGGAAGCGTTGCCCCCTTCCTTATCCTAACATCTAAACCTGAACTCGGAGAGAACACAACATCTCCAATCCCAAATTTGTTTCTCAGTTAGATCCAGGTCTCCCTCCAGCTGAGAAGGTCATCATATCCCGATTTAGAACCTATTCTTTCTCAAGCTGCCGTAAACATCACAACAGACGCAAACACGCGGCGCAGGTAGTGAGAACATCGCTGCCAAAAATATCACAAGCACCCCGCGGGCAAACTTCCTTTCCCTGACTTCCTTCTGCGCGTCAAGGTCATGTGCCCGGCTGCCTCCCACCCCACCCAGCACACTGCCGCCTTTTATGGAGTACTGTCCCTCTCGCTTTCCTGCCCAGACTGCTCTGTGTGCTGCTGAGGCTGTGAGCCAGTGACCTGGGCCGACACCAAGCCCTTGTGGTTCAGAGATGACTGTCCATTAGCAGGAGAGAAGAGGTCGCCTGTAATGGAATTCTGCTTGCTGAAGTGTCTCGCTCAGCAAGATGCAGCCAGTATCGGATTCACCACGCAGAGATCAATTGTTACAATAGCTTATTGGAGAACAGAACGTTAACAGCTTTGGGGGGAGGAGAAAATGCGTCCTTTCCCCTCCCCCTGCCCCCCCCCCCCCCCCACTTATCTGACACAGAATGTTCTGGCTTCTGGATGGAGAGGATGGGGTACAGCCCCGGAATTGCCCTCCCCCCCCAAGCCCTGGATGTCCACGAAGCCCCCCACCCACCCACCCCCTTCCCGCCTGGGCTGCAAGCCAGAAGGGGATTTATAAGCAACAAAAAACAGATTGTTGCTTTACCTTAGATTTCAGATTTTAAGATTTTCCCACCGACTTGAAGCTCTTCAATAGAGAAGTGAAATGTTACCGACTTTCAAAACACCTCTCTTCCTATATATCTCAGGAAATGAGTAAAGCCAAAGACAGATGGGTCTTTGCATATTTTTAAATATTATTTCTGTCTTGATTGTAAATTCTTGGTGGGTAGAGACTAAAACTAATCAATCTGCATGGTCCCCAGGGACCTGGTAGACTCCTCTGCCCGCATTAGGTTCTGAGTTAATCTTTCGTTCTTGTTTTTTAAAAGGACATCCTTTTCTTTCCCGTTTTGTTCTCACTTCCTCTTCCTTCAACTGCATATCTCCCTCCTGCCTCTGCTTTCTTCCTTTCTTCCTCTTTGTTCACATCAACCCGTCTCTTCCCGATTCCTGCCAATTTTTATTTCACAAGGTGCCTGCCTTCAAGAATTAACTCGGGCTTTCAGAATGTAGATCTTGCCAGTCCTGACAGGACCAGCAGGTGCATACTGAAAAAAACCTATAAAGAAATGAAACTAAGATGCATTCAGGTAAGCTGGGTCTGGTCCTGGAAATCAACACTGGAGAGTGAGAAGGGAAAAATGAAAGAGAAATGGGGAGAGACACCTGATCACTTCCCCTCAATCCTTTTCTTCTTGACTAATGGGAAGAAGAAGGGACTGGCTTGTTGAAATAAGTGACAAATCATACCCAGCTGCAGGAAATGAGCGAGGACGTAATAAAAAAAGTCCCTAAAAGAACAACAGAAAAAAAAAAAAAAAAAGTCCTATGCCAAACAAAAGTGACCAGCTCTCCAGGAAAAACTCATTCATAAATCGGAAAGAGAACGGTGTTCATCTACTTAACAGAAAAGAAAGAACCTTCTGGGGGTAACCGGCACTACAAAGGCTGCAGCACTGCCGTTGGCCCAAAGACCAGGGAGGGGACCTCTGTGAGATGCCACGGTGGAGAATAAGCCCACTTCACCCTGCCAAAAGTCTGCCCCTATCCAGGTGCCTTCTGCACACACCCGGCTGTCAGAAGAGATATCATAATATTCGATAATAAGAAACACAAGTGGGGGGGGAGGGGGCGGTGCCTGGGTGGCCCAAGTCGGTTAACCGGCTGATTCCTGGTTTCGGCTGAGGTCATGATCTCACGGTTTGTGAGTTTGAGCCCCGTGTCCAGCTCTTTGCTGACAGCGTGGAGCCTGCTTGGGATTTTCCCTCTCCAACGCCCCCTCCCCGCCCCTCCCCTGCTCTCTCTCTCTCAATAAATAAATAAACCTAAAAAAAAAAAAAAAAAAGGCAAGTGGTTCACCAAGGCAACTGCTCTGTATGCTGTTCAAGGAAGAGCATCTATTTCCCTTTCCTTCAGTTATCTCATTCCGTCCCATTTAATTTCCTCATCACGTCTTCACACCCTGGGCGATCGCATGTGTGGGCGACATCAAGGTGTCACAGGTGTTAAGGGTTCCTTCTGCCCATCTGCCCATCTGCCCATGGGTGTCAGCACCACACCTGCATTCATCATAAACCACGACAGAACGCCAGTCCACACAGACGCTGACGCGCAAAATTCCTTCCAGGAGGTTCGGTTTTGCCTCCCACGGTGACTCCCTCCCAAGAGCCACTGTGGTTCAACTGTAGTAAGATCATTACCTCCGACCACATTTAAAACCAGGCCCAGGAGGAGGTAACGAGGTTGAGGTTACGGGGAGAGATGAGAAAAGGAAGAAGAAAGGCAAAGAAAGATCATATATCTCCCTGTCTTCTTGTTTCATATATATACATATATAAAACTAATGAGAAAAAAAATATGTATATATATAACAAATGAGAAAATAAATAACATGAGGTCCTATTTTGAAATTCATGAATACAAAATTTGGGAGAGTTCAATAAAAACAAAAATTTGGTAACCGTATGGCGCTATCCCTCACCGTTTTGTTTTTTCACTTGTTTTATAATTTATTCCACTGTCGTGTCCAAAATGCCTTGGACCATGGGCCCCATGCCTGGCCTCAAATCTTGTTCTTCCAGGCAAAACATGAAATGAATGGCTGTTCTCTCTCTCTCTCTCACTTTCTCTCTCTCTCTCTCTTTTTTAAGTCTCTCAACCTAACTCCAGTCATGTCAGCTTCACAGATTTTCATACGATGACAACAACTTCCAAAGAACAATTTTTCATGGCAGGAATACGCTTGTATCTATGGTATTTGTGGCGTGGGCTGGACTCTTTCCGGCTCTAGTTTCCAGAAGAGTTTTAAAGTAAATCTTAAGAGGAAAGTTAAATATTTTCCAGAGTGAACCCTACGCTGCAGCTGGTGGTTAACTCATACTTTCAAAAAAATTGGTCTTCAAAGAGGAACAAAAGATTTTAGTCCCAAACTACTGTGGCTTTATTTTAGGTAATTGCATTTCAGGCTGGATGAAGCCCACTCATGGGTCATTTTTTCCTTCTCAAAATATCAAAGCGCTCTATAGAAATGTACCAATTAAGCTTCATAAATCTTCGTTCTGAAGGTAAAAAAAAAAAAATCTTGTTTACAGGACACAACGTCAGCTTTCTGTCCCAAGGTTCTCTTTTTTCGTTCTCGTGGTAAAAGCAGAGGGGCGCCTGGGTGGCGCAGTCGGTTAGGCGTCCGACTTCAGCCAGGTCACGATCTCGCGGTCCGTGAGTTCGAGCCCCGCGTCAGGCTCTGGGCTGATGGCTCGGAGCCTGGAGCCTCTTTCCGATTCTGTGTCTCCCTCTCTCTCTGCCCCTCCCCCGTTCATGCTCTGTCTCTCTCTGTCCCAAAAATAAATAAACGTTGAAAAAAAAAAAAAAATTTTTTTTAAAAAAAGCAGAGGGGACAGGTAGCCCCAGAACTGTGCAATGTGTTGGAAAGGGGCCGGATATGACCACTCTTTTCTCTTCATTAGGAAAGAAGCCAGGCCTGCGTGCTTTGTGCCTGGAGAAGAATGATCCAGAAGGTTCCCAAGAGAACCACGGTGGCGGGCAGAGTCCCAGAGACGCTGGACTCCCAGACTGAAGCACAGTCCATTGGGTTCCCTCAAAGCTTTCCTCATCCTTCAGTTCTCCCGATTTCAGTCTGCGCTTTATTATCCATGGCCTTTCTTGCCACTGTGATTCTGGCAGATTCGACATTTTCTTTTAACTCTGAAGTTCAAAAGCTTCTCACGCCCCCCAGTTAGGTGCCATGTATTCACGATAGGGAGTATCTTTTAGAAAACAGATCAATTCTCTTCTCACATTTTCTCTCTCTTCCCTCTACCCCCCTGTCCTAAAATAATCTCACTGATCTTCACAATATATCAGTGTCAAAAAAAATAAATATGCTCTAACGTGGGGGGAGGGAACCGGAGGGTTGCTGCTCAACAGGTAGAAAGTTTCGGTTTTACAGCATGAAGAGGCTCTATGGGTCCACTGCAACATTGTGCGTGCAATGAGCAACAGTGCACTTACACTTAAAATTTACGAGCAGGGTAGATCTCATGTTATCTGTTTTTACCTCGACAGAAAAAAAGAAAAAGAGAAGTTAACGTGAAAGGACCAAAAAAAAAAAAAAAGTTTCCAACAAACGAAAACTTCTCTAAAAAGAACGAATATGTTTAAATGCTTGGGAACCTTGGATAAAGAATCTAAAAGAAACAAAAAAAAAAAAAAAAAAGGGGGAGGAAACACGAGCACACCCATAAATTGTTTCAACAGCCACCCTGAGAGATTAGGAGCAGGCAGAAAACAAAAGGTCCCTATGAAGGATTTAAGAGATAAATTGCAGCCCTGATCTACAGCTGTGGCGTTGTTACAAAGGGTTCTTTAAATATTTCTGATGGGAATGAAAATGAATTATGACTGACTGGAGGGGGGAAGGAGGATGAGAAAGGGCAGGATGTTGGGTAAATGAAAATGGTAAATTTCTTTGTCAGCCAAGCGTACCTGCCCCGCGTCTTCACAGAGGTTGATTTTTTTTTTTTTCCTTTTAATTTAAGATTTAGAGGGGCGCCTGGGTGGCGCAGTCGGTTAAGCGTCCGACTTCAGCCAGGTCACGATCTCGCGCTCCGTGAGTTCGAGCCCCGCGTCGGGCTCTGGACCGATGGCTCAGAGCCTGAAGCCTGTTTCCGATTCTGTGTCTCCCTCTCTCTCTGCCCCTCCCCCGTTCATGCTCTGTCTCTCTCTGTCCCAAAAATAAATAAAAAACGTTGAAAAAAAAATTAAAAAAAAAATTTGAGATTAGTGATCCTTTGCATAATCTGCTTCTCACCTCAGTAGAATCTTGCTCAGAATTGCTTATGTGTTGATCGTCTCCCACATTACGTGCATTGTATTTTTAAAGGTATGAAAATGGGATTCTCATTTAATTCATTAAAAGGCAATTCCATCTTCTGACGTGTATAAAAGGCTCTCACCGGTCATCATCTATTGATCATTGACAAGCAATCATTGGACAAGCTTTTATTCAGATCCAAATATGTGCCAGGCCCCGGACTATGGTCTCCGTTTCCTCAACACGGCTGAATTACCTTATAATTGGAGTCCTTTTTATGCAGATGTAAACGGAGTCAAATCCAGGCTGGGAATAAAATGCTTGAGACACCAGCCCTCGTGACTTCTTTCAGACACCAGCATTGTTAGTCACTTACGCTTCCCGAGAACTGTCCAGATCTGCCCTGTTTACTGTTTACTGTTCACAGCAACTCCGGGAAGCAATGAGCCTCTGTCATTCTATTCTGCAAAAGGGGAAACTGAGGCACCAGCAGCTAAATAACTTAGGCAAGTTCGCAGAGGGGGCTCTCCTATCCTGTGCTGCCACTCACATTCTTGAAGAAAACAAGAGGGAAAAGGCTGGATCCACCTTCAAGTAATCCATTTCAAATACTTACATAATTTAAAATTGTTTTAATGTTTGTTTTTGAAAGAGAGAGAGAGAGAGAGAGAGAACACGAGTAGGGGAAGAGGAGAGAGAGAGGGAGACACAGAATCCGAAGCAGGCTCCAGGCTCTGAGCGGTCAGCACAGAGCCTGGTGTGGGGCTCGAACCCACGAATGCCGAGATCATGACCTGGGCTGAAGTTAGATGCTTAACCGACTGAGCCAGCCACGTGCCCCCCGATTTTAAAAAATTGTACCGACCATGCCACTATCTGGCATTCAGCTTTTCTGGGTTTTGTTGCTTTGTTTTGTTTTGTTTTGTTTATTTATTTCTTGAATCTGGTAAAGGAAAAGCAATCTAAAACACATAAAGTTCTTTAAAAACAAAACGAGACGAAACACCACTAGCAGGATGTATGTGTACAAAACCCACCAGACCAGAACATGCGCAGGGCCAGCTCCGTGGTCACGCTCCCGAGCGTTAATCCAGGGGTCAGCAAGTGTTTTCCATCAAGAGTTAGTCAGGACCATTTTGGGTTTTCTAGGCTCTAAGATCGCAGCTGCAACTGTTCAACTGTCTTTGTAGCTCAAAGCGGCCACAGACAATACCTAAATGAATGGGTGTGGTTGTGTTCCATTAACTTTATTTAAGAAACAGCCCCCCAGGCCTGATTTAAGCCACCCTCTTCCACCAGTTACTCTCCCTACAGGGTCTCCTTTAAAGTCAAAGTTCTTTTTTTTTTTTTAACTTTCTTTTAATGTTTGTTTATTTTAGGAGAGAGAGAGAGAGAGAGAGAGAGAGAGAGAGAGAGAGAGAGAGAGGGAGAATGAGTGGGAGGAGGGGCAGAGCGGGAGGGAGACACAGAATCTGAAGCAGGCTCCAGGCTCGAAGCTGTCAGCGCGGAGCCAACGTGGGGCTTGAACTCATGAACCCCAAGATCATGACCTGAGCCAAAGTCGGATGCTTAACTTACTGAGCCACCCAGGCACCCCTAAAATCAAACTTCTTAACCTGGGGTCCTTAGGCTTCAGGCTCTTAAACTCACCATAATTCTTTCAAGATGTTCAAAGAATTCTTTCAACATGTTCTTTTGTATGGGGATTTTTCTGGGGTGGGTGGGATATATACCCCTCATCAGACCCTCGAAGGTTCTAGGACTCAAGAAAGGTTAAGCCCAAGATCCCAAGCTCCAATATCAGCTGCTGTCTACAGAGCCAGCCCATGGCCTTCAGTGGGGCTCACTCCCCACTATGTCTTTCATTACTTTTCCCTGTAATTTACAAGCACTGCTCTCACTAAACTCTTCCTTGGGTCTCCAAAACATCTTGCACGATTTTGAGTCTCTGAGCTCTGCAAATGCTTTTCCATCCATTTGGTGTGGACCTTCCATTTAATTCGATTCAATTCATGAATGTCTCCTGATGAAGTCCTTCCTTGCAAGCCAGCCACACAGGTCATCGGGTTGTGAGCCAGTCAGGCAAGCAAACAGGTAACTGCCAACTCAGTGTGGCAGGGAGAGCGGCAGGTGCTGTCAGAATGCTCAGGGTGGGTGCCTAACCCAGACGTGGGGAGATCAGGAGATGCTTCAAGAAAAGAAATGCTGGTTAAGCTGGGGCCTAAAGAATGCATAGGAACCTAAAACTGGAACCAGAAGTTGGTTGAATGAGGAGATAGAGGGTGGGTAGAAGGGAAGATACATGGGAATGTCTGTAGACAAACGGGTGAATTTGTCAGAACGGGGTACAGGATGGGAAGGACAGAGAATAGACTAGAGACGCGGGAAAGGCTGGACCAAAAGGATCTTGGGTACAGATTGTTTGTGCTGTATTATAAAGACAATGAGAAATCCTGTGTGGTCAGCTGGCCAGCAGCTTTGGCAGAACTGGGACCCGGTTAGAAATGGGATCATGGTGGGGCGCCTGGGTAGCTCAGTTAGTTGAGCATCCGACTTTGGCTCAGGTCATGATCTCGCAGTTCGTGAGTTCGAGCCCTGCATCAGGCTCTGTGCTGACAGCTCAGAGCCTGGAGCCTGTTTCGGATTCTGTGTCTCCCTCTCTCTCTGCCCAGCTCACGCTCGCTCGTGCTCTCTCTCTTTCTCTCTCAGAAATAAAGAAACATTAAAAAAAAATTAAAAAAAAAAAAAAAGAAATGGGATCATGGGCCAACCCAGAACTACTACGTCGAATCAGCATTGTAACACAGCCCCGGGATTCTGAGGAGCTCTTCCTTATCCTGGCTGAAACCTGTTCCCCCACTTCACCTGACAAGCTCCTATCCACCCAGGCTACCAAAAAAGCCCTTGGGTAACAATCTCCCAGATCTAGCTCCACGTAGGAGGGGGTTACATCTTGATAAACCTGTAGTAAGTGGAAAATATCCTAAGTCTAAACTGCATTTATTTTTTTAAGTTTATTATTTGTTTCTTTTGAGAGAAAGAGAGAAAGCAAGCAAGGGAGGAACAGAGAGAGACAGAGACAGAGAATCCCAAGCAGGCTCCGTGCTGCCAGCACAGAGCCCAGTGAGGGGCTCAATCCCACAGACCAGGAGATCATGACCTGAGCCGAAGTCCAGAGTCAGATGCTCAGCCGACTGAACCACCCAGGTGCCCCCCCAAAATGTATTTAATGCCCCTAACCTACTGAACATCATAAATGTGCTCGTAGAGAACGCTTCCATGAGCCTCCAGTTGGGCAGAATCATCTGACACAAAAACCTACTTTATAATAAAATGCTGACCATCTCATGTAATGTATCGGTTACCGCACTGAAAGTTACGAACAGAAAGGCACAGAAAGGTACAAAAGTTTGTCAGTGTATCAGTTGTTGACCCTGGCGACCTCCTGGCTGACTGGGAGCTGTCCCACTGGCCAGCCTCACGAGAGAGGATTGTCCCACATGGTTCCAGCCTGGGAGAAGATCCAAATTCAAAACGTGAAGGACAGTTTCTACCAATTGCATATTGATTTCACGCCACCCTAAAGTCGAAAAACTGCAAAGTCGAACCATCCCGCAATGGGGAACATCTGTGTACAGATTTCCGGCCTCTCCCTGGACCTTCTCGTTCTTGATCTGTGTTGGAATCAAAGCATCTATTTTTTCAGCAAGTTTCTTCTCTTAACTTTTTTTTTGTTTTAATGTTTGTTTATTTTTGAGAGAGAGAGAGAGAGACAGAGAGAGAGAGAGAGAGAGAACACAAGCGGGGGAGGGGCAGAGAGAGAGGGAGACAGAGAATCCAAAGCAGGCTCTGCTCGGTCATCGCAGAGCCTGGAGCAGGGCTCGATCTCACGAACCTTGAGATCATGACCTGAGCCGAAATCAAGAGTCTGGCACTTAACCAACTGAGCCACCCAGGCACCCCAACTTTTTTTTTTTAGGTAGTCTCCATGCCCAAAGTGGGACCTGAATTCGAGACCCTGAGATCAAGCGTCCCATGCTCTCCCGACTGAGCCAATCAGGCATCCCTTCCCAGCAAGTTTTTCAGGATAATTCTTACTTTAAGAACGTTTAGGAAAACACGTGGTCCCCAACGCAGCACAATGTGTAACAGCTGGGTTTTCATGGCTCTTCAATCTCACCTGCATCACAGTGTTGATGGGTTGTTCTGCAATTATTTCTTTACTTTACATTATCTGTTTTCCTTGGTAGACTCTGAGCTCTTCCCGTCTTATTTGCTTTGGTGTTGCCACACCAAAGCGTCTTAAACTCAGTAAACGCCCAAGTGCCAAGTGCATTCATGAATAACAGCTACCTCCAGATGGCTGCTTCCTGGGAGCCCACTGGGCAGAGCAAAGGTCAAATGCGGCAGCAAAACGCAAGTAGCTTCACTTTTCGTGAGCAATTTATCAGTGAGGTCTTGTTCTGAATATTCAAATCAAGGTCGGGCCCTTGTTCCTGTTACCAGTTCAAGCTGAGGCTCTTCGCTCTAAAGCGGGACCTCTCACTTCCTCTTTTAACAGTGGAGAAGCTGGGCGGCCCTTCCTTGCCTTCCCCCCCCCCCCCCCCGCCCTTCCCTCTCCAGCCATCGCCCCCCAAAACGCCTCATTTCCCTGGCCTCTCAAGTCAGCCAGCGACTGCATTTGACCTTCGGTGACAGCAAATTCCTCTCGCTGACCACAAGCTGCCTGATGGAGCTATTTCCTTTTATTTGTTCTCTGTGGCCTTCTTCGCCGGCTGTCCTCATTTAAGGACTAACTTTCTACAGGAGAAATTAATTGAATTACTGTTCTGTTGTGGGTGAAGGCGGAGGGGAGAAGGTCAGGGGATACAAATATTTTAAATGTCCCCTTCAGAATGTCTTATGCCGTTGCAAATTATCTATTTTTTCCAGATATATAAATAGTATGTGTCTATTTTGCTAATGGGGGCCGGTGGGGGGGGTGGGCGGGAGAAAAGTGTAAGGAATATAAATCCTCCCAGGGAGAATGTCATGGTTATATTATTGGTTAATAGGATTTTGTTTTAAATAGTCACATTAGCATTTTCTCATATGTAAATGGTTTTGTCATGTAAGCCCGTGGCAGCTAGAGTCACACAGGCCTGTTCAGTGCTTTTGACTCCTGAAATATGACTGCCTCCCGGGGCAGAAAAGTGATGCGAGGGGTACGTGGGGCCAAGACTACCTGGGGCTCCAAGGGAAGGGAGACGCGGAGGCTAAGCTCCCATAAGGAATTCTGGCTTGGCAGTGGAATTCTGTATGAATCTGTCCCTCCAGCTCTATCTGGCTTGAGGAAGAAATGGAAACCCCACCAGGACAGTATGAAAAATCCAGCTCCCTTCCCAAATGCGTTTGTACTTGAAACCTGCTAGTACTTCGTTGGAGGTTTGCCAACCGGCTCCCCTCATTAACTAGCCCTAACTCCCCATTGCTTCGGTCTCTGGATGTATTAGGTTAGACAAGTGATGGCTTACTCTGTTTACTTCAACAGGAAGAAAGCTCACAAGGTGATTTGTCACTTTAATTAGTCCAAGGGAGAGCTGAGTTTGCCTTGGCAAACTGGGATTCCTTCCCTAAGGGTTTCTAGGAAAAGCCAAAAAAGGGATTTCTTGGGTTTGGGGTTTTCCATGGGCTTCTTTCTTTCTCTTAAATAATTATGAGTTCATTGCTTTCCTCTTTTAAAGGCCTACCCTCATTACAAAACATTTATCGAGGAGGAAGAATACAAAGATGAAAATAGAAAATCATAACTCACCCAACACTTGGCTCCTCTCTCCTGTCTGAGATGTTCTCACTCAGGATTCTGTGCCGAGGTTCACTCCACCCAGTGGTGGGTGTAGCCTATGTTCATGGAGGTTGCTGCAAGACTTAGCCCACAGTTCAGTGGTATCCCCTGGAAAACGAGAAAGCCTGATACATCCTTTGCACTCTGCTCAATTCTGGGGTGGCAGAAGATGAGGCCCTGGCTCCTGCTACTTTTCCCTCCTCTTTTCCCTGGACCTACCCAGTCAGTTCCCACCTTTCCAAATCGGGGAAGCTTGACGAGCACTTTAGAGACTGAGGAAAACCACAGCAGAATCTTCTGTTCCTCTTCTTGGCATCCTAAGCCATTTTGAAGGTAATGGCATGAGGCGGTACCTCTTTGGCTCTTGCCAATAACTTTTTCCCCTGGTTTTGATGATGTTTTATTCATGCCTTGAGGTAGGAGAGAGATTCTGTCCTTTGAATTCACTGCTCCGTATTTGCCCAGACCGGGTTTTAAGTCCCTACGGGACTGGTGGTGATTCTCTGCTTTTCCTTTGATTCCGATCATCAACAGTCATGACCTCCCAATGGGCAGAGAGACAGGTGTGAAGGAATGGACTGCAAGTTCCAGGAAGGGTCTTCCAGAATAGGGAGAAAGCCTTGGCAGTGACATCCCCCATAGAAAACTGGTAGTCTTAATTCATACAGGATGTAGTTATATTTAATTGTTGAATGAACTGAATAAGCACTTTCATCCTCCATAGCAATAATTCATAGCTTGTCCTACTGTTGCCATATTAAACTCTAAGAATAAGACTTAAAAAGATTCTCTCATGTGAATTGGAGCAAGAATCAGGTATAGACAGTTCTATGAAAGGTTAAGTCTTTAAATACAATTTTTTAAAAAAAATCACCTAATAATTTTCATCTATCCCAAGTACGGAAGGAGAAATAGAATACAGTTACAATTCTAAGATCTCAGTGAGAATATCCAAAGGCAGCATTACTCGCCCTGGGTGCTAGGTGGTGTCTGGGATGCCCTCCAAAATAGAACCATTCTAGGGATCTCCCTGAAATCATTTCCGATATTGATTTGATTGAATCTACAAATAAACATTTATTTAGCAGCTACTATGTAACAGGTTCTATGTCTGTGCACTGGAAATGCACAGATGAAAAAGACACAGCCTCTTTCCTTAGAAGATCATAGCCTGCTGGGGGAGAGAGCAGATACATAGCTAATTTCTATTCATGGCAATACTGTAATTTAATAGAGGCATGAACAGATGCTGAGAGTGTTAGAAGGCTATGGAGGTATGCCCTCACTGAAAAACTTATTCAAGAGAGATGTGGTGGTCTTAAGCTGCCAGGCAGAGGGGAAGGTGGGAAATTAAGGCAGAGGACCTAGCATGTTTAAAGGCATGTAGGTGTCAAAATCTGGCTTAATCCAGAACCATGAGATGTTCAGTATAACTGGGTCCCTAAGGTGCATGGGTGATTGGGGGAATGGGAAGGAAGACAAAACTAGAATAAGCCTGAAAACCCACTGAAGCATTGTGCTCGTCATCCTAGAGAATCTGAAAGTCATCCTACCAAAAAGGAGAGGGAGCTAATGGGACTGAATTTTCTTTTAGGACATTAATTCTTGTGTTGTGATAAAACATGGCGGCCGTGGGAAGAGATCAGTAATGAAAAGATTACTGGTGAGGGTCTTGCAGTTTTCCTAGCAACAAAAACACAAATTGGAGCTAGGGTAACTACAGTGGGGAATGAAGAGGGACAGAATCAGGAGATGTTGCAATAATAACACTTGGGGCTGATGAATATCCCGGTGGGAATGGGGTTGAGTAAAATAAGATTTCATTTTTTTCCCCCTTGAAACACAGGGTAGCCGGTGGCCATAGTAACTAAGGAGAAACTGAAGAGAGAATGTGTTTTCAAGGGAGAAAGGGGTTATAGAGAAAAGACAATGAACTCAGTTCTGCAAACTGTTGTTCAGGTTGGGGTACCTGTTGAATGATGGAGAGCTGGGAGTTTGTTCTAAGTCTCAGGAGAGATGGGGCCTAAAGATCTGATTTTAGGAATTCCTCATTAGCACATAGGCAGTAGTTGAAGGACTTTGGGTGGCATTACTCATTTGTGTCACAAATATCTTATCTCTTTCCTACATGCCGGGTGATGGGCTAGCCAGAGCAAAAAGGAAGGAGGAAGAGATTCTAAGGGTAGAATTTCAGAGTGTTAGTATTTAAGGCGTTGCATATTAAACTTCAAGGAGGAAAAAAAATCAACTAGGGAGCTGGCTAAGAACTGAGATTCTCAGGCCCCACCTTGGTGACCTTGGCATTATTAACTACCACCCAGGTGATGATGATGCAAGGGGTGCTCAGAGGAACGAGAACTCAAAGGGTGGCCATAGGAGAGGGTGTCGCTAAGAGAATGAGAAGAGATAGAGGGAAGAGGAAAGGCAACTTATGAGGTTCCTTTAAGATCTAACCCTGACCTGGGGTGCCTGGGTAGCTCAGTTGGTTAAGTATCCGACTCTTTTTTTTTTTTTTTTAATTTTTTTTTTTTCAACGTTTATTTATTTTTGGGACAGAGAGTGACAGAGCATGAACGGGGGAGGGGCAGAGAGAGAGGGAGACACAGAATCGGAAACAGGCTCCAGGCTCTGAGCCATCAGCCCAGAGCCTGATGCGGGGCTCGAACCCACGGGCCGCGAGATCGTGACCTGGCTGAAGTCGGACGCTTAACCAACTGCGCCACCCAGGCGCCCCAGTATCCGACTCTTGATTTGGGGCTCAGGTCATGACCTTGCGGCTTGGCAGTTCGAGCCCCGCATGGGATTCTGCACTGACAGTGTGGAGCCTGCTTGGGATTCTGCCCCCCTCTCTCCCTGCCTCTTCCCTACTTGCTCTCAATCTGTCTCTCAAAAAATATTTCAAAATAAACTTAAAAAAAAAATCTAACCTTGAACCTTAGTACACAGTTGACATTGAGAGTTTAATACATATGAAAATATTCACAGGGTTCACGCCAGAATTGCCTTTCCCTTTTGACCCATTTGAACCTGAGCTTTACCTACAGGCAAAGCCTTTTCCACACTTACCTTTCTCTAGGTCTTCTGCCTAGTGGCTCCTTTGAGGTTCTGAGACGGGGCACCTTCCTGCTTCCTGACATCTGAATTCTAATGTGAATTGTATCTATTCCCTTTAACCTACACCTCTACTGACTGCCCGGACCAATAACGCCCCCTCTTAGCATAGCCCCAGGACCTCCCACACCAGCAAACTCCCTTATGGGTTGCTCATCAAGGTAATTATCATGATCAGATACAGAAGGGGGAAAAATCAGAAGGGACTTGAGAAGTTACTGATCCAAATTTCCTGCCCAATTCAGCACTCTCTCTGACAATATCCTTGACCGGTGGTCACCCAGCATCTTTCAGTCTATATCCCGGGGCACGGAGACCGCCTGTTCTAATGTTGAACAAGCTTCATCCTTGTCGTGAGCCAAACCCTATGACGATACCTCTCGCTGATCAAGTTCTGGCTTCTGTGTCCACAACAAAGCAGGCCTCACCCAAATCCACAAGACAGCCCTTAGATATGAAAGCCTCCATTGTATTTTCTGTTTCAGGTGAAACTTTTCCTGCGGCTTCAGCAACTCTGTATATGATGTGCCTCTGTATATGTTGAGCCTCTTTATTATTCTAATTGTTTTGTCTGGGAACAAAAGAACTCTTCTGTTTTATTATTATTTTTTTAATGTGTATTTATTTTTGAGAGAGAGAGCGTGGCAGCGCAAGTGGGGGAGGGGCAGCGAGCGAGGGAGACAGAGAATCTGAACAGGCTCAGCGCTGCCAGCGCAAAGCCCAACGTGGGGCTTGAGCCTGCTCGTGACCTGAGCTGAAGTCGGACACACGACCGACCGAGCTACCTAGGTGCCGCCAAAAGAATTCTTGATTTAAACACTGCAGTAGTTTCCTATCGCTGCTGTAACAAATCACCACAACTTTAGTGGCTTAAAACAAGATAAATTCAGTGTCTTACGTTTCTGGACTTTAGAAGCGTAAAATGTGGGGCGCCTGGGTGGCTCAGTCAGTTGGATGTCCGACTTTGGCCCGGGTCATGGTCTCGCAGTTCATGGGTTCGAGCCCCGCATCGAGCTCTGTGCAGACAGCTCAGAGCCTGGGGCCTGCCTTGAATTCCGTGTCTTCCTCTCTCTCTGCTCCTTCCCTACTCACACTGTCTCTCTCTGTCTCTCAAAACTAAATAAACATTGAAAAAAAATTCTAGAAGTGTAAAATGAATCTTGCAGGACTGAAATCAAGATGTCTTCTCTGCTTCTGCCTTTCTCCATCTTCAGCTTGCGCTGTCTCCTTCTTGTAGAACGACACTTGCGATTACAGGTAAGGCCCACCCAGATAATCCAAGATAATCTTCCCATCTCAAAATCGTTAATCACAGACGCAAAGTCTCTTTTGCCATAAAAGGCAGCAATCAAAGGTTCTGGCCATCAGGGCTTGGATATCTTCGGGGCCATTATTTAGCCCACCAGTGATACCTCAGCCAACGCACTCTTAAGACTGTATTAACTTTTTCATCAGCCGAATTTCGCCATCAGCCAATACATTCACCCTATTTTTCATATCAACGACTGTTGTGCTGGGTCTAAACTGTGGGGGTCATAAGGACTGTTTTCTCCTTCCAGGCATATGGGAGGGCTGGACTGCCTTCTCCCGAGAAGTAGTCATGTGACTTTCTTGACCAAGGTGATAGTGTGATGCATGAGTCTGCTGCACTGGGGGGCTTTAAGGACTAATTAGAGATTTTTCTCTGTCACCGTGCCTAGCAATGTTCAGATGATAGCTTCTCCAACTGTCTGAATTCCAGAGTGAGGAAAACATAAAGCAAAGCTCCCAGATGACCCACTGTGGATGTGTAAGGTGAACGAGAAATAAAACCTTGTCGTTAAGCCCCTAGAATTTTGGGGTGTGATTTATTACTACCGCAGAATCTAGCCTATCCTGACTGATACAAACTCTTTCTATGGATGAGCCTGTTTTTAAAATCAAAACGGAATTTCTTATTCATTCGCACTCGATTTCATCTTTTCTGTAGTGGCCAAGCCTTCAAGGCTTTCACAATAGCTAAGAATCTTGATCTAATCATGCTTTACAATGGACACTTGATCACTTTAAAATCTGATAAACATTTCTTCTGTGTTTTTATCAAAACTACTGATTTGAAAAAAGTTTATGCAGACAAAGTCACCAGTATCAACCTATGGCAATGCTCCCCAGGTCCACATCGATCCCAAAAAACTATGATAATATAGCACATGTAGACGTATTACCATTCAGCCTGTATTTCCTCATCTTAGCCATAAACCACAGGCTTTTCAAAGTCATTAATCCAAAATGTGTTATGTTATTTTCAGAGTAGCTTTCAAAGAAAAAAAAAATTTAATTCGCCAAAGGAGAGCAGGACTATTATTTCTGATTCCGATGTTATTTCTGATATCTGTTGGCTTCCTTGGATTTCCATAAAATATTTGTTAAAAAAATCTAAAAGGATGAGGCAGTTTATTTTTTTTATTGTGGGATCAGTTAATCAAAATAAAGCCTCCTTAAATATACATCAGTCTATAAGACTGAAGTGTATACTGATTTCTGATAAAAAAAAAAAAATATATATATATATATATATATATATATATATATATATTTAGTCTTTCATAACAGTATCAAAGAATATAGAGCCTATCATTGTTCTTATTATACTTCTTTAATTTTATTTGTGGGATATGTTACATTTACTGATCTGGCCTTCCTCTGCCTTTCTTCTTCTCTCTCTCTCTCTCTCTCATTGGATATCTGTCATTCGTTTGAGCACAGGGACGCTGAGACAGTATATAATGAGAGCCTGAGTCTGTAAGCTCTTTCATCTGTATACTTATTTTCTGAAGTGCATTCCTTCACGAAACCGTGGTCAGCTCCACCCTTCCTAAAATAATACCGTGGCACTTCAAGACCTACCTCATCCCTCCCCCACTACCCTAATTGCACAGAAAAACTCCTGTTGTAGTATCTGAGAATAAGGGGCTGTCAGGGCCGGCTACATAATTTACGGGGCCCAGTGCAAAATGAAAATGCATGACCTTTCGTTCAAAAAGCGAGGAAAAAGTGCCACTAAAAGCACTGAAATGAAAACCCTTTTTCCTGTTTCCATGTTCTCTCTCTTGACGTGTCATGGTGGTTTTTATTTGCTATTTAGAAATTTTAAACTGTTAGCAGGAATCTTACTGTCCATTTTTATGTTATGCAATACCAGTTTTAAATGAAAATATCAGTGTCTGAGTTGTGCAAAATCACTGAATTTACACAATTCGTGTTTTGTTGTTTGTACATGTGTCCTAGGTGTTTCATTCTGACCAGGACGGTGGAAATGGTGCAGAAAACCGCATCATTTCCACTCCCCTTCTGGCTGCACACACATATCCCCCCGTCTCTACCTTTGGTTTACTTCTGAGTAAGGAAGGACTGGATGGGAAAGAAACTATGTGCTGCACTGTCTTTCCCCTTCCTTCTAGATCATCACTTTCGGCCTGCAAGTTGGTGAATACAGGGAAGTAATATGAACAGGAAAGAATATGACAAGGTTCCTGGTGATTTCTTACAACACCATTGCTTTCATTTTGTATTGAAAACAAGTTTAGATTTGAACAGAACTGAGGCCACATGGGGTTTTCAGTAACCCCCGCACCCATTTTACTCAGTCGTAGACTGACACACTTGCTTTGTACTCACTTTGAGTCTCACTGAACTCCCGTGCATTCTGGGTCCTCCAGAATTTTGACCTCATGGGCATTATGGATGCTATATGCAAATAGGGCAACAAGGAACGGCTGAGAACACCTGTACGGTGAACTTCTCCTCTGTGCACGTGCTCCATTGTCCTGTTGGACTTCATTTCTAGAACACAAGTCCAAAGATAAGGTTACCAAGAATTTCAACATGGTGGCAGCAGAGATTTAACCACGCACGGGGCCATTCTGAGCATGGGATCCTCCTGAATACGGGCTCTTCTCAGCATGGAGCCCTGTGAAATGGCACAGGTCACGTGGCCAAGAAGCTGACTCTAGGTATTATTATATGTTGGAGCTCAGTGGCTGTTCATGTATAACAGGTAGGCTGTAAACAGTAAGTAGGACATTTGGCAGATCCTAAAAGGCTAAGTACAGAATTACCATAGAATCCAGCAATTCCAATTTGAGGTATGTACCCAAAAGAATTAAAAGCAGGGACCCAAACAGATACTTGTATACCAATGTTCACTGCGACATTACTCACGTTAGCCGAAAGACAGAAACAACCCAAAGGTCCACTGACATATGAATGGATAAACAAATGTGATATATCCAGACAATGAACTATTGTTCGGCCATAAAAAGGAATAAAGTTCTGATGTATACTATAGCACAGATAAAACCTTGGATACATTATCCTAAATGAAAAAGAGAGAGAGAGAGAGAGAGGGAGAGAGAGGCAAACCAAGAAACAGACTCTTAACTATAGCAAACAAACTGATGGTTACCAGAGGGAAGGATGGGGCTTACGGAGCGCACTTGAGATGAGCACCAGGTATTGTATGAAGTGTTGAATCGCCATATTCTACACCTGATACGAATATGACACTGCATGTTAACTAACTGAAACTTAAATAAAAACTTAAAAAAAGAAGAAAACATGATCCTAAATGAAATAAGCCAGCAACGAAAGAAATAACATTTCGTGTACGTGAAATATCTAGAACAGGCAAAATTATAAAGACAGAAAATGGAATACAGGTTACCAGGGGCTGGGGGATAATGAACGGAGTTACTGCTTAGTGGTTATAGAGTTTCTGTTTGGGGGGATGAAAATATTTTGGAAGTCGACAATGGTGATGGTTGTACAACATTGGGAGTGTACTTTATGGCCCTGAATTATACACTTAAAATGGTTTAAATGGCAAGTGTTATGTGATATATATTTTACCAAATAAAACTTTTTTTAAAAAAATGAGTAGGAACAAAAAATAATCTGATTAAAAAATGGGCAGAGGAACTGAATAGACACTTTTCCAAAGAAGACGGACAAATGGTCCATATATATTCAAAGGTGTTAACATCACTAATCAGCAGGAAAATGCAAATCAAAAACCACAAGATATCACCTTACGCTTGTTAGAATGGCTATCAAAAAGACAAGAGATAACAAGTATATTTGAAGAAAAGAGGAACCCTCGTGCACTGTTGGTGAGAATGTAAACTGGTGCAGCCACTGTGGAAAACAGTAGGGAGGTTCCTCAAAAAATTAAAAATAGAACTGCCACATGATCCCGCAATCCCACTTCTGAGTATTTACCTACAAGAAATAAAAACACTATGATGAAGAGATATCTGCACCCCCATGTTCATCATACCATTATTTATGATGGCCAAGACATGGAAACAACCTAATGGCACATCAATTGATGAATGGATGGGGAAGATGTGATACACACACACACACACACACACACACACACACACACACACAATGGACTATCATTCAGTCTTGAGAAAGAAGGAAATCCTGCCACTTGCAACAGCACGGATAGACCTTGAGGGCGTTATGCTAAGTGAAATAAGACAGAGACAAATACAACACGTTAGCGCTTATAAGTGGAATCTTTAAGGAAAAACATTGCAAACTCCTAGCAACAGAAAAGTGGTTGTCAGGGCCTAGGGGGTGGTGGAAATACAGAGAAGTTGCTATCGGGGTACAAACTTTCAGCTAGAAGATGAGTGAGGTCTGAGGATCTCACATGAAGCATGATGGCTATAGCTGATAAAACTGTATTGTATGAGTGAAATCTACTTAAATGAGTAGAACGTACATGTCTCACAAAAAAAAAAAAAAGCTAAATGTGTGAGGATATATTAATCAACCAAATAACGGGAATCCTTTCACGGTGCATTGAGTAAAGTAGATTACCTTCTATTATGTAGGTGGGTCGTGTCCAATCACTTGAAGACCTTAATAGAACAAAGCCTGACCTCTTTGAGCAAGAAGGAATTCTGACAACAGACAGCTGTCAGCTTTTAAATTCAGCCTGCCACCCCTCCCTGGGTCCCAGTCTGCCAGCCCACCCTGCAGATTTTGGACTTGCCTAAATCACCTGAGCCAATTTTCAAAAAATAAATGGGTGTGTTTGCACATGGGTGTATCTATCCCATTGGTTCTATTTCTACGCTAATGCCCCAGAATGTACAGGAATGTGACGCAGCAGACTTGAAGTAGAAAGATACAACTGTCTTATGGTGAATCCATCACAAGGAAAACATCCCATAAGAGATTTACGAAACCATGGGACCATAGGAATGCATTGCCGCCATACCTCCCAGGCTTCCGAAGACACCATAGCGGGGAGAGACCCTCAAGTTTTAGTTAGGTGAGCTTTTTCTTCAGTCCTACATGGTCCTAACTGAGATCTTGGGGGCTCTTTCTTCTCTGAAGCCCTCCTTCCTAGTCAGCCCCCTTCCTGGACAGTCCCGGGACTAACCCTCCTTCCCTCTCACCAACGCAAAGACATCTCTGCAGTGATGTTCCCCTCCCCACTATCTGCCTTCTTGTCCCTTTCAACTGTGCTGTTCCCATCAGCATCCAAACATGACTTCTCCATCTTAAAAGAAGTCCTCTCTTTCGTCTTTACTTCCTTCTCTACATACCTCTCCATTTCCCTGCTTCCCTTTATAATAAAACTCCCAGCAAGTCAGTACTGGATGTCATCCTGCCTTCTTCTTCCACTGTTTCAGACTCATTCCAATGAGCTTGATAGAAAGTACTGGACCTAGAGGGCCCCAAGGGTCTTGGAGCCCAGGTACCAGCCTTGGACAGCTTACTTCCTTATTTTTTTAAAAAAAAATTTTTAACGTTTATTTATTTTTGAGAGACAGAGAGTGAGTGGGGCAGAGAGAGAGGGAGACACAAAATCCGCAGCAGGCTCCAGGCATCAGCACAGAGCCCGACATGGGGCTCGAACTCACGAACTGTGAGACTGACCTGAACTGAAGTCAGACGCTTAAGCAACCAAGCAACCCAGGCACCTTGCTTACTTCCTTATTTTAATGAGACACAAACTGCTGATTATGTAGGTTTTCTGTTTTATTGTGCATTCACGTATGGCTTATCTTCATCAGTGGGAATTCTAAGGATGTTGAGATGAGGGTGAATTCTTACCTAGATTTGTCTTTAAAGGGTTCTAACCTGTGCGTGTGCTTAAAATTACTGTTTTCCTTGGGTTTTCCTGGGCCACTTGTAAGGGCTGCCATATAACAAAGTTCCACATGTTGGGTGGCTTAAACAACAGAAATTCATTTTCTCATAAT
Source organism: Puma concolor (assembly GCF_028749965.1). Lineage (NCBI taxonomy): Eukaryota > Metazoa > Chordata > Mammalia > Carnivora > Felidae > Puma > Puma concolor. The sequence continues at coordinate 13,948,027 of NC_141667.1, read as the reverse complement.
TCTGGAGGCCAAACGTCCAAGATCAAGGTATTGGAAAGCCCGGTTTTTCCTGAAGCCTCCTCTCTCCTTGCCTTGCAGACGGCAGCCATCTTGCTCTGTCCTCAAGTCATGTTTCCCCTGTGTGAGCACATGCTCCCGGTGTCTCTCTATATGTCCAAATTTATATTTCTTCTAGGAACACCCATTGTATTGAATTAGAGTCCACACTGATGGTCTCCTTTTAACTTAATAACCCCTTTAGAGCCCTACCTCCAGGTACAGTCACATTCCAAGGTCCTGGAGGTTAGGATTTCAACATATGGATTTTCAGGGGTCCCCATTCTACCCACCACAGGTAATATAAATTGAAATTCTAAATCAGAATGATAGATGCTGGTGTTTATGTGCTTTCAGCAGAGTTTCTATTTTTTACCTCACATCGAGGCTTAAATGGCCACGTTTTCTTGTCAGCATCGTTGACAACAGTTGGGAACTTTCGGTGCTGCATGCTTCTGAGGGTGTAGCCCTTTGAGGATTGCTGCTTTATGCAAGAGTCCCTGCTGTGACTCATGGAAGTTTAGTCCACTATTCCTCTTTGGCACCAGGAATCACTTTCTGGTGCCTTTTGGCCTTGTCTTCCTTTGGGCCTTTGCGGATATCCCTTACTTTCTTGTGGGCAGATGTATGAACTTTTCAAACAATACACTTTGGGGAGGAATAATTTTCAGTTTACAAAAAAGTTGCAGAAGTCATACAGAGAATTCCTTTTCTTTTGTTGACATCTCAGCTTGGTACATTGGTCAAAATGAAGAAACCCACGTTGGAACATTGCTATTAACCAAACGTCAGACTTTCTTCAGACTTCACTGGTTCTGCCACCAATGTCCCCTTGTCTGTTCCAGGATCCCACCGTACATTGAGCCTCCTTGGTTTGTGACAACTTCTCAATCTTTCATTTTCGATGACTGTGGCACTTGGAGGAGTACTAGTCACGTATCTTTGGAGAACGTCCCTCACCTCGAATCTACGTGAACTCCGAAGGATGCTCATTGTACCACGCCCAGTGGGGTCAAAATGTTCGCGGTGATCCCTGCCGCTATTCAACATGGTGCCGGAAGAGGAAGCGTCTACTCTCTGGTTCTACAGGCTGCCCGGGCCGCTGCAAATTAAATGTTTTCCACTTAAGTTTGCCCCGGTTTGGTTTCTCTTGTTTAATTCAGAGAGGCCCATAATTCACAACCCATGGTATAAATATATTTCCCCATCCCTTTTCCCAACCCACCCCCAACATGCTCTTGACAACATTAAATTGATCCTGTTCTTTTTTTTTTTTTTTTTAATTTTTTTTTTTCAACGTTTATTTATTTTTGGGACAGAGAGAGACAGAGCATGAGCGGGGGAGGGGCAGAGAGAGAGGGAGACACAGAATCGGAAACAGGCTCCAGGCTCTGAGCCGTCAGCCCAGAGCCCGACGCGGGGCTCGAACTCACGGACCGCGAGATCGTGACCTGGCTGAAGTCGGACGCTTAACCGACTGCGCCACCCAGGCGCCCCTAAATTGATCCTGTTCTTAACATATTGAGATTCCTGCAAGACTCTTCACGACCTTCCCCGCTTGCACCATTCCCTGAGCTTAATCAGGCACCAGTGCCGCAAACACAGATAATTTTACTCCTTGCTGGGTATCGCTTTCTGTCTCCATTTCTCTTTGTTCTGGGGCAGTGACCAGAACGGGGGGCTGGATGTGAGAAGGCAGAAACAGGAGTCCCAACAGAACTCTAGGTCCCAAAGGGAAGGCAGTTGAAGAAGGGGTGGGCTTGTTTCCAACCAAAGGGAGTGGCCAGGGTTAAGCAGGAGGAAATTGTGGGGCAAGTGTGCTTGTCAGCGTCCCAACCCAGGTGAGGGCCATCCCTGCTGTGGAAACACAGGCACAAATGCCTAGCAGAGCGGGAGAGCTGGCCCCACACAATCTGCCCAGGGTAACTCACTGCCGGGTGCGAGTGATACTGCAGACTGAAGGAAACTTGCCCGTCGTTGCCTATAAAAACAGAAGGGAGCTGGGACACCTGGGTGGCTCCGTTGGTTGAACATCCAACTGAGATCAGTCAGTTTCAGCTGAGGTCATGATGTCACAGTTTGTGAGTTCAAGCCCCGCATCGAGCTCTGTGCTGACGGGAGCCTGCTTGGGATTCTTTCTCTCTCTCTCTCTCTCTCTCTCTGCCCCTCCCCGACTCATGCTCTCTCTCTCAAAATAAATAAATGAACTTAAAATAAAAACAATAGAAGGAAGCTAATAACATTTTTGAGTACTCACTATGTATCAGGTGCTACATTGCGTGTTTCTTATCTCATTCAATCCTTACATTCCTGAAGACCAGGTGGTAACTTCCCAGCCTCACACCAGCCAAACTGCCAAGGAGAAAGTTGTAGAGCTTGCAAAGTCCGATTGTGAGCCAAGGTCTGTCTTTCTCTGAAGTTCACGGTCTTTCTAGGTTGGGACAGAAGAAAGAGCGTAAGCTCAAGAGATGTCACGTTACCGGGTGCCACAGATCAACACCGGGAAAACGGGCGACTGCTTGCCTTCCGAGAGCCTCAGTTTCCCTGGGGGAATGCACTCAAAACTGGTAGAATGAGTCCTCCCTTGCAGAGTTGATGCGAGCATTAACCAAATTGCCAGCAGTGCATTTAGAGCATCTCCCGACACGCTAGCTCTTGCTAATATGCCTCAGCCCTTAGTCTTGGTAGCAGTCCCAGGGGTATCGTAACGCTTATTAGGCTTAGCCCGTTAACACACAAGTTTTAGCTAACAATTCTATCGCTCCTTCGTTATCACCCTCTCCTTTAGGCAACAGTGACAGACATCCTTCCGAGGGCTTGAGATACAGCGGGGAAACAGACGAATGCCCTGCTGTCAGGGAGCTGGCATTTTCGGAGAGAACAGTAAACAAGTTAACCAGGGATCAGCAAATCTTCTCTGAAAGGGACAGAGAGCAAATATTTTAGGCTCTGGGGGCCGCACGGTTTCAGCTCCATAGTCCCAAAGCACCCACAGACCGTCTAAATGAAGGGGAGCGGCCGTTCTGATGAAACTGCATTTCCAAAACAGGTTCTGTGGCAGCTTTGGCCCCGGGGCTGCAGTTTGCTGACCCCCCCCCCCCCCCCCCGCCCCAGGAACACAAAGAGTCTATCGGATCATTTCAAGGAGTGACAGACGCCCTGAAAAACTAGGTGGGGCAGTATCACACAACATGACAGGTGTGGCACACAGAATGAGACGGGCAGGTTCGAGGCTGCCTCGAGCTGAGCCCTGAGTGGAGGGGGCAGCCTTGCAGAGTGAATAGGCTGAGTGGAAGGTGAGGGAACATCGAGGGTACAGGAGACACACGTGCAAAGGCCAGGGGCAGGATCAAGCTCTGTGTTTGATGTGCTCCAGGTGGCCAGCGTGGTGCTGGGCAGGGGAGAGGCAGGAAGGTCGTCCCGCAGGGCTTTGTCAGCCCAAAAGGAGCCGGTATTTGATGATAACTGTAAAGGAGTCCCTTGTGGGTAGGGGGATGGGTGAAAGAGGTGAAGGGGATTAAGAGTACACTACCTTCTTTTTTTTTTTTTTAAGTTTATTTTATTTTTGAGAGAGAGAGAGAGAGAGAGAGAACACGCGAGTGAAGGAGAGGCAGAGAGAAGAGAGAGCGAATTCCAAGCAGGCTCTGCACTGCCAGCGTGGAGCCGGATGCAGGGCTCGAACTCACCAACCGCAAGATCGCGACTTGAGCCCAAACCAAGAAACCAAAGCTTGACCGACTGAGCCACCCAGGGGCCCCACAAATTATGGAAATGTTGAATCACTATTTTGTCCACCTGAAACTAAGGTAACACTGTGTGTTAACCACACTGGAATTTCAAAAGAAAATTAAAAAGTAGATAAAATATAAATAAAGAGGTCCCTTGCAGAGTTTTGGTGCAACAGTAGAGTATTGATTTCCACTTTAAGATATCACTCTAGGGGCGCCTGGGTGGCTCAGTCAGTTACGCATCCAACTTTGGCTCAGGTCATGATCTCATGGTTCGAGGGTTCGAGCCCCGCATGGGGCTCTGTACTGACAGCTCGGAGCCTGGAGCCTGCTTCGGATTCTGTGTCTCCCTCCCTTTCTGCCCCTCCCCCACTTGCTCTGCATCTCTCTCTCTCTCTCTCTTTCAAAAATAAACATTAAAAAAACATATCATTCTAGATGCTGTGGAGCAGAGCAATCATTGGTGACACGGACAGTGGAGGGGGGGCGGGGAGCTGAGGAGGAAGTGTCGATAAGGCGTGGACACCCCAGGACACAGAATCCCTTGGGTATGCTTTTTTGGGAAGACCACAGGGCAGCCACTGAAGGACGAGGTGCCTTAAATGACAGATTGAAAGGTGGGGCTCCTGGAGCAGCTGTCTGCCGGCCAGGAGGGTCTGGGAGGGAAGAAGATGGTTCTGGTGGGGCAGGATGACGAGGGAAGGGAAAGACAGAGCCCAGAGAAAACGAGGCGGTGCCCTGGTCTGGTGGCTGCAGGCCATAAAGCTGCAGGTGGGATGGTGGCTTCCGGAGACGACAGAGGAGTCCCCGTTTGGGTGTGTCTGCGATCTCAGGGAGCGGAGGGCCCCCGGGCTGGTTTTCCTGCATCTTCTGTTGATGCCCTCCCTCTGGTACCCAACCGAGACCTGCATCACCACGGATGTGCGGCCTTTCTTGACCGCCCCAACCCCCCCCCCCCCACCACCACACCTGGAGGTTTGTAGTTGCCAGAATCCCTCCATCTTTGGAGGCTGCGATGCTCTGGCTTTCGAGACAACAGTGAGTCACCCGAGTCAACTGAGTAGTTAGCAGAGCAAGGGTGCGTGGGGCCTGATGTGGTTACTAAGGAGCTGAGCCTGCAGGGGGCATCGAATTTGAACCTGCCCCCCACCCCCACCCCTGGATCTCCTCTCTCCCTGCCATCTACCATTGTCTTCCTCCTGCGTTCCCAAAATGCCCTTACCCCTCTTCTGGAGGGCTTCAGTCAATCACAACTCCTGTGTGATGACATAACTACTACGACAGCCGTGAACATTATTCCTCCTGCTTCCCACAAGCCTCTACCTTCTCAGCACTTTCCTCAGGTTCACCTCCTCAGTCAGAGGACACAATTTGCAAGGTTTTCCTTATTGAGTCCTGATCCCCGCCCCCCTCAAGGGCAAGTGCAATAATTTATGAAATAGTCGATGTAAACAGGGGTGCACTCACAGTGACTCGTGACAACAGATTGCCATGTTGTCGAGAATTAAAAAACATTTTGTTTTAATGTTTATTTTTGAGAGAGAGAGAGACTGCATGAGTGGAGGAGGGGCAGAGAGAGAGGGACACACAGAATCTGAAGCAGGCTCCAGGCTCTGAGCTGTCAGCACAGAGCCCGACGTGGGGTTTGAACTCATGGACTGTGAGATCATGACCTGAGCCAAAGTCAGACATCCAACGGACTGGGCCACCCAGGTGCTCCCTTCTTCTTCTTATAAGGACACCAGACCTACTGGATTAGGGCCCACCTTAACAACCTCATTTTAACTTAATCACCTTTTGAAAGGCCCTACCTCTAAATACAGTCCTATTCTAGAGTATTAGGAGCTAGGACTACTAGTTATGAATGGGGGGGGGGGCACAATTCAGCCCATAACGCTCCCCAAGCTTTACTTCGTATCTTAACGTTGCCCTTAAAATTTTGTGTATGCTTCTTATGATAGAAATTTCCAGAGTCATTTCAAAATTATCTCTCAGTATCTCTCTGCAGCTGGTCTATTGATTTCTTTAGAGATCCTGTCTTGCTCATCTTTATATCTCCTGATACCTGACATCACAGATGCACGATAACATTGTTTGAATAATAAAAAAAAAAAAGAAGAAGAAAAAGAAATGAAATGCTGCTCTTACAAAAAAAAAAATGTGTATTTTCTTTTTCAAAACAGGAATAGCTTTCTGATCCCATACGTGTCACCAAAAAATCAGAAAATCTAGAAGAGGGTCAAAGAGTAATTTCTAATGGTCTTTGTCCTTGTTATCTAGGAATAACATCTGTTAAACATATCTGCTTTTGTCTTTTCTTTTTAACACATTCTAAAATGATTATTTACTTATTTTGAGACAGAGAGAGAGAAGGAGGCAGAGAGAGAGGGAGAGAGGAAAGTCCGAAGCAGGCTCTGCACTGTCAGTCCAGACCCTGATGCGGGGCTTGGCCTCACGAACTGTGAGATTATAACCTGAGTCAAAATCAGGAGTCGGACACTGAATCGGCTAAGCCCCCCAGGCGCCCCTGGGTTTGTTTCTTTCAAAGCTCTCTACACAATTCATTTTATCAGCTGGGAAGAGCCAGGTGGCTGTTCCCTAGTATCTAGCCCTTTTCTTCCTCCCGGTTTCTAGTTCTTGGCTGGGTAAATAGAAACCCAGAATAAATATTATATTTCTCAGTATTCCTCGCAGCGGACGGCTAAGTTCTAGTCAACCGCGTACGAATAGGTACCCTGTGCGACCGCGTACGAATAGGTACCCTGTGCGACCGTCCCGGGGAACCCGGGCATGCTGTGTGTCCGCTCTGTCAGTCCTCGTCACTCACTGCTTCCTGCTGCCTCAAAAGCCGGGGCTCTCTAACTGCCATGAGCCACAGAGGCGTACTGCAGAGACAGCTGGAAGGTGTCAGTGTCCCTAAAGACTGCGCAACATCCCAGGCCTCCTGGCTTGGTTGATGAGAGAAAAATAAACTCGTCTGCCTTAAGCCATGGCCAGTTTTAAATGTTTATAACGTGCAGATATAACATGTCGTTTCTTTGCCTAGTCATATTTCCGCGTCAATAAATATGGGTAGTATGACGGGTTAAAATGGCCACAGACGAGTCCACTCTGGTGGCTCCTCCAAAGGTTAAACGTAGAATTACCATACGACCCGGCAATTCCACGCCTCGTTGAATTGGATTCTGCAAAGGAATTGAAAACAGGTACCTGAGTATTCACGGCAGCACCATTTGCCTTAACAAGACGGTAGAAACGATGAAAAGACCCGTCAACTGACAAATGGATCAACCGAATGTGGTCCGTCCATACAATGGAATATTATTCAATCAGAAAGGTGAATAAAGTACTAAAAACACGTGGCAGCATGGATGAGCCTTGAAAGCACTGTGTTGAGTGACAGAAGCCAGTCACAAGAGCTCTGTGTGGTTCCCCTTTATGTGAAATATTCAGGATAGGCAAATCCATGGAGACAGAGAGCAAATTCGTTGCTGGGGGCTGGGGGGAGACAGGAATCTGAGTGGCTGGTTAATAGGTATGAGGTTTCCTTTGGGGGTGAAAATATTCTGGACTAGGGAGGTGCAGGTACCGTGAATATATTAAATGCTACCAAACGCACTGTGCACATGAAACGCTACAGTGCACTTTAAAATGCCGAACAAACCAAAAAACAAACAACGAGGTCATGCATTCTTTGCAGCTTCTTCCATCAAGAGAGGCTGGAATCTGGGCTGGCCTCAGGTCAGGTTTTGACCAATAAAATGCGGCCCACACAATGTCGTGTAACTTCTGCGCAAGTTCTCATAAGGTCTTGCGAATTCTGCCCTCTCCCTGTCATGGTGCGAAGACAGACCGCGTGGAGAGAGTGGCCCAGCTGTCCCGGCTGCCTCCCCCCACCAGGTCCCTGCCGTATGTGGACGGCGTGTTTGAGGACCAGCCACAGCTGAGCACCTGTCTGCCTGCAGCTGCCAGAGAGAACCCAGTTGACCTTGAAGTCATGAAGCCCAGTCAAGCCAAGTCAAGCCACGGCGTTGTGGGAAATAATAAGTCATTGTTGTCTGAAGCCACTTAGTTTTAGGTAGCTTGTTACACAGAACCAGATCTCTAACCCCGAGGGTGTCTGCTATGCACATTTGTCACAATTTACTCAGCCGGGCTCTTGCCGAGAGGCGCTAAGGTGGTGTCCAGGTTCCTAACTACTGTAAACAACTCTATCCTAGACATTCTTATACAAACAACTTTCTGCCCTTATCTGATTTTTTTTTCCCTAACACTCTCAGCAGCACTTGCCTTCTGGAAACTTTAGGACAACAACAACAACAACAACAACAACAACAACATTCCGAACATATTCTCAACTCATTTAAGAAGCAAAAGCAATAGCCACTTCAGGTGGGGGAAAACAAAGCCTTGCCAAATCGCCAAAAAGAGTTTGCAGAGGATTGGCCCTGCGACGTAGCTCCTGAGTCTTACCCCCCACCCCCCCACCCCGCCAAGTTTCTCTCTTGCGTGCCAGCCTTGAGCTGTTTTCTGTGCTGGTGTTCAAGGCTGCCCTGAAGGTATATAAAACCCCTGTATATATACAAATACTTTGATTTAAATATTTATTACAAAATTCATGGGCCCATGGGAGGTAGAGTGACCCCTCCACGGAGATTTAGAATAAGAGCCCTTCGGTATTTGTTTGTTCCGGCGAACGTACGTGAAGAGTCTTCTTAGGGTCCGGGTGCCGGCTCTCCTGTTGGTAGCCGGGACTACTGTCGTCATCCTGCGTCCTCGGTGAGTGAAAGTCACTCAAGCATGGCTCGTTAGCCTCATTCAGGTGGCCCCATCCCTCACAATCCTGTGAAAAACACACTGCACTGGCCAGCAGGAGAAGCCAGATGGCTGTCCTCCTGGGACTGAGGTCCAGCCACGGGCTCCAGAGGGTCCCCGAGACATGCCAGCCCTGGACTTCTGGATGACACCTTGTGTGGGGGAGAGGGTCAGAGAGAGCCCCGAAGAGGAGAAATGAAGACTGAATCCACATGGGACTGATCTGGGTCCAGGGTGGCTCCCGTGGATGGCCCAGCTGGCCCCAGACAGTTGCAGACACCAAAGGAGCACTGAGACCACTTTGAGAAAAGCAGCCCACGTCTAAAGGTGTCTAAAGGTGGCACTTGCCTGGCCCTTAAGGTGATGCTCTTCTAAGGTATTGGCAGGCTGCAGACCACAAATTGAATTAAGAGGTACTACAAAGGGTATTACAGGGCTTGCTGTATCATTGGAAGGGCTGGAGGAGTGGGTTTTTAGGTCTCCAGAAACAATTCTGAGAACCACAGCCCGGAATGGGCCTGGTGAGTTGGGGGCCTCCCCGCCTACCCCACCTAAGGAACCTGCTGCCGCTCCTGCTGGCCAGGTAGTCGCTGCCCTCACGGCTGACCACAGATCCACTCAACTCTGTCACAAACAGGGTCACCCCCATTTGCACTCCAAGCCCCCATTTCCCCCGAGGAGGGGAAACCTCGAGTGGGTGCGTGGGACTGGTAGAACTGAAGTCACATGTTTGGAGCAAAAGAAGCTTGAATATTCTCCGTTGGGCTAGAGGGATTCACATCATGAAGGCCCCTCTCAGCACGTGATAGGATCATCAGAAGACCCGGGGCAGCTCTAGGTGACAGAGCCCTGCTCATCAAGGTGGCCGAATGCTATCGTTCCACGAATCAATATAGGCCGGTTGGTAGAAGATGATGAAGACAGTGAAGATTTAGTTTGGGCACGTGAAGGGGGAGAAGGAACTCGGGGAGGAAACAATCAACAGGGGTGTGGGAATACGTGGCTGGGACTCCTCAGAGCTTGAGTTACTGACGTGGGATCAATTTCCGAGGAGACCGGAAGTGACGGACCGCGTGCGGCAGCCACGTAAGCGTGGGGAAGAGGAAGTGTGCTCAGGGTTGAGCGTATTTCAGAGGCGGAAGGAGAGCAGGGGCCCGTAAAAGTGGCAGCGAAAGTGCTCCAAGAGACGGGGAAGCCGGAGAAATGCAGCGCTCTCAAAGCTAGGCAGGACTGGCTACGTAATTTTCAGGGCCCAGTGCAAAACGGAAGAACGGGGCCCCTTGTTCAGAAGTCGGTAAGGAGTTTGAGACATCACAACAGAGTATTAACCCAAGCCCAGGGCCCCTTCTGAGCGCCGGGTCCTGTGCGGTCCTGTGCGGACCCGCCGGGTCCTGTCCCTCTCCAGGCTGCCCGCTCTGGAAGCTGGCCCGGAAGCTGAGAAGTTCGAGAGTTCCAGAGGAGGGGCGACGTCAAGGGAGATGACATTTGAGAACGGGCTGTTGAATTTGATTATTTCAAGGTCACGGTGATCTTCGCGAGAGTGGAATTGCGGGCAAATATCTGATTGTAAGGGGTTGGAGGGCTGATGGCTCAGAGAGGAAGGTGTAGAAAGTGACAAGGCCGGGGCTTGAAGAGATGGCCCAGTAGTTCAGAGAGCAAGTGGGTTAGGAAACAGCCATGTATTTAAATTTTATTTTAGGGGCGCCTGGGTGGCTCAGTCGGTTGAGCGTCCGACTTGGGCTCAGGTCATGATCTCACAGCTCGTGAGTTCGAGCCCCACGTCGGGCTCTGTGCTGACGGCTCGGAGCCTGGAGCCTGCTTCGGATTCTGTGTCTCCTTCCCTCTCTGCCCCTAACCCACTCGCATTCTATCTTTGTCTCTCTCAAAAATAAATAAACATTAAAAATTTTGTTTAATTTATTTTAATATTTATTTATTTTTGAGGCGGGGAGGGGCAGAGAGAGAGGGGGACAGAGGATCCACAGAGGGCTCTGCGCTGATAGCGGAGAGCCTGAGGAGGGGCTCGAACTCATGAACTGTGAGATCGTGACAGGAGCCCAACTGGACCGACTGAGCCACCCAGGGGCCCCAGAAACAGCCATTTGCAAGTGGAACAGACACAAACACATTTATTGGCTTGAATAACACAACCAGGAAAAACTGAAAAATCAAGAAAGGAGAGTAAGCGAAGACACGAGGTTGGGAAGTGGTAAACATGTTGTGATTCACGGAAAGTCCGCTTCAGAGCCGCTCTGGAACAATGAAAGAGCAGGAAGATACAAAAGAAATCAAGGAGAAAGGGGGCCGTCACAGTCTCTAAGCAGGCAGAGTATATCACCCTGGAGGGTTTCAACGAGTTGGATTCCATTTGTTTATCACATTCAACAGATCCAGGACCTCGCACTTTAAAAGGAAACAGATTCATTTGTGAAAACCATCCTCTGTGCTTCTGTGGGCCGTCAGTTTAGAAAGCATTCCCTCTGTAGTCTGGAGCCATGGGAATTTAGTTAGAATCTGCTCTCCACTGAGTGGCCTGCTTCTGATGAGGTCAATTACATCTTAGCCCAAGTCCATCGTGTTTAGAAAACAAGGAAGAGTAGCAGATTCATTTTTTTTTTTTTTGAGTGTCTTATCCCTGCTTAATTTCTGTTGATTCTTTTGCACTTGTTTAGTTCTATTACAGGGTAAAACACTTCACATCATTTCACCACCAATTTTATTCTTTCTCGGCAAATCTTTCCCAATCATTCTCAGTTTCACATGAAAAGAAAAATCCCTTCAGGGCTTTTGAATTGCAAGTTATGAGAAATAAACACACACACACAAACATTTGTCTACAGGTTTCAAGAACATGTAAAAATGCCCTTCATTTTTGTTCAGAAAAGCAAATACATTTAATTTTTAAAATATCCAAGATTATAGGTGAAGCCAAAGAACACCCGCTGTTTAGTGGAGCATGAAAAACAGGATTTTAGAGTTGTGTCAGTTATTAACTTCTAATTTGTGTGAAAGAACCTTCCTGCACTTTCCCTTTCCATACCTAGTAATTAAACCATTACTCTGACGGGAGCAATTACAGGTAAGTATTTAATAAAAACAAAAGTAATGGAAAAGGTTCTACACACGAAGACACAACCAGGTTAGGAACTGGTAGCAGCCACAGAACAACAACAAAGAACTCGATTTGAAATCACCAAGGAAGTTAAGACAATACACTTCAAATAAAATCAAACAAACACACGGTGGAAAACAAAAACAGAGGGAGATCATATTACTTCATTCATTATATACCCTACATGATTCTCCCTTTGTGTGGGGAAATGGCCCCAATTGTATTAAAATAAATCTTTCAGCAGTGTGGGTTAATTTTTGCAGCTAAATAAGAGAATGTAGGCTGAGCTTCTTTGGTGTTTTGTTTTGAAAATGACAGCATGGAGTCTTTGAGAAATAAGGATAATTGAGAAGGAATTTTGTCTCTGGAAATGTGCCCATTCTGTCATTAACATTCTTGGGGCGCCTGGGTGGCTCAGTTGGTTAAGCGTTCGACTTCAGCTCAAGGTCATAATCTCCAGGTCCGCGAGTTCGAGTCCTGCATCGGGCTCTGTGCTGACAGCTCAGAGCCTGGAGTCTGCTTCAGATTTTGTGTCTCTCTCTGGGCTTCCCTTGCTCATGTTCTGTCTCTCTCTGAAAAATAAACATTAAAAAAACCACACACACATTCTTGAGCCTGTCACTTGTTAGAGGGCAAGGTTTAACTGTTTTAGCCTAATCAGCTTTGACCAATGGGTAAGACAGCTTCTTAAAAGGAAACACATAACTTTAAAAAACTGGTAAGAAGAATAGATATTCTTAGAGATCTATCGATTTAAATTGCTTCCCCTTCTCTGTCCAATTTTGTCTAGGCCCTTGTAAATTTATTTATTTTTTTAATTTTTTTTTTTAACGTTTATTTATTTTTGAGACAGAGAGAGACAGAGCATGAATGGGGGAGGGTCAGAGAGAGAGAGGGAGACACAGAATCTGAAACAGGCTCCAGGCTCCGAGCTGTCAGCACAGAGCCCGACGCGGGGCTCGAACTCACGGACCGCGAGATCATGACCTGAGCCGAAGTCGGCCACTTAACCGACTGGGCCACCCAGGCGCCCCTAGGCCCTTGTAAATTTAACATGGTCCTTTTCAACAATGGATTCCGAATGCTTAAAATAACATGCACTTTGCTGTTTGTTCAACAGTCTTACTGTTGCAGTTCATCTTTATGCCTTTTGGAGAATGTACGTTTATACAGAAAATCTGATGAATTCTAATAACCACAAGGAGTGATTCTCAAACTCAGAATTGCCTACTTGGGTGCTTACTAAAATGCTGATTTTTAGGCACTCAGCCCACCCCTGAGATTCACAGTTACATATACATATATATATACGCATATATGTATGTATATATATGCGTATATATATACATACATATATACATATATATATTTTTTTCTTTTGTAACAACTGTTTCAGGAGATTTTGATAAAGTGGTGTAAACTTTTTTTAAATTTTTTTTTAACGTTTATTTATTTTTGAGACAGAGACAGAGCATGAACGGGGGAGGGGCAGAGAAAGAGGGAGACACAGAATCGGAAGCAGGCTCCAGGCTCCGAGCCATCAGACCAGAGCCCGATGCAGGGCTCGAACTCACGGACCGCGAGATCGTGACCTGAGCCGAAGTCGGATGTTTAACAGACTGAGCCACCCGGGCGCCCCTGGTGTAAACTTTTTAAACAAATATAATAATTCAGTAAAATTCAACCCTTATGTATTGGATCTGGCTCACAACTCTTTATATGAGTCACAGTGGGGGTAATTATTAACTATATCTTCTTAATCAACAGGGAAGTGACCTTTAAAAAATTAATAGACTTTATGTTTTTGAGCAGTTTTAGGATTACGGAACAATTGAAAGGGAAGTGTCCCCTCACCGCCCCCCTCCCCCCAGTCTCTGTAATTAATGTGCTGTATTGGTGTGGTACATTTGTTACAATTGAGAAGCCAGTACTGGAAAGTGACTTTGAAAGGACATGGCCAAGGCCGCGCAGGACATTGGTGGCTGGGTTGATGCCGGGAACCCAGCCACACCCACACACTGGCTTGAACAAGCTGCCTGGTAATTTCTCTTGAGAGATGTTCTATACAGATTAACACCAAAATGACTGTTAATTGTTTTACGCCAGTATCTGGGCACAGGTGGCCCCAGGACTCCTTTGAGCACTTTGGCTGGTGCCTGGGATTGTTGGTATTTATCCTGGCCCCATCTTAATTTTGCCGGCAACCTGGGACACAAGTTTCCATGGCTTAGGTGTGGAAACATGTGAATCAGGGCACTAGCATAGCACGCTGTCACCAATTAATTTACAAATTGACTCTTTCCAAAGGGAAGCGGGGTGGGTATGAAGCGGGGTGGGTATTGTGCTGAAGCGCTGCTCTGAGATTCAGGTTACAGACACACTTGGATTTTCACCTAAGGATTACAGAAGGATGCTACATCCATTCATTCTCTGAGACAGGCTGGGGATACAAATTTTAAAGCACAGTTCCCTCTGTTAACGAGCTTCAATTCTCCCAACTGAAGAAAGACAGGACACCAGAAAAACAAAACAAAACAAAACCCCAAACAAACAAATAAAAAAAAAAAAAAAAAAAAGCAAAAAACAAAAAAACCTTAAGCCATACAGTGTCCTCAACAGTTTTAGGAATAAGGCACACCCCGTGGTGTGTGGCTGGGTAAGTGGCCTGGCATTTCTGGGAAGACTGCCCCTGGAAGATGTGACTTTCTGACTTGAGTTTTAAAGGATGAGTAGCAGTTGGCAGATCCCCTGGAGAGAACTTCGCAAACCACTTGTGGCGAAGAACCAGTCGTTTTTGTTTCCAATTTGCCAGGTACCAATAGGAGAACTCTGCTGTGCCAGGCATGACTCACCACGAATCCGCCAATACCAAAGCTGGTTTACACTCGGTTGAGAGAGTCCTCCGGTCATTTGTTTGGCTCTCGAGGCATTTTTAAACGGCTACAAAAGTTCCTAAACCTTTGCTCTCAATTTTTCTACCTGTTACGGACGGGCTTCCGTTTGCAGACCAGCACAGGGCCTGGTGCCTCCGTTTGAGGGCACCTGGAAGCTTATTAGAAATGCCCCACTGAATTCCAACCTGTATTTTAATAAGATTCCCAGGTGGTTCCTGTGCACGCTCAGGTTTAAGGACCTGCCTTAGAGGAAACAACTCCTATCAGGTGGTTTGATCCTTCACCTCACTTCCCTTTGCCGGTTTCCTTCAGGTCTAGGAAAAGGGTTACATTTTTTTCTGGTGCAACTGGCCATGTCCTCTTCCAGGTTACAAAACTACATTCCCCGGCTGCTAGGAAAACGTCTGTGAACCCGACTGCAGGACAGAAACTCTACACGGGAAGGCAGCTTCTAGAAATTCTGAACAGCCTCCGTTCTCCGCTTTGATCTGGCCCAACAGCCGGGGCAGCTCGGCCGACCGCGCTTCCTTCCCCGGGGTCGCTCATCTGCCGAGCTGCATTAATGAGATCCGTGTTGAGCGGGTTCCAGGGTCCGCTGAAGATCAAAGGCACAAAAGAATCCCCCAACCCCTCCTCCCCGGTGACTATTTGGTCTCTATCACCAGACGGTAGAGTCGACTCCTCCGCCCACGCCTGGATGGGGAGGCGGAGACACCAGAGGGTGCAGCCCGGCCCTCCCGTCCCCTCCCCTGTCCTCTCCCCTCGCCGCCGAGCCGGCGTCGGCCCCAGGCGGGGTGGGCGGGGCCGGACCCTGCCGCAGCGCGGGGCGGGGTTGGCTGAGGGTTGGGCTCCTGGAGGGGTGGGCGAGTGGGCGGGGCCCAGCTCCTGGAGGGGCGGGGAGGGGCGGGGAGGGGCGGGGCTGGTGGGCGGGGTGAGTGCTCCTGTCTGCAAATCTCCGCGCTGCGGTGAGCCGGCTGAGTCCAGGCGCCCGAACCCTCACCGCGGCGGCGCTCGCTCTGGGGTAGCTACTCCGGGCACGCTTTGTGGCCGCTGTCCCCCTGTCGCGGCGAGCGCCTCCGGCTGGGGCGCAGGAGGAGGGGGCGCGCTCCCAAGACCCCCGCCGTCCTCCCCCAGCCCGGGGGAAGAATGTGTCACCAGCTGTTCTCCGCTCGCGAGCGCTGCGCGCAGAAGTAAGGAACTTGGAGGCAGGGAGACAAAGGCTGCAGTTGGGACGGATGAGTTAGAGACTTGGGTTTGGGCAAACAAAAGGTGCGAAAGACGAGAAGGGGGTAAGGCGATGGCAGCCGGAGAGCCCCGCGGGCTCGGGTTCCTGGGAATCGCGCCGTGACACGCATGGTTTCCCCGGACCGTCTGCTGGGCTGACTTCCGCGAGCCGGACGCGGGACTCGGGCAAGTTGGGGAGCGCCCTGGAACAATGGACAACTTCTTCCCCGAGGTGAGTGCGCTCGCGCCGGCGACCCTGCCGGGACCTGGCCCCCGCGCCCCGGGAGGGATCTACCCACCGCGCCGCGCGCACGCTTGGGACCCTGTCCTAACTAAGCCCGGGAGGGCAAAACTTTCCGGGAGTCGCCTGAAATCACCCCCGGGGAGTCTCCGGATGAGTAAGCCGAGGCAGGTTTTGTTTTGTCCCGCGCTCCGGGACGTAGCGAAGGTGAGCCTCCTTCCGCGTGGGTGGCTGGCTCACCGGGTGTCCCTGCGGCTCCCCGCGCGAGGTGAGGCGGCGGGCGCCGGGCCGCGGCTGCCGGGGTGCGGGAAGCCCAATCGAATGTTCTACCGGGACGTGCCTTTCTCCAAGAAAGTTCTGGTCTGGTATTTCCTTTGCAAAACGTGTCGGCTTCCTGTGAGAGGGGCACAAACCCTTCCAGAGGAGACGGCTTAATGAAGTGCGAGAAGCGAGGCGAGGGTTTAATCATTCACTGTGTTCTCTGCCTATGGGACCTTTGGAGTCTAGGTGGTAGCGCTCCCCAAGATGTGCTCATTCAGGGTTTGAGATCACTCCAGAGGCAGAGATCAAAAGATCATGTGCTTGTGCTGACGGTCCTTGGCAGATTCTGAATTCGAATTTAAAGAAAATCATTTGGGGCAAACGATGATTATTTTTAACGTTTAAGCTGATGCCCCTTTTAGGGCCATTGAGGGCGGGACACCACGGTTACTTGAAACCCTTGACTTGAGAACCTTTTTTTTTCTTTTTTTTCCCCCCCTCCCTGGGATGGAGAGTTACTGTGGTTTCTTGGCTCCCTCTCCTTTCTTGGTTGTGTTTATTTAATAAATTCTGTTTTAAGTTTGAGGTTTGAAGTGGCTCAAAGTAAACTGAGTTGACTTAAGGGAGTCTGATGTGACTTTCATTGGAAGCCAGGGGACGTTTCGTGAATCCAGGACAGTTTTGGAATCTTCCAGCAAATTAGGTTGGTGAGGGCTTACCTCTGTTCGCTAACTTGCTTTATCCTATTTAATTGGATATAATATTTCAAGTCATTCCTCCTGATGGATGCTTACCTTATTCTTAGACAACTGTATTTAATGGCCAAAGTAATAAATACATTCTTGCCTAACAGCAATATCCACTTTTTTCAAGGTGGCATCTATATGTGATACCCACATTTGTCGTGAAAAGCAGACTGGAAAGGAATTATCCATTCATATATTTTTTTTTTCTTTTAAGGAAATCTGTGGTTGAGACTATAGCATTTTTTTTTTAACCCACAGAGTTTTGTTTTCATGACTGTAAGAAAACACCAGAACTTTTTACTGGAGTTGCAGGTTAACCAAAGATAGACCAATGGGCTGTGTTTAATTGCTTTCATCTGTAAGAAAACCTGGGCTCCGCCTGCAGGACACTAATTCGTAACCTTTTTTTATTTTTTTGTGTGTTCTGGGTCCCTTGGGAAAGCTTGTGAGCCGTAGGATTTGTATTCGGTTTTGTTGGGGGTTTCAGTCCCGTTGAAGCCTGTTTTTGGACCAAGGAGGGGAGGGGGCTTGTGACCTCCCCCTGGGCAGAACTCTGCCCCCTAGTGCAAGTGGAGGGGAACTGCAGGATAACATGGGACAGCTGTGACCTGCCGGCACTTTCTCTGAAATACTTTTTCCTTACACCATACCTTGGTTAAGTGTAAGGAGACCTGGTTGTTGGATTTTATTTCAGTGATTAATATGAAGCTGGCCTTTGGCGATCCCCTTTGGCGATGGACTGAAGTCCATCCCCTTCAGTTTTCTGGATGATGGATCTTAGCCTACAGATGTCAAGTCACAAGCCCAAGGTTGAAGAGCTTATTACAGAATCCAGAGCCTTTTTTCTCTGTTGCTGGTGACTCACGTATTTGGGGGAAATTTTCATTTATTTAAAGTTATGCTTTTGGGGCGCCTGGGTGGCTCAGTAGGTTAAGCGTCCAACTTCAGCTCAGGTCATGATCTCGTGGTCTGTGAGTTCAAGCCCTGTGTCAGACTCTGTGCTGACAGCTCAGAGCCTGGAGCCTGCTTCGGATTCTGTGTGTGTGTGTGTGTGTGTGTGTGTGTGTCTGTCTGTCTGTCTGTCTCTCCCCTGCTCATGCTCGCGCTTGCTCGCTCTCTCTCAAAAATAAAAACATTAAAAAAAACTAAAAAAAGAGTTATGCTTTTAAGCTTGTGATGTATTTGTAGTACAATATTCTAATCAACATTCAAAGTTCCACTCATAATTGTAGTGACCTTGGGAGGCCATCAAGGCCAGTCAGGGAGGCAACACGGTGCGGTATTAGAGACAAACTCCTGATATAGATCCTGTCTGTCTCCGGTAGTGTCTTCTAACAGGCCATCCTTTTGTTAAATTTCGTGAAATTCTCCAGTGAAGAAAATCATGGGATGTCCTGTCACAGGAGAAACAGTAACTGTGGAAGTGATATGTTTCCAAGGACAGCAAAACCGTACCGACTCATCGCTAAGTAGTGCCCTGGTAACTGGTGTCTTTGCTAACTTTTTCCATTGTGATTTAGGCATAATGACTTGTTGCTTGTTGGACAGCAGTTTGAGGCTAACTAACACTAGCAATTGAGAAAAAAAAAGGGGGGGGGAACAAGATGTTGCATGTATTAGCTTTATGTGAGCATGGCCAGACAATAGCAGAATGGGAGCTTCTTGTGACTAGCAGCTGCTGTTTAGAGCGGGACCAGGATTTCTCAAACCGGGTGCCATTGACATTGTGGCTCCGTTCATTCTTTGCTGTCAGGAGCCGGCCCTGTGCATTGTAGGATGTTGAACATCACCGGTCTCTACCCAGTAGGTGCTAGCAGAACCCCCAAGTTGTGACAACCGAAATGTTCCCAGACGTTGCTTCATGAGCCACCGGGAGTGAAATCACTCCTAATTGAGAACCACGGAGCCAGCCCGTGGAGCGTTGCCTCGTGGAATTGATTCCTGTGCATGTTGCAAGCACAGCCTTCTGGCCTGCGCTTGCCTGCTTTAAAAAGCCATCAGGGCTTTTACTGCAGGCCAGCGAGATGCCCGTGAGGTTTGTGCCGTCCGCTGATGGCTACCGACTTCAGAATGTTCCTCGGGATTGGAGAGGCCGAGGGCCCCACACTCCCCATGCAGTTCCTTCGTGACCTTACATTTTCATGGCTTCTCTCAATTAAATTGTGTGTGCACTTCTGGGAAAACTCATTTTTTCAGCGTTTGGAGTTAAGCTGTTAAAAAGTTTGGTGTTGGCAGAAACTAAGTTGGGGTATGTCTGTAACCAGAAGCCCTTTTTTTTTTTTTTTTTTTTTTTTAAGCAAAGAGAAAAGGCTCAACCAAGTGGCAAGATTATTTTGCAAACATGTTGTTGATATTTTGAAGTGGATGGTGTTTCCATGTCCCTGGGGCCACGTAGGCAGCTAGGGTAGTGGAGCGGCGGGTATGTACCAGCTGAACACATACAAGAGCTGGACTTCTCTATTTGAGGAAAAGGTATGGCCCCCTAGCCATGTAAACAAAAGATCTTTTGAGGATTATTGATGGAAGGTATAGGACTGCTTTGATTTTCAGAATAAATATGTAAAATGTCCGTGTCATGAATACAAGCATAGAAGGCAGGTTATTAACGTCTTGAGATACATTGTTGGTGAAAATGTCCCTGCTACACCCATTTCTTACTCTCAGGTGGAATCACCTTCCTTGTCTCCACTTAATTTGGGAAGGTGTCTTGGTTTTGATTGTTAACCTAGAGTTCAAATAGCTTTTTAAGCTGGAAGTCATTCTTGAGCCTATTTCTCTCCCCCCTTCTATAGTATTTTTATTTTGTTTTAGGTCTCAGTGATATTTATTGCCTCGAGCAAAAAAAAAAAAAAATCAAGACTTATTTTTGGGGGCTCCTTGTTCCGGCAGATCCTGAAGCCGACTCCTCTGACAACCATAAAATAGAGTCGGGCCGTTTGCTGGGGTCCTCCTTTTTCACAATGGAGTTATAGCGCCTTGCCTTTTCTGCACACTCAGTCAAGGTTTCTGTTGTCAGATACTCGTTTTTTGGCCCCTGCCATGTTGGGGACAGCAGAGCCCTGAGAGCAGCTGTAAGCTGGACAGTTGTTACCAGCAGGGAGCCCTGATCTCCCTGGCCTGGCAGGGAGGGGCTGTTCTCCCCATATCCTGTGGCTTGCTGTTCTCACCTCTCAAATCAGGCACGAACCAGCATGGGCGGGGCCTCCACTCTTTAATCAGAGTGGTGGCAAGGGAGGGCGGTGTTTGCTTTTTTAGCTCTGCTGGCTTTAAGTGGGGTCACCTCTAAGGACACTCGCCTTGAATGTGCCCTTCCATTGAAATTGATTAAGAAATAGGAGACTTTATTTTTTTAGTGAAAAAAACATTTTTTTTAACGTTTCTTTATTTTTGAGAACGAGCACAAGTCAGGGAGGGGCAGAGAGAGGAGGAGACACAGAATCTGAAGCAGGCTCCGGGCTCTGAGCTGTCAGCACAGAGCCCCACGCGGGGTCTGAACTGCGTTACTGTGAGATCATGACCCGAGCCGAAGTTGGACACTCAATTTGAAGAGCCACCCAGGAACCCCTGTTTTTTGCTATTTTTTAAATTTAGTTTTTATTGAAGTGTAATTAATATGCAGCGTTATATTAGTGTCAGGGGTACAGTAGAAGGATTCAACAGTCCTATGTGTTACTACTCCGCGCTCATCACCGTAAGTACACTCTGATTCCTCTTTCTGTGAGGATGCCTTCTTGATGAGTTTCAAAATTTTGCAGAGTAACTGCTACGTAACATTTTCATATCATCTGCAGGGAACTGAACGTTCAAGAATGAGCAAACACTGAGTCTACATTAAGCTTAGCAGTAGCTCCCCACACCTCAATGTCCCTCTGGGCCAAATGAAAAGCACTTCATCCTTCAAAGTAGAACAGATGTAGCTTTGGGGAGCCCAGCTGCACCCCTCACCCCTGTGGGATCTTGGGTTTTCTGACCTTCCCGGGCTTTATTTCTGTGGGCATAATAGTGTCAACCTTGCATGATGATTAGAATTTGAGACTTGGCACATGGCAGGTGCACAAGAAGAGATTAGTTACAGTAACTTAGAAAGTAAGAGTCAGGGGCTCTTGATGGTGAATGAAATTCCAGAATGCAGCGGGGCAGGGAGATCTTGGCCTTAACGCTATTCCCCAGGGTCGTTTCTTGTGCTAGATTGCATTTATTAATTTCCTCCCTTTCAACCTGTACACTTCTGGCAGATTTTGCCTTTCCAGAATTCTGTCTCAAGCGTGTCCATATTGCTTATAAAATCAAGCTCACATTCCTTAGTCTGGTTTTCCAGGCCTTCTGATCTTGCAACTCTGTATTATTTTCCCCATGTGAATTCTACCCTCGAGGATCTCTTACAGGTCCTTCTCCACACCTTTGTGTGTGCTGTGCTCTCTCTGCTGATCAGATGTCCTGCCTGGCTAGCGCCTTTTTGAAACCATCCCTGACTGGTTTAGTTCACGGTGACCTCCTACCTCTCTTTCTTTCCTCTGAACTTGGCTCTGCCTCTTTCTGTCCTGGTCTTGTTAGGAATTTACCCTGGTTTGCTAGAGGTTTTACCTATCTTTTTCTCCCTTTCAAATGAGTAAACTGAGCCTCAAGAGTTTAAATATCGCACTCATAAGTTTTATCACCTTGTTTGCACTGAGAGGTCCTTATGGATAGGATTCTCTCCTTGTATCGCCTTTATTTTTCCCCCAAGTACTGATCCTTTTATGGTGAGAGGGGTGATGCTTCTAACATTTTTTCCTTGATTGTGAAGCATTTTACAATTCTTTGAGGACAATAATAAATATGGCTGATGTTTATCGAGGGCTTACGGTGTGCCAGGCATGTTCCTGAGTACTGGGCATTCAGCAACTCATGTAATCGATTTGCCAGCTCAAGGAGGAAGTCCCCATAGATGAAGAAAGTGAGACACAGAGAGGTTAAGTAAGTGGCCGAGTGTCACACGGTTAGAAAGTGATCGTTAGGATTTGAACACAGACCTTTGTCTCCAGAACCTCTGTACTCTTCACTGTCACTCTTTTCTGTCCTGTTGGTGTCATTTGCCTTCTGCTTGTACCGTTGTTTCTGGGCTCTTTGAAGGGCAGTAGGCGGTTCGTAAATGATTTTTGAGTTAAATTGCATGGGGGTTTGGGTTAACAGGTAATCCACACTCCAGAAACCTTGAAACCCAGTAGGAAAATGTTACATCATGCCATTAATTTTTATCTGGTTTTCTTTTTACTTAAAGAAGACATACACTCTTGTTTCCTTGTAAAATGTGGTTTCTAAAGCGGCCGGCCCTGACCCCATGAGGATGGTAGGAAGATTTATGTAACGAGACACTTTGAAAACTAGCTTTGTGAGATGTGTTTATTACAAGAAAGGGTAGGACTCATTTGTTTCCCCAGTTCTAGCTATCCATTATCCCCGTGTTTGCCTTTGAGGTTTTCTGATGGAATCTTCTCTTTCAATTCAGGGTTCTGGCAACTTTCCCAGCGTTTCTGCATATCGGTTGTGTATTACTTCAGCTTATTAACGCCCATGGCGTGATCACTGACCACACGGCCGGACATTTCTAGAGAGCATTCCTTGATTAAAACAGGAATCTCAGCCTTGCCTAAAGCTTTTCGGAAAATGTGTCCACCAGGTCTAAAGTATGCAACTTGAGTCCCCAATTTAAATCTGGCGTCTCCCGTCACATGACCTCCTGTCACCTGACTCTGCCAGTTACGGGGAAAGGTGTTGGAGTTCTTGTCTGTTGAAATCCAGCCACAGCGAGGGAGTGACACATGGGGGACTGTAAATTTAATACCTTCACCCACGCTGCAGTATCGTTCTGCAGGATTAAAATCGTCTCTGTATAAAAGGATTTTATGTGTGGATTTTTTTTTTTTTTAAGTGAGTTATTACAAAGAAAAGGTAGGCAAGGTTGAATGTTTGCACTTTGGGATAGGCTTATTTTTACTACTGGTTGGTCGTTTAGAGTCGTGAAGGTAAAAGACTTGGGAGATGTTGGAATAGACTGTAAACTTTTTTACGTGGCTTCCTACCCAACACTGGGCCCGAAAAGAAATCTGTAATTCTTTTAAATGCCTTTTTTTTTTTTTTGTCCACTAATAACATTTGAGTAGTACCCACTGACCATGGTATACATGATGGAGATAAGTGGACTTCTCTCCAAAAGCACGTGTTCGTGAAGTCCACTTGTGTGTTAAAGTTCACTTTAAAGGAAGTTTGTCTGTCCATATACCACATGCTTGTGTGTAGCTACTGTTAATAAATTCTTGGTGTTACTAACTTCATACATATTTAAATTACGTTTAAGGGACTATATTTAGAATTAGGAATGTTCAGGCTTTAAACAACTTTCCTGAACACGGATTTACTACATCATCAGTAATTGACATCACCATGTCGAAGGTAATGTACAATTTGCCACATCATTGTTAATTTCTTCTTTCCTTAATCTAGCAAAGATACGTACTAAATTTAGAAAATGCTATAAGCAAGAGACAGAAACTCCCTGAGTCCTGCTTTTTTTTTAATGTTTAATTTTTTTAATTTTAATGTTTGTTTAATTTTTGAGGGGGGCGAGGAGGAGCAGGGGATTGGGGGGGCACAGAGGCCCTGAAGCGGGCTCTGCGCTGAAAGCAGCGAGCCCGATGCAGGGCTTGAACTCACAAACCATGAGATCATGACCTGAGCCAAAGTCCGATGCTTGACTGAGCCACCCAGGTGCCCCCCCCACCCCAGGTCCTACTGTCAATGTTTTGGAATGTTTGTTTTCCATGCCTCTCTATATATGTTTCTATAAAAGCACATCTATAATGTTTTTCGTTTAAGAGTTGAGAAAAGTTTTAATTGTCGCAAAACTTGCACATGTCCTTTTCGGGGCCGGGGGCAAGAGTACAAATGCAGACCTCTGTCACATATCTAAGTTTTTAAAAGTTCTAAATCAAGCTTACCAACCGGTAAATAAAATGTCTTTGCCTACCTCGACATGAGGTCATGTGTCACGAGGGCACAATCAAACAATTTGTGTAAAGCTGTGTTTTTTATTGCTGAAAGCAGAATATCAAGGGTAGAAGAGAATAATTACAGTTGCAAATGCCTGGCCATTCTGTTGATAGGCCAGTGATACTCACATGAGTAATACACCATGTTGTCCGTAATATATTTTCCATAAATCTATTTTTCTTGTCCGTCTTTCAGCAAAATCACTATATGGTTATTGTCAAGATGTTTACAATTTATGTTTTATTGGCATTAACGCCAAAGTAAAAGACCTTCCTTGAGTCACAGTGGTTGTTAGATTTTTAATTGAGTTTGGAAAAGGCCTGCATTGTAAGGCAGGACAGTAGTAATTGGCATTGTCAACAAAGCTCATACAGCACTATTTGTTTTTCTTTTTTTAATTGAAGTATAATTAACGTAGTGTTATTAGTTTCAGGTGTGCAGTGTAATAAATCACCAACTCTACCTTGCTCACTACTCATCAAGATCAGTATACTCTTAATCCCTTTTATCTATTTCACTCATACAGCGATATTTAGATTAGAAAAGTAATAGGGTTACGTGTGATCACTGGTATTGCAGAAAGCACTAAATATTTTCATTATATAAATCCTATCATTAGTACTGTGAATTTTCACTATTCCTTAAACTTTCCCGTGCTTTGTGTGTTATAGAGAAACCATGTTAATTCATTAAAAATCTGTTTTCAATGTTTGTTTGTTTTTGAGAAAGACCGAGTGTGAGCAGGAGAGGGGCAGAGAGGGTGGGAGACACAGAATCCGAAGCAGGCTCCAGGCTCCGAGCTGCCAGCACAGAGCCCGACCCGGGGCTCGAACTCACGGACCGCGAGATCCTGACCTGAGCTGAAGTCAGACACTTAACCGACTGAGCTACCCAGGCGCCCCTAAAAATCTGTTTTCAGATGAAACTAAACCTTGATGCATCTTGGCCACAAAATTATCTGCATAAAAATGTGTTTGGGGATTATGTGTGCCTGCATATTTTCCTTCTTGGTCTTGTGAATGTTTTTATTTCCATAATGTTCTGTTTTACATATTTTCTTGAAATTTTAGTTTTGTTGTATGTATGCGTCACGTTTCGTTTCTGTTTGATGAGATTTTTCTCTAAAATTTTAAGAGCACAGTTTTTTAAAGTGAAACGGCCAAATTCTGTTCGGAGTTTTCGGAAGCTTTTGCTGTTCTTAATGGTAAACAGTTGTTCACATCGAATAACTGTCATAACTGTACATGCAAAATAATATTTTCCACCAACGACCATGATTCATTCTTTGAGGAACTTCTGTTTATTTGCTACATTTTTTTTTTTTTTTGGTCTTTGTGATGTGCAGGGCACGCTGAGGAGCCTACAGCCCAGGGTAGGAGTCCTACCTATGTTTACAGGTCTAAGAATGACCCTGCCTGTTCCTCCTGGGCATGTATCATCATTTATATCACTATTTTAGGTTCATGCTTTTCTAGAAAACCGCACATGAACGTTCTTATACCTAGATCATGTACCCTTGTCTATTTCTTGAGGATAATATTTCCTGGGAATGGAGATGTGTGATCAAAGAGGTTGCACGTCTTTACTTAGATTCTTTGGCAGCAAAAGTTTCATGAGAGGTGTCAGTGCATCTTCCATACAGCAAGCTCTGCAGAGATACCCTGTCATGATGTATTCATGATAGGGATTTTGTGGCTTCTAATTAGAATCTTCATGACGTGCGTTTTTCATAAAGGAGGTTATCACATACTAGATTACTGGGCCCACTGTCAGGCTCTCCTCTGAGCTGCAGTGGAGGAGAGATGTTCTCAGTGAATTACAAGCTGGGCTGCCGATTCACATCAGGCCCTCAGAAAATCCCTGTGTGGGTGCTGATGTTCACTGAAGGTCAAAGTGCACACAAGGGACCTGGCTTTACATTGCCTGGAGAGCCGTTGGCCGTTGGTTTGGGGAATTGCTTATGGATTTTTCTTTTAATTCTCAATCCTTTTGTATTGTAAGTATCCTCGTGTGTTAACCTTGACCCAAGTTACCAGTTGGTTGTTCTAACTAGAGGAATTTAGGTAGCCTACAATAGTATGTGTGTGTGTTGCATTAAAGCTTATTCTTATTGCCTCCACGAAATCTTTCCATGGACTTTGAACTAAGTGTTGAGTGTTAGGTGACAGTAACACTATACCTTTTATAGTGCATGCCATTGTCATTTAATACGGGTTTGCATCAGGGCACCTGGGGGGCTCAGTCCAGTTCGTGAGTTCCAGCCCCACCTCGGGCTCTGTGCTGACAGCTCAGAGCCTGGCGTCTGCTTCAGATTCTGTCTCCCTCTCTTTCTGACCCTCCCCTGCTCACCCTCTGTCTCTTTCTCTCTCTCTCAAAAATAAACACTAAAAAAAACTTAGCATAGGTTTGCATCTGCTCATTCCCACGCGTATTTTGTTCTTCTGATGATGTGAGCTAAGCCGTCTTGGGATGTTAAAAAATGCAGCAAGATATTCCTGCCATCCCTCAGTATCTCAGCACGACTGGATGGAAAGGGGATTTCTTTGATGCAAGCTAAGACGTCTGGGGCCAATGGAAGTGTCCTTAGCGAGTCCTGAGTTGAGTCTGACGCAAGAGTGGCGGCAGTGAGGGAATCTTCCAGGTGAAGGGTGTGATGAGAAGCTAGGGCAGGCAGCTGGCAGTTTCCACCTGCGGGCTTGTCACTCTGTGAGGAGCCGTGTGCCAGGTCCTGAGGCCATGCATGCCACCGGGAACGTCAGAGCCCAGAGAGATGGAAAAGCATCCCTCAGATTCTTGCCCTCATCTGTTCCTGGGTCCTGCCTGTTTGGGCAGACAGAATGCTCTGTGAAGATGAGCGCAGTATGGAAGCAAGGGGAGTGTTTTCCCCAGTTATTTCTTGGGCAGGGGCTCTTTCTTCCTGCTGCTTCTTGCTCCCAGTCCTGTGCTTTGCAAACAGAGAGAGTTTCTCGGGCACAAGGGGAAAGAAAAAGAGCCATCCTATGGAAAGGAACTCTCTTTAACTTTGTTAACCTGCCCCCCAGATGAGGGGCCACCTGCTCACCAGGCACTGGGTTGTCCCCAGCTCCCTGAACTGTCTGCCTGAACTGTCTTCACTTCCTGCCAGTCCCCTGCCAGCCAGCCCCCCCCACCCCCTTTGCCCTGCCTGCCTCACCCCAATCCCAGATCTTGCTACCTCTTTTGTAATTAAAATAGGAGCTGAGAGTACTTCCTGAGTCTTAGGGAGATGCCCTGTATTCTCACCACCCAGCTGGAGAGCAAAGAATTTCTCCATACACAGATTTTCTTTACAGATCCTGCTTTTTATGAAAAATATCCACTTGCCCTTGTTTTTTTCCCACCAAGAATGTGCATAGCGTAGGACTAGTGTTTCACCAACAAGCAGGTAAGCTGTACTTACAAGCCTAAGAGATTTTTTTTTTTTTTTTTGCTTAGTATATAGGTAGGAAATCTATGTGTGTGTGCACCCGTGTGCACGTGAGGTCCCATGCACGCACATATATGTAACACATGTACGTGGACACGCGTTCCACGTGTATACATATATGCACACACGTGTGTGTTAGTTTAGCCTCTTGGTTCTAGACCGAGGCAGTCACAGCTGCTGATGTGGGAAATGAAGTCTCTTACCAAAGCCGTGCTGCATGGGGTTTTTGTCCACATGTAGTAGATGAATTGTTTGCTGTCCAGAAGTAGTCTCCAGTAGGCAGTATTTCTGAACCGCTTACGGTTTTCTGAGAAGATAAAAAGTTATAAGCTGCCTCCCCACTTTTTCAGGCGTGACTTGCCTTGCTAGGATGGGGTCCTCAAAATACCACCTTGTTGATCATGGACCTTGCATTTCCTTAAGATTTTCATTCTTTGGGGATTCTCTCGAAAGTCGGTGCCAAGTTCAAAGATATGAAGTCTGGGCATACTATAAATTCTAGCATTCAACGTTTTAGGTCTTGAGAACCACTGACCTTTGGGATGTTTCTCTTGGTGACCTCGCCTTTTGGCTATAATGGTTTCCTTCCTGCCCTTGGACAGATCTGTTGGGCTACTGTATTTTACGCTCTAAAACCGTGGTCACTTAAGATTCTCTTTGAGAAGGCCAGCGCATCTTTTCTGTAACTATTGATGGAATATAAATAACAAAATATGAGTAAAGTTGGAATCTCCTGTTTTTTTCAAAGCCTACGTCAGAAGAAAAGCATCTGCTACAGTGAGCTCTTGGCTGTATAATCAGGACAAGATTCTGCCATACCTTATTCTGGAGACGAAGCAAGCAGGTCAGGGCCTCTTGGCATTTACCGTGGAGGGTAATTTGTGCGTCTGTCTTTTCACCACATAGTTTTTATTGTCTTGTATTTTACCATCATAAAAAAAATGAAAACACGAGCCAGCAGTTCCGAAAGTGACAATGGGGGGCGAAAACCATTCTAGCGTGGCCCGCCTTTCACGGACTGTGTGCAATGTTAAGAAAATGTGCTTCTGATGTTGCAAAATCTCTGGAGTTCAGAGGGCTCTTGATGGGAATGTAACTGTATGCTTATTTGCCTGTTATCTTGGTGATATCAAGAAGATTCCTTTTACCATGAGTCACAGAGAACGGTTGCTTTACCCAAGAGCTACACCAAATGATAGGGTCAGAAATCTAACTTAGGTTGTGTCACTTGAGTGTCTTAAAGTCGTCGTGGCTGTTAAACCTCCGCCGGATGCCTAAATGTGAATCTCTGTGGTTGGCACGTGCATTTGAAACAAAGAAACGGGGTGTCTTCAGAACAAGAGGCCCCGTGAGGGTTTTCTTTGGTGGTTTGATGAAGTTGAGTAGCTATTTCCTCAAGGAAAGCAGAATTTTGGGAACTTATTTATTTTTAAAGTTTGTTTATTTTTGAGAGAGAGAGAGAGAGAGCTAGGATCAAGTTGGAGAGGGGCAGAGAGAGAGAATCCCAAGCGGGCTCTGTGCTGTTAGCATGGAGCCCCAAGCGGGGCTCAAACTCACAGACCGTGAGATCGTGACCTGAGCTGGAATGAAGAGTCGGGCGTTTAACCGACTAAGCCTTTTAAAAGATGATACAGCCTAACTTTATCACAACCCAGTTTAGGACAAAAATGTCTTAAAAAATGTTTTAGCAGTGTTCTCTAATTCAGGTCAATAGTTGCCCAAGACCAAATACGATACATACTTAGGATTTGGTATAATGTGAGATTTGGGTAACGATTTGACTAAATGGAACTCAGCATCATGGCTAAGCCACGAGGCAGTATTTTCAACCTCTGCGCCTTCTGCGTTTTCTTTTATCCAGTTGAACTAGTGAAACTGTCTTGATCACTTGGCTGGCACTGTATTAAATTCTTTACATGGACTAATGCATTTAATCTGCCCAATAATCTTAGGCGGTTGGTACCGTTCTCCTCTCTCTTACGTATAAGGATAGAGTCTCGAAGACGGTAAGTAATTTGCCCAAGTTCGCAGAGCTGGGCAGTGGTAGAATTGGAATTAGGATCCAAGATCTCTAGCTCTAGGGAGCTCAAATTCATTCGGAGGTGATGTCAGTAGTTTGTGTAGGAGGGGAAGATCGGATCTGTGTTGAAATCATTAGGAATGTATATTCGTATCTCCGTAGAGAGCAGACCAGTCAGGTGACACAAGCCCAAGAAGAATTACCTGTTTTTTGCCAGTGACTGGAACAAGGAATTGAAGTTTTCCTATAATCAAACAATAAAACCATAACCCTGATTGTTTCTGTGATGGGCCACCGAACGTTCATCCTGAGTGAGAGCTATTGCAGGGCGTTCTGTTGGGGAGAAGATTCAGAGACTAGTTTCTTTGTTTTTATTGAAAAAAATTTTTTTAATGTTTATTCTTGAGAGAGACAGAGCATGAGCAGGGGAGGGGCAGAGAGAGAGGGAGACACAGAATCCGAAGCAGGCTCCGGGCTCTGAGCCATCAGCACAGAGCCCGACGCGGGGCTCGAACTCACGAACTGTGAGATCATGACCTGAGCCGAAGTCAGGCGCTTAACCGACGGAGCCACCCAGGCGCCCCTCAAAGACTAGTTTCTATAAAATTTGTAGATTTCTGGGGAGAATTTCTACTGAAGAACAAGGTCGCGTTGAATTTCCTAAACCATTTTTCTTGGCTTTTGTGTGTTTGCGATCAAGTCCAGATTCCCATGAAGTGATGTTGTGAGAAGGCATGTTTGCTTTGGAGGCAGCACGCAGTTTGGGAATCTTGCTTGTCATCTGCATTGCTGATGGCTTCTGTCTGCCTCGCTGCTGTGAGTGGCCCTCAGCTCTCTGGCCATACTTCGGCATCTGGACCTTTCACATCTCCCTCAGCAGGGATGGATGAAAGGGCCATTTCATTTAAGTTTAGGGATAAATCTTTTTTTATAAAGACTTTTCTTTTTAGAGCAGTTTTAGGTTCACAGCAAGTGATGAGATTTTAAGAAACCATTTTGGAAACTGACCCTTCTACTGATCTGAGAGTTTTACTTGATGATTAACGAATGGTTTACATTTAAGTGAACCTTGCAAAGCTGTAATTCGGTGAACGTGGCGCTACGTCGGCTGCTAGTGTTTGCCATTCCTAATGAATACAGATTTTATAGTTTAAAGAGAAAAGTGTTAGCATGAAGAAAAAAAGTGCTGGCGTGGTTATATATCAGCAGATATATTCTTTGTCCTAAAGCGTGTAGTCTGAATGTTGCTCGGGGTTTGGTAGATCGTAATGGATGGGATTTGAATTTTATATAGAACGGTGGTTCTCAACTGGACAATCTTGCCTCTCTGGGGACACTTAGCAACGTCTGCAGACGTTTTCGGTCGTTACCGCTGACGTTGGGCGGGCACTATTGGCATTTAGTGGGTGGAGGTGAGGGTTACCGCTGAACTTCCTGGGATGCACAGTACAGCCCCCCACAACGCAGACTGATTCAGTTCCATTGTCCATAGTATCAAGGCTGAGACACCCTGATACAGAAGACTGACTTGATTCTGTAAGATTGTACCTTTTGTATTTTAGTTTTCTGTTTTTTAAGGAAAATGATGACCGCTAACATAATTTTCTGTAACATGTTTTAGGAGTATGTGTGAATGAGTATCCGTGTTGCCGTCATCTGATTTTTTAATTATAATATCCAAATTCTGTTTATTATGGCTTAGTTACGTTATATATCTAGATTTAAAATTCTGTTCATTCTGAAATTAATTTCTGTGGCATCCATGAAAAATATATTGTATGTCTGTGTATTTATACAGTGGGCTGTAAAGTTATTTTTTCCCAGGCCTTTTTAGCTATGGGCTTCCGTTTGTCCTCAAAGGCAAAGGAACAGACAGTACGACCAATTCCATCACCAAGCACCAGGAGACTGATGTGTAGATTTGACACGGAAGAAGGCTGGAAGGGGCCAGAACTAGAGCTCTGCCCTCCGGTCCTCTCTCTGCCACCATGTGATTATTTTCATTCATTTCTGAGCACTTGGGTCACGGACCCTGATCGTGCTTGAGGCAGCGTCTTGTAAGGGGTGAGCGAACCTTTACCAACAAACTCCACGCCGTCCTTCCTTTTCCGCTTCTCCCTATGCTGATGAGTAAGTGTATGATTTTTCTTTCGGCTTCATTTTCATCTAGCATGTCGTTGCCTCACAAGCCACAGCAATGAATCACTGAATGCTTGGGGAGGGCGGTAGGAACAGCAGACCAAACTGCAAAATAAATGGAAGAATACTAAGTTCACACCCTTCTTGTTCTCACCAAACCTTTGGGCAGGAGGAAAAGTAAGTTGGGTTCATCTTTAAAGTTCCTGGATTTAATCTGTGCTTTACAAGTGAAGGCTTTTTAAAAATTTTATTTTATTATTTTATTTTATTCTTTTATTTCAGTTCTACTGAGGTATGATGTGGCATATAAAATTGTAAAATATTTATTTATTTTTATTATTTTTTTTAATTAATTTATTTTTTTAACTTTCTTTATTTTTGAGACAGAGAGAGACAGAGCATGAATGGGGGAGGGTCAGAGAGAGAGGGAGACACAGAATCTGAAACAGGCTCCAGGCTCTGAGCTGTCAGCACAGAGCCCGACGCGGGGCTCGAACTCACGGACTGTGAGATCATGACCTGAGCCGAAGTCGGCCGCTTAACCGACCGAGCCACCCAGGCGCCCCAAAATTGTAAAACATTTAAAGTGGTAGGAGTTCTTCCCATGTTCTTCCTCACCTTTTCTCCCCCACTAGCGGGAAGACCAAACAGGGAAATAATCTGATTTGCTGTTGACTTTGTTGCTTTTTAACGTGGAAGGTGCCATAAACGAGACCTCTTTGTACGTGAACGTTAGGGTCCTGCAGGTTTCTGTCTGTCGATCGGGAAAGGACTCCAAATAGGAGAGTTAAATTGTCACAGCAAGAGTCCGTACCACTATCTTTTGGCACAGAGTTCATTTACTAAGTGGATCATTTGTTGGGCACGAGCTGAGCCTGATTGGGATTAACAACTCTGGACCTGGTTCATGATGGGAATCTGGGCTGGGTAGGTTGGTAACGAGGCTTCAGCGATGACCTCCTTGCCAAGCCTTCGACCTACTACTCAGGGGACTAAGCCATTCAGCTGATAGGGGATCTGTGCCAAGTACTGACTCACCTGCTCGGTTAGTTCAGATTACTGATAAGAAACTTGAGTACGATGAGGGATTGTCCTAGAGATCACTGCTTGTTAAAGATCCATGTTGATGGAATTCAGTATGATTCAGTTGTACTGATGGACCTGGCCTGCTGTGAGGCTGAGATAGCTCAAGTTGGCATCTGGCTGTAAGTGGGATTCCTACCCCTGACTCACTGAGACCATGAGGCCAGCGGGGAGGGGTGTTCACCAGAGGATCCCTGGGAAGTACAGCTGATTAACTGATGCAGGTACCTTGGGTTGGGGCGCCTGGGTGGCTCAGTCAGTTAAATGTCCGACTTCAACTCAGGTCACAGTCTCATGGTTCACGAACTCGAGCCCCGCGTTGGGCTGACGGCTCAGAGCCTGGAGCCTGCTTCGGATTCTGTGTCATCCTCTGTCTCTACCCCTCCCCCACTCATACTGTCTCTCTCTCTCTCTCTCTCTCTCTCTCAAATTTTTTTAAACATTTGTTTATTTTTATCAGTGGTTAAAACAAATTTATTTTTAAAAGGTACCTTGGGTTTATCCAGAAGCTGTGAACCTCTAAAACTAATAACCATAATAGGACATTTATGAGATGCCTATTTGGTGCTATTTGCTGGGCTCATCCATCCCTTCATACGCATCATCTCATTGAGTCTTTCCCTTGTTAGGAACTATCGTTGATCCCGTCCAGGGTTGGACAACCTGTTGCTTCGAGAGGTTAAGCAATCAGTCAGGGCACGCAGCTGGTGCGTGGGATTCTGCGTCGTCTTGTCCAGCTGCAGAGACTGTGTTCATTGCTTCCAAGTTCGCGTCTCAGGAGTTTAGCACTGCTCTCCAGCCCAGGTGGATCACCGGTCCGGAAGACTGGCTGTGGGTTTATCAAATGTTTCTACTTCTCCTGCTGCCGTATGATCCCCCACTAGGCAGCGACTATATCTCAAGGTTATTTTCATGGTTCGGGGATCTACTTGAGGATGTGTTTTGTCTGGGACTCTCTCAAATACAGGACCTATCTAAGCTACAAAGTCAGTATTCACAAATAAGATGAAAGCAGTGACTTGGCAGAAATAACGGGTCTGCAGGGTTAACACGGGCCACGTAGACTTCTTCAGATATCACCGGTCCCAGTGAGGAGAGAGTCCTGAGATGTTGTGGTGGTTTTGCTGGCCACTCTCTGGTACCATCGATCTACTGACGACGGATCTTAGGTTCCCTCGTGAGCGGGCACTGCGGGCCTCATTGGGAACTCCAGCAGCTGACGAAGCTTCCTTGGGAAGATTGTCTCAGGTTAGAATCCTTCCGAGAGGCCGTGTGGCCAGCGGGTGGGATCACTGGAGGGGACTGTCTCAGGGTGAGCTTTCTCAGCCTGGCCACGTTCACGCTGGAATGTCAAGGTCTTGGTCACTCTGTCAGGAGCACACAGAAGTTGTTCATGCGCCCTTGTCTTTTCTGACCTTCTTTATTGCCCAAGTCCGTGTTCCCAGGTGCCTGCTTCCTGGGAGGAGCCCAGGCGCGTGGAGTGAGGTATATCGTTTCTTGCCTTAACCGGAATGATAAAAGAGCCTTCAACGTTGAACTACAGCGAGTAACCCGCATTATGGAGGTTATTCCTTCTGCCGTGTCTCTTGCCTCTCCTCGGTTCTCACGCCTCCTCAGCGGCTGTGTCCCCGCGGCCTCCCCCACCTCCCCCACCTCCCCCAATGTAGGTCAAGGCTTTGCTTTGCCTGTTGAACTTGGAGCTCTGATTTTTTTTTTTTTCTTTTTGCCAGCCTCATTTTTGAACTTAAATACAGGTATCATCCTTCTGATTTGTCTCTCTCGTTCTGATTCCAGATCTTGTGGTCCCCGCGGCCACGCCCAACCCCCACATCACACACCTGCTTCGGCCACTGACGACTGCCCAGGGCTGCTCTTGCTTCTGTGCGTAACCCCTGCCTTCCCCTCTCCCACCCCTCCTCCCCGGTCTCTGACCTGTTGCTGTCCTGGGGTCTCAGGGATGACCGGTCTCCTTTTCCTCCTTCAGCTGGAGTATTCACCCTGCACGTGCAGTTCCTTAAAAAATAACTTCCTTCACAGACCTGTGGAGAAGACACTCTGATACCAGGGCTGAAACTTGCAGTTAATCGTTCCGTCTTGAGTTCCAAGTGGCCGTGCAAGGAGGAGCGAAAATCACAGTTTGAAATGTTCCCAAGCGGTTCATGGCACAAAGGCCTGGATTCCTTCCAGAGTTACCAAATGTACACCTCCCTGCCTTATTGCTACAGTCAAAGAAGGCTCGATGGTCACTCGGGGTTCGGGCGTTTTAAATTAGCCAGAGTTTTAAGAGCATATTATATCGATAGCGGTGTGTACCTTTTTTGTTTTTAACACCTTTCAATTCTGAGTATGAAAATGGTTTTATAACTGGGGGAAAAGCAACGAGTTCTGGCGGAAGCACGGTGAGAAATGTAGGCTCCTTTTTGCTTGAACTTGATGAAAACCAGAGAGAAGATAGGATCAGGGTTTTTTTTTTTTTTTTTGAGAAATAAACAGAATTTTGCGTTCAGGCGTTCTGTGGGCAGCTGGCCAGGAAGCGTGCCTATAGCTCAGGAATCATCCCAAACCAACTAATGGAAAAAGTCTGACTTGCTGGCGGCTGAAATTCAATATTGAGGCAGCGACACGGGTGTGTGTGTGTGTGTGTGTGTGTGGGTGTGTGTGTGTGTGTGTGTGCTGATGCTGGGGCAGGATGGCGGTAAAAGACGTTGGAAGCCTTAATCCCTGGCAGCTATAAATAGAGCACTTACTTGGGTGGCTAACATTTGTGCTTTTAAAAAAGGGCTTTATTCTGTCATTTGGTCAGAATTAAGATATGATTCAATAGGTTACATCCAAGACTGGCCTAAAAACACACGTTTTCCGTTCTGATTTGAGCCAGCTTTAATTAAAGAGCACTGCTGCACAAACCCATTAAATAGTTGAGACACTTCCCTTCACAAGCTTCCTTTGAATGGAGGCATTCGACACAAAATAATGCATTTTTTAAACAACCCGTATTGAGGCCCAGACTGTGTGGCTGGCTGTCTGAAAGAGTTGCAGACACTGGCCCGTAGGGATCAGCAGGTGAGGAGATGAGTGAAACGAGCCAGGTTGTGCTTGTGGGGAGTGGCGAGGATTGTGGTTAACCAGTGCTCGTGAGCCTGGGAGAATTTAAGACTCGGTGTTGGGGCACCTGGGTGGTCAGTTGGTCGAGCGTCTGACTTTGGCTTAGGTCACGGTCTCGAGGTTCGTGAGTTCGAACCCCACATCGGGCTCTTTGCTGTCAGCACAGAGCCCACGATCCTCTGTTCTCTCTCTCTCTGCCCCTCCCTTGCTTGCGAGCTCTCAAAAATAATCCATAGGGGCGCGTGGGTGGCTCCGTCGGTTAAAGCGTCTGACTTCAGCTCAGGTCATGATCTCACAGCTCTTGTGAGTTCCAGCCCCGCGTCGGGCTCTGTACTGATAGCTCAGAGCCCGGAGCCTGCTTTGGATGGTGTCTCCCTCTCTCCCTGCCCCTCCCCCACTTGCACTCTGTCTCTCCCTCTTTCTCAAAAATAAGTAAACATTAAAAAAATAGTAATAAAAAAATAAAAAGACTCGGTGTTGCCAGACCTTTCCAAGCAGGCTCACACTCAGCATGGAGGCTGACGCAGGGCTGGATCCCACGAGCCGGGGATCATGATCTGAGCCAAAACCAAGAATTAGTTGCTCAACTGACTGAGCCACCCAGGCGCCCCCAGGCCTTCTTTCTAGTTTTGAAAGAGACCAGATATATAGATTTCTGTGAATTGTCCCAATTTGTAAAACGTTGACAAGTAATGAATGCAGGTTGGTTTTTACTGCGTGAGCCAAACGAAACTTGACTGGGGCTCATACTACATGGTGAAGAAGTGACGCGGCTTAACTTTGGAGCAGAAGGAAGGAATGGAATGACTCTTTGCCTTTGGGTTAGTGTTAGCTGGCTTCCAAAAATATATTTACTGTGTTGTAAAACCGTTTTTGCAAGGGTGGTATCTAGGTTAAATTTCTGCATTTCTAGAATGGATCCCCATTTTATTCAGTGTTGTTGGCTCCTTCTTTATGTTTTACTTGGCTAATCCAGGGAGGCTGGATAATCTTGTCTTTTAAAGGGGAAAAAGTTTTATTATACAATTTTAAAACTTTACTCTTTTTTTTTTTTTTTTGGCAAGGATGTGAGGTATGGAAGGTTGGATGCCGTTCGAGGGTCCTGTCCTACTTCTCTTGGTCACTTGGTGTTCATTCAGCAAGAATGGAGTGTCCCTTAGAGGGGAAGGTTGTGGAAGCAGGCTTTGAATGCCGTCCTCCTGCTGGCCAGGTGGATGGCCTTGGCGACCTGCATTCCTCTTCAGTGCCTCATGCCTCCCATTTATAAAATGGGTTTGATCATAACTCTGTAGTCTTAGGGGCACCTGGATGGCTCAGTTGGTTGAACTTCTGGCTCTTGGTTTCAGCTCAGGTCATGATCTCCTAGTTTGTGAGTTTGAGCTCCGTGTCAGGCTCCGTGCTGACAGTGCAGAGCCTGCTTGGAATTCATTCTCTCTCTCTCTCTCTCTCTCTTTCTCTCTCTCTCTCTCTCTCTCTCACTAAAGCTAAAAAAAACTCCATAGTTTTAGCTTGGGCTACCATAATAGAACCCCCCAGACTTGGTTGGGGGGTGGGACTTAAAGAGGCATTTATTTCTCACAGTCCTGGAGGCCAGAAGTCCAAGATCAAGGTGCTGGCAGATTCAGTTTCTGGTGAGGACTCCTTCCCTGTCTTGCAGAGGGGACTATCTTCTGATTGTGTCCTCACATGGAGGGAAGAGAAAACGCTCCGGTGTCTCTACATAGAAGGATCAGAGTTTCACCCGTATGACCTAATTAAACTCCCAAATAACACCCGAACGGTTACTTCCCATTCACCCCCTCCCCCAGCCCCTGGCAACCACCGATGATCCATGGAGTTACCCATTCTGGATATTTCCTGTACATGAAATTGTACAGTATGTGACCTTTTGTGTCTGACTTCTTTCACTTGGTATGTTTTTTAGTTTCATCCGGTTGATAACATAGATGAGTGCTTAATTCCATTTTATGGCTGAATAATACTCCAGTGTTGGCTCGGACTTTATATAGAAGTGTATAAAAATATGGTATAAAACTGTCTCCAATGATACATCTCATGTACATAATGTATATATTTCTATATGTTGATTTCCATCCGTCAAGAGGCTCCATTTACAGAGACCGGAATGGATGTATTGTGTTCTTAAGTACAGTATCCTGGTGGCTTTAACACGGTTCCTACTTTGGGCCTCTATTTTCAGTTGTTTAATAACCTTATTTTTTTTTAATTTTTTTAAATGTTCATGTATTTTATTTTAATGTCTATTTTATTTTTTATGTGTATTTTGAGACTGAGACAGAGCGTGAGTGGGGGAGAGGCAGAGGGAGAGGGAGACACAGAATCTGAAGCAGGCTCCAGGCTCTGAGCTGTCAGCACAGAGCCCGAGGCGGGGCTCGAACCCATGGACTGCGAGATTGTGTCCTGAGCCACAGTCGGACGCTTAACCGACTGAGCCATCCAGGTGCCCCTTAACTAAAAAATAAGTTTTTATTTTAAATGCTTTATCCATAGCTCACAAGCCAGAGGCCAAAGCATGTTCAGAAAACCTAATTGTAGTTTAATTCACAGGAGCCTGAGGCTCATCTCCCAGTGGTCGATTTGGATTGCTCGTGTGTGTGATTTAACACGCACGAATACCCGGTTTTATATTGATTTCATCCTTTGTCTTAAATGTGTGCCAAGAGATAGGAAGATTCGGATTTTCCGCTTACAGCCATGTAAGAGAACATTCAGAAGTGACTTTTTTGCTTTAGTTTTAAGTGATTCACCAGTTTTTTGCTCTTTTTATAACCAGGGTAAAGATGAGTTTTTATATGACATTTTTTAAGGAATAAAGCTCAGAAAAAGGAAGTCACATGGACATGCTGTACGCATTCCCTTCCCTCTCAGCAACTCACACATGGAAATACCAAAGCATTATCTCCCATAATTTTACCATAGTAGTGTTAAAAACCATGCCTTGGGGCGCCTGGGTGGCTCAGTCGGTTGAGCGTCTGACTTCGGCTCAGATCATGATCTCAGTTTGTGAGTTCAAGCCCCATGTCGGGCTCTCTGCTGACCCCTTGGAGCCTGGAGCCTGTTTCAGATTCTGTGTCTCCCTGTCTCTCTCTCTCTCTGCCCCTCCTCTGCTCATGTGCTGTTTCTGTCTCTCAGTAAGAAATAAACATTAAAACACACAAACAAACAAACAAACAAAAACAAAAAACCAAGCCTTAGGGGAGCCTGGATGGCTCAGTTGGTTAAGCATCTGACTTTGGCTCAGGTCATGATCTCACAGTTCATGGGTTCAAGCCCCATGTCGGGCTCCGTGCTGACAGCTGAGAGCCTGGAACCTGCTTCAGATCCTCTGTTTCCCTCTTTCTCCGCCCCTCCCCCGTGCTCTCCTTCTCTCTCAAAAATAAACAATAAAAAAAAAAAGAAGAAGAAGAAAAGAAAAGCCCCAAAACTTAAGTATACTTTGCCTTTACCCACACTGAAGTTTTCTATTCTATGGATAGTGGGTTTTTTTGTTTTTTGTTTTTAAAGAGGGAGAAGCTATCTCCTTCTGTAAATGTTGTTACATGAAAAGCCTTTCGATATTACCTGTGTAATCCTTTGGGATGTGGTGGGAGCCCTTGGACCTTGTTTAGGGATGGCTGAAATTGTCCTGTGGTCTTTCTTTTTTCAATAGAGCACTGTAGATGAAAATGCTCTCACCGGCGATCTGTCAACCGATCGAGGGATCGGTGCTGGTTGGTTTGGTCCTCGCTCTGGCAGTTGATACTTTGTCCTTGGTGTTTCCAGTCCTTGTGCTTCCTGTGAGCTCTACTCTTCTGTGTCCTTTGCAGCCTTGTTCTCTGTCTCGCACTTGAGAGGCAGCAGAGTCTAACTACAAGAGCATGTTCTCTGGCCCTGACCTCTGTTTCCAGTCCGGGCTCCACCACTTCCTAAGTTAAGTCACAAAGAGGCAAGCAAACGGAAACGGAGGAAGTCACTTTTGTCGAGGGGCAATCCGAAATCCCGGGTTCTTGAAGGTCGATGGGATTTCTCTGCTTCTGCCCAGTGGCCAGGGGGATCGACA
Organism: Puma concolor; assembly: GCF_028749965.1. NCBI lineage: Eukaryota > Metazoa > Chordata > Mammalia > Carnivora > Felidae > Puma > Puma concolor. The sequence goes on along the minus strand of NC_141667.1, from coordinate 13,908,089 downwards.
GGAAGGGGGGCGGTCAGGAGACGTCCCTGTGAAGAGACCGACAGGATCCACAGCATTCTGGCACCTCTTGGGTACAGGTGATGAGGTTGCCCAACGTCAGCTTTCCATCCAGTGGTGGCAGAGACCCTTCAGGACGGGGGGTCGGGGAGGAGGAAGGGTGGAGAGATGATGATAAGGTTTTGGCCAGGCTGGCTTGTGTCTTCCAGGCCTTGGTGGTTCACGATTTAAAACTTCCTCTAGGTGGGATGTCAGTGGGCCATTAACACTCTTTAGACCAGTGGCTCTCACTGTAGGTGTCTTCACTCTGCAGGGGACATTTGGTGACGTTTGCAGATTTTTTTGGCTTATCCCAACTATAACCCCGTGGCTGGGGTTCCGCAGTGAGTAGAGGCCAGGGATGCCGCTGAGCGTCCTGCCATGCGCAGGGACAAGCCTCCACAACAAAGAATGACTTGGCCCCAGATGGCGATGCTGCTGATGTTGGACCATTCCGGAAGTAAAGGATGCACATTCCTTTAGTCCCAGGAGTGACCTGCTAGCGTCTCCTTCTAGTTTGTAGCGCTGAGGGGCTTGGGGAAGGACCGCTCCAGACTCTTCCCCCAGTGCCCCGTGGGGCACTAGAAGCCTGTTAGTGGCCTTAACGACAGGCAGCAGCTGGAGTGTCAGGGAACAGGTGCCTTTAGAGCCTGTAACGGATACGGGATCCAGCCCCGGTGTGTGAGACACATTGTCACTTCTGTGCAAATGCCAAATACGGGGGATTTCTGTTGCTTCTGACAGGGACTGAGATCGAGGGTGTGTCCGTCCTGATCTCTGGGCACTTTCTGTCTTCACTTGGAACAGGAAATCGGACTCCACAACTGTGGGATCGTTCTCCCTCCTCGGATATCCCTTTGCTCGCAAGCTGTTCTTGACTCTCCCCACAGCTCTCGCCCTGGACCCACGCGTTGTCTGCGTATGGGTCAACGCACAGGACGGTTTGTGGCCAATTGGCATCTTGGAAGTCAGGAATTAAATTTCTTAGTTCCACCTGCAGCAGGGAGCTCATTCTTTTTTTATTTTTACTTAAAAAAAATTTTTTTTTTAACGTCTATTTATTTTTGAGACAGAGAGAGACAGAGCGTGAACAGGGGAGGGGCAGAGAGAGAGGGAGACACAGAATCCGAAGCAGGCTCCAGGCTCTGAGCTGTCAGCCCAGAGCCCGACGCGGGGCTCAACTCACGGACCGTGAGATCATGACCTGAGCCGAAGTCGGACGCTTAACCGACCAAGCCACCCAGGCGCCCCAGGGAGCTCATTCTTTAAAGCAAATGAGAGATCGTCAGGTGGTGTCCTGGGAGCCGTAAAATAGAGCTGAAAGTGGGTTCCTTCTGAAGTGACACTGTCTTCTGCTTTGGCAGACCCTAGAAGCAGAACTTTCTCGCTTTGTGACGCTTGTCCGTCAGCGGATCTGGAATGGGCCTGTTTGCCCTGGCATTCGGGTCATTCCCACAGCCCGGGAAGATTGGCTGTCAAGGAGGCAGCTCTGGGCTCTGACTGCCCGGAGCTGCTGGCCTCAGGGCGGGAGAACATTCCCCTGTTGCCCTCCTTTCCTGTCTCCTGTTGAGAGCAGGGAGACTCCGGCTCCAAGGGCAGCCGCGGTTTGGGAGAAGAGGGTTTCAAGGTCAGTGGGAAGATGATTTATCCTCCGAAGACAACGGTAAGCTTCGCAGAATGAGAGCAGACAGATGTGGGTTACGTTGCGTATCCTACGTTCATTCCTGGAAGTGTTTCCTTGAGAAGGTTGGGAAGCCAAGCTGTGTGCGGTTTGCTTAAAGACGGCCCTACCCATCCCTGGAAAGAGGGAATCAGGCCACACTCCGCCGCCGACGTGATTCTATCGGGGTCAGAAACGTAGGACTCCGCTACTGGAGGTTCTGGTCTGTTCTCACGTAGTTCGTGATTCAGTGCGACACTCAACTCCGTGTTCTCATCCCAGGCTCTGGGTTGCAAATGCTTCAGCTCCAGACTCACAGATCTTCCCTCCCGTTTAAACACACTGTTCCCTTTTGTATTTTCATCAGCACCTCTCGTGTCCTTTGTCCCTCTGCCTTTCGTGACGCCTGTTTTCTGTAGCTACTGGTCTGGTCTCTGATTAGATTAAAGTCTTTGAGAGGAGACTAGCTCTTGTTCATTTTCAGGCTGTTGAACCATTCTGGAAGCCAGGGGCACTGGACTGGGCTATTTTCCTAATATCCGTTCCCTTATTTAATCTCTTAGCTCTCCTGCGGATCTGAATTTATCATTTGCGTTTTGTGACGTAGGGAAATGTAGGGCAGAGAATAAACGTGCCAGGCGAGGCAGAATTAGGTGGAGTTAAGAGGATGCACTTGCCCGAGAGTCAGTGACTTTATGGTATATAAATTATACATTAATAGCCCTCTTTTTTAAGAAGAGGAGAGAAAAACCCCACCTGTTGCGCCACCTGTTAGCTCTGGAGCTTTGGGCAAGTTCTTTGCTCTGCGCCTGCTTCCTCACTTCTGTTAGATGGGGGCAGTGTTAGTTGCTGGGGCGTTAGAAATAGGCGAGCGCGTGCGAAATGTTTGGCACCTGCCCGCGGTCCGTGTGTCTGCCGTTGCTGTCATTCTCCAGGCTGATGTGGCCCCGTGGGGTACTGGAGTCCGGTCTGCTGGATTCTGAGGATGCCTCGCCATGGAGTTCGGTGTTCTTCTTGGCCCTCGCACAGCGCCTTGTCAGCCAACGGGGCCGAGTCAGTGTGTGTAGAATGAATCCATGCATTTGGAATTCTGGGTTCTGCTTGTTCTTCAGGTGAAGTGAGTTTGCTAAAAGATGAGAATGTGCCTCAGGTTCATGAGAGAAATAGAACAGCGGGTCACAAATGTGGAAAATTCTCTCGCGTTCCTCAGCCAGGGCTGAAAAAGCAAACAGCTTCTCAGATCAGTCGTTTTAAAGGTGGGAAATATGGCTTCATGACGGTTTGGCTCTAGACGCTGCCAAGGAGCCAAACTGCTGGGGGTTGGGACGGTGGTGGGAATTTCTGGTGTCCTTCCCTCTGTCTAGAGAATGAGTCTGGCCAGCCTTGGGGGCGGGGTGGGCAGAGTGGCATGGGAGGGCTGGACAGGGGGCATGATCGGGTATGTGGGTTCCGAGATAAGTAGCCCCTGAGTGCTCCTTGTTAGAGATTCTAGAAGACAGGAGGTTTCCGTGTATAATCGAGGATAAGTGTTTTTAGAGTAGAGCTATCACTTGTAATATTGTGTTCCACAATGTGAACCCCAAAATCTGAACTAGGAGTCTTCCTACCTATTTACATGCTATAGAGGTAATCTTAGGGAAGGGAGTTGGACACAAAAAGGTCAAGGTCATTGTTGATGGGGCAGGGCTGGGAAAAGGTATACACTCTCTGGCAAAGCATCAACTCCGTTCACGTTGAAGTCTACCGTGTCCTTGGATCTTTGTCAGAAGCCCTTCCTTCTGTCCTTGGCCCTTCCTAGCACAGGGGGTTGTGGCCTCCCAGGGAACAGGGAGGCCTGGCATCGTGCAAGTTTCTTACTTACATATGAGCATACCTCGCTTTATTGCACTTTGCAGGCACTTCATTTTTTACCAGTTGGAGGTCTTTGGCAACCTCGTGTCGAGCAAATCTGTTGGCACCATTTTTTCTAACAGTATTTGCTCATTCTCTGTCTCTGGGTCACGTTTTGGTAATTCTCCAAGTATTTCAAACTTTTTCAATACTACTGCATTCGTTATAGTGATTGGTGACCGGTGATTATGACTGGGCTGTAATCTCAGATGATGATTAGTGTTTGTTTTTTGGTTTTGGTTTTGGTTTTTTTTTTTTTTTTTTTTTTTTTTTTTAGCAATCAAGTGTTTTTCTTTTCTTTCTTCCTTCTTTTCTTTCTTTCTTTCTTTTTCGTTTTTCTTTATTTCTTCCTTCCTTCCTTTCTTTCTTCCTTCCTCCATCTTTCTTTCTTTCTTTCTTTCTTTTTCTTTTTTCTTCCTTCCTTCCTTTCTTTCTGTCTTTCTTTCTTTCTTCGGCTCCAATGCCCAGTGTGGGGCTTTTCATGACCCTGAGATCAAGAGTCGCATGCTTTACGGACTGAGCCAGCCAGGCGCCCCAGCAATAAAGTATTTTTAAGTCAAGTTACATACATTGCTTTTTTGTTTTAGACATAATGGTGTTCCACACTTAATAGAGTACATACACTATAGTGTAAACTTTTATATGCACTGGGAAACCAAAAAAATTCACTTGACTTGCTTTATTGCGGTGGTCTGGAACCGAACCCACAGCATCTCCCTCTGGGCTGTGCCTGTACTGGACAGAAGCACAGGCAGCAGATGTGGCTGGGCTGGAGAGGTGGGCCAGGCCCTTCCGGAGTGGGCAGTGTCGATGGCAGGCCGCAAGGTGCCTCGGTATTGGTGGTGAAGCAGGGAGCAGGCAGGAGGCACTCGGGACAGGCTGGGCGCGAGTGAGCTCAGCCTGGTTGAGATCTGAGAAGAGTCCAGAGGAGGCCGGAGGGGGAGGCAGGGGCCCCTCAGGAGGGATTGTGTCCAAATGAAAAAGGCATTTCAGCAGGGAAGGGATGTGTGTTTAAAAGGGTCACTCTGGCTTCCTGGTGGCACATAGATTGTAAAGTGTCAGGGCTGGGTGTGGGGCCTGGGGTGGGGGTGGGGGGCGGTGAGAACAGATGGCCTGCTGGGCCTCGTCCCCACGTTTGGAAAGGCTAACTTGCCTCTCGGAGCTGCTCACCTCCCTGCTGGGTGTTGGGGCGAATTTACAAGTTTTTCTGCAGTCTGTCTGTCTTCACGTCCCTGCACGCCAGGCTCCAGGGTCGTTTTTACGGTTGCTAACCTGTAGCTCCTGGAAACCCCAATTCGCGCATTTGCCTTACCCTGCCCTCATTACACTGGCAAGACTCTGTCGTCTTTTTGCTCTCCTGTTCAAAAAATCTGGTCGTGGAAGGAGGCGAGGGCAGTTTTGGGTGAAAGCACATACTTCCTACTGCTTGATGCGTAATTAATTGTCTAGCTTTATTTGTTTTAACTCTAAGCCCCATAGTAACTCCGATAATGAGCTGACATGTGCATTTAAGAGTTCAAGAATTTAGAAAGCGTTGCTGTTGAAATCACCGTGAGTTTTGGATTTGGGTAAACAGATATGTTTTTCTTCTTCCCTTTGGTTAAAAAAAAAAAAGAAAAAAGTCACAGGGCAATTTGTGTACCACGTTCTCTAGAACTTTTAAATCATCGGGGCGCCTGGGTGGCGCAGTCGGTTAAGCGTCCGGCTTCGGCCGGGTCACGATCTCGCGGTCCGCGAGTTCCAGCCCCGCGTCGGGCTCTGGGCTGATGGCTCGGAGCCTGGAGCCTGTTTCCGATTCTGTGTCTCCCTCTCTCTCTGCCCCTCCCCCGTTCATGCTCTGTCTCTCTCTGTCCCAAAAATAAATAAAAAACGTTGAAAAAAAATTAAATAAATAAATAAATCATCTTATACACTGGGCATATAGACTACATTCTTAGAGCGATCGTATTACCTCCTTATTTCAGAAGTAGAGAGAAAAAGACTGTTCCGCCCATGTCTCCAGGTAGTGTTGTGCTAAGGTAGGTTCGGGGCGGGGGGGGGGGGGGGGGGGGGGGGTGGGCAGGCGATATGACGAATGATTCATACATACCCTTGCTGGTTGTCGCTGGGGAACGTGTGTCCTTATGCTCCCTAAAACGGGAGGAAGCAAACAAACAGAAGACCTTGCATTCATGTCTTTCTACATATGCCGCTATCTTGGCTCACAAAAGGACAGGTCTAGAGTCTAGAACTGCATCGTCCAGTTCCTTAGCTTCTAGGTACAGTCGGCCAGTGGGCAGTGGGAGTGTGGCTGTTCCGAACTGAGATGCGCAGTGAGTGTAAAATACCCGCTAGACGGGTGCCTGGGTGGCTCAGGCCATTGAGCGTCCGACTTTGGCTCAGGTCATGATCTCCCGGTTCACGGGTTCAGGCCCCGCCTCACCCGGAGTCCGCTTCGGGTTCTCTTTCTCCCTCCCTTTCTGCCCCTCACCCACTCACACACTCTCTCTCTCTCTCTCTCTCAAAAACAAACATTAAAAGACAATTTTTAGATAAAATACCCACTAGAGTTTGTGGGGCGCCTGGGTGGCTCAGTCAGTTAAGCATCCAACTTCAGCTCAGGTCGTGATCTCACTGTTCATGAGTCTGAGCCTCAAGTTGGGCTCTGTGCTGACAGGTCAGAGCCTGAAGCCTGCTTCGGATTCTGTCTGTCTGTCTGTCTGTCTCTCTCTCTCAAAAAATAAACACTAAAAAAAAAAAAAAAAAATACCCACTAGAGTTTGAGAATTAGTATGGAAAAAAGAATGTAAACTATCTTCTTAATACATTGTTTGTACGGATTACAAGTTGAGGTGACACTATTTGTATCTATGGGGTTAAATAACACTGCGGAAGGCAATCTTATGTGTCCGTTTTTAACGAAAAAAAACAACAACGGGGTTGCTAGAAAATGTAAACTTGCACACGTGGCTTGCATCTTTTGTGTTGGGGACATTGGTCTGAAGATGCGCTTACCAGGACGCAAGACAGGCTCCTAGAGACCCGCTGAGCAGCCGGACCTCCTCAAAGTTTTCTCCCTGGAGCCCTTTCAGCTGCTTGTGATGACTGCTGGTACTGTCCCCCCAGGGAGGGCCCCGCCGCTTCCTTTGTGACTTTGCTCAGCAGCTCCAGGGGTCCCTTGCCTGTTTCTCTCCCAGCCTGTAATCGATGACAGCCACAGGACACGCATACTGGGAGGTCATCTCTTTGGCACAAAGAGAGCTCAAGGAGTTCTTGAGATTAGTGGGGTCTGCAGAGTTTTAGTGACCCTCTTGAGATATCGGATAGCATTTGGGGGATGCCTGTGAGATGGTTCTGACTACTGTGTCAGCCACCTAGGCGGTTTTGTCTGGGCTACTTTTCTGTGATCCGCTGGGATTTGTTTTTTTTTTTTTTTTTCCTTAATTTTTTCTGTTTGTTAGTTTCGACAAAGACCGTGTGCGCAGGGGAGAGTCAGAGAAAGAGGGAGAGAGAATCCCAGGCGGGCTCCTTGCGGTCAGCGCAGAGCCCGACGTGGGGCTCGACGTCACGAACTGTGAGACCGTGACCTGAGCCGAAATCCAGAGTCAGATGTTTAACCGACTGAGCCACCCGGGCGCCCCTCCGGCTGGGATTTTTCAACAAACCTCCTCGGGAGCTTTTTCTGTCGAGGGAAGAGGTTTGAACCCATTTGTGTTTGCCCTTCCAAATTGCTAGAGCTCGTAGCCCATGGCAGGGTGGCCCCAGCAACAGCTGGCACTCTGTATTGCCTGTAATTTGGGGCCTTGGAGGTAAGTGGTCGCTTCTCTAGATTTCCAGTGTCTGTGGACCAACCTCTGTGGCATCTGTATGGGGAACAAGGGAGTTTGGATGGTACCATTTAAGATGCCTTCCAGTTTGCCTGGTGTCATTAGCAGGGGAGGACAGCGCGTGGGCATTCTGTGGAAGCCTGTAGGGGGGACCCGTTGCCACTTGAAAAGCTGAGCTGTGGGCTTAAACACTGATTTAATGGGATTTATCCAGGGAAGCTGGTTTCATGCCCCGGGGGAGGCGTTTTGCATTATGTCTTGGGTATGATGATAGAGGAGTATTTGTGGCGGTATCGCGGAGTCCCTAAGTAAATGCTAATAGAGGACGTTTTTTTTAGGTGATGTTTAGCCAGCCGGCTGTGTTATAGGTGCAGTTTTGTGGGGACTTCTAAAATAGCTCTTAAATGACATGTTTTGAAAAATGACTTTCAGCTAATTTCAAAACAAACACTTGGATCGCAGCGGACGTTAATTATTGAGTAAATGAGTACTGCGGGGCCGGGGGGCGGGGGGTGCATGCCAGCATCGTGTAGTAAATTATTCAGGAGTGATGCATTCCATGTGTGGACAGGGTATGTATGTTAACTAACCTCCTTATTTCCTTCCTCTCTCTCTCTCTCTCTCCCGCTCTTCCTTCCTGGTTTTGCTTAGACCTAATGGTTTCCCTGCTAGGAGTAGCTATCTTGGATTGGTGGTTTTGAACCCAGTGCTCTTAAGCTGATGTTTTGCTTTGCGTGGGGTTCCAAAGAGAGCCCCAAGCGTTCCCTCGGAGCCAGACCAGGTTTGAGAGTCACCGAAGTGGTGAATTTGGGAGGGGGGAGGGAAGGGAAGGAGCCCTCGTTCCTTTGGGTGACCACCTATCCTGCTGAGGACTAGCCCGGCAAAGGGGTACTTCCTCACCCCCCCCCCCCCCCCCCGGGCCCAGAAGCCCCAATGGTGGGGCCTCCGAAGACGCCAGCTGTGCACATCTGGAGCTGGTCCCTGGGCACTGTCCAGGTTTACGAGCTCCACGGGTGTTTGATTCTGCTGTAAAGTCAGAGGTGAGAGCCTCCCTTCTGCACGGTTTTCTGTCTCACAAGGGTTTATTGGAAGTTGGCTTGGCCACTGGTGTTTGTGGCACCTGATTCGTGGGCTTTCTCTCTGCCTGTGGTTCCCTTCCTTTGTGAGCCGGTGGAGTGGAGGATGGGCTCCATTCTTCCAAGAAGGGCAGCCAGGCCAGGGGGACTGGGGGCCAGGGGATGGTCCGCAGTTGATCTTGGGAGCAGCATCCTGCCTCAGCTGACCTCCTGCCGGCCCTGCTTAAACCTCCTTCCCGTCCTGCTCTGTTTTATAAGAGGAGCCCCTGTGCCTGGGGTTCACCATTGAGGGGTTTTATTGCATGCATGACCTTGCTTCCGGCCATGAGTCAGGCTTTTTACTGGGTGAGGTGGTTGGGGGAGGAGTGCCTGAATTGCGGCTGGAATGGTTCTAGAAGGCTGGAGCGGGGGTGGGGGGGCTGCTGGACTCCATCCCTAGGAGGTGTCTTCTGGTCTCTTGCTGGGAAACCTCTCCTTTGCTGGGATGAGCCTCTTTTTCCCGCTGGTTGGTTGTGGCTGCCTGGGTGTGGAAAGGGGGGCATAGGGCCTTCATTCTGGACCAGACAGTGCCTGGCATCCAGGAGTCAGGGATAAAGCTGACGAGAAGCCAGGAGAAACAGAGAGGAACGTTCCTTTAGCTTCAGGACCCAGGGCTTTGTGTTACCTGCCCCGATGGGATTGGGCCAGATTTGTCTGGCCGGCCTCAAACTTTAGCCCACCCTGGCCTGGCTTAGTCTCATCTACCCCAGTGGGGGGTCTTAACTGCAGGGCATGCCCCGCCCCCCACTTCTGTAGGCCTGTTGATTCTGCTCAAGGACGTCTTGAGGATTTCCAAGTTTTGGAGAGTCTTTTGAACGGAGGGGGGGATTAAAAGTCGATACCTCAAAATGACTTGGCTGCTGTATTGTTTTGTTTCTTGTTTTTGTAAGAACATAGTTGGAAGAAAGTCTGTTGCATTTGTGAAACAATGTTACTTGGCCTACATTTTATTGGTAAGTGGGGAGGTAGTTTTAGTCCTTTGCGGTTTCTAGAGCTTTGCTCCGGAGAGTCTGAGATTTTATTTTTTCTTGGGCCGGACAAAGGTGAATGCCTTCTTTGTTCAGTTGTGTGGGGCTGTTAATAGTTTCTGGACGGAGATTAAGTAGAGCGGGTAAGCCACTTTGCATTGTCTTAGCCTACACTGGAGCTTGGCTGATTTGCGGAAAATTGCCCTTTCACCTTGGTTTGCACCTGCCTTAGGGGAGTCCGTCCAGTTCTTCGCCCACGGGAGGCCTGCTTCCTTTGTCAACACCCCCCTACCCCAAGTGCAGGTTCCGTGTATACATCCCGGATGAGTCCTTATGGCATCAAGCTTAAGGTTTCTATTTAAACTTTGTCCCCCTTGGACTGCAAGCTTCTGGAAGTAATCTTTGACTCTGGCCCCCCATCATTGTTGCTCACTCAGAGGGTGGCCCCTTCTTTTCATGGGGAATTTCTGGTTACGTGCTCACCTTCATTGTCAGGTTAACTGGTTTAATCCCCACAGTGACCTGGGAGCTGGGTTCCTCTTCTATCGAGGAGGAAATGGAAAGCCACAGAGGTTTAATTTGTTGCAAGCCACGTGGCCAAGATGCAGGAAAGCCAGGATTCCCATTGAAGCAGTTGGACCCCCCTGGATTGAACCATTGTTGGAAACCACCGAACTCCAGCCCAACCACGAGAAAAACCCCCAACCAAGGAATATTCTACAAAATACCTGACATGCACTCCCCAAAACTGTCAAGGCCATTGAAGGGGGCATAGAACGCGAGCAGCGGAGGGGCAGAGAGGCAGACTCGGATTCCAAAGCAGGCTCCAGGCTCTGAGCTGTCAGCACAGAGCCCAAGGCGGGGCCTGAACCCACGGACCACGGGATCATGACCTGAGCTGAAGTTGGATGCTTAACCAGCTGAGTCACTGAGGCGTCCCAGAAAGTGATTTAAAACAACAGTTAAAACCACACATCCCATTCCATTCCACAACTTGTCTGGCTTGTCACACTGTAGGTGCCCTGGTGTCCTCATGCCTCACTGGTCCTCACGGTCAGGTGCACAGGCCCACGTCCTTGGAAGAGCATCTCCTTTAACTTGTCCTGAATTACCAGTGGCATTGCCGTTGGGTTGTTAGACATGCTGCCTTGTTGTTGTTGTTGAGAGAGAGAGAGAGAGAGAGAGGGAGAGAGAATCTCAAGCATGCTTCCCGCCCAGAGCAGAGCCTGAACCAGGGCTCAATCTCACAACCCTGAGATCATGACCTGAGCTGAAATCAAGAGTCAGATTCTTAACCGACTGAGCCACCTAGGCACCCCATGCTACCTTTCTTAATAAGTGTCATTCTGTTTCCCAGATCTCTGTGGAACCCAAGAAGATATTGAATATGGAGAGAAATGAAAATGCCTTTGGTATAGGAGAGAAATAATTTTATTTAGAGAAAGTCTCAGTATATAGCAAGTAGAACAAATACAGGCACTTACGTGATTTAAAAATGTTTCTGTCCTCTTCAGCCCCCACCCCCATCACTCTCCTGGTGGGTGTAGTTTGTGTTGCTAAGTTATTTTTATTCTCTTCTAATTAAAAAAAATGTTTAATGTTTATTTTTAAGAGAGAGAGAACATACATGAGGGAGGGGCAGAGAGAGAGAGGGAGACACAGAATCTGAAGCAGGCTCCAGGCTCTGAGCTGTCAGCACAGAGCCCGATGCGGGGCTTGAATTCAGGAACGGTGAGGTCATGACCTAGACCGAAGTTGGACACTTAACCAGCTGAGTCACCCAGGCACCCCTTGATAAGTTATTTTTAAGTCTTTTGCAACCGAAAAGCATCCAAAGTTGTAATTTTGGAGAAAAGGTTGGTTTACATGGTTAAACTAGGCCTGCACGTTCTTAGATTCTCTAGCAAGGCTTTCCAAAGCCAGTTGTGAAAGCAATATGATGGCTGAAAGCCATCCTAGATGTGACCCGAAGGTGCCTGCAAGGTCCCAGATGTAGGTGCTGCCACGACGGGTCAAAGAGCCCCATGGCTTTGGAGCGTTTCCGTAAGCCATGTCAACTCCATCTCGTGTCCTCTCGTGCCCTGTGTAACAGACAAGCTGGATGGTCCCTCAGCTAATTCACTTCTGAGTCCACACCTTCTAGGGAGCGTCCAGTAGGGTTTCTCAGACTTTGTACTGAAACCCTCTGTGGTCCATCATCTCTGTGAACAGCACTGTTCTAGCAGATGGCGCGTGCATTTGCTGGGCATTGAGCAGAGCACTCGGGTAGGGTTTTCGATTGAGAGTGAATTACTTAATTCTTCATCCTCCCTGAGGATGTCCAGCCCTGTTCCAGGTGCTGGAGATTCAACAGCAAGTAAAACCAACCCATTCCTGCCTTCTGTTCATACTCATGACCTAAATCCTGTCCTACATCAAACAGTCAAAGCACTGAAATAACTATGGTTTTGATGTTCTGGGGAAAGCATATAAAAACCGGTTGTGGTCATCTGCGTAAGTTTCTTGTTGAGTGAATTGCCTTCTGGATGTCTCCCTAAAGTCATGACATTCATGCATTTACAAAGATGGCAACTGATACCTCTCTGTGAAAGCTACTCAATGAAAAGCAGTTGTAAACCAGAAAGGCTTTCTTGACGTATGCATGGGGTGAGGGAGGCCGGGGGTGTAGATGGCCGTGGGGTAGTTGGATCCAGGGAGGGAATGAAGTCAGAAGTGATTCCGCCTGGATTTCTGGTTGGCCTTTCTTCCTCTCCTCTTTGATTTGCAATGTAATTCCCATTTCCTAAAATCCACCTTCTGAAGTACACAATTCAGTGGTTTTTAGCATATTCACTAATTACTCGTACAAGTACGTTAGTATATATTAATACTAGCATATACGAATACTTGCACAACCGTCACTGCTGATTCCAGAAGGTTTTCACCACCCACAAAAATAAAACAAACCCCCAAACCCCCACATGTATTACTATCCCTCCCCAATCCCAGTCGCTACCTTCACCCAACCTTAGGCAGCCAGCCGCCTGCTTTCGACGTCCATGGATTTATCTTCGGGACATTTCACGGAAATGGAATCAGGCAACGTGTGGTTCCTTGTGGCTTCTTCCCCTTGCCACGATGTTTTCGGGCCTCATCCACGTTGTAATGTGATCCTTTGCATCACTGAACGATCTTCCATTGAATGGATGGGGCACACATCGAAAAATCTATTCATCAGTTGATGGGCTATGAGGGTTATTTCCACTTTGGGGCTGTCGTGAATAAGGCCGCTGTGGACACTCGTATACAGGTTTTGATGTGTGCACGTATATTTTCATTTCGCTTGGTAATATGCCTCAGAGTGGGATTCTTGGGTCATACGGAAGCATTATGTTTACCCTTTAGAGGAACTGCCAGTCTGTTTTCCAGAGCAATTGTGCCATTATGCCTTTTGACCAACAGTGTATGTGGGTTCTAGTTTCTCCGAATTCTTGCCAATATATAATCTGCCTTTTTGATTGATTGAGATTATTTAAAAAAAATTTTGGGGGGGCGCCTGGGGGGCTCAGTCGGTTAAGCATCTGACTTCGGCTCAGGTCAGGATTTCACAGTCCGTGAGTTCGAGCCCCGTGTCGGGCTCTGTGCTGACAGTTTCAGAGCCTGGAGCCTGCTTCCAATTCTGTGTCTCCCTTTCCCTGACTCTCTCCCATTCATGCTCTGTCTCTCTCTGTCTCAGAAATAAATAAACATTAAAAAAAATTTAAAAAAAATTTTAATGTTTATTTTTGAGAGAGAGCGAGAGCGTGCACGCTTGTAAACCAGCGCGAGCATAAGTGGGGGAGGGGCAGAAAGAGAGGGAGACACAGAATCCGAAGCAGGCTCTGAACTGTCAGCACAGAGCCCGATGCGGGGCTCGAACCCATGAACCGCGAGATCATGACCTGAGCTGAAGTCGGACGCTTAACCGACTGAGCCACCCAGGTGCCCCGATTAGATTCTTTTTTTAAGCACCTCTTAATTCAGGAAATATGATTGTATGCAAAATAACTTTTTTGAAATTTAATAAAATTCTGCAAAGGAATCACTGTGTGTGCCGCAGAAGTAAGAGATAGCTGTTTTAAGTTTATTTATTTCCTACTGTGTTCTTGGTTTATTTGTTTTTAGGAAATGCTGACAAAAGTCCTGTTCCAAGTAAGTTGGAGGGGTTTTCTTCCCCCTAAAAATAGATAGCAGCCAGGACAGGATTTCATTAAGATGATCCTATCAGTTTTTATCTGTAGGTTTTTTTTTTTTTTTTTTTTTTTTTGTTTTTTTTTTTAATTATTCTGGTCAAGATTAGGAAAGGGCCATAAACTCTAGGAATAAGTGGTAAAGGATGTCTGGTATTCTATTCCATGAAGAGTACAAGCGTCTTGTGATGGTCTCTTATTACCCCTTCTGTTCTGTATCTCCTCCTGTTTCCACTGGAAGGAAGAATGGAATTCAGTTTTAAGTCCCTTAGGGAGGATTTCTCAGTAGTGTTTGAGAGTTCTTAGCACCAGAACAGTTTTCTGCATTTTATAAAATCTACACGTCCTTTCTTCCATTGGCTCCTTTGTCTCTCTTGTCTTGGTCTCCTTGTAATTATTATTTCCTTTGGAAGAGAGTCGATGGGGAAGGTATTAGAAAAGGAAAACTTTCTCTTGGATATGTTGTAAGCTCTCGGGGGCAGCAGCGATTTTGTTTCTGCTGAACCTTTCATAGTGCCTGGTACATAATAGGGGCCTCAAAAGATGTTTATAGGATGAATGGACTTGTGGGTGGGTGGATGGATGGATGGCCTTATGGATCAAGTGACTTATACATAGATGAATAAATTTCAGGTGTACTAACTGATTGCTTAGCACTGGTTTGTTTTCTTTTAAACGTGTGTTGGGGCGCCTGGGTGGCGCAGTCGGTTAAGCGTCCGACTTCAGCCAGGTCACGATCTCGCGCTCCGTGAGTTCGAGCCCCGCGTCGGGCTCTGGGCTGATGGCTCAGAGCCTGGAGCCTGTTTCCGATTCTGTGTCTCCCTCTCTCTCTGCCCCTCCCCCGTTCATGCTCTGTCTCTCTCTGTCCCCAAAATAAATAAACGTTGAAAAAAAAATTAAAAAAAAAAAAAAAAATAAACGTGTGTTGGCTGTGTGATAAACGATTAACTAACGGATGGACTAGTTTGATTTTTGTTCCTTGGATTCTCAGTGTTTGAGATTAGCTCAGCAACTTGGAGATGTCTCATTACCCTCAGATTTAAATGGTTTCTGAGATAGTTTCGAGTCACTGTAGTTTAAAAGAGCAACCGAAAAGCCATTTTAAGGGGGTGCCTGGCTGGCTCAGTCACTAGAGCGTGCAACTCTTAATCCTCAGGGTCATGAATTCTGTCCACGTGTTGCGTATGAGAGATTGCTTAAAAAATAAAATCTTGGGGCACCTGGGTGGCTCAGTTGGGTAAGCGTCCGACTTCGGCTCAGTTCATGATCTCACTGTTCGTGAGGTTGAGCTCCGTGTCAGGCTCTGTGCTGACAGCTCGGATCCTGGAGCCTGCTTGGGATTCTGTGTCTCCCTGTCTCTCTCTGCCCCTCCTTCACTCACACTCTGTCTCTCTCTCTCTCTCTCTCTCTCTCAAAAATATTAAATTTTTTTTATTAAATCTGGGCACCTGGGTGGCTCAGTCGGTTGGGTGTCTGACTTCAGCTCAGGTCATGATCTCACAGTCCGTGAATTTGAGCCCCGCGTCGAGCTCTGTGCTGACAGCTCGGAGCCTGGAGCCTGCTTTAGATTCTGTGTCTCCCTCTGTCTCTGCCCCTCCCCTGCTCATGCTCTGTCTCAAAAATAAATAAAAACATTTAAAAAAATTAAATTTAATTTTTTAAAAAAGCCATCTTAAGGAATTGTAAAGAAGGTAGACAAAAATAGAATATAAAATCAGGGCTGAATTGGTTGGCAAGGTCGGAACCCTGTAACCGTGGAATGAACTCTTGATAGCATCACATGTTCATAATTGAGGCATCTTGCTCTTCAGCACCATTTGTTCGGTTTTGACTTTGAATCGAGAGTGGAGGATACCAATGAGCCTTTGTACCTGTATCTGGGGAAGAGTGAGCAAAGGTTAGTTTTTTTCTGGACGGTTTTCTTCTTTTCCCTGCTTTTTACCTCCTGTCATTTGTGTACTTTTCATGTGATCCTCTGCAAGGAAGCTGCCGTCCAGGTAGCCGATGGTGGTAACAGAGTTTGACCCTCTGGGCAGGACAACAGGAAAAAATGGGAGTGCCTCATGATTCTTGGCAGGTGGGGGCATGGGATCCTATCTAAAGACATGGGACGGGGGGCGCCTGGGTGGCGCAGTCGGTTAAGCGTCCGACTTCAGCCAGGTCACGATCTCGCGGTCCGTGAGTTCGAGCCCCGCATCAGGCTCTGGGCTGATGGCTCGGAGCCTGGAGCCTGTTTCCGATTCTGTGTCTCCCTCTCTCTCTGCCCCTCCCCCGTTCATGCTCTGTCTCTCTCTGTCCCAAATAAATAAATAAACGTTGAAAAAAAAAATTTTTTTTTAAATAAAAAATAAAAAAATAAAGACATGGGACGGATTGTCTGTGAACTTTGCATCATGAATGCACATGTTCCTCTCTTTGCAGCCATACTGTTAAAGATGTGCTTGAGTTGTTTGAGACACTACATGTCTACCTATGGGTCTTAGGCCCATAGGTGAGGCCAGGAAATGATGTTAATAATGACGTGGATGATGTAGCTGAAAGTTACAAATATAATGTACATACACATAGCTGGCATACATTTCTTATAAAAATATACAGTACTTCCGCAATATCCTCAAGGAGTTGGGTCGGCCTGTCTGTGGAGTTACTTAACCCTTGTGGCAAAATCTCAGGGTTCAGGGGGACGGGGGTGGATAGTGTCTCTGAGTCTGAAGCAGAACGTCAGCAACACGTTTTCCTCTGGAATCCAGTGGCCCATCAGCTCTGGTGGGCATACGATGGTTGTCGGGGTTGCCTGTATGGAAAACGAAAGGCATCACCATTCCACAGCCAGCGGTAAAGCGGGACAGACTTGGGGTCCTCAAGCCACACGTTTCCATCATCACGGGCTGTATGCTTACCGTTTCTCTCTCGAGCCCCCCCTTGATTCCCTGGCCCTCCTCAGCAGCCAGTGCAGGATGGAGCACTGGCCTCGGCCCCTGGTTGAAATCTGCGTCCTTTGGGACATGAGCCTAATGCCACCCGGGTTCCGCTTAGAGCCTGGTTGCGGCAAGCCTCTTCGGAATCTGGTACGGCTGTTCAGAAATGATTGCCAGCCTCAGGTCCGAGCCCCTGCAGTCACGAGGGGAGGCAATGAGCCCGAGATCACTCAGCCCCGTGGGCCCCACACTGTGCGTGCTGTGTGGCCAGGGCGTGGGGAGACCGCCCGCCACTGCGGGGATGCTAGGACACCGTGGTCTCCCCGGCCTCTCCACCGCATTTCCAGGCCCCCTCCTGGGCCACCTCTGGAGGGGAGGCGGTGTAGACTTCACCTTCCCCGTGTGTTTCTAATCTGCGGGCTCTGCCCCCTCTGCTGTGTCCGTGCCGCGTTTCCCACACTCGTTTTGTACATGGGCTTTTGCTCCTCTCTTCATTCCTGTCTGCACCGTCTCCAAGCTTTCTGGCAAGTTTTTTGTTGGGGTTTGTGAGCACAGAGGACAGGTTTTTGTCTGTACAGTTCAAGCATCTGTGTACAAGCGTCAAAAGTCAGCTGTAATTCACATGAAAAACAAAACAGACTGGACGGAGGGAGGAAAAGGAGAGCGTCCCTCTAACCCCATCATCAAGCCGTCTGCCTCCTGGACCTCTTTCCTTATGTCTGTCCGGCACTTGGCAGGCTCTCACCGTCCCCTCCCTTCTGTACGCACCTGCTCTAATGTCACCAGAAATTAGATCTGTCCCAGGTCTGCTGTATCTGGGGCTGATCCTACTCTGGGAGGTGGTGGAAATTCTTAGAATGTAGACAATGGAGTCTGCTTTCAATTAGGTCACGGACGATGAGTGGTTTTTAAAAACTCTAATTTGGCTGTGGCTCCAGAACTTTGTATGACTCTGGCTTGGTGGTTTCCAGCTAAGACAGTCCCCTCACCCCCTAGAAGTAATTACCTCGACCAAAATGTCGCGAGTGCTGAGTTGAGGAGCTCGCATTAGCATTTGGTCTGTTATAAAAGCCATGTGTCTTTTAAGGTGGATTGGAATAGAAGGATTTAAAAAAAAAAAAATATGTTGAAGAGTTGTTTCTACTTCCAGTGGAAAAACCATTGACTGTAAAACAGGAGGGATTTCATTCATATGTGGAATCTAACCCCTACCCCACGCCCCCAAAAAACAACATAGATACAGAGGGCAGTTCAATGGTTTGTGGGGGGCAGTGGAGGGATATGGGAGAAGTAGGTAAAGGAGGTCAAAAGGTACAAACTTCTAGTTAGAGTTAAGTCCTAGGAATGTAACGTACAGCATGGCGACCATAGTTAATAATACTGTATTGTACATTTGAAAGTTCCTAAGAAAGGAGATTTTCCAAGTTCTCATCACACAAAAAAATTGCAACCATGTGTGCCGATGGACATTAACTAGACTTACTGTGTTTATCATTTCATAATATATGCAAATATTGAATCCCATACACCTGACGCTAATGTCACGCGTCAAATATATCTCCATTTAAAAAAATGGAGAAGGGGTGCCTGGGTGGCTCAGTCGGTTGAGCGTCCGACTTCAGCTCAGGTCATGATCTCACAGTCTGTGAGTTCGAGCCCCGCGTCGGGCTCTGTGCTGACAGCTCAGAGCCTGGAGCCTGCTTCACATTCTGTGTCTCCCTCTCTCTCTGCCCCTTCCCTGCTCATGCTCTGTCTCTCTCTGTCTCAAAAATAAATAAACATTAAAAAAAATAAAAAAAAATGGAGAAAAAGTGCCATTTAAGTCCTTGATACTATGATATGTTATCTACATCCAGTTTCTGGAATTCAGTATCGTCAGGAGCAGGGTCCCCTGGCCCCTGCCCTGCCCCCGACTTCGACATTAGACACCTTAGAAGATGCCAGGTTAGAGGGGCACCCAGGTGGCTCAGTCGGTCAAGCATCCGACTCTTGGTTTTTGGCTCAGGTCATGATCCCGGGGTTGTGGGATCAAGCCCCTCGTCAGGGACTGTGCTGGGTGTGGAGCCTGCTTAAGATTCTCTCTCCCCCCCCCCACCCCCCCCCGCCCCTCCCCTACTCGTGTTCCTCTCATTCAAAAGAAAAAAATCATTGCAGGCAAAAGAACAGAACTTTCCTTTGGCTGCTGCATTTACTACAGATTTAAATAGCCATATTAATGTAGCCGTTACAAAATTATTTGTCCCCTTTGTCTTTAAAAAAATACCAAATTTCCAAACACATTGTGATTTTATGGTGCAGGTTCTTAGAGAACCCTGAAGTGTAGCACTTGACATGGTCCAAGGAAGCACTTACAAGAGAAAAGTGGGTGTGCTGCTGTGTTCTGGGTCTAAGGCTCAGTTGTGTGTTTGGGTAAAGAATGTTCTCTTTTCTGTGAATCTGTAATTAGAACATGCCACACAGCATGGTATTTAAAGCCCATCATCATTATCTCTTTTTTTTTTTTTTTAATTTTTTTTTTCAACGTTTTTATTTATTTTTGGGACAGAGAGAGACAGAGCATGAACGGGGGAGGGGCAGAGAGAGAGGGAGACACAGAATCGGAAGCAGGCTCCAGGCTCCGAGCCATCAGCCCAGAGCCCGACGCGGGGCTCGAACTCACGGACCGCGAGATCGTGACCTGGCTGAAGTCGGACGCTTAACCGACTGCGCCACCCAGGCGCCCCTCATTATCTCTTTTTAGGGTTGTTTCCCTACCTTATTTTTAAACTTAAGTGTTTTCAGAGGTCAGAAGAGAAAATCATTTTCAAAACCAGAAGAGAAATGCAGTAGTTTTGAAAAGGGTGACAGTAGGTTGAAATCTGTGCTGGCGATTTTATCTTCGTTAGCTTAAAGTAGGGATCAGCAAACTGTGTGTGCGTCAAGGGCCAGGAGGTAACAATTTCAGGCGACTTCGCATGGCCATGGTCAGGGGGAAAAGCCGGATAAAATTCCTTGCCCAGGGAGGAGGCACTCCAGGTCGGCAATAGGCGGGAGATTAGGAATTATCTTCCAGGGTGAGGGGCTAATACCTGAGCACCATGAGACAACGATACACTCTACCCCAGTCTTCTCTTTGATTTGGGCAAGTCTCCAGCGTGGCCACTTAGCCCCCTTGTTGACATTAGTAGAGAGCAGGGGCTGGAATTCAACACAAATCTTCGGAGTTTTCACTCAGCCCTTACCCTGAATCTTTATGGGTGTGTGTGTGTGTGTGTGTGTGTGTGTGTGTGTGTGTGTGCGTGCGTGTGTGTGTGTGTGCGTGCATGTGTGTGCATGTGTGTGTATGTTTCTTGGTCTCTCGTGGCCCAATTATAGAGACGCGATTGGGTTTTTCCCATTTTTGAATGCTTAAGAATGTGCGTGTACAATTGGGAAGTATATAGGTTTGGAAATTAACTTTTCCTAATGATTTGAAATCACCAAGATTTAATTGCAGACAATAAAATTCGCCAATGACATGTCCACATTTGAAGGAGCTGTGGTGTATCTATACAGCTGCAAGGTTATCCACACGATCCAGCTTTCTAATTGTTCCACCACCCCCGGGCTCCCTTTTTCCACATTCGTGGTCAGTGTCCCTCCCACACTTCGCTCCGGGCAGCTTTTCCTTTGCTTTCTGTGTCCACGGATTTGCCTTTTCCAGAAATGCCATATAAATGAAACCCTACACTATGAACTGTTTTGTGTGTGGCTTTTTTCACTTAGCATAATGTTTCTGAGATCCGTCCTTATTGATTATTCTGTCAGTGGCTTGCTGTTTTGTTTTTTTTATTACTGAAGAGTTCCATTGCATGGATTTATTACATTTTATTTGTCTCTATACCAGTTGATAGTCATTTGAATGATTTCTAGTATTTGGCCATTAAAAATGCTGCTACAAATATTTGCACGCATGACTTTTGAAACATTTCTTTCAAGGAGGTAGATCTCCAGGGTGAATTGTTGAAACCTGGGGTAAGATTGTGGTTAGTTTTTCTTTTTTAAGTTTTATTTATTTTTGAGACGAGAGAGAGAGAGAGAGAGAGAGAGAGAGAGAGAGAGAGAGAGGCAGATGAGAATCTGAAGCAGACTCCACACCGTCAGCACAGAGCCTGATGCGGGTCTCACGCTCAGAAACTGCGAGATCGTGACCTGACCCAATGTCAGACGCTTAACTGACTGAGCCACCCAGGTGTGCCCCAAGATCGTGTTTAGCTTTTTAAGAAACTTCCAAACCGTTTTCTTTTTTTTTTTTAACGTTTTTATTTATTTATGGGACAGAGACAGAGCATGAACGGGGGAGGGGCAGAGAGAGAGGGAGACACAGAATCGGAAACAGGCTCCAGGCTCCGAGCCATCAGCCCAGAGCCTGACGCGGGGCTCGAACTCACGGACCGTGAGATCGTGACCTGGCTGAAGTCGGACGCCCAACCGACTGCGCCACCCAGGCGCCCCCCAAACCGTTTTCTAAATGGGGGTACCATTTTACATCCTCCCTAGTTTCTCCACATCCTCACTAACACCGATAGTATTTTTTTTAATCCTATCCAGGAAATCGTTTGTTGGTGATGGAAAATGGAACCCCTAGGAACCTCACTTTTGAAGAAGGGATGGTATTACTTGCCTCCTTATCTTACAGGATTGCTCTAGATCAAAGGAGATGGGAACTTTTGAGCAAGTGCTTTGTATGGTAAAAAAATGTTACCGGTGACTGATTATGCGCAGGAAAATTTTTAGCTATTAAACTTGACACATATCCGTCTCAGAGATCAGGATGGAAACTTGTCCAAGTTTTAATAAAATGTGTATGTTATGATCAAACTTTTAAAGACGGTTTTAAACTCCAATTGTGAGCTTTCTCCATATGCTAGGTTGCCATATTGTACATTATCAGCCTTATTTAACAATGACAGAATATAATGACTTGCATATGGTGGGCAAACTTTTCTTCCCCACTCCCAACTTGGATGGTCTGGTAAATGTCTGCTTGTGACTTCATTTTTAAATGCCTGTGGGTGGCCTCTTTACTGGACCTGGGCATATGTGTTCTATTCCAATAGAATGGAAGCAGAACATTCGGGGGCTCAGAGAAACCACCAAGAACAATCTATGGAAAAATACCTACTTTGGTTTTACTTTGCAGGTCTGATTTCATGAACATTGCCGGTTTAAGCTTTTCCAAGGAACAAAGGGAACGTTTTACATGCATTTCCCTTCCTACCTGTGGCAGACAGCTGCTGTCTGTAGGTCTAGTAGAACTGGCCGTGAGCTTCCGACTGGCAGTCTGGGCGGATTTCCTAGAACTTGCTTACGAGCAGCTCTTCACACCTGTTGAAAAAGACCTTTGGACTAAGGAAGGTGAACTGTGTGTTTGATCATGTAGGACTGTGTCAACAGAGGGCTTTACGGTACCTTCACCTGAGAAGGTAGGAGGGACCACCGCAGCCAGTGAAAGAGTCTGCGTGCCATATAGCCTCTGGAAGTCTGGAGGTTTGTGTTCATCCTTGTGACAATTTATATGAGTTCGGCAATGTCTCGTGACGAAATATCGGATTTGTACCAGACAGATAATTTTTAAAAATAATTGTTTTTAATCTTTATTTTTGAGAGGGACAGAGGGTGAGATGGGGAGGAACAGAGAGAGAGAGACACACACACACACACACAAAATCAGAAGCAGGCTCCAGGCTCTGAGCTGTCAGCACAGAGCCTGACACGGGGCTCGAACTCACTAACTGTGAGATCATGACCTGAGCCGAAGTCGGATGCTTGAACAACTGAGCCAGCCGCCCCTGACAGACAATTTTAATAATCGGGCAGCACATGAAATCCATTTTGATGTAAGAAAAAAAAAAAAATAGTGCAGGTGACGGTTCTAGCAAGCAATGCTTTTGGACTTAGGACTTGGAGGGTGGAGGAACGACTGTGGTTTATGATTTCATGATTGTACCTAATGAGTAAAAGTTCTCACTTTATTTATAGAACTTTGAAAGTTTCCATTTGAATGCGTGTGTGTGTGTGTGTGTGTGTGTGTGTGTGTGTGTAGGTATCTCAGAGCTTTAAAATGTTGCAGTCTCTGATGTGTAAATTCAATGGGATAAAGATGGGGCGCCTGGGTGCTCAGTCAGTTAACCGTCTGACTCATGATCTCAGCTCAGGTCTTCATCTCAGGGTTGTGAGTTCAAGCCCCATGCTGAGCATGAAGCCTACTTTAAAAAAAAGGCGGGGGGGGGGGGGGAACTTGGGTGGCCCAGTTGGTTGCATGTCTGGCTCTCGGTTTTGGCTCAGGTAGTGATCTCAGGGTCCTGGGATCAGGCCCTTTGGCGGTGTGACACTTACTTGATTCTCTCTCTGCTCCTCTCCCCACGCATGCTCTTTCTCTCTACATATATATATATATATATATATATATATATATATATATAAAATGGGGCATCTGGTCGGTTCAGTCAGTAGAGAGTGCAACTCTTGATCTCAGGGTCGTCAGTTCAAGCCCCATGTTAGGTGTAGCGATTACTTAGGTAAATAAATCTTAACAAAAAAAAAAAGATGAAAACAATAGTTCAGGCACTTGGGAGTCTTTTTCTAGGTCATTACAGATGGTGTGTTTTCGGTATGGAGTGATATTTGACAGGACAGTCTTAGAGGATGGCGGGAGTAAATATTCCTTTTCGAAGCAGCTGCCTGCTAATAAATCAGGAGGGACAGGCAGTTGTAAGTGTCATTCTTGGCGTTCCCTGTGTCTCAGCCCGAACCGCCAATCAGAGGTATGTGACTGACGCATGCAGAGATGGGAACTTCTCCCACTTGATGTTGTGTGTGTTATTTTTTTTTTAAGTTTATTTATTTATTTTAACATTTATTCACTTTTGAGAGAGTGAGACAGAGCATGAGCGGGGGAGGGGCAGAGAAAGAGGGAGACACAGAATCCGAAGCGGGCTCCAGGCCCTGAGCGGTCAGCACAGAGCCCGACGTGGGGCTCGAACTCACAAACCGCGAGATCATAACCTAAGCCAGAGGTGGCCGCTTAACCGACTGAGCCACCCAGGCGCCCCATGATGAATTTAATTCCTATATTATTTATCCCCTACCAGCTCTATCAAGAAGCCAGTTGTAGTCCCTTAAACTGCAAGCTGAATAAATTATAAGTAACATATTTTAAATATTTCACTTAACATTTGAAATCAAAACAAATTAAGTAGACCAATAAAATGAGGTTAAAAGTTCTAGAAAAAGCTGTTCGATGTAAGTACCATTTTTTTTATTACACAAAGTTTTTTTTAACGTTTATGCATTTTTGAGAGAGAGAGAGAGTGAGGGAGCATGAGCTTGTGTGCACCAGTTGGGTAGGGGCCGAAGGGGGGCAGGGGCAAAGGATCCGAAGTGGGCTCCAAGCTGACAGGAAAGAGCCCGAGGTGGGGCTCCGACTCCTGAAGTGTGAGATCATGACCTGAACCAAAGTCAGATGCTTAATCGACTGAGCCACCCGGGTGCCCTTGTATGTGCTGTTTCGAGTGATAACTTAGGTATAGCATTTCCACGTTAACACATTGTGTCCTAAGGGTGTGCTCGTTTACTGTCAATTTTGTTGGGATTGAGGACACTGAACTCAGTTGAAATAACTTCATGCGGTATTAAAGGTCAGTGTTTCATTCCATCACGTGGGCGTACAGCATAGCGATAATTCTTTACAAATTGACCGGTAACCCCCCCAGTGATTCCTTCAGACTTTTATCACTGGTTCTTAGAAACAAGTGGTTCTCATGTTGTGAAATCAAAGGAAGAGGAAATTCATCATTGGAAAGGTAAATACTATGCTTGTTTCATTTGTCCAGTGGGGAAACAAAAGATGGAAATAAAATCAACACCAAAAAAAAAAGCACCCCGGGGTTAACACTGGGATCTGGAAGTTGCCGTCTTGAACGCTGGAGTTCCTAGCAAACTTGTCACCTGTGGATTGGGTTCTGATCTTTACTAAAACTTTAGTCCCTCCCTTGGAGAGTTCATCTGACACTTAGATCTGGTAGCAGCCGGAAGTCAGTGGGGTGTTCTGATGCCCTCCATGTGGGCACGTGTGTGGGGCGTGGCCCTGGGAAGATGGGAGCCAGCAGGTCCCAAAGAGTCTTCATCACGAGGTGCAGCATTGTCACGATCTGGTTAAACTTGTTTCTGGAACCCGACTGCCCGGGTCAAGTACTCTATCTTGTGATGCTGGGCTAGTTGCTACTATGCCTTCGGGCCTTCACTTCTCCGACTTGACTTTGCCAACAGTGGCTGCCTCTGGGGGCGTTCGTGAGGGAAACCGAGATCGTCCACGTAAAGCGCTTGTGTCTCGGCAGCACGGGGCGGACCGTTTTCTCCTTCCCTCCTCCACATTCTCTGGTGGGACACCGGGTCACGCTTGGGGTCTAGTGAAGGCTGGGGACGATGCTTCCCGGGGAGCCATTCTTGTCTGAGAAAAACATTTCCTTCTTAAAACCTTTTTTTTTCCCCCCCCGCAAAGGAATGTCGTAGTCAGTAATTTCGAGAGTGGTGATTTGCCACGAAACACAGTCCAAACTCCTAGTTCAATCTTGTGTGTTTTGTTTACAGGGGACACGGGTCTGGCTGAGAGAAAATGGCCAGCATTTTCCGAGTACTGTCAATTCCTGCGCAGAGGGCATCGTCGTCTTCCGGACAGACTATGGTCAGGTGAGCTTGACCTGCAGCCTTCAGGGTGCCCGTGCTCCGCCTCCCGGGGTTGTCTTCCACTAGAGCATGCGTGTTCGCTGCCCCCACCCTCCATACCTTAAAGAGTTGTTTCTAAGTGGGAACACCAAATCCCGGAAAGAATGTGTAACATACACCGTCGCGTGTGAGATGCAATCCAATTCTCCAAATGGAACACACACGGTGTTCTAGCCAGTACAGGGCAGAAAAGCGCTAGACTTGGCTGATTCTCTCCCCCGGGAATCCCGCCAAAGGATCCAGAAGGACAGGGGTGCAAGCATTTGAGAAAAGTTGCCCAATTATTGATACGTGCATCTTGGTTTCATTTCCACTTTCCCTTAAAATTCTGAGATTCCTGAGAGGGTTGGAAATAACGCGTCTGCCAGTGAGAATGTGGGCTGCTTCTGGTTCCCCGTTCTTTAGTGTAACATGAAGGCTGTAGTATCACTGAAAACAGACAGGTGAATTCAGAAACCGAATATTACATTTGGGCAGTTGCGAAAGGAGGCTGGTGTCTCTATTTTATAAAGGAAACGAATTTGAATGCTACAGAGGGATCCCTTTTTCAGAGGCACATATCAAAATTTAAGACCCCTGCTGGAGGGGTGTTGGCTGGGGGGGATGGGCTAGATGGGTGATGGTCATTCAGGGGGGGCACTTGTTTGGGATGAGCATTGGGTGTGATGTGTAAGTGACAAATCACTAAATTTTACTCCTGAAACCATTATTACACTATATATTCATTACCTTGGACTTTAAAAAAAAAAAAAAAAAGGAATAGAGGTTGATGTAGTCTTAAGAAGGCTACACTGAATATCCTGAAAATCAGGGCAGAGGGCAACTATTCAGCAAGCGATTGTAAAATAGCAAGCCGTTATTTGGTAAGTGACAGTAAAAATCGCTGTTAGTTTAATTGTAAAGTAGGAGAGGTGTCATAGTGTTTGTATCCCAAGTCGATGACTTGGATAAAACTAGGTTTTACCCAGTGGTAAACTTCAAAAGAAAAACTTGGAAAGGCATATGGTTACTTAAATCAAAATGGAAATGCACTCCTGTTTTATCTGCCTCTGTCAGGTCTTGAATACGGTCTTTGTCCAAAAACAACCTACTTGTTTTACTACTATATTCTAAGTATATCAGTACGACCAAAGGACTCAAAAAAAAAAAAAAAAAGATTTAAGACCTGAAGAGAGAAGGGGGTCATAATGCCCAGTATTTAAAGCTCACAGGTTCTGAATCTGGTCTGCAAGGTTGTTGAGAACAAAAGCTTCGGTGTCAGTGTTGAGTTGATTAAGGCCAGGGGGCTGCTCGCGTATTGAAACTTCTCAGAGATCGTCCACTTGGTACGTTTCTCATTTCTTGGCTTGATAAACAGCGATGTTCCTGGGCTGTTTTGCGGTTCCTCAGTTTCTTTCTCATCTGAGACTCTTGAATAGTTGCTCAGCATTCGGTGGTAAAGACCTAGCTGTGTTTCGTAGGTGTGGATTGCGGGGAACGGACAGAGACGGCCAATGGATCCCGTGTCTGACGGTCACGGCCAGCGTGGATGCCGTGCTGCTCCCCGGGCTGGTTGCTTTCTCATCACATTCTCGGGTTGTACAGTATGATCTGTAAACTAAGGACAGGCCAAGTGACTTTTGCCCAGCTTTGGGTCACGCACTGCTTCAGTGTTTCCAATGCCACGCAGAGCTGGTCTGCCTCTGTCTGTCTTGCCATTATTCTGTCCCTCTTCCCTTCCTACTTCCTCCAGATGAGAATTCCCTTCCTTGTAGCTTCTGTGCCTACTTCTTAAGGTGATGTGGAAAAGGAGAACAGTGTTTAAACAGTGCACCTGACTTGATGTAACTCGGTTCGTGAAAGTGTCGTGAAATAGATTTTTAGTAGAATTTTCTTTTTTTATGGACTTATTTTTTGATCCCAAAGAGAATTCTTTTTTTTTCTTTTTTTTTTTATGTTTATTTTATTTTTGAGAGAGACCGATCGACAGAGTGCGAGCGGGGGAGGGGAAGGCACAGAATCCAAAGCAGGCTCCAGGCTTCCGGCTGATGGCACAGAGCCAGATGTGGGGCTCCAGCTCTCGAACTGTGAGATCATGACCTGCGCCAAAGGTGGACACTTAACCGACTGAGCCACCCAGGCGCCCCGATTCGTGTTTTCTTTTTAACTCTTCCCCCACCTCTTTTTAACAAAATTGCAGCAAAAACACGTTAAGCGTAGACTTCAGCAGTGTTGCATAGCACTCCGTGAGCAGAGGTGGCATGGGCTGGTCAGGCCAGTAGTTCTGGTCACTGTTGACAGTATTTAGGGATTGTGGGCTTAGAAAGAACTAAACCAGAATAACATGCACTTAAACATGAAAGCAGCTCTCAACTTTGACTTCTAATCTTCCTTCCATCGGGCATCAAATACTTGGTCTTGGATTGTCCACTCTGTCATTCCCAAGTATAATTAGCTTGGAGATTTGTGTAGGAATTACAGGGTTTAAGATACAAGAAGAGTGACACGAGATGGAAAGAACTGGGTTCATACCAGGATCAAGAATTGAGAGTGGCAGAGGACTCTAGTATCTTTCCTTCCTGACCGACTTCTTCCTCTCCCCACATCCCAGGTTTGCGGTGGGACATATGGGTGTGTTCACCAGGGATTAGGGCAAGTTCATGAACTGGTTCTGGTCCCCAGGACAGGAACAGCTACTCCTTAACTGGGCAGGGACAGATTCTGGAAGGAATCAGGGTCAAAGACACAGAGCGTGGCCTTGTCCTGGTCAAGCCTGACTATGGTAACTTTGGAAGGTATTGGCTGAGAGAGAGAGAGAGAGAGAGAGAGAGAGAGAGAGAGAGAGAAGAGAGACAGGATCCAAAGCAGGCTCTACACGGACAGCAGAGAGCCAAATGCGGGGCTCAGACTCACCAACCGAATGGTGAGATCATGACCTGAGCTGAAGTCGGAGGCTTAACCGACTGAGCTGCCCAGGTGCCCCAGTTTTTTCTGCATTTTTAAAAACAATTCTAGTGACATTTTTGTTACTAAAACGTGAACTTTCCCAACAGCCTAGGAAACTACTAGTTCGCCCTCTCATACTTCACGGGAATCACCTTGGCGGTCTTCTTCAGATGCACATTCGGATTGACAGGTCTGGGGTGGGGTCTGACGGAGGGCTTTAGGTAAAGGTGGAGAGGGGTGCCTGTGTGGCTCAGTCAGTTAAGCATCTGACGTGGGTCATGATCTCCCCGGTTCGAGCCCCGCGTAGGGCTCTGTGCTGACAGCTCAGAGCCTGGAGCCTGCTTCGGATTCTGTGTCTCCCTCTCTCTGCCCCTCCTCCGCTCACACTCTGTGTCTCTCTCAAAAATAAATGAACGTTAAAAAAACCCAAAAAACAAAAAGCTGGAGAACTTTCCTTTGGCTTCCAAAGCTCTTCCCTTCCCTTTGCTCTGTGCCCTCCCTTCCTAGGATCTTTTCACCCCGAGCATGGCCGGGTTGGGCCAACTGCCACAAAATGATGCTCGAGTGGACCGCAAAGCAGTTTCTGAGTCCTGTTTGGTGTGGGAAGCCCAGCAGAGCCATGTGTGACTTAAATCCTCAAGTGGGACCTCAGGGACCCTGGCTAGGGGATGATAATAGTGTGTCGTTTTTGGTGAGAGCACCGAAGGGCACGTTCTCTGATTTCATTGGGTTGCTGAGAATTGTGTGCGCGTGCTCAGCCTTTTTTTTTTTTTTTTTTTTTTTGCCAGGGAGATAGTTTTACTGTTAACTTAAAATTCCATTCCACACTAAAATTTAAACTACTGTAGGTTGGTCCAGGGAATAGAGAGGACCAGAATGTTCCCATTTGATTTATAACTTCTGCTCTCCTCGCGGGGAAGTATTTGCAGATGGAAAAAGAAATGTGCAAGAGACATGCTAACAGGCTTTGTTGAAACATACGCATAGTTGTGGCCTGTGGAGGACACAGCGCGCATGGGCAGGTTAGCACTTGCCCTGAAAGTTACTTACAAGCATACGCTCTTTTATTGCACTTTGTTTTGCTGAGCTTTGCAGTGCTGTGGGTTGTTTTTTGGGGTTTGTTTTTCTTTTTTAGTGTCTTCTTTTGTTTTTCGTTGTTTGTTTTCAGATTGGAGGTTTGTGACAACCCAGCGTCAGCAAGGCTGTTGGTGACATTTTTCTAACAGCATTTGTTCGCTTTGTGTCTCTGTCACATTTTGGTAATTCTTGCGAGTTTTCAGACTTCTTCATTTTCCTGTTTGTTATGGTGGTCTGTGATTCTGACTCCTTGAAAGTTCAGATGATGGTTAGCATTCTTTTAGCAAGTATTTGTACATTCAGGTATGTATGTTATCTTTTAGGCCTGTCGCCTTCATAGATTGTGGTAGTGCAGTCACTTCTTGGCCTGGTGGCTACCACAGTGTAGTGTAAACTTAACTTTTGTGTGCATCGGGAAACCAAAAAATTCATTTGAGTCACTTTTTTTGCGATGTTCGATGTGCTGTGGTGGTCTGGAACCGAACCTGCGATCTCTCCGAGGTACACCTGTACCTCTTGGATGCTAAGCTGCGGACAGAGTCTCAGAAGAACACCCTGGCTTAGCAGGGTACAAGTATGGGTAAAAGATCAACTCTTAGGAAAGCATAGCATGGAAGACAGCCTTGAACAGCCTTGAACACTTCTGGAACATCCACGAGGTGCACAGGCAATCAGTATAGCACCCTCTAGGAGCGTTGTAAATTGAGTGATAAGTTCTAAATTAGATTTTTCACTTTGAGAGTAAGCTCTATTATCTTTTCTGAAAAG
Source organism: Puma concolor (assembly GCF_028749965.1). Lineage (NCBI taxonomy): Eukaryota > Metazoa > Chordata > Mammalia > Carnivora > Felidae > Puma > Puma concolor. Next base: position 13,877,973 of record NC_141667.1, on the reverse strand, counting down.
CACCTAATTTGATTGCTCGGGAAAAAGCTTACAGTGATATAATTTACCTAATTGTGTTTTAAGGGGTAGTTATTTAACTTACCCCAGTAAACTTAATCAAGACGATTACTCTTTGCAGTGATTCTGTTGGGTTTTTTGTTTGCATTGTCTCTCTATGGGGTCTTCAGAAATATTTTCCTGGCTGGGGATTTAATGGCCCCAGTCTACAAATGAATGCCCTCCTCCTCGCCCTTCTCTTTTTATTTGCTTGCAGTAAGTATGATTAGATTTGGGTCTAAAAGTTATTCTTCTCATTTTATTAATTCACAAAAAGGCCATTAGATTGCCTGGTGCTCTCAAGTCGGTCCTCAGCCCCTCAGGAAATTCAGACCTCCTCCGGCCCTGCAGGAGACAACACTACTAAATATTTATAATCACACCTCCCGTTTAAAGCCGTCTCTAACCTTTTTGGTTTGATCTTCTGATTTTGACTGGTTGGAATTAATACTTCGGGCCCAGTTTTGTGAAACTTGCTCTAATGGATTAGTGTAGTGATTTTTTTTTTTTTGGATACATTTTTGATCCTTTTCACACACTTTCTACCCTGTCCAGCTGCTTTTCTTTGCTGTTTTCCCTTCACTTTGCCCCCCTGGGTGTCTTTGTGTGCTCCTCGAATGTCATGTGCTGCATGCACACCCTCTCCCTGCGTGCACTCCATGCGTCCTCTCCGCAGTCCTGGGGAGATCTCCCCCAAGCCTGCTGAGTGCTGGAGAATGGACGTTGGGGCGACCCAGCACATCTCCTGTGGCACAGCACTAAACAGGACCCTGGTCCCACACACTGTCAGGTAGATGGCTAAAACTCTGTGATTTCATTTCCAGGGGCAGCAGGTTGGATCTGACTGCTAACAGGAAGTAGTGGATTCTAGATATTTTAACTGAGTTAGAAATCTTGTCTGCAAGGAAGCCCGCGGCCCAGCTGGCCCCCAAGAGCTCGGGCACGCCCTGGATTTCAGCATGCCACAAGGCTTCACGTGCAAAGCCAGCTGTGGGTCGAGGCAGCTGCCTGCGGAAAGAGGCCTCCCCGCCAGCTCCTTTTGTGTGCATGGCAGTTGGTGCGGCCCCCCAGGTGGGGTGGCCCGGCACCCCCACCCCTTTCCCCGCCCCAGGACCACTCAGATGAGTGGTAGGGGAAGGGGGAGACCAGCTGGGAGACAGTTAGGAAGATGGAGGAAAAGGAATTTGGGGACAGCATTCGTGATGCACAAGCAGTGTCACTAGGGCGCCTTGAGTCTCAGGGCCAAGCTCTGAGACGACAGTACAGAATTCCAGTCCGCCGACTGGACAGAATTCCCTTGCTTTCATATTGTTGTTGTTATTGTCGTGTAAGTATATTCTATCACCTTCTCAACCTTCTTATTTCCTTTTTTGTGGAGAGGAAGATTCGCATTAATGCACAGAGTTTGAGGGAAAAGTTACTTCTTTTGTTTTCAAAAGGAAAAAAACCTAGATTACTTACATTTTTGCCCCTTGTGGCCTCTTCAAGGCTCGAGTGTCCCTTGTATCGTAATGGCTGCTTCCAACCGAATTAACCTGTGGGTCCAGTTGAACCATGTGAAATCGCCATTTCTCTTGGCCGAGAGGATTGAATGTCGGTGGTTCCATGTGGTTCAGCCCAAGAACGTGTTTGTGACCCGCTATTTCAGTTTTGTGCCGTAGCTTATTGAGATGCTTATGACTTGAAGGTGGAATAAAAGATTGAGTTTTCCTGGTGGCTTCCAGCAAAGTTGAACAAGATGGTGTTTCTGCAGTCCAGTCAAGAGGCACAGCGTATCCCTAACACAGTATAGAGCCCTGGCTTTTGGAGTATGACTGCCTTCTTAAATTCTGTTGCTCTTGGGTATGTGTGTTTGTTAACAGCTGTGACGAGCTGCGAGATTTGTACTCCCTTTTGGGGTTTCCATTTTCTCCAGGTGTGTAAATGATTTGCTACGATCCGTTTCTGCCGTGAACATCCAGATTTGAGTGGAAAGAAAAATGAATGTGGGTACGCTTTTTTTGGAAACGGAGTTTGGGTTTTCCTCTCCTGTTGAGGGTGTGTTTATCGTGGTAAATATACATAACATAAAATCGACCATCGTAACTATATTTAAGTGTAGAATTTGGTGGCATTAATTACATTATATGTGAAAGCCTCGCCACTATTCCCAAGACTTTTCTGTCACCCCAAATAGAAAGTCTGTACCCATCAAGCACCAACTCCCTGTGTAATTTATTTTGAAACTACTGTCCGGGTGCCCTTGCTTGTGCTGCTTTCAGAAAACAAGAGCACGTTAGAAATTCTGGTTTGTATCTTTCTTAATAGACCATGTTAAGAAAAACTTGCTGTAGCCTCCAGGTTCCTAGGGGAGATGCTGACCACTGCTGAATATCCGCACTAGCCACGTGATGTGCCCGTGTAGATGGATGGTGCTGCCCCAAGTCTTCCCTTCTCAAAAGGGAAGTGTCCGCATAGCCATCTAAAAGTAAGGGGAGGGGCACCTGGGTGGCTCCGTCGGTTAAGCAAGCGTCCACTTTTGATTTCAACTCAGGTCGTAATCTCACAGTTTGTGAGTTCGAGCCCTGCGGCTCTGTGCTGACAGTGTAGAGCCTGCTTGGGATTCTCTCTCTCCCTCTTTCTTTGCCCTTCCCTCACTCTCTCTTTCAAAATAAATAAATAAATTTAAAAAAAAAAAGGGGGAGAAAGGGGCACGCTGGTGACAAGTAACAGATAATTTTTTTAAAAATCAGCTGTGTTGGCTTCTTTTGTTGAAACTTTAGAATGGGTCCATCTGTTATTCTTGGAAGTCATTTTAATCAAAACAGTGCAGCTGCATTAAAAATACAGCATTGAGCTGAGAAACTCTTAAATTCTCTGTGTGTTTCCCACATTTTGCTACTTCGTCCTGGAAATACCCGTTTCTGAGCTGGATATTAAACGCCAGTCTGGGGAGTTTCTTAGAAATCTGCACTCCAGAGACTGAACACCGCTGGGACTTTCAGTCCTGCTTTGAGGCCCAAGCAAAATGCACTTTGTCCAAAGTGCTTGATTTTCAGTGAGAAAATGTTTTTACGCTCTGAAGGCCACGTGAGTCTTCCTCTCTAGAACTCTTCCAAGAATTTGGTTTGGCATCTTGTGGCTCAAAGAGGGAAAGTCCAATGTTTCCATTCATTTTCACTCTGGGACTACAGCAAAAAAAAAAAAAAAAAAAAAAGGATCTGCTTGTTTATTAGGGAACCTAGCTCCAGAAAGAAAACATGTGCATGTTTGCTGATCTGCGTGGCTCTGTGTGTTGCAAATTGAACTCACTATTGTAAATTTCAGCATTTTGAAACTGAGGTTGTTATCCCATGTACCTCACGTCTGCCCTGAACAACATCTACATTGGAACGGGAAACCACGTGCAGTAATAAACACGACAGGATGTGCCTGTATTCTGAGGCACGCGGGCTGTGTCAAGCGTTGCCAACCTGAGCTTGCTAAGAGGGCACACCATCTCTGGGTTGTTACCCGCCATATTCCCAGTACTAGTGAAAAATGCCTTAGTAAGACCTAAGAAGAATCCAGTCTCGGGGGCCTGCCTCCTTGCACCTTGATGTGAATGCAGCTTAAGTGGATTTAGAATCCAGGGTATTTCTCTTTGAGACCGTGGTGTTTTCCCTATCCCCTTTGGACTGGACAGCTGGGCCCCACCCTGCATGGCCCCACCACTGGCTAGGTAGACAGGTGGCTAGGGACTTGGATGCTGTTAGCAGTATTTATTGGCCCCAGTGAGGTTCTAGCTGAATACGTGCGTGCGCGTGCGCTCTCTCTCTCTCTCTCTCTCTCTCCCTCCCTCCCTTCCTCCCTCCCTCCCTCCCTCCCTCCCTCCCTCCCTCTCTGTCTCTCTCCCTCTGTCCCAGAGAATGTGTATAGCCTTTGCCATGGGTCATGGCCTTCGTTGGCTTCCTGTCCTCCTTCGCTGGGTCAAATTGGTGCCTTTTTCCTTTTCTCCTTTGTGGATCTCTCTTGACTTGGGCCGCTCTGTTCCTCTGGAATGAGCCTCTTCTTCCCATCCTTTAGGCTTGGTCTATTTGTAGCCGAGCCTGCCTCTGACCTGCCTGTGCCTCTCATCTTCAGTTGACTTTGGGATTCCAGGCTCTGCTTCTGGGTGGCACACTCTCCTTGTGCCTCTGTGAGCCTGCGGTACGTCCAGACTTTTCCAGCAGCGCTAATGTGCGGGCACGCAGAGAAGGGTTGACATCTTGTGCCATCAGTCCCATTGTTACTTTCAATTTTGTGGTTAGCTTGGCAAATTAAGTCGCTCCTGCTTAAAGGTTAGCAGGATGCTCTCTTGCATTCCTGGTACCCATGAACTGAACATAACTAACTAATCCCATGTGCTCAGCTCAGACCAGGATGCATTTTATGACTGGAAGAGGTGAATAGAAAATAGTACATCAAAACTTGATTTTTGGTTGGGGAAGGGGGGGTGGCGCCTGGGTGGCTCCGTCAGTTAAGCGGCCAACCTTGGCTCAGGTCACAATCTCGCGGTCTCTGAGTTCAAGCCCCGCGTCGGGCTCTGTGCTGACAGCTCAGAGCCTGGAGCCTCCTTCGGATTCTGTGTGTGTGTCTCTCCCTCTCTGCCCCTACCCTGCTTGCTCTCTCTCCATCTCTCAAAAAAAAAAAAAAAAAAATGAATAAATGTTAAAAAAAAAAAAATTTTTTTTAACTTTTTTTTATTTTGGAGACTTCAATACCATTTGCTTACGATGAGTATCATTTTGTGAAAAATACATGCGAAGATCCTGTTTGGAAACAAGACGGTTTACAGATTGTCTGCAGGAATCAGACATGGCACCCGATAGTACTGGCTGTAATTTCAGCAGAAAAAGCAGAGGCCGTTTGTTAAAACAAATCCAGGTGGTTGTCTGTGTGACTGACGAAGTTGCATTCCATTCCAAAAATTCATTTATAAGCCTGTAATTTGGAACCAGTTTTCCCAGAGACTCTGTGCTGTACATGGGGAGTTGATTGTCCAGTCCGTGTACAAAGCCCGGGTACCCACAGTGCACTGGGACGGTGCAGAAGCCCCCTGTTGCCTGATTCCAATTTTAAACGCGGTTTCAGAGGTCCACCCCAGGATGCCGTTGTGGTGGGATTAGGGGATCACATTCTTCCCGTGATCACCTCCCTGGCAAGTGGTGGCAAAAAGGAGGCACCACGTTTCTTTTTTTAAAAAAAATTTTTTTAATGTTTTTATTTATCTTTGAGAGAGAGAGAGAGAGAGAGAGAGCACAGGTGGGGGCAGAGAGAGAGGGAGACGCAGAATCCGAAGCAGGCTCCAGGCCCTGAGCTGTCAGCACAGAGCCCGACACGGGGCTCAAACCCACGAACTGGGAGATCATGACCTGAGCCGACGTGGATGCTTAACTGACTGAGCCACCCAGGTGCTTCTTTTCTTTCCTTTTTTTTTTAAATGTTTATTTTGAGAGAGCGCATGAGGGTATGCAAGTGAAGGAGGGGCAGAGAGAGGGAGAGAGAGAGAATCCGAAGCAGGCTCCGCACTCTGCAGAGCCCGACGTGGGGCTCGATCTCATGAAATCTGAGATCACGACTTGAGCCGAAATCACGAGTCGGATGCTTAACCGGTTGAGCCACCCAGGCGCCTCTGGAGGTACCTCCTTTCTAAGCCACTTTCTCCGCAGCAGAGTTGGCATGGAGGATAGGTAGGGGGGGTGCCTGGTGACCTCTCCCTACCAGGAACCACGCTGGTGCATTCCAGCCACTTGTGCTTCTTGGTCCTCCCAGCTCCCCTGTGGGGAAGGCATCCTCAGCCGCGTGGTAGTGCTTTGGAGGCTGAACGTAGGTGGAGTGGCCTGTCCAGACGTCCACACTTGGCCGGTGACGAGGGGTGCAGCTGGGGCTTGGGTCCAGAGTCGACCATCTTCCCCGTATGTTACTTCTAGAGGAGCAGACTGAAGTGAGGGGGCTGTGTTCCCACCTGCCGCTTCCCGTCCTGGCCGCTGTGCTGGCGGAGCATCTCTCTGTGGGCCCCAGGGATGGGGTGCACCCGCGGTCTTCCTCCTCGTCATGACTTCTGAAGCTTTCTGCCAAAGTCACTCTTCAAGATTGGCGGGTTCTCCCGCCCCCTCCCCCACCCCTCCTTTGGGGTGGCTTTTGTTTTGTTTTATTGCTCTAGGGAAATAGAAAGGTCTGGAAAAAACCCACACGTTTTGTTTTGATGTTTCATCGTCTTGTGTGCACAACCTTGCTTCCGTGCTGCTGCTTCTGACAAGAGTCCTTCTCAGCCCTGGCCCCAGACGATGAATTCAGCCTCTCAGCTGGGACTCAGGCCGTAGTACACTTTTTAAAAGCTTCTTGGGTGCCTCGTTTAATATGCAGCCAGGTGCAGAACTATTTCACAGACTGAATGAGCATCGTCTCAGAATATTATGGCAAAAGTTGTTGAAAAAGCCTTTTGCAAACTGGGCTTAGAAAATGCTCTCGTAACCCGTCATTGCTAGGCCTGGCTTTTCCCCCCGCACGGCTGCTTCCTGGACATCGTTGGTGGTTCTGCGAAAGGTCTCTTCTGCCCACAGTCTTTGACTACAGCCCCTTCTGTCTGTCCGTCTGTCCGTCTTCCTCTCCCTTCAGGGAGTACCTGCTCTTGAGCTTTTCATCTCTTTTCTCCTCCCACCGTCTCGCATTGGACACTCCTTTTGAGTGGGACTTTGGGGTTTAAGTGTCGCAAACTCGGGGAGCATCGGGGTGGCTCAGTTGGTTGAGTGTCCGTTGAATTTGGCTCAGGTCGTGATCCAGGTTGTGGGGTTGAGCCCTGTGTCAGGCTCCATGGTGAGTGTGGAGCCTGCTTGGGATTCTCTCTCTCACCTTCTCTCTCTCTCTCTGTCTCAAAACAAACAAAAAAATAATTAAATGCCCCAAACTCGAGTGCAGTGTGTCTCCACGCGTGCGCCTCCCTGACTAGCTGCTTCCTAATCACTTACTGGCCCTTGTCGCCGATGCAGGTTCCTTGGCCCCTCCCTGGATCCACTTCTGTCAAGATGGCCCTGGGATCTGTGTGTTAACAAGGTTCCCACCTGTTTCTGTTGGCCCTGAAGTTAGGGAACCGCTGACTCCGTGGGTGTATTGATCCGAGATGAATTGGAGAGCCGGTCTCCTTGCCTTCCTCTCCCTGTCTGATTGGCTGTTTGCTTCCAAGGGGGCTGGTCCCTGCCCTGTGGGGTAGGGGACTAGGGGGAGGAGCTGTGCTCCTGATGGCGTGACCCTCAGGTTGGGTTCTCTCATTCTCCCCATCTCCCGCACCCACAATCCCACCCCCCTTTTCCTTCTGTGTCTGGAACAGAACCCAGTGTTTGGGGACTTTTCCTTCCAGCTGAAGATACAATGAAGGTTTTTCTAATTTGTCAGTGGAGACATTCCACTGGTAAAGCAGCTTCCTGAAATCCCCCCTCCTGTTGTTTTTTTTTTTTTTTTTTTTTAAAGGTTTATTTATGAGAGAGAGAGTGTGTGAGAAGGGGAGGGACAGAGAGAGGGGGAGACACAGAATCCGAAGCAGGCTCCAGGCTCTGAGCCCAACGCGGGGCTTGAACTCATGAACCGTGAGATCATGACCTGAGCCGAAGTCGGACGCTTAACTGACTGAGCCGCCCAGGCGCCCCCTGAAATCCCTTCCTCAAGTTTGAGCACGGAGGCCATCAGTGATGGGCTTGAGTTTAAACAACTCAGTTGAATTACATTTGTTTCTGAGGAACACTGGACCCGTTTCTCTTTCAAGAGAGGGAGGGTCTTGGGGTGTGAAGGAAGGGCAAAGGCCCCGGCGTTCAGAGCAGCCCTGGGTGGGGATGGGTGAAGGCGGTCTCCCCTGGAGGGGGCTTGTTTCCTCATTCCTCGAGCGGTGCACCTGCCATCCTGCCCGGAAAGAGCCCACGGGGCTGGATGAGAGGCATCATAAAGAAGGGATGGGTAAATCCCAAGCAGCTGCCCCACATTCAGGAGGAAAGGGCGCTTCTGCCCGGCGGATAACTATTCTAGTAACTTCCGTCTAAGGAGTGTCGGTTTCTAAAAGCAGCAGGGAAAGCACGAGCTTCCAGTTTTTATTTCAAACCAATTGCATTGCCCTGTTAAAGGTAGGGAATCGAACTAAGTGGTTAGTTAGGAATTTTGGCTGGGAAGGGACACCGTGAACTTTCTAAGGGAATGGAAATGCTCAGTGTGTTCTGTGTGGTTCCTCAAGCTGTGTATTTTGCTGTGTGCAAAGTAAACTTCAGTTTTTAAAAATACCATCTAGCTTTCCTGAAGGCAGCTGTTTGCATTGAAGTGTGTGCACCAACACACGGCTGACCTCCAAGCTTGTGTAATTACTCCAGTGTTCAGTGAAGCGGCCACAGCAAACCCTGGCCCATGCCTGCTGTCTGTTTTTGTATAGCCCACGAGCCTACAAGTTAATGGTTTTAACATTTTTTACTGTTTGGAAACATCAAAAGAATAGTATTTCATGACACGTGAAAGTGACCTGAAATTCACATTTAATGAGGAGGTGTTGGAACACAGCCATCCCCATTCATTGACTGGTCGTGTGAGATTGCCTTCAGACTCCAGCGGCACCCTAGAGGGGTGGAAAAGCTTTTTTGCCCTCTGGTCCTTTGCGGAAGAAGTTTGCTGACCCTGATCTAAAGGACCATTTTCCCCAATTACTTCTGATGTGATATTTGGTGCCAGGGCCTTCTAGTGGCTTCTAGTCCTGGCTATAAATCGGAATCCCTTGAGGGGCTGCTCATGGAGATTCCTGGGCCCCTACTGAGGCCCAGTGGTATAGCCTCTCTGGAGGGGGGGCCCAGGAATCCGGATTGGCAACCAGCCGGCAGGAGTCTGTGCTGTGAACCCCGACTAGCAGATCGATTCGTGGTTAAGCTCCATCATTTTGTTTTCCTTGTGAGGTGGAAATGTCTTGCCCACGAGGATAAAGGTCATCAGTGACAAAACCCAGGTTTCCTGCTACCCTGTAGGGCAGCGGCTCTCAGAAGTGAACAGGCCTCTGAACATCAGACTCCCCCTGACCCCTCCCCAGGGAGGGTTTATTAAACCACGGGATCCTGCGTCTCCACTCACAGTTTGATTTGGCAGGTCTCGAGTGGAGCCTGAAAATGTGCATTTCTGACAGGCTCCCGGATGCTGCTGATGCTGCTGGTTTGGGAACCACACTTTGAGAACTGGTTTGTAGGGGTTGTTAGGTTGTATGTATGGATTGCTGCGTTTTTTTAATCCGTGTTCTAAATGCACCTCATACACAGTCTTCTCCCCAGAACATGTTCTTTAAAAACACAGATGGTCACTCACACAGTCCAGGTACTGTTCTTGACTGCTATAGCCATAAAGGAAGCATTCTTGAAAGGTGTCTTGTCAAAAACGACACGTCGTCTGGCCATCTTAGTTTTAAATACTAACACCTGTTAACGGTTTAGTCTGTAAGCGGCTATTTGGGGGGTGGTGGTGGTCAATGGAGAGCCACTCCCAGGCAGAGCAAAAATAAGAAAGCCAATGTGCTGTGTGTTAATTATATCCCAGCACATTTCCAAAAAGTTTTGCAAAAATGACTTGATGGTGCCTTTACACAACCTTCAGAAGTTACTGTGCAGATTTGGACACCTAATGCCTATTATTTTTTTTTATATATAAGTTTATTTTTGAGAGGGAACGAGAGCTAGTGGGGGAGGGGAAGGGGGAGGGGGAGGGAGGGAGGGAATCCCAAGTAGGCTCCATGCTCAGTGCAAACCCAGCGTGGGTCTCAGTCCCACGACTGTGAGATCACGACCTGAGCCGATAACGAGAGTCGGAGACTTAAACTGACTGAGCCGTCCGGGTGCCTCCCCGATGCCTTTCCTAATATTGAAGAGCAATTAAATGGTTAACCAGTTGTCATTCCGGGCAAATACATAGCCCTCATTTTCTAAGGGAAATGCCAGAAGCAGAGAGGAAGGAGAGCGATTCTGTATTTAGAAGCTGTGGGTAGGACCCCCCAAGCTTTTGACGGTTCGTTTTGGTTTGATATACTACCTTTTGCCATTATCCGTGCCACCCGGGTACAGAGAACATTGGGCTGGTGACCAGGAAGGGGACCGGGACTAAGGTAAGGTAAGCCTGGTGCTCAGTGCAAAATATAAAGAAGCACTCAGTCAGGGTCAGGACGAATTTGCATGCTCCTCCCTTCCCCCTCCCCCCCCCCAGTTGATTGCTCCTTAAATTGTACACCCTGGCCACCTGCCTCCCCCTAGTCCTGGCCCTGATCAGAATCTGGGAGCATGGGGCGCCTGGGTGGCTCAGTTGGTTAGGCGGCCAACTTTGGCTCAGGTCACGATCTCGCGGTCCGTGAGTTCGAGCCCCACGTCGGGCTCTGTGCTGACAGCTCAGAGCCTGGAGCCTGTTTCAGATTCTGTGTCTCCCTCTCTCTGACCCTCCCCCGTTCATGTTCTGTCTCTCTCTGTCTCAAAAATAAATAAACATTAAAAAAAAATTAAAAAAATAAAAAGAATCTGGGAGCTTAAGCAAGGGTCTCTAGGACAAGAGGCCAGCTGTAGACTTGAACCTCCCCCTTCCCTTTGCTTTGCTGCAGTGATTCATTGACATGCCTCATTTCCAACGGTCCTTTGATAGTTTTCAAATATCTGTGTCAGTACATTTTGGGGAACTTGTTTAGGATTAAATGACTGCAGTGCGCACTGCAGGGTGTCATGATGGTTTGGAATATTCATAGGAAGTTTTGAGGGGACAGATATCCCCCAAGGGTTTCCTAGATGAAGACTTTAGAGCAGGCTTGTGCAATCCCTTATAAAACTGCAACATTGCATTTACAAATTCAGCACGTGGACCGTATTAGAAGTTCCAAGTGCCTTCGTTTCAGAGGTTCAAGTTGGTCTTTGATCTAGCTGCGGTGGGGGCGTTCCAAATCATTTTTGTAATAATTTTTAAATAACGTAATGGTATTTTTAAGTCTTCCACTAAGGGTAACTGAGTAGCCAGCCCTTGAGAATTCAAGTATTTTTGTCTTCTGGAATGATCTTCTGTTCTGAAAAGGATCCACCTTCCTGCCGTGTCGGAGTTCACAGTGGCTTGCTCCAAGCATCTGCTTTTATTCTTGCAGAGGGAGCTAATGACAGATGTTTATGGGGTGATTCTGAGAAACATTCGCTCCCGTGACCGTGGCCTGGAACATATGCTGTCCTCAGTTTCAGGAAGCTTTTGTAACGAAGGACTCAAAAGAGATCAGGCCACTGGGGCATGTTGCCAGCAAGCATGCCTTTGTGAAGGGCAAATCCTGTCCGATTAACCTAATTTCCTTCCCCGAGCAGTGATCAACCAGGGACATTAAAATAGCAGATTTTTCCATGTTAGCATTTTTTTTTTCTGACTTAAACAACATTCGTAATTAAAGTTTGAAGATCATTCACTTAAAAAAATATATTCTTTGTTTTTCCTCCTTACATCGAAGAGGACTTGCCTCAGCAAACAGTACATGGGCCTCGTAAACATTCACTGGAGGTTAGCACTAGTGAGCAGAGACGTCAGCATCTAGATCCGCATACTTATTTTGGATGTTTCCGTTTGGGTCGTTCTCCGCGATGGTAGGATGATGTAAATACCATAGAGAAAATAATTCTCGCCTTTTGAGGAAAGTCAGACTCAGAAGTATCCATTATTGGCTCGTTGCTATCTTTGATGGAGACTTTAAAATAGTTTGCAGATGTTACTTTTAGCTAAAAGAGGAAAAGAGACTGTAGTCACATTTGAGCACCTAGGATATGATATGATTAGTTAATAACTCGCAAGTTTGAGCCGTGGTCTGAAATGAAAAGGAATGGTTTTTCTTTTAACAGCTGTACTGCGGTGTGATTCGCATCCCCAACAGTTCACCCGTTAAGAGTGTACATTTGAGTGGCTTTTAATATATTCACAGATTTGTGTAACTGCCACCACCAGAGTCTGTTTGGGAAACTTGGTTACCCCAAAAAGAAACCTTGTACCCCTTAGCTGTCACCCCTAAACACTCCCATCCCAACCCCCAACCCCAGGCAGTGAGTTTCTGTTCCGATGGATCTGCCTGTTCTGGATGTAAGTGAAATCCTGCAAATAATCTTCCGTGGCTGACTTCTTCACGTAGCATGATGTTTTCAAGGTTCATCCGTGTTGCGACGTGTGCACTTCATTCCTTTTTATTGCTGGGTAATTTTCCATCGTATGGTTTTGCCACATTTGATTTAAAAGGAATAGTCTTCTAAGGCTTGGTAGACCAGGGGCGCCTGGGTGGCTCAGTTGGTTGAGCGTCAGACTTCGGCTCAGTTCGTGATCTCGTGGCTTGTGAGTTCGAGCCCTGCATTGGGCTCTGTGCTGATAGCTCAGAGCCTGGAGCCTGCTTCAGATTCTGTGTCTGCCTTTCTCTCTGCCCCTCCCCTGCTCACACACTCTCTCTTCTTCAAAAATAAATAAACGTGAAAAAAATTTTAAACTTGGTAGAACAGAAAAGTATAAAAGAAAATGAATGGCCAGCTGTATAAGCCCACTTTTTATATGGTTTATAATGGGTCACACAGGTAATATTTCCAAAAGTAAGGATGATATTTTACTGTAAAAAACACTTTAGATTTTCTCTTAGATACAATTTTTATTTCTTTTTGAGAGAGAGAGGAAGTGTGAGAACGTGTGTGGGCGGGGCAGAGAGAGAGGCGGGGAGAGAGAGAATCCCACGCCCCATGCTGTCAGCACAGAGCCCAATGTGGGCCCCATCGCACAAACCATGCGGTCATGACCTGAGCTGAAACCAAGAGCTGATGCTTAAGAGTCGCCCAGGTGTCCTTCTTAGATACTATTTCTAATTATGCTCTCACACCTGAAAGTGGGTACTTTTTTTTCAAAGTTCTGGGAAGATCGCAAGATCATTAAGGTTTAGAGAAATGGGTTCTACAGAAGCAGCCCGGGACGTGGGTTATACAGCGTGAAGGAGGCCAGTAGGTTAGTGTAAGTGGATGGGATACTTACATTGATAGTACAGACCAGCTCTTCTCTCTCACTGGGAAAAATGGATGTCAGCCCAGCTAGGAAAGCTGGTGGGGAGGGACATCCTGACCCGGAGGATGTCAAGGACAGCACGGAAGGACAGCAGAAGGGATGGCTGGCTTCCTTCGCCTTTGAGAATAGATAGTTGGCCTCTCATCTGTCTGGAAAAGGAATAATGCTAGGGATCTTAGAACCGAGGATTTCCAGGGATCGTTTCCTCCAGCCTCTTCTAAGCAGGTGACAGATGGTCACGAATATTTCCTTGCACAGGCGAGATTGTATCGTCGTCCCGACTCAGGAGCACAGCTGAGAATCACTGTAGGTCGCCTTGACATTTGACGATGTCGTAGAAATGGAACAATTTTTAATTTTTTTTTTTTTCAACGTTTATTTATTTTTGGGACAGAGAGAGACAGAGCATGAGCGGGGGAGGGGCAGAGAGAGAGGGAGACACAGAATCGGAAACAGGCTCCAGGCTCTGAGCCATCAGCCCAGAGCCCGACGCGGGGCTCGAACTCACGGACCGCGAGATCGTGACCTGGCTGAAGTCGGACGCTTAACCGACTACGCCACCCAGGTGCCCCAAAATGGAACAATTTTTAAAAAGAGAAGATGTAACTTTAAAAAGTGACCTGTGATACTGAATTCTGTTTGCAATGGAATTTTGAGATTCTCTCAGTGGTGTCTCAAACCATCCCCACTTTGTTTGTAGTCCTGCCCCCTGCCGGTCCCCCCAGGGACAGTTTACTGTTGTCCCTCAGCTACTCTCTAGGACTGCCTGGCAGAGGCTTTGGAGGAATTCCTGGAAGGGATGCCAGGGTTCACACAGGTCATTTTACACCAAGCATTTATTGAGTAATTTGGGGGAAGAAAGGGCGGAGCAGATCACGTTGTTCTGCTGGGTCATTTCGTGTGTTGAGTGGACGTGGCCCCGGATGCTTTGTCCAAGTCATCTGAGCGTGAAAACAAGCACGGTGGGCACAGAGGGCTTCCCTTGTATGGCTCCGGCCTCATTTCCCTCTGTGTGCTGTCTTCTGCTTGAGGGTAATGAGGGCGGCCAGTCCCGGCCTGGAGAGTAACCCGGATGAACCGGAAGAGGCAAGGGGCTAACCAGCCGCCATCCGTCGAGGGATTCGTGGCTGGGTTTCACAAACCCGTTAAGAAATTGAATTCATGTCTGGAAGCCAGAGGCAAAAATAAATAAATACATAAATTTTTGGCACCTGCTGCCCAGTAAACCATTGTGAGTGAATGCACTTAGGATAAAACTGAAAATAAGACCCAGTGAATGAGTTGATTCTCCTCGTGCGAGGGAGAAGAGAACTGTTTCTTTACATCCAGTGTTAAGCCAGTGTAGGTAATTGCTCAGTGACAGCACAGGTGTGACCTAGACTGTACTTCTCGTTACTTTGTGACTTTTTCTTAAACCGATGCCCTCGAGTGTATGGCTTTTTTGATGTGGTTGAAATTATTTAAGACTCTGTTCTTACAAGGTTTGTTCACTGTGTCTATATCTCCGTCTCCGTCCATCCATCCCAACCAATGATGAGCACATCTTTTCTGATTTCCTCAACCAAATTGAGGAAGAGCATAGAAGTAATATCATGTTTATATGCAATATCACATGTTTGTATATTGATACTTAAAAGTTTGTTTTCTAAGTTGACATTATTTGGTTGGATCTTCCTGGTGCACCCAGTTCAGGAAGTAAAAATCACTATCACTGTTCTGCAAATCTGAATAGTCTCAAAAAGGTCACTACCTCCCATGGTCCCTGTGAGCCCCCAAATGTGGTGTGGAGGTGCTGGACAAGCCTGACATTTATATCACTCTGTGTGGTTTGTAAAGTATTTTCGTTGGATTGATCTTCTTTTGATCCTTATAACAAACGTGTCACCCAAATCTCTGATTTTTAAAATGTCATGTAAGAGGATCTTTATTACCACTTCTCTGTTGCATAGACAGAAGCAATTTTGGGGTCCATCAGTGTCTGGGACCTGACTTCCTGGTATAAAAGCTAGGTGGCTGGGGGTGAGATTCATTCCTAAGGGACCATCTCCTCTGGGTTTAAGGATGACTTTTCCTTAAAAAGTGTGAAACCATGCAGGGGTAAGAAAAAGGTCCCAGAACCTAAACAGCTGCTTTTTCATTCTGTCCCTGCAAGACTTCAGGTTCAGTCCCAAGGTAGAAATAAAGTTTTTATGCTGTCTGCTGTTTTAATTAAAAGTCATTTTACATGGCAGGAAAAATCCAGGGTGAGTTGTTTTGTTTGTTTGTTTGTTTTACTTTGTCCCCTAACCCCAGCTTTTTTTAGAGCTTGTTTTAAGGTATCAGTGTTACTATTAGGTTGTGCTTCCCTATAAATGCACAACCTTTTCCTCCTCTTTGTCCTTGCCGATGTATTTACTTTTTATGGTTCTAAGTAATGCCTACACCCAGTGTGGGGCTCGAACTCACAACCCCGAGATCAAGAGTTACACGCTCTGACTGAGCCAGCCTTCACCCCTTTAAAATTCTTAAAAAAAAAAAAAAGTGAGCAGCTGGGAGTTGGAGTGTTGGGTTTAATGTCAGGTCAATATAAATAAGAAATAGCTGGGTGAATTGGTGGTGTTTGATGAAAGTCCCTTTCCTGTGATTGTCGGGCTAGGCAGAAGGGCTAATACTCCAAGGGCTCTCTGTGTAGACCAATTAATTTTTTACTCGCCTAAAAGCATCCCTCTTTGTCTTACAGAAATTCCAGGCCTCAAATTGCCGTTGGGATCAGACTTGCTGAATAAATAGTTTATATGTTCGTCTTCTCAGTTACTTTGTGTGAATAAAGTGTGAGCCATCTGGGCCCCTCTGTGCTTTTATCTCGCTGGCTCTGAAAGAGCCAACTCGGCTTTTATTTTGAGGTCAAGGCAGATGTACAAGTCTACCATGTTGATTTCTTTGGTGTGGCTGGCATGGATCTTAGCTGCTTTGAGATGTTGAGAAGATTTCAAACCAAGCTGGGGAAGAACAACATAAATTGGTGGGTTGTTTTTTTTTTTTTTTCTCTCCATCGAAGTCTACTAATGCAAATATTGCATGAACAAGTGTCCTCTGGAATAAGTACATTTATTTAACACCATTTGGATGTTTCTCTAAATTTGTTGTTAATCTTAGGGTTTGGGGCTTTTTTTGTTTTTCTTTATTTTTTTATTTAAAAAAAATTTTTTTTTTAACGTTTATTCATTTTTGAGACAGAGAGAGACAGAGCATGAACGGGGGAGGGTCAGAGAGAGAGGGAGACACAGAATTGGAAACAGGCTCCAGGCTCCGAGCTGTCAGCACAGAGCCCGACGTGGGGCTCGAACTCACGGACCGCGAGATCATGACCTGAGCCGAAGTCGGACGCCCAACCAACTGAGCCACCCAGGCGCCCCTGGGGTTTTTTTTTGTTTTGTTTTGTTTTTGCCAGATGTTTAACTTCTGTCTGGATCCCGCAGTGATGATTTGGTTTCAGCGTATATCAGAGAATGTCAGAACATGAAATATTTTGGTGTTAATGTATTATGGGAAAGTTCCTCTTCCCAACCACAAAAGTCTGCATCGGTCTCTAAATGTATCGTCCTGATTTGACCTTTTTCTTTGCCACCTTGTGCTTGTATAGTTGTACTTCATTCTAGGGGCATGAAGACTGTGTCCTTAATACAAATTTGGTCATAACTGCCTTCTGTGTGAATTTGTTGCTCTTAAGATTATGCCAGAAGCGGTCTTGTGAGTGTATTTTTAGTTACCTTTGGAAAAGCCATTTTGTTTAAAAGATGGGTGAGGCAGGGGATAAAATCACTGTTGACCAGCAGTTTGCAGCTTGGGCCGTGGCAATCTGTAGATGCACGTAACGTGCGGATTATGGAGTGATGCTATTTTCAGTTATCAAAGTGGGAGGAGAAAAATGCTTTAAAAATAATTCATTCAGGGGCGCCTGGGTGGCGCAGTCGGTTAAGCGTCCGACTTCAGCCAGGTCACGATCTCGCGGTTCGTGAGTTCGAGCCCCGCATCGGGCTCTGGGCTGATGGCTCAGAGCCTGGAGCCTGTTTCCGATTCTGTGTCTCCCTCTCTCTCTGCCCCTCCCCCGTTCATGCTCTGTCTCTCTCTGTCCCAAAGAAAATAAATAATAAAAAACGTTGAAAAAAAAAATTAAAAAAAAAAAAATAATTCATTCAGATAGAGACTGAAAGTGCTGCTTCTTTAGTTGCTATTATTTTAATCTTCCTAAGTGATACTCCTATTTCCAAATGTATTTGAAAAAACTTACATGCCCACGAGGGATGCCCTAGGCACAGCTCAAGAGGAGCCTTGATCTGTACCGTCCAGGACTTGTATTTAAACAACGTAACCAGCTATGGCAACTGGTTCCAGTAATGGTGGTGATGATCCTGAGATAGACACCAGCCTCTTGAGTTGTCTGCTGGTGAGACTGGTCCTTCTCTTCGTAGCCGATAGATATCAGCTACTAGTGTTTCTCAAAGACTTGACTAGTCCTAAATGGTGTCAGGAGAAGTAGGTGGGGGGGTTGGCTAACCCAAGTTTGGGAAAGGCTACGTTATTTTTCAGAAGTTTCAAAAGCACATTTAATCTTACTTTCTACAGTAATGTTTGTTTCCTTCCTTCCTTCCCTCCCTCCCTTCCTCCTTCCTCTTTTCCTTCTTGTCTTCTCCTGTCTTCTCCTCCCCTCCCCTCCCCTCCCCTCCACTCCCCTCCCCTCCCCTCCCCTCTCCTCTCCTGTTCTCTCTTTAGTCCCAAACACCAGGAGAAGCTATTGGTAAAATTAATGCCCATTAACAGGACTTCACTTTGAGAAATGCTGACCCAGATGTTGGTTCCTTTTTTTGTGATCGCTACTTTCATTTGGGTTCTCATCAGCATTAATCAGCTAATAGCAACATTGTCTTTAGGAGATGAGTCCTGTGGAAGTACCGTTTGGATGCCTTCCTATTTTAAAAAACCATTAAGGAGTGTGTTTGATTATTGTGTGTCCCTCTTCTTGGGCTCTGAGCTCCATGAGGGCGGAGGCTGGGTTTATTTTGTTCTACATCACCTTGGCACCTCCCAGGACACTGCCACTTAACAAGTGTTCAATAAATAGTGAGTGGATGAAGGAATGAAGACGAGCTGTGTTCTAGACTGTATACATTTCAAGTTCTGTCACCCTGCCACCTGTGTTGAGGGCAGTGGTTTATCTTAAGTAGTCTGAAGAGACGTATCTCCGCAATGAAATATGATTTTGGTGATAAAGACAACAGGGTCCCAGCTTGACTGCCACCGACTGAGGAACTCAGGACAGTTACATAACATTAATCATCTGTTTTCTCACCTGTGACACGGTGACAGTTCTACCTTTCAGGGTTGGTTTGAGGAAAGGGGGGGTATATGAGGGTGCTTAGGGATGAGTCGGCATTGTGTATGCTTAGCACCTGTCACGTATTAGAAAGTGTCGTCCAGGGGCACCTGGGTGGCTCAGTCGGTTAAGCGGCCGACTTCGGCTCAGGTCATGATCTCACGGTCTGTGAGTTCGAGCCCCGTGTCGGGCTCTGTGCTGACAGCTCGGAGCCTGGAGCCCGTTTCAGATTCTGTGTCTCCCTCTCTCTGACCCTCCCCCATTCATGCTCTGTCTCTCTCTGTCTCAAAAATAAATAAACGTTAAAAAAATTTTTTTTTTAAAAAAGAAAGTGTCGTCCCAAAGGCACGCCCTGTCCTTTAATGATTCCCCGCCTTTCAGTGCCAGCTGGCTCATTACAAACCTGTTGTGCCCACCCAGCTTCTCTCCATCCCGTTTTAGTTGCTTTGACAAAAAGAACTGAGAGAATGTCAGCATTGGGAGCTGGTGAGTGACACTTGGGCTGTTCCGTGATGACCAACATCTAAAAGAATTTTTTTATGGTCGTGGACTGTCAGGAGCCAGGTGTTAGCCTTTATGCTTGGGTGTGGGAGAGAAGGAAGAAAAGGGATCTGGCAGATTCGTTCTAGAACATACTGTCTCACAGCCAGAAATGACTGCCACCCTTCAGTGGTTTCAAGGTGGTTTTCAGTGTTGCGAAAAAGCTTGGTGCGAGCCAGCCTTCATCCAAATCCTCTTTAGTCTTATGACACTTAAATGTAGTAATGTTATAATTAATTCTCCAGGAGCTTGTGTTTTTGTTTGGCCTCATTTCACTTTGACAATAAAAGCAATGATACAACCCAAGCACACAGTTGGCCACAATCGGTGCATCTGATGTCCCTCCTCACCTGGGTGCTGCAGCTCGGTGGTCCCCAGGCCTTCTGATTCCTGCATCCAGAGATTCTAGACCGACATAGTTATCCTGTCTCTTACATTGTCAGGTAAGGGCATTGAATAACTCTTGCCATCATTTTAATTTTAAAAGACAGTGTCAACATACGGAAAGTGGGGAAGACGTGATCTCGGAATAAAGGATAACTTTTTAAAGGGAGGAAATTAAGCTTTATGAAAAACTAGTTCCATTGTCTTTTTTTTTTAATTATTTTTTTTAGTGTTTATTTTTGAGAGAGAGAGTGTGAGTGGGGAAGGGGCAGAGAGAGAGAGAGAGAGAGAGAGAGAGAGGGAGTCGAAGCAGGCTCCAGGCTCTGAACTGTTAGCACAGAGCCCGATGCAGGGCTTGAACCTGTGAGCTGTGAGATCATGACCTGAGCCGAAGTCAGATGCTCAACTGACTGAGCCATACAGAGGCCCCTCATTCCTTTCGTTTAAGGACAAGGTTTGATTATTTTTATACAGCTCGTTAAGGCTTCGGTTACATGTTTTGGTAAGATAATTAAGACGGTTATATTCAAAAAAAGAAATATGTATCTGGAATCCCTCTGCTTCAGATAAAATCTTACTGGAAAGCTTCCACGTTGTCCAGACTGCATAAGCCTCTTCGTGTCTTAACTGGGGTTTTTGTGACATTTTGAGTTTTGCAGACCTTGACTTAAAAACCGCCGAGAATGATCTAATCAGTATCACGCTGATTCTTAATGTTGCTATGACTTTCACCTTATTTCATAGTTGGGTTGGCCTACTTTTAAGGACAAAAATTAGAATACAGGGTGAAACTGAGAATTAGTGGTGGAATACAGGTTCTCTTGCTTTTCAAAAAACAAACAGAAAAAACCAACCAGCCATTTGGTTCTGGTAGGTTAATTTATTAGCGAAAAGATCAACTGAGTAAGATTTCTTGTTTGTTTTTTAATATCCCCCTTGCCATGCTTTCATAACTATGTATTTGCCCTTTTTGATCGTGAATATGGAGAAAGCAAAGAGCCAGTTAGTCAAGTTGCTGGAGAAAGTGTAGTGGGTTGTTGGATATACTCTCGATTTTCAGAAATCTTTGTTCTCTGTTCCACCTACCTCATCAAGGGGTGCTTTGAGAAGGAAAACAAAACAAATTATGTGGAAGTGAAAGGTCTGCGTGAATGTGTGCTGTGGGCCTGATCGCAGGGCAACGTGTTTCTTCTGTAATTTTCGTAAAGAATTTGGAGCCCGATGGATCCGCCTTAAGCTGGAAAAGGAATCGATCCTTCAGAGAAAAAGAAGTAGATAAAATTGTTTGGAAGAAAATCGTTTTCTAATAGTATGATTTGAAGGAATCGTTGTAAGGATGCCCAGGGGAAAGAAGATGAAAACAGAAACAGCTCCCCAGGTTTAAAGAGGGGAGTAGGCAACGGAGAAAAGAGAACAATGGATTGTGACTAGTTCAGAGGCCGATTCGACTGGAGACTCGGGCAAACCCACTTTTCCTGTCGTGCCCACTTTTTCCCTCTCGTGTGTCCGTCTTTTTGGTCTGTTGGGATGAAGTATAATAAAGCTCTGTGGGTTCAGTATTTGAAGTTCTTATGCAACCTTGTAATTATTATTTATTGGTGTCCTCGCTGAGCCTTCCCAGCCTAACCTGTGCAAACCAGTTTTGAAGCTGTTAGTGAGTTCAGAAGACCAGCAGGCTTTCTGGCTGAGTGTGAATGTCCAGTTGTCGTTGTCTGGGATGTTTTACTTTCTTTACAAAAGAAAATCTGTAATTTTACCCGTCACTATATATTTGATGTATTATACTGGAGTCCAACTCCGTAGCATGGATGCGGTTTTAAAATGCTGTTCCATTTTAATTTTGATTTTTAGCAATGGGTGGACAAGAGTGACTTTTAAAAATATTCAGGGGCGCCTGGGTGGCTCAGTCCATTAAACGTCTGACTCTTGATTTCGGCTCACGTCATGATCTCGTGATTTGTGAGATCGAGCCCTGCGTCAGTCTCCATGCTGACAGCCTAGAGTCTGCTTGGGATATATATTTTCTCTCTCTCTCTCTCTCCCCCCCTCTCTCCCTCTCTCTCTCTCCTCCTGCCTCCCTCCCCTTCTCTCTCCTGCTTACACACACACGTGCTCTCTCAAAAAATAAACATTAAAAAAATTCTTGAAAAACTAAAAAATTTATTTAAAACATTAGATAAGGGAGTCTTGGGACCTGTGGAAAGAAATGAAACAAGTATTTTGAACCCGGAAAGTATCGCACACACTGATTTGTCCGCAAGCCTGCACTTCGGCAGCAGCCTGGCATGCTCTGATGGGGCATTTTGGACTCCCAGCCCTGCCCGCTACGTACTAACCACAGGACCTTCAATAAGGACATTCTGGGTCCTAGTTTTCTTGTTCACAAATTCGGGATTAGAGTAGCACCTGCCCGGAGGGCTGATTGCCAGATGGAACATGGGCATCTGCCAGGTTATACAGATGAGAATTGCAATAATTATATATGCATATGTGTATGGAGATATTTGTGTATATGTGTATGTAGATGTGCACGTACAGGTTATAAGAATATTGTGAGTGGGTCATTGCCATAGCACTTTATTATTTTTTTTACATTTGTTTATTTTTGAGAGACAGAGCACGGGGGGGCGGGGAGGGGCAGAGAGGAGGGGAGACACAGAATCCGAAGCAGGCTCCAAGCTCTGAGCTGTCAGCACAGAGCCCGACGCGGGGCTCGAACCCACGAACCGTGACGTCATGACCTGAGCAGAAATCAAGAGTCAGACGCTTAACCATCTGAGCCCCCGAGGCGCCCCTGGCGGAGCACTTTCCAAGGTGAGGGTAGGTGTGGGGCACGTTTCTAACTGGAGCACGTGGAAGGTTTTGGGACACGGGAAGGTGGGTGCTGAACCAGGCCAGCTGGGCGTGGTGTCAGCTGGCTGCCAAGGTGGCAGGGAAGGGCCTTGTGGCTGTGTGGCCATGGGCTCGGGGCTGAGAGCACAGAGGTCATGGGAGGAAGCAGGGCGAGCAGAACCAGAAGCCACAGCAGGCTTGTTCAAGGAGACAAGCCTTTGACAGTTTCACGATTGAGCCAGTGGGCTAAATCACATCAAGCCGTGCTTGCTTCTCTTGGCCTGTGCTTCTCGGTCCCCTGCACCTGTGCATCGTAACCACCCTCTCTGATGCTCCAACAGCCCTGTGACCGGGAGTGGGAGGTGTTTGTGCAGCCTTGGGATAGATTAGGAAGGTTCCAAAAAGTGGACCTGTCCGCGTCAGGTCGCATCACTAAAGTGTCAGGACCATCGTGAGGAGGTGATTTCCCTGGTGAACTTGGTCTGCCCCTGCACCTTTAGTGCGGCACCTTTTAAAGGTACTTTCAGGATCCATTTCTGCCTCTTCCCTTCCCTGGATCTCCGCTCCCTCTCTTGACTGTATCTTCTCAGCCTCTTGCACAGTGCCCAGGCCTGGCGTCAGTACGTTTTCAACAAAAGAGCTTTTGGCAAGAGGCAGGCAGGCCGACTTAAACCCCCCCAGCTCGGTCAGCGCACACATCAGAAAGTACATGCATTTAAACTCCGACAGGCATGGGGACACGTTTTCTAAAGTGTGCACGTACGTGTGAAGGGTTTCCTATGAGGGTCTCTGGCCGAGGGCTGACCGTATACTGTGAAACCAAGAATATACTTGCCGCCTGACTTTCTGTTTGTTATGTAATCCTACCCCCACTGCTAACGATACTCCCGAAAGATTTGTCTCCCAGCTTCTGTGATTGAGGCCTGTTTGTGTAGTTATCAGATACTGTGCTAATCTCAGCAGGAAGTCTCATGGCTGTGCCTAGTTGTGGCCTCATGTGTGCCTCATGTTTAGGGAAAAACAAAAAACAACAAAACTCCCAAGGCCCCGAGCCTGGAATAAGGAGGCCAGGACAAAGAGATCATCGACTTTATTCTTAGACACACTTTCAAAAAAGCTTATTAATGAGAAACAGTTTGCAGGAAGAGTTGGCATAGAAGTCAGCTTCCATTGTTAAGAGTTCAAATAGAACGTGGCTTTGTTGAAGGGCAGCCTGAATTTGTTATTAGTGTCTCAGACCACAAAGCCTCCTCCAGTTTGACGGTCCGTGGAGCTCATGAGACACAGCTGTCCTTTCTACCTGGGAGAAAGTTGAAAAATTAGCATTGTTCAAATGAAAGTTAACTTCCGGCCCCGCTGTCTGCTGCTTGCCTGTGCGTGATTTAAAAGGTATTTGCAGGGGCGCCTGGGGGGCTCAGTCGGTTGAGCTTCCGACTTCGGCTCAGGTCATGATCTCGCGGTCTGTGAGTTCGAGCCCCGCGTCGGGCTCTGTGCTGACAGCTCGGAGCCTGGAGCCTGCTTCAGATTCTGTGTCTCCCTCTCTCTCTCTGACCCTCCCCCGTTCATGCTCTATCTCAAAAATAAATAAACATTAAAAAAAAATAAAAATAAAAGGTATTTGCAGAGGCCAGTCTGGTGTCAGTGCAAGGTAAAGAAAGACGTTTTAAGCTGTTTTTCTAAAATCTGGAAAATCTGCCGGACTATCTCCGCCTGGGCAACAGAATCGTTTGCATTGTTAATCATTTGCTCTGACCTTTGGTTCGGTGCAGAAATACTGTCTCCGTTTGAATAGGCTTTGCCCAACCCACAAAATGATTACATGTAATATCTCAATTCTTCTAACACACCGTGAAAAGACTTAAAACTGAATTAATCTGAAACCACGCGTTGTTTCTGAGTAATGCTTTTTTCTGGGTCGGTCTTCAGGGTTATGTAAGCAGCTTCTAAACATTTGAAATCACTTCCTTTTTATTTCTTTTTTTTTTTTAATTTTTTTTTCAACGTTTTTATTTATTTTTGGGACAGAGAGAGACAGAGCATGAACGGGGGAGGGGCAGAGAGAGAGGGAGACACAGAATCGGAAACAGGCTCCAAGCTCTGAGCCATCAGCCCAGAGCCTGACGCGGGGCTCGAACTCACGGACCGTGAGATCGTGACCTGGCTGAAGTCGGACGCTTAACCGACTGCGCCACCCAGGCGCCCCCACTTCCTTTTTATTTCTTAAGTAACGATACCTTCCCTACGTTGAATCTTTCTTTTCCCCCCATATGTTGGTTTTGTTGGTAGCAGCTACTTTAAGTGTTTACACCGTTAGGGGGTTTTTTTGTACCGTGTTGGCAATTATCACCTTTCCTCCGAAGACATAGAAACATTTTTCTTAAATGTCTGTTTATTTTGAGAGAGAGAGAGTGAGCAGGGGAGGGGCGTAGAGAAAGGATCCTAAGTAGGTTCCGGGCTGTCAGCACAGCACCCGACATGGGGCTCGAACTCACACACCATAAGATCATGACCTGAGCCAAGGGATCAAGAGTCGGATGCTTAGTGGACTGAGCCACCCAGGGGCCCCGACATTTTTAATACTCGGCTCAGTTTCCAGTGTGCGAGTAGCAGCTCTGTTCCTCCTAGGAGCAAGGGTTAGAGCATGAAGCGTTTTTCACAAGGGCTTATCGGAACACAGAAAAATCAGGTGTTGCTGCTGAGAAATACAAAGCAAAGAGCCTCATGGGGCAGGTGTGCTTAAACGCTTCCGTGTTATTTCTGTCTTTTTAATTGCTCTGTTACGGGTCATCAGTAGGAAACCTGGCCGGAGACTGTCAGAGCTTGGCGACATTCTGTTCACCCCGTTCTCCTCTCCTCCTTGCATCCGCAGATCTCCCCAACTTTTACCTGGTCGCCCGCACTGCGGCTCCGTTCCTCCCCCTCCCGCTAAACTTGGAATTACGGTGCACAGATAGCCTCTTCGAACTGTAACAGAGCGGCTTGCCAAAATACAGGGCATGGGAGAACCGAGGCTTGAACCCCGGTCGTATGGACAATGTTCGATGTTAATCACTGCTTTGGTATCCAGATCTGAATTCTTGCTTCTGAATTCTTGTTCCCCCGAAATGTGCTACTAAGTCACCCAAGCACATAGACCCTGAAACTCTTCTTCCTTGATATTCAGATGGTTGATGTTCTACAGCTTCTCAGGGCACCTGGGTGGCGCAGTCGGTGGAGCGTCCGACTTCGGCTCAGGTCACGATCTCGCGGTCCGTGAGTTCGAGCCCCACGTCGGGCTCTGGGCTGACGGCTTGGAGCCTGGGGCCCGCTTCGGATTCTGTGTCTCCCTCTCTCTCAGACCCTCCCCCGCTCATGCTCTGTCTCTCTCTGTCAAAAATAAATAAACATAGAAAAAAAATTTTTTTAAATATTCTATAGCTTCTTCCTTGTGCGCTGATAGTCCTTGAATTCAGATCCACATCTGTTCATGCTGGCTGTTTCATGGGACCCATTGCCTGCATTCGCTTTCCCCACCCCGTCACACAGGGGTAGGTACATAAGTATAGTGTTGGGAGTAATAATGGCATCTGTTAAGCATGGCTGGGTACCACACCACGCTCTTTCTAACCATGGTCTCATTGTCCTATGAGGCTTCTGCTCAAATTACCTCGTGTTGTCTCAGGCAGGGGCTGTAGCAAGGGCTCTCAGATTGTCCTCCGGAGGGGAGACTATGATCTCAGATGCTGTC
Source organism: Puma concolor (assembly GCF_028749965.1). Taxonomy (NCBI): domain Eukaryota; kingdom Metazoa; phylum Chordata; class Mammalia; order Carnivora; family Felidae; genus Puma; species Puma concolor. Next base: position 13,852,057 of record NC_141667.1, on the reverse strand, counting down.
TAGTGGTTCCTGGTTGTCACCAACCCCACTGTCATCTGAGCTGATTTGCCAAAACCCAGTTCACTGGCCCCACCCCCGACCTCTACCCATCAGAACCACTGGAGGTGGGGCCCAGGTGACAGCGTCTTCTGGTAATTCTTCACATCCTCCACACAGCTGGAGGATGAGGATGACCCCCCAGGTCTAGCTTCAGCCTGGCCTTTGTTCTGGGTCTTACGCACCGAACCAGGCTCCTTCTTCTGGGGCTGTGCACAGTGCTCTGCATTTCTAACTAGGTGTTCAGGGAAATGGCAGAACCCAGTTCAGAAAGCAAGGCGATGGGGTGCCAGGCTGGCTCATTTGACAGAACATGTGCCCCCCGATCTTGGGGCTGTGAGTTCAAGCCCCACCTTGGGTGTGGAGAGTACTTACAAATAAAAATGTTTATGAAAGAATGAAAAAACAGAAAAGCAGAATAACAGTGCTGATTCTAAGTCACAATGACCGTCACACTAAAACACCTTATGGGAGAATTAAATGTCACTTCTCAGCTTTCCCGGGACACACTGCCACCCACCGAGGTAGTCACAGTGCCGATGTAGGAAATTTACCATGTGACTTTCAGTCTGGGTTGCTTACCGGTCTGTACGTTCAGGGGGAAGGATGTTTCTTGTAAAAACCCATTGATCACATGGCTGTTGCTAGATGCTCTCACACTTACTGGTTTTGAAGTAGCGAATTTTTTAAAACAAGGATGAATCCCAAACAGGGGTTCTTAGTTTGAGAGTTAATCCGAAATTGTAGAATTCTCTGCAGACTATCAAAGTTCCTGGGAGTTCTGGTTTTGCCTCATTTCTGCCTGAGTCAGTACTGTATTTGAGAGAAAAATGGAGCCAAATGCACCAGTTGATTCCTTAACATTCACAGCCCTGGTGGAGAGATGGAAAACACCTTGTCATAGAAAGTTGTACGGAGAGATCTGTTAATGTAGCTCTTAAATTCTCAGTAAACTCGATTTAATGACTTTTGAGGGCTTTAGTACGTGTTAATAGCATACCTAGTGATTGCAGACAGATCCTTTTCCATCTTACAGAAAATACTCCCACAGACTTAAAAAAATATATATCTTATTCTCAGGTCCCTTGCAAGCGAAGAAATTGGATCTCTTGCCTGGCACCTTTTTGCCGGACTTCACGTAAACGTGCCGGCAAAGTTGTGGAAAGTGACAAGACCGTTGGGGAGATCAGAAAGGAAGCCCATAGCAATGGGCATCCACCTGGCATTATGAATGCCCACCGTTCTCTGCACCTGTCTCTTGCACGGGACCTTGCACTTAGAACAGGAAATGGTAGCTGACTGCCATGACTTCGTGCCCAGGCAACGCCAGGACGGCAGCCACGTGCACAGATTTGCCCTTGTAGGAGATGCCAGCCTGACTTATTATGCAGCCCGGTGCTCAGGACCCCTTTACTCTGCCAGAAGGATTCTATTTTTCGCTTATTGTTAATGAAATGGAATGTGGTGTTTCGAGATATCCCAGTCATCTGAAATAATGCCTAATAAAGTGATTTCAAGCATAGGCGTCTAAGACAGACTAAGCGAATGATTGCTGGTGACTTCTCAAGACTTCTGAGTTTTCCACCTAAACCCCAGGTGTAGCTTTGCATGCCTGTGTTTGCCTGATTTCGTTACGCTGGATATGCCCATGCTCTGTGCATCCCACTGTCTTCCAGCCGGGGGCATTATAGCATTTGGAGATGTGCGGGGTTCTGTCCCCCTGGTCACTGAAACTGAGGCCAGACATTTCAGGGTCAGGGTCAGGGTGTGGGCACTAAATACCTGCCCATGAATGACAAAGAACTCTCCTGGCCGAACGCCACAAGTGCGCTTTACCTTGAACCAGGCGCTCGTGTGAGACCCCTGGGTTAGTGTTGCAGGTTTTTTTTGTTTATTTGTGCAAGAGAATGAGAGAGACCGAACACAAGTTGGGGAGGGGCAGAGAGAGAGAAGGAGACCCAGAATCCAAAGCAGGTTCCAGACTCCGAGCTGTCAGCACAGAACTGATGCGGGGCTCGACCTCATGGACAGCGAGATCATGACCTGAGCCGAAGTCGGACGCTTAACCGCCTGAGCCACCCAGGCGCCCCAGTGTTGAAATTTTTTACCCAAGTAGCGTAAAACCAGGAAGGGCTGGATTGGTGGCAAGATGGCAGACACATCCATGGAGCAGGGCGGTAGGGGAACAGGGGGGTGAGGGGAAGGCACACCCAGAGCGTAGGGAGCACAGGGTCGGTGAGCGGGCTGGTCTGAGCCGAAGGAGACTTGGGCATCCTCAGCCTAATCCTTTGAGCGCTCACTCAGCTATCTCCCCTGCTCCTGACCTCTTCTCCAGAATGCCTTGTGGGCAGCCCAGGGCTCCTGGTTTTTGCAGGGTGGGTCCACTTGTGTGCAGGCTGACCATCCTCGTTCCGGAAATGCTCGTTTTATCCCATTTCTGCCTGCGGTTCCATCATACCCCTTTGGTGCCTGCCTTTTAATCAGCAGGGTGGTGGTCGGCAGGATGTCTGAGGGGGTTCCAGCGGGTGACATTCAGTATGGGAGGGGGGCCCGGCACACAGCGAGGGGGAGGCTCCTGTGTCTTCCTCTGCCATCTTCGGGGCCAAGTGCCTAATTCAAGTATTTGTTCAGGACGAAACAAAACAACTTTTTGTTGTTGTTTTTGAGAGAGGCAGAAAGAGAGAGTGCTTGCAGGGGAGGGGCAGGAGGAGAAGAAGAGAGAATCTTAGCCTTCATGTTCAATGCGGAGCCCCATACAGGGCTCGATCTCAAGACCGTGAGATCATGACCTGAGCCCGTATCAGGAGTTGGACGCCTAACCGACTGAGCCGCCCAGGCACCCCCCACCCTCCGCAAAACAGCTTTATTAAGATATAATTCACGCCCCATAGGATTCACCCATTTAAAGTGCACAGTTCAGGGATTTTTAGTATATTCAGAGTTGTGCGGTCATCACCATGGTCCATTTTAGAACATTTTATCACCTCAAACCCATGAGCAGTCACTCCCCAACTCCCCCCGCCCACCCCCCAAGCCCTGACAACCACTCATCTACTTTCTGTCTCCAAATTTGCTTATTCCGGACATTGATATAAATGGAATCCTATAACATGTGGTATTCTCTGTCTGACCTTGTTCTGACCTTGGCGTAATGCTTTCAGGGTCCACCCGCGTTGTGGCGTACTATATTCCTTTTTCGGAATTATCTTCCATTGTACAGGCATGCCTCGTGACCTTCATTTGTTCATCTGTCAATGGGCATTTGGGTTGTTTCCACTTTTGGACAAATAGAAATAATGCTGTCAGCATTCATGTACAGCCTTTTGCCTGGACTTGATTTAACCTCTCTTGGGTATACATCTAGGAGTGGAATTGCCGGCACGTATGGTAACGTTAGGTTTCCCCTTGGAGGGAGCTGCCAGACCGCTTCCCAAAGCAGCTGCATCATTTTCCATTCTGTTGGGCATTTCATTGACTCCCGTCCTCTTGATGGTAGCCTGTATTACTAGCTATCGAGGGAGTAAGATAGCATTAAGAAATTACTTAAAAATATAGAGAGTGATAAGAATGTGGATGAATTCATTTCTAACGCAAATCTTCGGAGAGAGGGAGCGGACTACTCTGAGTTTGATGCAGCCTTCTAGGTTTTTGGACACCTGCAAGGTGGGCGGCCGTCCCCTGGTACATTTCCATCATCACGTTCTTTATCAGTCTGCTCGTGTCGTGTGCGTGGGGTCACTCAGTTGCTGGTTTCCGTCTTTTCCAGGATCTTTGATCTTTGTCCCTGGAAAGCAGATGGAGGCGGAACAACATTGGTAGTTGATGCCTGAGAGCAGGTGTGGGTGTGAGAGTTTGGACGTGAAAGCGGGGAGTGAAGCTTATAGTGTTGGGTCTACATCCCGGGAGGAGGAGCTGCTCTCTGGTGGGAATAGGGACCATGTGGTGGTGGCAGAGACGCTGTAGGGGCCCCTTTGTCTTTATACTGTGTTTTGACTCTGTCACATTCTAAAGTCGAAATTTGAAGGGAGGCAGGCTTATCCTAAGGATATCGATCACCGGAAAAGAAGGCTCTCCTAACTCCCTTTTTGGGAAAGCTAACCGGAGGAGGATGATATTGACAAAAACATGGCCATGTTTCTCCTCGTGACCTCGGCTCTCAAGATTAAGATTCCAACCAGATTCCCATAAGTTTCTAAAGCTTGGTGACTCTGGCTTTTAGGTATCTGGGCCAGATTTCCAGCAGAAGGCATGCCGGGCTTTTATGTCCTTTGCGTTCATAGACATTTGCGGAGAAACAATTTCTTGCTGGCACCTTTTTAGGGAAAGGCCAGCAGTATTCTTTTTAGCCCCCTTACTTTGCTCATGGTCCGTATCCTAGCAAGAATATCTTAGTGCTTTGTGTTTCATTTTTCATTAAATATAATTTTGTAAAGAGATCTTTTCTGTCTTCACTTAGTAGCCTATTATTTTTTCCGGTCTGTTGTCTTTCAGGCCTTCTGCCTCTTTTTCGTCCGTCCAGTAGTTCCAATAGAGTTCTCTGCCATTTCTAGAGATTTTCTTGGCAGGGGGGTGGGGGTAAGGGGTTGGCCCACAGGGGAAGTGGGGGAGCTCTTCCATGTTCTGATCTGTTGTGCTGTGTTTCTGGCCTTTCCTATTAGCTGGGTGGTGTTTTCTCCTACTTCTTGGACCATAGGTTCGGGTCCAGCAGACTTCTTTGTGCATATGTAGCCAAACTGACTTCTGGCTTCAATCGGGCGTCATTCTGAATCTGCGTTTGTTCACTGCATTCATAAATAACTTGAGTCTCTTATTTGACACTTGGCATGCAAAACACATAATGCTTAAAGTTAAGATTTATAAAAATTATTTAGGCTCTTTTTGAACTCTGAGATGGACACATACTTGGCTCAAAGACCAAGTCTTTTCTCATTTCACTTAAGAACAGCCAAGGAATTACTGTCGTTCAGTTTAAGGCTGTTTCAAAGCAGCCAGTGAATGGAAAACGTTGATTTACAGCTCAGCCTTTGGAGTTCGGTTTTAGATGACCAGTGCAGGGTGCTAAGTATATGATCTCAGCACCATGGAAGGAAGCTGGTGCTCATCACTTTGGCAGACAGTTGGTAAGCAGCTACTGGTGCCAGATGTTTGACGAGGCAAGGAGGACTCAGACGTCTTTGCGAGATACAGCCCAGGTCCTCACGGACTGGTCCAGTATGAGGACGATAGTGCATCCCTGACTACTGTGGCATCCCCATTTGGTCTCGCCCTCCTCCCCACCAGCCCACCTACAGCCGCAGATCTTCATCATGGGGCCCCAGGAAATCACCGCTTCCACACAGGAGCCTGAAAGTTCTGCCAGTCCTGGTCCCTCAGCAGAGAAGACAAAGGGTAAGATAGCGTAGTGTGGTTAAGTGACAGGAGAGGTTCTGTCCAAGGTGCTGTGGGAAAGAAGGGCACTCCAGCCAGGCTGGGCATGGTGATGGAGGCTTGGAAGACGGGTCATCTGGAGGAATGCAGGACGGATCCCAGGACAGTTCATGGAGTATGGAACATGGTGAGGGGTTGGAAAGAGGGGGCGGGAAACTCTAAGTCAGTCTATAATCCTGGAGTCAGTTTGGTAGGAGCAGTAGCGGGGGCCCCTCAGGAAAGCATTGTAGGGAATCCACCCACATGAGGAGATTTTTCTTCATCTTGGAAGTGACTGGGAACAAATTGTGAGAATTCCAATCAATGCACGTCACTGGTAACAGTAACACGGCTAACAGTGAAATATTTGAGTTGCTTGCTCAGTACCAAGAGCTGTGCTAAATTCCTTATGTGCATTATCTTACTCTGATCTCACTACCACTCTGACGTGTAGGTATTATCATCCTTATTTTATAGATGATGAAACTGAGGGCTAGCATGTGGCGTGACCAGAGAAGGTTAAGATTGCTTAGCTGATGGGAAGCAGACTGGGTTCAAAGCCCTCTAGGTCTGTGCTGTTCAGGCTTGTATGGAATCCGCTAAAAGATCCTAGTTGGTCCCAGTTTGGGAAACAGCAGTGTAAGAAACCAAAATTTTATCTCTGAAAATTTCTTTGAATTCAAAGTTATTACGGCCAAGAAAACTTATCTTTAAAACTAGTAGAAAACGTTTTTAGTCATTAAAATTAAAATTCAACGTTAAAAAAATGTTTCTTGGACTCTAATTTGAGGACCATTGGATTCACTCCATGAGACACCGGAGGGAGGCAGAGGAACTTATTAGGAAGTAGTTGTAGGGGTTGGATGAAAAATGTGAGGCAGGCAGAGGAAGAGGAGAGCAGATGGGTTCTGGACAGTGTTGATCATCTGACCTAGGACTTGCAGAGAAGACATGGTCAGCAGTAGGGAGGGGTTTTGAGGTTGACTCCAATTTCTAGCTTGGGCAGCAGGTGCCAAAGGTGTCATTCTTGAGGAAGAGATGAGGGTAAGTTGTGGAGGTCTGTGTGTGTGTGTGTGTGTGTGTGTGTGTGTGTGTGTGTGTGTGTAGAGGTGCTTTTGAAACGTCAAAATGGTTTGGAATTCTAGGAATGGAGCTTCGATACCAGAATTCAAGTTCATGCTATCAGAGTCTGGGCTTCAGACTTGCAAGAGAGGGACCAAAAGGAACACACAAAATTAGAACAAGGATCAGGACGTTAGGACCAGGAGTAAGGAGCCTCAGAAGCAAAAGCTGGTGGACCAGTTGTCTCAGGAGCATGGGACCAAGAACCTGGGGTCTGTAGGCTTTTGTCCCATACCTGCCTCTTGCTTTGTGGTTTCTCTGGGCTGAAACTTATCATGCTTATTACAAGTGGATTAGAGGAGAAGCCCCTATACTCCTTCTAATTGCTGGTGACTCTTGGGAGGGTATTATTTCATTTCGTTTTTGTTATTTGGGGAAAATAGCTCTATAATAGTCACTGTTTAAATTAATTGAATCAGTTATATGTATCCAGATATGTTCACTGATAGTGATTTTTGATTGGGCTGATTTTTTGAAAAAACGTTTTTAAATGTTTAGTTTTGAAAGAGAGAGAGAGAAACAGAGCACAAGCAGGGGAGGGGCTGAGAGAGAGAGGGAGACACAGAATCTGAAGCAGGCTCCAGGCTCTGAGCTGTCAGCACAGAGCCCAACTCGGGGCTCGAACTCACGAACCGTGAGATCATGGCCTGGGCTGAAGTTGTATGCTTAACCAGCTGAACCACCTGGGTGCCCCTGGACTGATTTGTTTTTTTTTTTAAGGCTAGAAATGTTTTAAACTTTTAGCAAATAGGAAAAGAGTGATAGAAAAGTATAAAAAACAAAGTGAAAAACCCCTACAAGCTTGTGATCCATTATTGGAGTTCTGATATATTTTCAGCCTTTTTGCACATATTTTTATACTTTTTGGTAATGAAACTTTTTGTTTTGAGATCACCGTAGCTCCACATGCATTTGTGAGCAATAATACAGAATGATTCCATGTACCCTTTACCTACTCTTTCTCGATGATAGCATCTTGCAAAACTCAAGCACAATAGCGCAATCAGGGTCTCGACATAGAGTCGAGATGCAGAACCTTTCCATCAACGCTGGGACCCAGCATGTGGCCCCTTTGTAGCTACACCCATTACCCTCTTGCCCCCACTCCCTTCATAACTTGTGGCAACCACCAATTTGCCCTTCATTCTCTATAATTTTGTCATTTCAAGAATATTCTGTAAGTGGGATCGTAGCCAGCGTAACCTTCTGGGACTGGCTTTTTCAGCTTTTGCCTTTTACACAAAAAGCTGCTATGAATGCTTGTGTGCATGTTTTTGTGCAAATGTAAGTTTTCACTTATATAGAAGGAATGCCCAAGAATACAGTTGCTTGTGTGTGTGTGTATCTGTGGGCACAGAGTTGCTGGTGTGTGTGTGTGTGTGTGTGTGTGTGTGTGTGTGTGTATCTATGTGCATGCATTTAAAAAAATAAACATAGGATTATATTATGTGTGTGCCTAGTATAATTTTGTCATAAATCAAATTAGTATGATTGTAATGAAAAAATATTTGGGGCGCCTGGGTGGCCTAGTTGGGTCAGTGGCTGACTTCAGCTCAGGTCATGATCTCATAGTTCATGGGTTCGAGCCCTGCATTGAGCTCTCTACTGTCAGCATAGAGCCTGCTATGGATCCTCTGTCTGCCCCCGCCCCCCCCCCCCCGCACCCTTCCCCTGCTCTAGCATGCACCCGCTCTCTCTCTTTCTCTCTGTCTCAAAAATAACATCAAACATCAAAAAAATTTGTATAAAGCCATCTTTTTCTTTCTAAATTCTTCAAACATGGAAAGACTGGCTTAAGGGGCATGACCATCTTGTGATATATACAAGAGAGCTTTCAAGACACTTTCTAGCACAGCTTAGGACCAAGTGTAATTTTTTTTCAGGCAGATTTTCCTAAAATTTCTTTTATGAATAAAAAAGCAGCACAGTCTCACATTTAAAAGAAATCTGTCCATAATTCTGTAAAATCGCCATTCCTAAATGTTGCCTATAAGTTCCGATTTCTTCTTTTCCATTTAATTTCCTTAACTAGCAAGTACTAGTATGTTCTTTAATGTGTGTGAGCATGATAGTCATTCCTCCCGACTCTGCCAACTCACTATAACAGTTAACTTTTTTCTCTCAAGTTCACCAGCAGAGATCAGGGCCAGGGCATCACCTAGACCTTCCAGGCTGGGGGCAGCTGCCCATGCGGACGAGGTAGTTGATTTTGCACCGCTCATCGTGTGGTAGGGCTCTGCTTCTCCACTGGCCAATGTCCTGTCCACAGGTTAGCTTCCTGCTGTTTTACACTTCTCAGATGCTTAAATTTATTTTATTTTTGAGAGAGAGAGAGAGTGTGTGTGCAAGCAAGCGGGGGAGGGACAGAGAGAGGAGGAGGACAGAGCCTCTGCACTGACAGTAGAGAGCCTGAAGTGGGGCTCAAGCTCGTGAACCGTGAGATCATGACCTGAGCTGTAGTCCGACGCTCACCTGACTGAGCCACCTAGGTGCCATGAGACTACTCAGATTCATAATCTTCTTGGTCTGCCTGTGAAGTCTCGAGTATCCTCAGAAAGACTCATGCTCAGTGACCCGCCGAAGCTTCCTGTCCTTGTTGCGTTGTGTGTATCATTGCTGATGCTTTTGGTCGTGTGTTATTTGCGCACAGGAAGGCAGGAAGAAACCTCCAATTTTTATTTAAGTTTGTTTGTTTATTTTGAGGGGAGGGGGAGAGAATCCCAAGCAGGCTCCACGGAGGGCTCGATCTCACAAACAGTGAGATCCTGAGCTGAGCCTAGATGGTGAGTCAAATGCTTGGGACACCTGGGTGGCTCAGTCAGTTAAGCGTCCGACTTCAGCTCAGGTCATGATCCCTCAGTCTGTGAGTTCGAGCCCCGCATCCGGCTCTGTGCTGACAGCTCGGAGCCTGGAGCCTGCTTCGGATTCTGGGTCTCCCTTTCTCTCTGCCCCTACCCCACTCATGCTCTGTCTTTCTCTCTCAAGAATAAACGTTAAAAAAAAAAAAAAAAAAAGACACTTAACCGACTGAGCCACCTAGGCGCCTGGAAACTCTCCAATTAAAAAAGTGTTTTTTTAATTTTGTTTTAGCGAGGGAGAGCATGCGCCTGAGGAGGGGAGGAGGGACAGAGAGGGAGAGAAGGACACTCCTAAGCAGGCTCCACTGGCAGCAGAGGCTTGATCTCACAACCCTGAGGTCATGACCTGAGCCAAAATCAAGAGTCTGGTGCTTAACCAACTGAGCCCCCCAGGCGCCCCAGGAAGAAACCCTCCACTTTGGGGACAACACTGATTGTAGTGATTACGCCTGAAGTGATTTAGGCATTGCTTTCCTGCGGGGTTTCTGTAAAGTCGGACTCATTGAATTACATTTTGTAGTGAGCTCTCTTCTCTGTTTCCCTAGAAGAGCGATCGCGGGGTCGTGTTTGACATCAGCTGTCTGTGATGATGAATAATAAGTGGAGACGTGTCAACCCCCACCTCAGGTCAGAGGCCAAGCGTCACTGCAGGGCACAGGAGGCCCCCCACACCCTGCCCCCGTCACGCCCCGCTCCGCGGGTGCCCTGCACTGTCTTGCCTTTGTCTCTGCTCTTCCCCGGCCGCGGTCTGTCCCACGTGGCTGGTCCCCACCATACCCCGGGAATTTCCTCTGCGCTGGCCCCCACCACACGGTGGAAATTTTTCTCATTTCTTGGTGATCGGGAGACTCTTTGAACGACAGGCCATTTATTGTATTCCCAGGGTCACCCTTGTTTTCCCAGGGGCCAGCTCACAGCCTGCCACAGATGGCAACCGAGGGAACTAGAAATGGTAAAGAAGTGAAACATAGCGGAATAAATGCCCAGGGTTCACAGCCAGTTAGTGGCAGAGCTGGAATGCAAAATGCTGTCTCTGAACTGGTGACCCCCCCAGGTCTGACTGCACCGTGTGTGCTTTTCCACAAGTCCCAAGGAATCAAATGCTAGCTGTGCTGTGTGCCTTTGGGCAAGTTCCCTAGCTTCTCTGATCCTCTGTGAACTCATCCTCCAAAAGACTGAGCAACAGTGTGGCCTCCTCTGCCTCGGATCACGTGAGGGAATATCCTCAGTGTGCCTGGTGCACACGGCCGGCTGTCACTGGGTGCCCTGTGCCTGTGCCCAACCTTTTCCCCTACGCTGGTTTTGACCCAGATGCCATGCACCCTGTGGCGTCAGGCACTGAAAACTTGATGACAATTTAAATGGCTTAATCAGTGGCGCCTGGGTGGCTCAGTCAATTTAGTGTCTGACTCCCGATTTTGGCTCAGGTCACGATCTCATGGTTTATGGGTTCGAGCCCCGCATCACCCAGCATCTAACCAGCGCAGAGCCTGCTGGGGATTCTCTGTCTCCTTCTCCCTCTGCCCCTCCCTCGCTCACTCTTTCTCTCTCAAAATAAATCACCTGAACATTTAAAACATGGCTTCATCTCACAAACTATTTGAATCTCTGAAGAAGAAAATCTCAATCTTTCTTTTATCTGTATTTAGTCGTCAGGTATCCAGAAGCTCACCCAGGGCAGATTCTAGTCACCAAACCCTTACGTAAAGATGATTTTCACCCCCTGTGCCATGTCACTAAAATGCTAAGTCTCTGACGAATGGGAGCTGAACGCAAGGGACCGTGGCCATTTCCTCCCTGCACTCTGGGAGAGTACTTTTACTTTTGATGAGATTTCTGTGGAACTTTCTAGTGGACTTTACATTTTTGTGCCCCGTCTACTTTCTGCAGGCTCCCACGGCAGCAGCAAAAACAGGAGGCCACTTCCTCTTAGACTCCACAGTGCGCCTAAGGGCATCCGTAGCCACCGAGAGCCTTGAGTCAGAGGGGCTGGCCATGAGAAAGCTCGTTTTTGGTTGCCACGATTGCTCAATGTAGCCACAGGTCAGGAGGCAGAAGTCTTAACCTCTGTCATTGATCATCCTTTTAGTCATGAGTTAATGAGTCAATAAATGAAAGAATCCAGAGAAAACCCAAACAAGGCCAGCCGGATTTGGGCGAAGGGAATCGAAATAGAAGAAGGTATATGTCGGTTTTTCATCAGGTAACGTACAAGTTGAGATTGTCCGGAAGTTTGTAGAACTGAATGTGTACCCCTCCCTTTTGCTCATTGCCTCGTTCACACAGCTAGTCTCCAGGCTCAAGTCTAAGGAGTCTGGGCTCCTCTGTGCAAGGACAATTGATTCATTTCCTTTTAGAACGTTCCCTGTTCTTCCTTGCGTTACGCCCCCCTCGTGGGAATAGGTGCCGTTTGTGGAGCCCTTGTTTGTGCCGGTCACTGTGACTTTTACCTACATTCCTTAGCTTTCGTGATAATTCCGAGTTGGGTATTGCTATTACCATTCTTACTTTGCAGGTGGAAAAAAATGATGGGCCAGAGCAGGTCCAAGAACCGTGCTCACTTTCCTGAAACGATCGGAAGCCCAGATCCAGCAGAAATGAATCCAGCTGGATCTGCCTCGAGGCGTCTAAGGCCATGTTTTGGTCATTACCCCACCTTGCCTCTCCTTTCATGTTATAATCATTTGGAAATTTTTTTTAATGTTTATTTTTGACAGAGAGAGAGAGAGAGAGAGAGACAGAGCATGAGTGGGGGAGGGGCAGAGAGAGACGGAGACACAGAATCCAAAGCAGGCTCCAGGCTCCGAGCTGTCAGCACAGAGCCCGACGCGGGGCTCGAACTCACAGACCGCGAGATCGTGACCTGAGCTGAAGTCGGACGCTCCACCCACTGAGCCACGCAGGTGCCCCATGTTATAATCGTTTTGAAAGCGAGGACCACTTCTTCTGTGTTTATGCTGTGTTTATTGAGTCCGTGTAGTGGGCCATGGCTGGCACTGGGGAACGAGGTAGGCGTGCTCCTTGCCTTCGTGGAACTTTCAAACCTTAGTTCGCAACCCACAACAGACGTGAAATCAGTTTACGGGGTCACAGCTGGCGTTTGAAAGAAACAGAGTAGAAAGGATTGAGGTGCGTCGGACATCGCGACAAGTGTTTTATGAAACTGTGCGTATAGTAGTTCATGGAATAAAACCTTTTTAACTGTAGGTTGCGGTCAAATGAGTTAAAAGAGACTGACCTGAGGTCCTAGAGTGGGGGACCCACGGGGGATTTTGAACACGTGAGATAATAGATAAGCGATTACAGGTTGTCCCGGGAGCTAGGAAGAGAGTACCCACAGCAGAATAAAGAGGAATCCGACGTGGTGCCCTTGACCTCGCCGGCGTCTTCTGGGAGGATCACCTTGGGGCTGAGGCCTCAAGGAAGGTAGCGGGATGTACGCGGCCCCGACACGGGAGGGCCGCCCTGGACGGGGTAGGAACAAGAAAGAACTGGCCCATGAGCATCTGACCATGATACAGGTACAGGTAGATCATATCTGTACGAACACATACAGAACAAGGGAGCACAAATATAAGCAAACCCCAATGCCTAGAAACTGTCATTATTTTCACCCCTACCCTTCTTAACTTAGGACAAATAAGAAAGAACCAAAAACGAAATTGCAGAATAGTGTCATGCTGACCTTTGATGAACCCTATTCAGTGTTTTTCTGTCTTTGCTTCCAAAACGTTTTTATATTTGATGAAAGGTTTTGCTCATAGGCGTTGGCTCGTTCGCATCATTTTTTTCCTAGGATCTGTGTAGACTCCTGGTGGGTTGGCCATTCTAGACCAGGGTGTCTCCACCTGGCCCTCTTGACATTTGGCCTGAATAATCCTGTGGTGTTTCTGGCCATCAAAACTGTTTGCAGATAGGGCCGCGTGTTCCGTGGGTGGAGGAGGGGTGCTGAATTCAGAAACCACTCTAGCTGAGGGAGCGCCTGGGTGGCTCAGTCAGTTAAAACGTCTGACTTTGGCTCAGGTCCCGATCTGGCGGTTCGTGAGTTCGAGCCCCACGTTGTGCTCTGTGCTGTCGACATGGAGCTCGCTTCGGATCCTGTCTCCCTCTCTCTTCCTCTGCTCATGTTCTCTCTCTCTCTCTCTCTTTCAAAAATAAACATTAAAAAAAAATACTCTAGCCGAAATTCTAGGATGTAGTGAGATGAGGTTCCCCAGATTGAGAACACCCTCTACCCCATCTGTCCATCAGGGGAGGACATGACAGGATTACTTTCTTTTTCCTTTCTCTTTGATTAGAAAAGCTAAATGTAATGACTGGGGCTTCTAATGACTTGCAATAAGAGAGGTATGTGTGTGTATGTATACATATACCCACATATACATAACTTGGTGTTACGGAGACTCTTGCATTCACGTGGTGAGAGTTTCCTTGCAACGTAAGTGCTATGCTAAGGTTAAAAGTAGATCGGGATGCCTGGCTGGCTCAGTCGGAAGAGCGTGCGACTCCTGATCTCTGGGTGGTGAGTTTGAGCCCCACGTTGGGTGCAGAGATGACTTCAATAAATAAAACTTTAAAAACTTTTCAAGGTAAAAGTGGATAGTAGCTCAGCTATGTTTTACTTAATTGACTTCAGACCTTGTGATTCTCGTGTAGAAGCGGACCCAGCGTTAGGCAAGCCTTCTGAGTTGTTTTTCCAATCATGTTGATTGGTTTCCTTTGTTCTCCCATGCTTAATCCAGCCTGTCTTGTGACCCGCAGCTTGGATTTCTATAACAGGAGCTGTTTGTTCTGAGGCTGCATTTTCTCTAAATTGGTTTCCTGTCTATTAATCTTTCCATATTTTGTTCCATTTTTTAACCTTACCACCTTTCTCCTAGTATATGCTCCATTGGAGGAAGTCCCGTTTATTCTGAATTGGATTTTTAGGAAGACATTTTGGTATTCTGGCTGTTTGTTCCCAAAAAATTCCTGTAAAAATAATCCCGTTCTGTAAAGCTAGAGTTCTCCTGCTATTTGGGAATAATCTTGTGCAACTAATACCCTCTTAATTGTTGCACGTAGCCGTGACTTTTGATGCTTCAAGGGACTCTCCTTAAAAATTCTTGAATAAGACTGTGGCTGTCATGAATCCTTTGAAATCTTTCTAGATTAAATCAGGTGTTAATTCGTCCAGTGCACATTAACACACTGAGTGCAGGGGGGGGATCCCATCCCTTACCTCCTTAGGGTAACATCAACGTAGAGACCCTGTCAGTGAGGCTGTCCTCACATATTTAGCATTAAGTAAGCCTTGGTGGTACTTGGTCCCTATACCCTGATTTATGTCTTCATAAAGATTTGGGGCGCCTGGATGGCTCAGTCGGTTAAGCGTCCAACTTCGGCTCAGGTCATGATCTCGCGGTCCGTGAGTTCGAGCCGCGTGTCGGGCTCTGTGCTGACAGCTCGGAGCCTGGAGCCTGTCTCAGATTCTGTGTCTCCCTCTCTCTCTGACCCTCCCCGCTTCATGCTCTGTCTCTCTCTGTCTCAAAAATAAATAAATGTTAAAAAAAAAAAAAAAAAGATTCATGACCATGTGTGACAGTTACGTGCATATTTGGTTTTATTTTCTTCCCCTTGTTGGAATGTAAGCCATATTCCTAGGGCTTAGACCGCACCAGTAAATATTTGCTCGAATGAATGCATTTCCTTAATTTCTCAGCCACTTATTTAGCATCTACAGTGCCCCACGCACCATTTTAGAATCTTTACAGATATTAGCCCCTCTCTGAAGGGATGGTTATCCTTGCCTTTCCTTCACCAATACATTTTCTACATATCCTACTTTTCTGGGAGTAATCAGTGTTTTGAGCAGCTGCAGTTGGCATAATGTTTTGGTCTTTTTTTTTTTTTTTTCTGCTCGTCGTCTCTCATTTATGTAACTATTTGTTTTTTTTAATGTTGATTTATTTTTGAGAGAGAGAGAGAGAGAGAGAGAGAATGTGAGTGGGGGAGGGGCAGAGAGAGAGGGAGACACGGAATCCGAAGCAGGCTCTGAGCTGTCGACGCAGAGCCCAATGCGGGGCTTGAACCCACAAACCACGGGATCACAACCTGAGCCGAAATCGGACGCTTAACTGACTGAGCCACCCAGGCGCCCCTCTTATTTATGTAACTATTATCTGCCCTCTTGATTCTGTCTTCTTGAGGCCATGGGAAGGATTGGTCTAGTTCTCTGGATTTTCCCACTGCACGTGTTCCCGTTTTACACACAGCATGCTCCTGAAAACCTGAAGACAAATAAACGTATGAAGGTGGGAACTCTACAGTGTGTAGCCATTTCTGTCCGTGCCCGTGTGCCCCCCTCTGTATCTTGGCTCACGCATTGTCTTGTTCCCAGGGCATGAAAAAAGACAATGAAATGTTTACAGATGACATGAGTATTTAGTTTTATGTATATAGACACATATATAAACACTTAGTGTCTAAGTATTGTGGGCTGTATATGATTATTTCCAAAAGGCAGACTCCATATAAATTCAGATGACATGTCCGTATTCTAAAACATTTCTGTCCTCAAATTCTGGAACTCTCAGCATACTCAAGCAGCAGGTAGGGCTGTTTCCACCTTGGGAGGGACTTGCCGATGGTGAGTCTTGGGGGAGTTTGAGCGGGAGCCTGTCGCACCCACTCTGGTGCCTTGTCGTCTTTCCTGTGGGTACATTTTCCTGGGAACCTGGGGCAGCCACCCCGCCTGCTGTGTGGCAGGAGCTTTGAGCAAGCAGAGTGAGAAGAGCCGCCTCCCGTGTGCTCTGGGAGCAGAGAGGGGACACGGGGACTCTTTTCTGCCCTCCTCAGCTGGCTGGGAGCTCACAGGGCCAGACAGGTTCTGCTTCGTCCCCCCACCGTCACAGTCACTGCAGGTGAAGACCCCAGTGCCAGCCCAATGGTTAGTGTTTCCAGAAAACCCGCCTGGATTAGCATCGTTGGCATGAGGCAAAGCTGGGGAAGGGCAGAGGGTTTTTTTTTTTAGCCGTTCACTTCTGGGATTTTCCGGATTGCCCCAAGACGACTTCTACGTTTGACCTAAATCTCTGTTCCTTCGACGTTCCTCCATGAGTTAGGATGGAAAGTCGGTGTCTTAGAAGCATGCCTATGCTCTTGAATGTCCCTGTGCGTTTTCTTTAATACCTGTTATCTTGGCCGTAGCATACCCCACCCTGCACTCCCCACTCGGGCCCCAGGCCTGGCCTGCCCTGTGGGTGCCTCCGTGGCAGGGGGTGAGGTGGGGGGTTGGCTTCCTTGCCAGGAGGTGGGGCCGCTGGGTCTGGAGCATCTCCTGGTGGATGTTCGGCCAGGAAGCAGCTGGGGAGAGTGGCTCGTCCTGAGAAAGGATGGTTCTGGTGTCTGCCCTGGCCTCCAGCACTTTCTCAGGACTGGTTTTGACCAACTTTTGTGGTTCATGTGGCACAAATGCCACGGCTGAAGTTTTATTTTTTTCTCTAGAAAAATAAAACCTGCCCTTTTCCATGGCTACTGGAAACCATTGGATTGGTACTTTTGCTTTCCTTCGTGTGTCATTCTCTTTTGCAATAACATACTATTTGTTGCCATGTAGGCATCTGGTTGATATTTAAAAATAGAATTCCCCAGTCAGGAAGTTCTGCAGATACTCTTCCAGAAAGTCGTTTTGTGCATGTGCACATGTGAAATACATGTGCCTGTGAAGACTGTGCATTTTTCATGTTATTTAGGTCCTTTTTTTATATATTCATGTCTTTAAAGGATGAGTATTATAAAAGTATAAAGTGAATAATTATGGAGTAGACGCCATAATCAAATGATTTTGTTATGTACGTGAGTTTATATGTAAAGCTGGCCAAACTTTGATCATCAGACGGGAGCTGACTTAATATGGTTAGTCCTTTTTTTTTTTTTTTTTTTTTTTTTTTTTGTAAGATTCTGTTTTTAAGTAATCTCTACACCCAACATGGAGCTTGAACTTAAAATCCCAAGATCAAGACTTGCGTCCTCTACCAACTCAGCCAGCCAGCCAGCCAGCCAGGTGCCCCAACATGGTTAAGTCCTTAATCAAATCAGTGGCACAAAAGCATTTCAGAAATGCATGGAAATTCAGTAATCAGTCTTAAAATATCAGAATTCTGTCATGTACATGCTACCTACCGCGTGTATGTGGCACTCATCAATGGTGTTTGGAATTTTGAGCAAGATAGACAAACACACCAGTTTTATTTTAAATCTGAGAAGGCATTTGTTTGCTACATATCCTGGTGGAGAGGAGATAGATTCCAAGGACATCTTTTTGAACATTCCTGGGAAGGTGCGTTCCACTCTTTGAACAAACGTGGAGACTGCCAGGGTGAATTTATGTAACACTTAAATTGAAGAGCTTTTATGATGAAGTTTTGAGATATGCTGTATGATCCCATGGGAAACATTATGCAGGGAAGCCAAATTATTTTCTAAAAGTTTGGTTAGCCAGGGTCCTAACCCTGGGATCCTACCCTACCCAGGGTCCTAACCCTTACTGATGTATAGCAACAGGAGAAATCTGCAGAGAAGCGAACTGTGAATTTAAGATTCCTGTGTCCTCCAAGGGATGGCTAGTACTTGAGCTAATAATGTCTTTTAGGAATATCTAATAGCAATTGTCAAATGATTGCTTCCTCTAAAAATAGGCGCACAGGGAAAATGAAAAAGTTCTCTGCAGTGTACTTTTTCTTGGCCAATTCAGGCTCTTGTTGCTAAAACTGGTACTGGGATCGTATTTTAAGGTGGGAGACGTCTGTGGAGAGCATTCACCGCCGATAACTAAACAACTGAATTCATTCTGCTCCCAGGTGTTCACTTACAAGCAGAGCACAATTACCCACCAGAAGGTCACCGCCATGCACCCCGTGAGCGAAGAGGGCGTCGATGACATGGCCACCTTGACGGAGCTCCACGGGGGCTCCATCATGCACAACTTGTACCGGCGATATAAGAGAAATCAAATATACGTAAGTTCCAACTTTAAGTCTCTGTAAAAATCCCTCAGGTTTGAGTGAATGTTAATTTTTGTTTTCCGAGGGTGTTTTCTGGCCTTTTGAGAACCTCCAGTTAATCGAAGTCAGACTGTGTCTCCGGGTGTTTCGCCAAACTGGAAACGTGGCTCGAGAAATCGTGTTCTCGCGTTTCTTGCCTTGATCGTTACTTTCTATTGGAAAGAGGTGATCTGACCTCTTTTTACGAGCGCATTCTGTTCGCGGTCCAGATCGGTGTTAATGAAAGTAGTATTTAGAAATCCTTTCAAAAAGTCATTTCCGTGATACATACTTTTTGAAATTAGAGTACGGAGATTAGTTGAACTGTCCAGGTGAGCCTGCAGACTTTATCTTATATTTTTTCATCTGCCTGTTTCCAAGTCTTGATAATAAAGGGGGCCACTCTTGACACGTGGGTTTTCTTTTCTTCTTGTCAAGTTCAAATTTATACAGGTTTGTCCCTAAAAACCTCAAGTTTTAGTATTGTAAAAACTCTCGATCTTTTAGTAAGTTTTGTTCTTTAGCTGTTACGGTTAATTTTGCCAATATACTTGTGATTTTGATGAGTAGCGTCAGCCTTCACAGCAAGCCAGCAGGTGCTAATGGAAACTCAAGACGGGCCTGCGTGGTATCCATGTTCCTCCAATTTATTTATTTACCCTTAGACAGGGGGAGGAGGGCTGGGAAAGGAGGAGGAATCCGTTATGTGCAGGTTTACTGCTTAATTTTCCTCTGCTTTTTACATAGTGAGTTTCACGCTTGCCAGATTGACCTGACGTTCGCCGCGTGGTTTTAAACAGCCTGATCTAGAGAAATGCTGTGGTGTTCTCGTCCTCTGACTGGCTGAGCTTGCTTACACTCAGTCTTTAGATTATAGTAATTTCTGTATGTTCTTCAGGAAAGGTAACATTCCTACGTGTTTACGTGAATGGCTGCCTGCTCTGTGCTGTGTGCGTGCCGGCAAAGCTCTGTTCGGTCCCCATGTCAAGAATCTCCAGGGGCGCCTAGGTGGCTCAGTTGGTTAAGCGTCCAACTTCGGCTCAGGTCATGATCTTGCAGTTCGTGAGTTCAAGCCCCGCGTCAGGCTCTGTGCTGACCGCTCAGAGCCTGGAGCCTGTTTCGGATTCTGTGTCTCCCTCTCCCTCTCCCTCTCTCTCTCTCTCTCTCTCTCTCTGACCCTCCCCCGTTCATGCTCTGTCTCTCTCTGTCTCAAAAATAAATAAATGTAAAAAAAAAAAAAAAAAGAATCTCCAGCTGACCAGCGAACTCCCTTCTTCCCAGGGAGTAGCCACTACATGTGTCCAGGTCACCACCCCTGTGCCTTTAGGAGTAAGTATTTGACACTGTCCCGTCATAGCAGTTTCCTTGCTCGGTTTGTCAAGGACTTATTTTGTCTTTCTTGAGCCAAGGACATTGCCAGGCACCTGGTAGCTGTGTAATCAATGTTTGCAAAATAAATGCCAGACGTATTAGAAATAACATTCTAGTTGATGAGAAAGTGTGAGGCTAGATTTAAAAGTTCTTTATTGGTGTGTGCGTCTTGTAGGTATTTCGGGACTCAAACTCTTCTGTCTTTAGATACGAGGCCTTACTCTACATTCAATAGTCAGGAAAAATCCAATTGGAAGGGGTGAAAAAACTACCAAAGGGGTTTAAAAGGCAGAGTCTTTAAAAAAGTTTTCCTAGGGGCGCCTGGGTGGCTTAGTCGGTTAAGCGTTTGCCTTCGGCTCGGGTCATGATCTCACAGTTCGTGGGTTCGAGCCCCACATCGGGCTCCGTGCTGACGGCTCAGAGCCTGGAACCTGCTTCCGATTCTGTGTCTCCCTCTCTCTCTGCCCCTCCCCAGCTTGCACTCTGGCTCTCTGTCTCTCTCTCAAAACTAAATACACATTAAACAATTTTTTTTTAAGTTTTCCTCCCCCTCTTTTCATGATGATGAGGGTATTAAACCTGATAGCTGAATTGCCCACTAAAGCCTATGAGTAGGATATTGGCTTTATTCCCTACAATGAACAACTTTTCCTCCCCCCTGCCTTTTTTTTATGCTTATTTATTTATCTTGAGAGAGCGAGAGAGCGTAAGGGAGGGGTAGAGAGAGGGAGAGAGAGAATCCAAAGCGGGTTCCACACTGTCAGCCGGGAGCCCGACGTGGGGCTCAAACTCACAAACCACGAAGTCGTGACGTGAGCCAAAACCAAGACTGAGACGCCTAACCAGCTGAGCCACCCAGGCGCCCCTTTGTCCTTTGCTCCGAGGGAAAAACACAGGATTTTTGTACGTCAATTTGCAGGTCATTTCAGTTAATACTGCCCTCCTGCGCCTGCCTTGTGAGACTTGGATCATTGTATTATCATGAAGCAGCCACCTTGATTTTCTTATCGCTGAAGCTGTTTGGGGTGGAGACCACACAAGCCAGGCTCTGCCCCATCAAAACAAAACCACCACCTGCCAGAAAAACCACCTCTTTCCTTTCTTTTCTCCCAGCTCTGAGTGATGCCTGGCTGTGTCTTTAAGAGGAAAAAAAAAATCACTTGTGCCACGGGTGCTGTATCTGTTCTCTATTGCTGGCATAAAAAATTGCCACCATTAAAACAGCAGGTGCTGTCCTATGGTTCTGTAGGTCAGTCATCCGGCTGGGGTCTTGCCAGCCTAAAACCAAGGTGTGGGAAGGTCAGTGATCCTTTCTGGAGGCTCTAGGGGGCGATCTGTCCCCTGCTCCTTCTGGTCCTGTATGCGGTTCCAGGACCGAGGTCCCTGTGGTCTTGCTGGCTGTCAGCCAGGGCTGCTCTTAGCCTCTGCGGGCCCCCTTCTTTCACCTTCAGAGCCAGCAACAGTGGACCCGGCCCCTCTCGTGTTTCTCCTCTCCCCTCCTTTCTTCTCATTTCTCTCTCTGCAGCCAAGACGTCTAGTTTTCAAGGATTCCTGCAGTTAGGGCCACCTGGATCCTCTCCCTATCTCGGCGTTTCCAGCCCGAATCCTATCCCCACAGCCCTGTGCGTACGGCAGAGTCACGGGTCCTGGGGATTCTGCGTGGACGTCTGGGGTGGGGGAGGGGCACGTTCTTCTGTCTACCATAGGCGGCCTCCTGTGAGTCATGTTGTCGAGAAGGAACCCCCCGTGGGTCTTCTCCGACACTCTGGATCTTGCATAATTTTTATTTGTTGGCTTTCTCTTCCGAGTGGCAGGTGACACAGGTCGTCGGGGAGCAGACTCCTCTTCAGGTGGGAAGGTCTACTGTCTTGTGTGACAAAGGACTTAGCTTTTTTCCTCCTTGGGGACCACCCTTACTGCCTGAGGACTTCACCAGACCCCAGTAAGATATTTTTCCCCGCCGTTACCATCCTCCATTAAAATGGGGTAGACAGGGATGCCTAGGTAGCTCAGTCGGTTAAGCATCCAGCTCTTGATTTCCGCTCAGGCCTTTATCTCACAGTTTGTGAGTTCGAGCCCCACATTGAGCTCTGTGCTGATGGTGCAGAGCCTGCCTGGGTTATTCATATATTCTCTCTCTCTCTCTCTCTCTCTCTCTCTCTCTCTCTCTCAAAATAAACAAATAAACTTAAAAAAATAAAATGGGGTAGACAGCTCTAAAGGGATAAATGCTCAGAGCAGACAAATCCCAGGTGAGCATGCTTTTCTCTACCCACCTTCTCTTGGGCTCTACATTAATAATTTAATCCGTGTGTCAGTTTTTTTTTTAAATGTTTATTGATTTTTGAAAGAGAGAAAGAGAGAGAGCTAGCTGGGGAGGGGCAGAGAGAGGGAGACAGAGAATCTGCAGCAGTCTCCAGGCTCTGAGCTGTCAGCACAGAGCCCGACGCGGGGCTCGAACTCACAGAGCGTGAGATCATGACCTGAGCCGAAGACGGATGCTGAACTGACTGAGCCACCCGGGTGCCCCGTGTGTCAGGTTTTTTTTTTTTTTTAATTTTTTTTTTTTTTTAACGTTAATTTATTTTTGAGACAGAGGGAGACACAGCATGAACGGGGGAGGGACAGAGAGAGAGGGAGACACAGAATCGGAAGCAGGCTCCAGGCTCCGAGCCATCAGCCCAGAACCCGATGCAGGGCTCGAACTCGCAGACCGCGAGATCGTGACCTGAGCTGAAGTCGGACGCTTAACCGACTGAGCCACCCAGGCGCCCCCCGTGTGTCAGGTTTTTAATTTATGTTTTTTAAAAGGTCAGATGTCATAACCCCCATATCTGACGGGACTCCTTTAAAATCAAGCGACAAGTGGAAAGTTTCTGGAATGTCGTTACCTTTGTACCTTTCCCCCATCTTACTTGTC
Organism: Puma concolor; assembly: GCF_028749965.1. Lineage (NCBI taxonomy): Eukaryota > Metazoa > Chordata > Mammalia > Carnivora > Felidae > Puma > Puma concolor. The sequence goes on along the minus strand of NC_141667.1, from coordinate 13,829,321 downwards.
TGTACTACGAGGTCTTTATAAAGCTCCTGCCTGGAGCTTGGAGCTTGGAGCTTGGCCCTGGGCTCTTGAGGACGGAAACGGAACAGACTTGTCTGTCACTGTGTGGGTCTGCATGACCCTAGCCTCGCCACTTGTCCTTTTGGGACCTGACCCCTGGTTAGGGCAGCTCTGCTCTCGGCATGATTGCCTTGCGCGGGCCCCTTCCTTCGGCCCTAATGCTGGATTGCTTTCCTGGAACTTGAGGTTTCTGGTGCCTGAGGCTCCGCTTCATCTTTCCCACCCTCTGGCAACTTCTGAGACAGGAGCCCTGCTTAACGCTACAGCTCTCAGCCTGGGACCTCGTCCCAGACTCCCCCCTCAGCCTCTTTGCCGTGGGCTTCCTGCCACAGAGGCTGTCCCCTGATTGCTTCTCCTCAGGAGAGGGTCTGACGAGGGTCCCACATTCCTCTGTCTCTTCCTGCCACTCATGAGACCGGGTGAGGACAGATACCCGCACTTGTAAGTTCCGAAAGACAGAGGAGAGAGGAGCATGTGTTTATGGGACAAAGAAGAGGTAGGGAGAGGTAACCTGTAGGTGGGTGAGAGAGCCTGAACTGGTCGTGAGACGCCCTATAGGGCGAGAGGAGGTGACAGGAATGACACTTCAGAGGCAGGGATAAGAGTGGGTCAGAAGGAAAGGCTCGAGGACGCCACGCGTGCAGATGGAGAGACGAGAGTGAATTCAGTGCGATGGCCTCAGTCGGGGCAAGTCCCTTTGCTCATGGAATCTGGTGTGCTGGGGACCGTCGAGCAGTCAGGTGGGAGGGGCAGGCCGGGGTCAGAATACCCTTAAAGCAGTGAGCCTCAGCCGGGAGACCTGTCCCCAGGGGACATTCGGCACAATCTGGAGGGCATCTCTGGCTGCATAGCGAAGGCAGAGGATGTTAACGGTATCTAGCAGGTAGAGGTCAGGGGTGCTGCTGACATCCCACCACGAAAGGTCGTCTGGCCTGAGATGTCGGTCCTCCCGAGTATGAGAGGCCTTGATTGGCTGACAGTCCATCAGAGCGTCTGGGCTTGGTGGCACCCAGACCACCCCGTCTTTGCCAAAGGGTTTTGAAGAGGGGGTTTCCCCAAGGAAGAACTCAGCCGCGTTGATGGCGAAGCGCTGTGATATGGGCCAGGGAGGGCAGGTTGGCAGAGAGTGTGTCGCGAATACGACGGGACAAAGAGACAGAGGGGGTCTCACCCAGGGCGGGGCGGGGAGGGTCGGGAGCCAGAGAAGAAGGAGATAGAAGTGTGGGGGAGGACGGGTGCGTCTTAATGACTCCCAGCCTCGTGAAGCCCCGGTGGCCGTGAGAACTTGGCGCTGAGGGTCCTGGCAGCCCCTCCAGGGGAGGAGCGTGGGGAGAGGACCGGTTGGTTTCGGACGCCTGTCTTAGCGTGTCCTCTGGAGCCTGGCTCGTTTCGGATTGTCTCGTACCCAGCGTCTAAACACGGTGTCGACAAGGGCAGATGAGGTTTTTCTGTCGTGTTGCACGTCAGCCCGGGGTCTGCCAGGCGGGCTCCGTGGTGCGGCAGGTTGGTCTGCAGCCACACGGAAGAGAAGCAAAGGACGTGCCAGGGTTTGTCGCGCTCTGGGTCAATTGCACGGGGGAGGCTCCCCGCCCAGCCTCCAAACCACATCAGGGAGGGAGCCGCAGGGAAGGGCAGGGCTCCTCTGCAATTATGGCCTCGGGGATGGCTCCAGAGGAAGGGGGGTGGGGGACACCCAGCCCGCCTGTCCCCTCGTTGGGCTTGCCGAACCCACAGCACAGACATCAGGATCAGACGAGCCCGTTTGGAGAAGCTGGGGCCAGGCCCAAAGATGAACGCTTCTGTAGGCACAGAAGATTGTAGGCACAAAAGCTAACGTGTTTTGGGGGGTTTCAGAAATACCTCCCCTCTGCTGGGTGGCGTTCCAGACCGAGTCGGTAAGTGTGGCCTGACCATGTTCCCCAGTGAGCTCGGAAGCCGGCTTCTTCGCGCCCAGCGCAGCGTGTTCACGGTCAGTACCCGACTGAGGACTTGGTGACTGTAGCCGGCAGGTGGAGGGCGGTCACCCGTGGGGAAGCCCCGGGCCGTCTGTACTGGTGGGACTGGTCGTGGGATGGGGTTGGAAATCCAAGTCCGCGCGTTGTTTCCTTGCATTGAGTTTCCCCAAAGTAGCCTTTTTGGGGTGGGGGGGACTGGGGGGGGATTCATTTCTGTCCCTTTCCAAAGCCAGTGTCCCGTACCCACGTGCCTCTCAGGGACGCAGGGATGGCCTTAAAACCGGATGGCCAGTCCTCCCTCATACCAGGAACGGCTGAACCCAGTGTGGTTTGTCTGAGACGTTTTTTCTCATGAAATCAAAACTGATGTTGCCAGAAAATGATGATCACCCATCTGCCTTGACCGTATGTATTTTTAAACTTTGCCGAACATTGGTACGCTTGAGTGGCCACTTCTGTATCAGCACATGAGGGTGGCGGTTAGGAACGTTGTTTTTATGATGTTTTCTCTTCCTTTCCTGCCTCTCTTTCGAAGGTTAGATTCCTTTGACCAAGGAGGGAATGTTGGCCCGAAGGTTAGTCCCATTAAATGGAAGTGTCGCTTCTGAATTTCAGAGCTTGACTTCAGCATCGACTGAAGTTTCCGACTAACTTGCCGTCTGGTTTTCCACTAACTTGGATGCTTCACAGTTTGTTTTTAATTGTGTAAAAATGTTTTCAATGGTTTAATTGGATAATGACAGCAAGCAGTTGTGTTTGTTTTTTGTTTTTTGTTTTGTTTTGTTTTTTTTATGTAGAAGGTAGTGGACTTAGAGCGCTGCAACGTGGTTAAAACACAAATTGATTTGTGGTCAAACCACGTGCCCCCAATATAGCTACGTCGATGTCGCCCTACCTGTGGGCCGGGCTGAGCGCTAACCTCCAAGGACGCAAGAGTACTCTTGTTCACAGGAGTTGCTTCCTGAAAGATTGGATAAATGAGAGATCCCGCCTCTCGAAGACCTCACGGTTCCTTGGCGAAGACAGACACAGGCACACCATTGACCACTGCTCAGGGTGCGGTGCGTGTGATAAAAGTACTTTGGAACATCAAGACCGGGCACCCAAAGGAGAAAAGAAGGAAAGGGTCAGGGGAAAGTGATGCCCGGGAGAGGCACTAGTTTGGCCGAGAGAGAGAGTGGCTCATTTCTAGCAGAAGATTGCCACGTGCCAAACACGTGAGCCAGTAGGGTGCGTTTGTCCAACTGTGGGAAACCAAGATGCTGAAATCACTGTGGTGGGCAGCTGTCCGGCAAGATGGTCGGGAACAGGTGAGGAAGGGCTCCGTGTATACGTGAACGAGTTTGAATAGATCTGCGAAGGCCGCGTGGGACAACTTTAAACAGGAGTTCTGGGGGAGCTCACTCTGCCTGCGAGGTGATGGATGAGTGCGGGACGTATCCAGCCTAGGAGGAGAAAGTTGACCAGCTAACTCGATGGGAAACGATGGCGTTCCACACCAATCCTGAGAGAGTTTGAGTATGAAGCATACCGAGAGGAAGAATGCAAGTGTTTGAGAGGGTGGGGGCGGGGGGCCGATAGAGTGAATTTCTGTAGGATGGCTCCTCGATTTCTGGATTAACCATTGGGTTGACTGTGGTGCATTTGTCAAGATGGCACTGAGAAGAAATGGGTGTTTGGGGGGAGCTTAGCCTCGTCCATGTGAGTTGGAGCTAAGGGTCATCCAAGTGAAGATGTCCAGTGGGCCACTGAGTGTGTGGATCTGTGATGTAAAACTAAAGCTGCATTGAAGGTGAAGATTGAGGAAGTAAATTATTGGCATATTGAGCTGTGATGACCAAAAGGGAAGGAAAGAGGAGAAGGGTGTATGGGAAATAAATCTGACGATCCCCACCTCTTAATCGGTTTTCCCTTTAGCAGAGTATGGCAGGGCCCTGACTAGCCAATTTCTCTAATGCATTTCAGATGATCTGTTCCGTATCCAGCTATGTTCAGGATAACATGGGGAAAAGCAAGTTGTGGTTTTTATCCTCATTAACAAAAACGATAAATACCTCTGATTTATGTAGTACTCTCACATAGCAGTCAGGTGGGGGTCATCAGAGGATATGTGGTTAGACTGACCAGAAGCGTAGGCCCGGAGGGGTTAAGCAGTGTTCTGGGGCAAGGTGCTCCGGGCTAAGGACTTCTGGGTTCTGATGACCAAACTTTGTCGCATAGACCATTTGTTCCCGTGTTTGAACAGTGCCTTCTTAATGGTAGCATGGATCCCTCCGTATCTCAAAGCATCTGAGGCCTCTGGGTCACTTTTCGTTTTCTTCGTCACCCCCGGTCCTTTTGGAGGGAGATGGGATGCCAGTCAGGACAAGCTGATGGCCTTTCGAAAATCTTGAGTTGGTGGACTTTGGATTGAAGAGATGCAGTGAGTTTCTTCCAACGTTTTTAAGCAGTATGTGCAACAGCCGTTCCAGATTATTAAAACGGGCAAGGAAATGTATTCTTTGGGGAGTTATGTGGAACTTTTGTGACTAGAAAAATATGTCATGTGCTTCAAAGTAGAATGGTCTGTTTCTGAAAAGCTGTGAAAATGACCAAGCTATTTATTCTTGTGGAATTTGGAATCCAGTATGAGGAGACCAGTCGTAGTCCTGGTCCTGCCTCATGTTTGAGAGTTTCATGTGTCCACAGTCTGAAACTGCATGGGGTGGTCGTGGCCATTTGTAGAGCAGTACTGATACCTTTTTATAGAGTGATAAACGCTATGACACGTAACCAGTGTGTGTCACAGCTTTTAGAATTTCTTACCACATGTGACCTTTGCTTCACTTGGCACTTAATTTACAGCCAGGCTCTTCTTTGACCCCCTTCGCTTGCCGGTCACCATTTTTACTAATACTGATGAATCTCTTATCCACGCAGCCTTTGTTCTAGGGATAAAATTACCCAGGCAGAGTGGTATGTTTAAGGAAGTGGGGAAAAAATAAGAGGTCTTGGGCAGTAATTATTTTTGCTGATAGACCTCTAAGATTCCACCTGACTCGTCCTTCTTTCAATAAGCTGTTAGGAACTATTGCTGTCGTCCCCATGTTGTTTCGTACTTCTGTTTTATGGAGGTTCAAACATGGGCGCGAACGGTGAAAACTCACTAAGTAGCTGGAGCCCCCCCCCCGCCCCCCAAATTCCACAACTGTCATGAGAATAATTCGTTAGGACTCAAGCTGTTCTCTCACCTTTTGGGAGCGGCTCAGACTGTCTTCTTAAATATCCCAGCGGGTGACCCCCAGAGATGGTGGGATTTGGTGAAGAAGGGTTTTCTAAGCAGGAGACTTGTCCTGTTCAGCAATTCCCGTGTCAAGCTTGGAGCTTGGATTGGACATGCCAGACCACGGTGGGAAATCAGTGAGGAATGGGACATTTGTGACATGTAAGCAAATGAGGCCAGGGCGGGGGATGGAAGGGAAGGAAGGAGATAGGTTCTAGGGTTCACGGAAAGTGGGAAAGTGGGGCATATAAATGTGGAGGCATTGGTCACGGGTGATGAGCTGGACAGAGTCTGGGATAATTCCCGTCCGGACGTGGGTGAGTGGTGATGCGGGCCACCGCAGGCCCACAGTGTGGGACGCCAGGAACCCGGGGTCCTGTCCTCGATTTCATCCGCTGGCTCTGTGACTACAGGGGCAGCACTTACCTTTCCCTCATCTGTCAGAGGAGGCAGAACAGTGGCCTCTGGCCTGCCCACATCTCGAGGTTACGTTGGAGCAGATGAGGGCTGCGAAGATGTGTCTCTGTGGGTAGGATTGTCTTTGCCCCACAATTACGAAATGTCAGATAAAGTTGTGTTGGAAACATGTGGGCTTAATTGTCATTTAAAATCTGTTGACAAGCCTTTTAAGAAATGACTTAGGCCATTAGTGAGAAGGTGAAATATAAAACTTGTGCATTCATGTTGGAAGAGCCTGATTAACCCCTGATGCCAAATGGAGGCACTTATATTAGGGAGGCATTTTGAACTCTAAATGAAGTAAGATTTCCTGTCATCTTAAAAAAATTAAAAAATTGAGTTCTCAGTCTATACCAACCAGACACATTTTACATATTCTTTCCTTGTTTGTTTGTTTGTTTTTTGTAAAGAGATTTCAAAATAGTACATGGGGAGAGAGGGGCAATAGAGATTTCAGACGGAATTTTTTGTTGGTTTGTTTTTTTGTTTTTTTTTTTAATTTTTTTTTTCAACGTTTATTTATTTTTGGGACAGAGAGAGACAGAGCATGAACGGGGAAGGGGCAGAGAGAGAGGGAGACACAGAATCGGAAACAGGCTCCAGGCTCTGAGCCATCAGCCCAGAGCCTGACGCGGGGTCACGGACCCCGAGATCGTGACCTGGCTGAAGTCGGACGCTTAACCGACTGCGCCACCCAGGCGCCCCTGTTGGTTTGTTTTAAGTAGTCTCCACACCCAGCGTGGAGCCCAATGTAGGTCTTGAACTCAAGACTCTGAGAACAAGACCTGAGCTGAGATCAAGAGTCCGATGCTTAACCAACTGAGCCAGCCAGGTGCCCTGTTAGATTATTGAGTTTAGGCTCAAATTCAGTCTGGCTGTTTGCTATCAATGTTGGTATGTGGGATTCCCATCTGTTGAATGTACTTTCAGCCACAACCTGTGTAGTTATTAATATCTGAACTCGAATCAGATTATGTCACCCCTGGAAACCTGCGTGCCTTTCATTCTCTCCCTTACTAAACGGTCTGTAATTTGTCACCAGAATATTTTTCTCAACTTGGGTTGGAATTGGAAGGCGCATATGCCTCTTGTTACTACCCTTAATTCTGTGCTTGTTTTCAGATCGCTCCCTGATACTATAAAAAAGAGATTAACATATTCTATCAGCACCAAAATTCTCGTATCTTTTCAATTTTTAAAATGTTTAGTTGCGATCAAATACACATAAACTTTGTCATCCTGACCATTTGAAAGTGTATATACTTCAGTAGCGTTAAGTATGTGCACATCGTTTTGAATCTTTTAGAATGCTTGCAACTTCGAAAACTGGAACTCTGTTCCCATTAACTTCCACATTCCCCACTCATCAGCCCACCGCAACTGCCTCTCTCCTTTCTGTTTTTACGAAGTTGACTACTCTAGGTACCTCGTTTCAGTGGAATCCCACGATAGTCGTCCTTTGGTGACTGATTTATTTCACTTAGCGGAACGTCCATGTTGTGTGTGTCAGAAATTTCCTTCCTTTTTTAAGGCTGCATAATACTCCAGTGTATGTGTGTATCACAGTTTGCTTATCCATTCATCCATTGGTGGATGCTTGGGTTGCTGACACCTTTTAGCTACTGGGTAGTATTTTTTATATGCTCTGTAGAATGCAAAGTTTGAAAACCCATTCTTCCCTCAGGAGTACAGCAAAGAGAACAAGAAAGTACTTGGAGAACATGCATTTAAGGAAAATCTGGAACCGATTCAAGACCTGTTATAAATGTGTGTAGCTTAGCTCTCTTTGCTTATTTAACATGGTCTAAACTGTAGGGATTTTCTTTCTTTCTCTCTCTTTCTTTCTTTCTTTCTTTCTTTCTTTCTTTCTTTCTCCCTTCCCCTCCCCTCCCCTCCCCTCCCCTCCCCTCCCCTCCCCTCCCCTCCCCTCCCCTTCCTCGTAGATTATGTGTTTTATATGCTGGAAGCCTCAACCACAAAGTGGAAGGGGCCCAACAGGAGTGCCTGCATTCTTAGAGTCCTGTTGGAATATAGCCATATGCCAACAGATGCTTGATCTTTTGAAATCGGATGCAGCAATTTTAGCCTTAAGTGCTCTCTCTGCGCCCATCAAGAAGGGTCCTGAACATTGTGGGGACAGAGGGATTCAACCCTTCATCTGGTTTAATGATACAGATGTGCGCATGGGGTGTGAAGCATTGTCACATAGTTAAGGACACGTAGCTGCCAAGGGGCTCCTCACTTACTTGGATGGTGAAAGGTTTCAGCGGTCGAAATGCACATCGGTTTGAATGTGTGTCTCATTTCCCGCAGTGTGTGGTGTGTGCCGTGCAGAGTAAAATAAAAGCCTGGCTTGGTGGCTTCCATCGCCTGTACAGCAAAACGATCTGTCTGCAAAGAGCGCAGACCCTTCTAGCACCTTCAGCCGCTCCTCTCGTGGAGGAACCGGAGGAACAGCAGTTTCGGAAGGAGACGCCCTTGAGATTTGGGGCCACCCTCAACTGGTGCTACGTGGGGCGCGTGGCAAGGTCGAGAGGCCGCAGTGGGAAAAGTAGTCGGGAGCTCCGATCCGGGGCGGGGTTAGTGCACGTAAGACTGTGTCTGCCTCATTTGGTGCGGGCATCGTTTTCATAGGCTGAGAGACGGAAAAAAGCCAAAAATCCTTAAAAGAGTAAATTAGGTTCACTTACCTGGGCTTGGGAACACAAAGGCACGTGCTATATAGGCTTCCAGAAGTATTCCATCAACATGGGAAAAATCAGGCATTCTTGTGTAAAGGGATGAAAGTCTATTTTTTGTAATATTTATGTGGAACTTCTAATTTCTCAAGAATGTGTAATAAAGAACCACATTTTCTTCTTCTTTCTTTTTTTAAATAAAGTTTACTTATTTATTTTGAGAAAGTGAGCAAGTGGGCGAGGTGGGAGGAGAGAGAGAGAGAGAGAGAGAGAGAGAGAGAGAGAGAGAGAGAGAGAATCCCAAGCAGGCTCCACGCTGCCAGCATGGAACCCGATGCGAGGCTCGAACCCACGAACCGTGAGATCATGACCCGAGCTGAAACCAAGAATTGGACACTTAACCAGCCGAGCCACCCAGGTGCCCCAGGACCAGTTTTCTCGATGGCAGTTCACTAGATTGAAAGACGAGGGACGTGTTTCTGCATCTTGCTGTGAAAATCAGACACAGAGATCAATATTGTTTCGGGAAAAGTGTGCTCCAGCTGTGTGGCAGTGATTGTGCTCGGTGGGGAGGATGTCATGATGCATTAGTGGGTCCGCCGTGCGTGACCACCGATGGAGTATTTGCCAGTTCTGCAGATCGCTTTTCTGTTGCACAAATGCTTGTTCAGAGTGCCTGGCTTCCCTTCCCCTCTAGAATCGCTGCGGGTTGGGGGATGGGGATGTCCTAGCTACCAACCACACTGTTCTGAAACACTTTACAGACTGCAATGCGAGTTACGTAAAAGCAGGCCTAAGACCATTTGGAATGTTCCAACTTGATCTGCGCTAACAAGCTTCTAATGCCCTTGGATTCCCTGCCCCCGTACAAAAACTGTGTCGTCCACACTTCCGGGATGAGTGATCTCTTAAGTGATACTGCATGACCATTGGGGTGGCCCAACCAGGAGGGGACAGCGGGCCTACGAGATTGTGACCAAGAGAATCACTTTCAAAGTAAAGCGTTTGTAAAAAGGTTATGATACCCTGAATGAGTAAATCGATACTTTCTTAAAGAAAGGCTCGTGGAGGGACGCCTGGGCAGCTCAGTCAGTTGAGCCTCCGACTGTTGATTTCGGCTCAGGTCAAGATCTCACACACAGTTCGTGAGTTTGAGCCCTGCGTCAGGCTCTGTGCTGACCGAGGGATTCTCTCTCTCCCCTTTCTCTCTTCTCCCCCACCCTGCTCTCTCAAAGTAAATAAATGTAAAAAGAAAAGACTCACCTTAAAATTGTCTAACAATTGTTCAAACACGAGCAGGGTGTGCAAAATTTTCAAGACGTGGGCTGGGCATATCCTTTTTCAATTTGTTTTTGTGTTATTTTTCTTTTTAAGTAGGCTCTACACCCACCATGGGGCTTGAACTCAGAATCCTGAGCTCAAGAGTAACAGTCAGGCGCCCCAGGGCGTATCATTCTTTTTTTTTTTTTTTTTTTTTTTAAACGTTTATTGATTTTGAGACACAGAGAGACAGGGCATGAACGGGGAAGGGGCAGAGAGAGGGAGACACAGAATCTGAAACAGGCTCCAGGCTCCGAGCTGTCAGCACAGAGCCCGACGTGGGGCTCGAACTCACGGACCGTGAGATCACGACCTGAGCCGAAGTCGGCTGCTTAACCAACTGAGCCACCCAGGCGCCCCCGGATCATTCTTTAAAAAGTGTGTTGTTAACGGGTTAATATCCTAATATTAATTTAATGTGCAGTTTGATACTGTGTGGCTTTTATATTTTACTTGTAACTGAGAAAGAGTATTGCAGTGTGTGCCTGCTGAGCTGTTTTAAGAGGGAAGCCATTAGTGTCTTGATTTCTGCCAACGGAGGAAAAAAGTAAGAACGTATCTCACAGAAAAATGAACAGTTTTGAGATTTCCAGATGCAGAGTAGTCAGGGCACCTGGCTGGCTCAGTCAGAAGAGCATGTGACTCTTGATCTGGGGGTCATGAGTTTGAGCCCCACATTGGGTGTAGAAAGTACTTAAAAATAAACGAACTTTAAAAAATATGCTTAAAAATAATCATTCCGCTACCAAAAGGTAGAAACAGCTCTGACATTTTAGACAACATAGTGGAAGGGGCTAAGACACCCAGAGCCTCGACACCATCTGCCTGCCCGCTTTACCTCTGCAAACAGTTGACATGAAGGAAGGCACCAGTGCCTGTGGTCAGAGCATTGACGGAAGACATATGGCATCCTCCAGAGAACCAAGTCGTTCTCTGTTGTCCTTTAGAAGTAGGAGGCTTGGGCACCCGGGTGGCTCACTCAGTTGACTGTCTCTTGGTTTTGGCTCAGGTCATGATCTCACGGTTTGTGAGTTCGAGCCCCGAGTTGGGCTCTGCACTGATAGTTCAGAGCCTGCTTGGTATTCTCTCTCTCTCTGTCTCTTTCTGTCTCTCTCTCTCTCTCTCTCTCTCTCTCCTCTCCCCCCCCCCCCACCCGTGCTTGCATGCTCACACGCTGTCTCTCAAAATAAGCATAAAATATATGTTTATGAGACTTTCCTTCCCCAGAGGAGAAAGCAGTCCCGTCTGTATGGCCAAATCTTGCCCACAGTGCTCTGGCAAGGGAAGATGGGCTTTCTAGAGAGTTGAGGTTTCCAAAGACCTGAACATTTACCCATTAACGTGCTATGTCTTCTTCTGTTAATTGAGGTGAAATTGTCATAACTGAAAAGGAACCACTTTAGAGTATACGATTCAGTGGTATTTCGTACACCCACAGTTCTTGTGAAGCCAGCCTCCCTGTCTAGTTCTAAAATATTTTCATCACCCTGAACGGAACCCTAGACCCACTAAGCGGTCACCCCTTACTTCTGGCTTCCTCCCCCTGCCCATAGTAACTACCACCAATCGTCTGTCTTTATGGATTTACCTCTTCTGGATACGTGAACTTTCAGGTCTGACTTCTTTAACTTAGTGTGGCATTTGCGATGTTCTCCATTGTAACACGTGTCAGTACTTTATTCCTTTGTGTGGCTGAATAATAGTCCGTTGTATGGACGTACCTTCTCTCGTGTACCGGCCCATCTGATCGTTGGCTCTCGGGTGGTTTCCACTGTTAGGTAAGTGCAAAAAATGCTGTTCTTTGTCGGAGGGCCTGTTTTTAACTCTTTGGGTTCTATATCTAGGAGTTGGTCATACGGTAATAATTCTTTTATGTTTTTTAACCTTTTTTGGCTCAAAATGTTTCCAAAACATAATTGGAAACCTCCCTACGTTTGGAAACAGTTCCGCGGAGCATATGATACCGTGCTGCGTGCTCGTGGCAGGCGCTCTGAAAGTGGATGATGGCTAAATGCTGCAGCGTCGCGTGTGGTACAGACGCTCTCGGGAGGGTCGCACCTTCTGTCTAGCGTCGCTTGCTTTTCCTTTCCTTGCTGCACTGCCGTGCCCTGCCAAGGGATATAAGACGTTTCTGCAAATTGGTTTGCTTTCTACCGCGTACTGACTGCGTAGGCGAACGTGCCATTGGTTCCCCGTGCCTCAGTTTCTGCATCTGAAAAATGGGAGTAGTGATGCTGTGGAGCTCTTTAGGCTCTGGTGAGTGTTACAGGGGCCCCGTGTGGTGGTCGGCTCCGGGGGTCCCAACAGAGTATCACTGAGGGGGCGGCTTAAACGGACACTGATCTTCTCACCGTTCTGGGGGCTGCAGGTCCTAGGTCAAGGTGTTGGCAGGGTTGGCTTCTCCCGGGGGCTCCTTCCTCGGCTTGCAGACAGCTGCCTTCTGTGTCCTCACATGGTCTTTGTCTGTGCACACACATCTGGTGTTTCTTTGAGCACGTACCTTTCCTCCTGAAAGGATGCCAGTCCCGTTGGATAGGACCTGCCCTAACAGCTTCGTTTCAGTTTCATCATCTCTTTAGAGGCCTTCGCTCCAAGTGCGGTCCCCTTCGGAGGTGTTAGGGGTCAAGGCTTCACCGCAGGAATTTTGGAGGCTCCCGTGCAGCCCCGAAGGCTCCACGAAGCACTTGGCACAGGGCCCGTGCTCCGTAAAAGGTAGTGGTGGTGACTGGGGTCTGCTTCTACCCCTCTGTCTGCTGCTTCAGCCGTGTCTGTGCCGGGAAGCCCGATAACCGCACTCCGTTAGCGTTTCTGGCGGGAGTACAAGCGGACGGTTTTGTGCACGTGAAGGAGGCAGCAGGCCTCACATTTTAATGAGCGTGGCCTCGGCTTTGCTGCTGTGAAGAGCTTGATTCATTTCTAGCTCGGGTTTTGTTCCAGAAGGGTTAAGGTTGTCTGGCATGTAAGTCCCAGATCACTTATTCAGCACCAGTATTTTCAAAACGGTCTTGGTTTTTAAAAGTTACGGTTAAGGGGTCCCTGGGTGGCTCGGTCAGTTAAGTGACCCACCCTTGATTTTGGCCCAGGATGTGGTCTCGCGGTTCGTGTGATCGAGCTCCGCGTCGGGCTCTGTGCTGACAGCACGGAGCCTGCTTGGGATTCTCTTTCTCCCTCTCTCTCTGCACCCCCAACTCATGCATGCGTATGCTCTCTCTCTCTCTCTCTAAATAAACATTTTAAAAAGGTATGGTTAGATATGCATGACATACAGTTTACCATTTTGACTTTTAAAAAAAGTCTTTAAAAAAAATTTTTTTTTAATGTTTATTTTTGAGAGAGAGACAGAGAGACAGAGCGCAAACAGGGGAGGGGCAGAGAGAGAGGGAGACACAGAATCCGAAGCGGGCTCTAGGCTCCGAGCTGTCAGCACAGAGCCCGACGCGGGGCTTGAACCCACGAACCGTGAGATCGTGACCTGAGCCAAAGTCGGACGCTTAACCGACTGAGCCACCCAGGCACCCCCATGTCGACTGGTTTTAAGTGAACAATTCAGTACTTTGAATGCATTTGCAATGCTGTGTGACTATAACCACTGTCTGTCTCTAGAATCTTCTTACTATCTCAAACAGAAACTCTGCGCGCATTAAACAGTAACTCTCCATTCCCCTCTCCCCCAGCCCCTCGGCGTCTCTCTAGTTCTTTAACCCCGCTGTTTCCTGATAGACACCCAACCAGAAAGAAGATGGGAGTGGACAGTCCTCTGTGCCTGGGACAGGGGAGCAGGGATTTGGGCCTCCGGTTTGCCTTTCACTGTGAGTCCTCTTTGAAATGGCTCCCTTTGTCTGTACAGGATGCCAAGGTTTTATCCCAGAGGCATCTAGGAAACGTGTGCAGAGGGGAACCCCGTCTTTCCCCTTCACGGACCCTCAGGTGGCTTCCGGGAAAGCCCAGGACGGGTGGCTTTGGGGAGTTGTGGCCGCCCTCCCCTTCCGAGTGTGGACCAGCACGGAGCCGCATCCAGACTCTTCCGTCTCTGCCCCAGCGCGCACCCCCCGGCCCCCCAGCGCCCCGTATAACCTGGCGTTCCTCTGTCTCCCCCTCCCATGTGCTTGCAGACCTACATCGGCTCCATCATTGCCTCCGTGAACCCCTACAAGACCATCGCTGGCCTGTATGAGCGTGCCACCATGGAGCGCTACAGCAAATGCCACCTGGGGGAGCTGCCCCCCCACGTCTTCGCCGTCGCCAACGAGTGCTACCGCTGCCTGTGGAAGCGTCATGACAACCAGTGTGTCCTCATCAGGTAACCCGTCCCCCGTGAGGCCAGTGGCGGAGGGACGGAAAGGGGACCCCCCGGAGAGCTGGTGCCTCCGCCGGCCCCCGGAGCACGAAACCTGCTCAGAACGTTCACGAGAAACAGGTCTACTAGGTGCCCCAGTTTCTCCGGTGGAGTTTTCTCTTTTGAGTGGCTTGATCCCTACGGCCTTCAAAAGACCCAAGCTCGCTTAGAAAAAAAAAAGCAAGACGTACCAAAGTTGTTCACTCTGGGCCTCAGAAGAATTACTCCCTTCTTTTTCTTTTTCGTTCTTTTTTTTTTTTTTTTTTTTTCACTACTTGCCTTAATTATTCTTTGGTTTATTCCATTGTGGCATGGTCCTTTTATACATTTAAGAAAACGCGTAATTCTTTCAAATTTAAAAAGTGACAGGTATGCTAGAGTGAGAATGTATATTTGAGCAAGAGGTCTTTTTTTGTCTGATTTGATAAGGTTGCACAGCATTGCCCAAACTGAAGAACTTTAATGATTTTGCACTGGGTGTTCCTGACGTGTACCTTTGAATTCGCGACAGAAAAGGCGCTTGCCGTGTGTGTGCTGAGGGAATGATGGAAGGACATGTTTATTTCCCTTTTTGTAGCAACGGAATAGGGTCTGGGCATCTCGGTTTCAGCCCAGTTGTACTCATTTCTCAAACTACCAAAAGACCCACTGTCACAACCGATCACTAGGAACTGTCTCGAAAAGCAATAGAGTACATTTGCTTAAACATATTTCTTGGGGCGCCTGGGTGGCTCAGTCGGTTAAGCGTCCGACTTCGGCTCAGGTCACGATCTCGCGGTCTGTGGGTTCGAGCCCCGCATCGGGCTCTGTGCCGACAGCTCGGAGCCTGGAGCCTGTTTCGGATTCTGTGTCTCCGTCTCTCTCTCTCTGACCCTCCCCTGCGTGTGTGCTCGCTCTCTCTCTCTCTCTCTCTCTGTCTCTCAAAAATAAACATTAAGACAGGTATTTCTTAATTTTTACTAATTCAGATTGGCCTCATCACTTAAACTCTAGGGACATCCAATTGGATCTTTCTATTCCTTATAAGACCCCGGGACGATATTCGCAGCAGATGTGCTGAGCCTCCCTGCCAGTGAGGTTTCCGTGCAGTTACCGAAGCCTGGATTCTTTCCTGCTTCCAGGGCTGCATTCACGGGGCACGGCCGTCACTGAGAACCTGTGGTGTACCAGAACGGCTGGTGTGAAAGATAGTGGCTTCTGTTTTTGGTGATGACTTTCTAGTCCCAACTTGTGGCTAAAGAAGTCTGTTATTTCAAGCGGGAAGGACAAGGCTGTTTGGATTTGGAGGAGATGTTCAATGAGACCCTCCTTTCCCCGTCCGGATTTCTGATTCCATGGAAGTGAGACCGATGGGGAGCCATATGTTAACTTTAGACTTGCAACCAGCGGGGTTGGCTAACACCGCAGCCCCAGATTAGACGGAACCCCCTGATCCGGATACAGGGCAGGTCAGCGGTGGCCACGATCACGATCACTGCGGGAAGCCAGTTCCCTGACCAGCCCTCCCCCCTCTCCCCCCCGCCCCCGGCTCACCTGTCAGGGAAGCCGTCCTTGCTCCCGTAGGGAGGAAAGGGGTTGCGTAGGGGCACGGGGACGGGAACCGGGGGGCCCCCAGCCGAGGACGTTTGGGAGACACAGTGTCCCGCGCGGTATGTGTTTGGGGATGAATGTGCTCACGGGGTTTGAAGGCGGGCTGTGAGGTGGACGCCGGGCAGGAACTTTTCAGGCATCAACTCACTGAAACCTTCCGACGGCCCTTTGGTGCGTGTGGCTGTTCTGTGGTATTTGCGGGCGCCACACGCAGAAAACTGCTTGAGGGATTGTATTCTTCTGACCGTTTTCACCCGTTGGCCTTGTGCACGGGTCCTTGCTTTTTGTAACAGGTCAGAATTTATACCACTAGAGGGGCGCCTGGGTGGCGCAGTCGGTTAAGCGTCCGACTTCAGCCAGGTCAAGATCTCGCGGTCCGTGAGTTCGAGCCCCGCGTCGGGCTCTGGGCTGATGGCTCAGAGCCTGGAGCCTGTTTCCGATTCTGTGTCTCCCTCTCTCTCTGCCCCTCCCCCGTTCATGCTCTGTCTCTCTCTGTCCCAAAAATAAATAAACGTTGAAAAAAAAAAAATTTAAAATAAGGGGGGAGGTAGAGGGTGAGTGGATCCCGGCTAGAAAGCTCTCATTGTGAAATACTGATGTGAACGGAGTAACTGTATTTATCTAAATTAACTCAGGAAATGGAGTCTTTAAGAATAGAGTTCTCATTAAAATGTGTCTTGTTTAATCTCTCCAGTTGTTTGTTTTTTTTTTTTTAATGGGGATGGGGGCTGTGGGAATTTACAGAAAATTGAGTATAAAAATACAAATTTCAGGTTACTGTATGTAGCCCTGTGTAGATTTCCTCAGGCGTGATCTGCCCCCTGGTGGATACAATGTGTTTTACTACTTTGAAAACCTTTTCTTTTTTTTTTTTTTTTTTCAACGTTTATTTATTTTTGGGACAGAGAGAGACAGAGCATGAACGGGGGAGGGGCAGAGAGAGAGGGAGACACAGAATCGGAAACAGGCTCCAGGCTCTGAGCCATCAGCCCAGAGCCCGACGCGGGGCTCGAACTCACGGACCGCGAGATCGTGACCTGGCTGAAGTCGGATGCTTAACCGACTGCGCCACCCAGGCGCCCCGAAAACCTTTTCTCATGCGATACCTTAAAATCAGAAAGTAGGCCTGTTTGGAATTAGGACTTCAGACATCAATTATTCCCTCATTTCACGAGCCTGGGTCCCTTGGCCAGGGTCCCCATCTCTTTGGTGGCATGCTGAGTCTCCAGGCTTCTAGCCCAAGCCTCTCATGTTAGTCTTACTTAGAAGGTTGTTACCTCTCCTAAGCTCTAATTTTTGCCTTTTTGTGCACATTTAAGCAAATGCTTGTGCTATTATAGTTTTTAAAATATCAATCTATGTTTGAAACTTGAGAATTTTTCTGTTTTTTTCATCTAGCTGGCAAGATCAGCATTTGATTTTGTTTGATCTGGTACATTCTACGTTGACCTCAGTTTCTCACACCTTGATTGGACAGGCAGGGTTTAGTTTATCAGGGCCTATCAGGATACGTGACCTTTTCAGGTGTGTCATGTAAGTCAGGCCTGTGCCTGATTCATCCATGAAACTCACTGTCCGAGTGTCTGGTAAGAGGGCCAGCATTCAACCGGGGTGTCCAGAGTGGCTGGGTTTAGGACCTTTGCTTGCTTTGCATGTTTGGTGTTCCAAAACTGGAGCGATTTCTTTTCCATTCTGGAATGATAATTAAGTGTTCCATCTTTTTCTGTTTCTAGTGATGTACTTAGAAATGATGGGGTTGGAACAGTGAACAAAACTAGTGTCCTGGATTAGAAGGGCACCAAGTTGGGGCACCTGGGTGGCTCAGTCGGTTAAGTGTCTGACTTCCGCTCAGGTCATGATCTCATGGTCCCTGAGTTCAAGCCCTGCGTCGGGCTCTGTGCTGATGGCTCAGAGCCTGGAGTCAGCTTCAGATTCTGTGTCTCCCTCTCTCTCTTTGGCCCCTTCCCCTGTGCATGCTTGTGCGCACGCTCTCTCTCTCTCAAAAAAAATAACATTAAAATATTTTCTTAAAAGGCACCAACCTGAATTAGGCATGAGGCATGCATGCCTCGTGCTCATGTAATATGGCAGGTTGCTGTGCTAGAATTTGGGGATTAAGAAAAAATGAAATAAAATCCAATCGTTGCCTTCAGGAACTTCTCCTCTGATGGGAAGAAACTGATAGAACTAAGCAATTTCAATATAGGCTACCAAAAGCTATACTAGAAATGTGTCCATGGTCGCTCAGAGAGGAGGTGGTAGGTCCTCAGGAAGGAACTCGGTCAGTACTTCATGGAGAAAAGGGTGTATGGTTATGAGTCAGAGAATGTGTGGGAATATGGCCGGCATGAAGGAGAGGAAGGGCACAGAAGCGCTTGTAAAAGCATCGACGTTTGGACCAACAAGGGTAGTTAGGAAGTGGAAAGTAGCCCATGAGGCTGTGGGGTTTGCTGAGGGACACGAAGGGCTGGGGTTGGAAAGGCAAGGAAAGGGAATTGAAAGACACGTGTGTGCGTCATCCCCAGACAAGCCCAAGAGGCTTTCCGTGGGGACACTGAGGCTCTGTGCTGTTAAGTGACTTTCCAGAGGCCTCAGCTGTGAGCAGTAGACCCAGGACTGAGCTCCAGTCTCCCCGTGTCATTTTAGAACGGACTCCTCCTTGCTAGTGCAGGACACGTGTTCAGGGCTTTGTCCTGCTTGCGGAGATCCGTGCGCTGAATCCCATGTAGGTGGACACTTGCCTGAGACCTCTGGCAAGCAAGGATCTCGAGAGCATCGTGTGAATTAAGAATTTGATTCACACAGGACTGAGAATGTTTGCCAGGGGTCCACAAAGTGTTCTATGAGGAGCCAGGAGTATATACTTCAAGCGTCGTGAGTCGGTCTTGTTACACCTACTGGACTCTGCCCTCTGAGGACGAGAACACTCACGAGCTGGTCTGTGTTCCAATAAAACTTTATTTATAAAAACAGGCAGCAGAGCGGATCTGGCGCCATAGTTTGTGGGCACCAGGGCAGGTATCTGGGAGACTAGCCTGTGTGGGTGGGTAAAGGGCCTTGTTCACATCAAGGGGCCCTTTCCTTCATGTGGGTTCAGAATCCCTCCTCTCTGCTTCCTTGCGGGCTTTGCTCTCTGTCTTTGGGCCTCCCTGCCCCTGATTCTCTGATTTCTCCTTTTCTACTGGATCCTTGGCATTTCTAGTACGTTCCATCCTTTAAAAAAATATATTCACCTTTGGTTCCGTATCGCCCTTAGGCCACACACCTCCCCCACTCCTTCCATGGTGCGCCATCATTGTGGGTTGCTTCCTTGTTCCCTGGGGCTCCCCAGTCATCCTCCACCAGCTCCTCTTCCGTCAACCTTTCCGTCTCCGGGTGTGCAGGACTCCCTGGTCTCAGACCCCTCCACCCTCCCCCGCAAGTTTCTCCTCTGAGTTCCAGATGTATGTCCAAGTGCCTCTGAGGTCCCATCACAGAGATGGCTCATGGGCATCTCAGAGCACGGCCTACATTCATCCAAAGCTTCTCCCAGACATGTGTCCCTCCTCTCCTGTTCTCATGCTCAGCAGGTGGACTCCATGCCACCGGGTCACAGGGTCACAAGCCTGAGGTCAAGAAGTCCTTCTTGGAACTAGAAGTTCTTCTCCTCCACATGCCCCCTCCCGCCCCCCCCATTAAGGTAAAATCGTACACAGTAAAGCACCCCGATCTCACGGAGACTGCTTCCTGGGTTTTGCCAGCTGTGCAGGCCTGTGTGGCAGCACTAGGATCATCCCCCTGGCAAGCTCCCCGGGCTCTCAGGAGTCCTTCCCTGCATGTCGCTGTCCCTTACCACCCTCCTGACCGGGGCTGTCCATGTTGTTCCACCCCCACCCCCCACCATCTTTCCCAGGGCCGCTCACTTTTCGTCTCTGCCGCCCCCTCTCTTAACTCCCCTTCTGTCCTCACGTCTGTCTCCCCGTGTCCTCTCTGGCCTCCCTCCATGCACTCACCACACTCCATACTCTGCACAGAGCGATTCTTTAAAACCATGAACTTGGTCATGACCGCCTCCTGCTCAAAAAACTGTCTGGTGACTTTGATTCTGCCTATGAAAACTTCTCAAAGCTTTTAATATGGCCTGTGAGGCCCCCATATCAGTGATTGGGGTTATTTTTCTTTTCTTTCTTTTTTTTTTTTTTTTTTTTTGTTGTTGTTGTTTTCATAGTTTTTTGTTTCGCTTTCAGCAGGCTAAGCTCATGTTGGTTCTGGGAGAACACGTGTTCTCTGAAGCCCATGTTTGTGTCAGCAGTCATGTTGGCACCAAGGGTTAGGACCGTAATTGCCACGGGCTGATGAGAAAAATGTAGGACTGGATGTGTAAGCGATGTGTTTGCTTTTCGTGGAGGTAGAATAACATTGTAATTGCTGTACGAGTCACTGTTGCACGGCAGCTAGAAGAAAGGAACAAGGTGGGAGAAACGAGTCACCACACCGCCCATTAGTGAGACCATCACACTACAAAGCAGTGACGCTAACCAGTAGGTTACAATTAGTCCTGTTCATTTGGATTTTTTTTTTTTTTTTTGGCGTTCTACTTTTGCTTCTATTCTTTTTTTTTTTTTGACTTAACTTTATTTTTTATTTCTTAAGATGTACATCCAAATTAGTTAGTATATAGTGAAGCAATGATTTCAGTAGATTCCTTATGCCCCTTACCCGTTTAGCCCATCCCCCCTCCCACCACCCCTCCAGCAACCCTCAGTTCGCTCTCCATATTTATGAGTCTCTTCTGTTTTGTCCCCCTCCCTGTTTTTATATTATTTTTGTTTCCCTTCCCTTACGTCCGTCTGTTTTGTCTCTTAAAGTCCTCATAGGAGTGAAGTGATATGATTTTTGTCTTTCTCTGACTAATTTTGCTTAGCATAATACCCTCCAGTTCCACCCACGTAGTTGCAAATGGCAAGATTTCATTCTTTCTGATTGCCGAGTAATACTCTGTTGCATATATATACCACATTTTCTTTATCCATTCATCCACCGATAGACATTTGGGCTCTTTCCATACTTTGGCTATTCTCGATAGTGCGGCTATAAACATTGGGGTGCGTATGCCCCTTCGAAACAGCACACCTGTATCCCTTGGATAAATGCCTAGTAGTGCAATTGCTGGGTCGTAGGGGAGTTCTATTTTTAGTTTTTTGAGGAACCTCCATCCTGTTTTCCAGAGTGGCTGCACCAGCTTGCATTCCCACCAACAACGCAAAAGAGATCCTCTTTCTCCTCATCCTCACCAACATCTGTTGTTGCCTGAGTTGTTAATGTGAGCCATTCTGACAGGTGTAAGGTGGTATCTCATGGTGGTTTTGATTTGTATTTCCCTGATGATGAGTGATGTGGAGCATCTTTTCATGTGTCGGTTGGCCGTCTGTATGTCTTCTTTGGAGAAGTATTACTTTTGCTTGTATTCTTAAGTTTGGCTTTCTAGTTCTGTGATTATGGTTCGCAAGGAAGGAAGGGGATACCTAGTTCTGGGTATCACTGTGCTGTGATATACGTGTTCTGTCATATTCTCCACATTACCTAGCAGTAACTCAGTTCTGAGACGGTCTACCTGGAGATGATGTCTCATCCCACAGGTTAAGGGCTCAGTCCCCCAAGACTGCCGTCTCCGTGTTCCCCACCCCCCACTTCAGGTACCAGTCACAATTCCGAGTTGTCACCTGTGCTGCTGATTCGACGGGCTATAGATTGGAGGTTCCAACGGATCCACTCCTTTGTTTGATTAATTTGCTAGAGTGGCTCACAGAACTCAGGAAACCAGTTTCCTTACTGGATTACCGGTTTATTATAAAAGGATATGACTCAGAAAGAGCTGGAAGAGATGGGTAGGATGAGATCTGGGGAAAAGGCCATCGGCTTCCCTCCAAGGGTTCACCAATCCGGAAGCTGCCGGAACAGCATCTCCCACCCCCATTTTCGTGGATTTCTATGCCAGCTTCATCACTGAGGCATGAATGATTAAATCACTGACTATGGGTATTGAATTCAATCTCTTGCCCCTCTCCCCTCCCCGAAGGCCAGTGGTGGGGGGAGGAATTGAAAGTCCCAACCTTCTAATTCTGTTATTGGCTCTCCTGTCAACCAGCCCCGCCCAGTCTTTGGTTACCTGGGTGCTTTCCAAAAGTCACCTCATTAACATAACAAATGACATCTTTATTGCTGTCGTCATTTAGGAAATTCCAAGTGTGTTAGGAGCTCTGTCAAAAAGGAGGATGAGGACCCAATATATATTATAATAAATAATCACACTATCACACGTATTTAGCATGTATATTATATGCTGCATAGATAATAATGATGGTTAACTTGAAAATGTCTGGATTGGGGATGATTGGTGATCTTCCTCACCACCCTACTCCCTTATTTAATGTTTGTTTGTTTCTTTAGAGAAAGAGTGAATAAGGAGGGGGCGGGGGAGAGAATCCCAAGCAGGCTCCCTGCCGTCAGCCCAGAGCCTGACTCAAGGCTCGAACTCACAAACCTGTGAGATCACGACTGGAGCTGAAATCAAGAGTCGGACACTTACCCAGCGGAGCCACCCAGGCGCCCCTCTATTAAAAGAACTACTTGACCGGACAGCAGTGACCTCTCAGTGGGGCCCTACTGTCCTCCCTTCAGTCCCCTGGACTTTGGCCCTGCTGGCTGCTTTTCCTTCCTCCAGGGCACTGAGCAGGGTCCTCCCGTGGGTCTCCCCGCTCTCCCTTCAATTTTCACCCACTTGTCTCCTGTGCATGTTTTCATTTTTTGGTCTCCCTACCTATCAGTGTGCGGCCCGACCCTCCTGCTCCCCCAAAAAAGGTCTTTACTGAGCCCTTACCGTCCACCTAAATCTGAACTTTCCTGTCCTCTGGGACACTTGTGACTCCTTGCTCGGTATCTTTGTGCTGCTAGATCACAGACAGACTGTGCCATTTCGCGCATCCGTGCTTTCTGAGCCCTGAGTGCAGCCTGACACGTAGCAGGTGCGCAGATGTTTAAGGAGGGAAGGAATTACCTGCAGAGATGCTCTTCCTCCATTGCTTCGAAGATTACCTTGGTTTGACCCTCAATAAACTTTTCACCTCACAGGCAGGGGCGGGAGGAGGAGGAGGGAGAAGTGGAGGGGGGGGGAGTGTTCCTTAAAGGTGTATGACCTGCGGAGAGTCCTGTCACCTTGTGATCAGGTTACCTTTACCCTCTGCCTTGTTCAGGTAACACTTCCGTGGCTCCGTATATGGTAGCCCCCACCTGTCCCCTCCTGCTCCGGTCCTCTCTGAATTTTGTGAAACTGCTTTCAAGAGTAGCAGTTCCCAAACCTGGCCTCATGGTAGAATCCTCTGGAAATTTTAATTTTTTTTTTTAATTTTAATTTTTTTTTTAACTTTATTTATTTTGACAGAGACAGAGTGCAAGTGGGGGAGGGGGAGGGAGAGAGAGGGAGACAGAGAATCCCAAGTCGGCTCCACGCTGCCAACGCAGAGCCCGATGCGGGGCTCAAACCCACGAGACCGGGAGATCATGACCTGAGCTGAAACCAAGAGTCGGGCGGGTCACCGACTGAGCCACCCAGGCGCCCCTGGAAATTTTTAAAAAATACCGACAGTTGAGTTCTACGCCTCACGGTTCAGGTTAGAGGTGTATTAGGTGTTTCTGATGTGCAACCAAGTTTGAGAACTGTGGTCACAGAGCACCGTTCAAGTCGGGGTTTTATTTTGTTTCAAGATTTAATTCTGTGCCAAAAAAGATGTACTTAAAGAAGGTGCTTGAAAAAAGTATGCTAGAGTGAGAAAAAATGTGACCGCAGATTGCTATAGATCGATATCCATGACTGGTTCATGGCAGTGAGAGTCTTGGGTTTTCTTCTCTTTGACCAAGTCTCGCTCTTGAATTTGAACCGTATCTGCTCTGTGATCGAATCTTTAACGTGTTATATTTGTCAGGGTAAGCTAATGGCTGTAACAAACAGCGCCCCCCGCCCCCCCAATCTCAGGAACGTTACACAGGAATGCTTTACTTCTTGCTCATTTTGCAGCCCCACAAGGGAAGGTAAGAGACTTGACTTTATTCTGCGTGTCATTTTGTTTAGAGATGTGTCAACCCTGAGGGCACCCAGGTGGTGGGCAAAGAATGCAGGACAAAGAAATGCATTTGGGGAACACGTGACATCATTTCTGTCTCATACGTTTTAACTAGAGAACTTGGTTTTTTAAGTTCTGTGTGTGTGTGTGTGTGTGTGTGTGTGTGTGTGTGTAATAGAGTCAACAACTAGATAGATGTATATATATATTTTTTCAAATGCCAAGAATTACTTAAATCTCTTCTTGCAGTTTTTCTCTCTTAGTTTATGTCATTCATTCAGTGCTTGACTGCTGAATGCCCTCTGTGTGCCAGACCCTGGTCTAGACAGGTGCCAGTGACGTGAAGATGTGCGTACTAGCAAGATTCTGGTTGTTGGTAACAGAAAACCCAGCCGAAGTTGTCGCAACTCAGATAACACCGGGCAGGGCAGTTTCGGGTCTGGGGATTCAGCCACGCCCGCCGGCCCTTCTCTGATTTTCTTGGCTTTTGCTTTATTGTCCCGAGATAGGTGTGGATTCCCAGGTACTGTCTGCAGCAGGGGGGAGGTCTCTGCCTGGTGTCTCTTGTGTGTACACAAAGCCCCTCCACGAGCCCTTAGCACGGTCGACATGAAGTCTCTCTGGCTGGAGTCCTCGCACCTGCCCGTGATCTACCCTGTCACTTACAGAGGGAACTGTGTTACTGAGAGTTGCCTAGACCAGTGTAGATTCCCCGTGGGTCTGTGGGACCCAGCCGGACGTGGCTGTTGTCATCTCTGAGTCATTCCCTTTCCTTTATTACGTGTGGTTAATCATTTCCCATTTCAGCAAAATTCCTCTTGTGTAACTTCCCAGATCGTGGCACTCAACGAGGGCAGCTTTTTCAGGACCACGCGGAGCTCATCCGTGTATCTCGCCCACTTAGCAGTTACGAAGGCGCTGCTTTGATACATTGTTGGTGTTGCTCTTCTGTTGCTTAGACCTTTAGTTGACTTTTCTTATAAGTTCCCTGCCTTTGGCTACTTCTGTTCTCCCCAAAGTACCGGACATGGTGCCTTACACAAAATTGAGTTTCTCCTTTTAAATCCCTGATCTCCATGCCTGCTTGTCCATATCCGGCGGGGCTGAGCTTGTCCGGGACGTGACCACCAGCAACAGCTGATCTCCCGAGAGCCCTTGCGCTCCTTCTGGAGCATTACCTCCAGAGCTGTGTTCCTTCCAGGCCACCTCGATGAGCTTAGTCTTCGCCGTCTGTCTCCTGTCTCCGGCGGTTGGCTCTGAGCCATCAAACTGGATCCTGTGGGCTCTCTCTCTCTCTCTCTCTCTCTCTCTGCCGCCTCTGATCTCAGTGCAGCTGACCCAACCAGAATCCTGCCCCTCTGTGGGTCTTCCCGAGCTCATCTGGCCCTGGTGCCCAACTCTTTCCCTTTCCTCTCCATGGGACTCATGTTTGCCGGTCCGTTAAGGTGCAACTTGAACCTTGTTTACTTCTCTCACCGGCCTCCCCTCCCCGTGTGCTGCTGCGTTCCCTGGCCCTTAATTGTCACGAAAGCGTGATCTCTGCAGGATGTTGGACCCAGACCTGGCGTTACATCCTGGCTCAGACGCTTAGCCGCTGCCTCCCTCGTAGGACTATTGCGAAAGCGATGATACAATGATTCACTGTGGGTCGAGTACCTGTGGGGTACCCTTGTCCCCTTCAATCATATTTATGAATAATTGCATTTTTGTGCATATTTATTTGCCTGCTTTCAGTTCCCCAGAATGACGTTGTTGGTGTGCCTGTTCATGTGACGAGCACTTAATACCAAGTGCCTGTCACCAGCACCAGAGGTGCTGTGGAGATGGCTGGGGACGCTCGAGTGACCAAAGCAGAGATCCTTGCTCATTTCAGGGCCTCTCTGGAAGGATAGGCGCCTTCCAGCCTCTTACCTTAACTTAGTGGGGGTGGTTCCGTTTACTTCCGACGCCACAGAGGCCTTTGCAAGTGCCAGAAACGGTGTGGCCAAGAGCTTTCCCTGCCCTTCAGCTTGCCTCGTGGGACCGACACTTCGACCTCTGTTTTCCCGCCTTCCAACAGGTGTTCTGTGGACAAACTGGAGGGACGTGGGTCAAACTGAGTTTCGTTTCTTTTTTGGTTGGTTGGTTGTTTCTCCTTGTAATTAGAAGCCCAAGCTTGTGCATTTTGTTTTGCAGCGGCGAAAGTGGGGCAGGGAAAACCGAAAGCACCAAATTGATCCTCAAGTTTTTATCGGTCATCAGTCAACAGTCTTTGGAACTATCCTTAAAAGAGAAGACATCCTGTGTCGAACAAGCTATCCTCGAAAGCAGGTATGTCGGGATCATGTTCCTTCTTTCAGATAAATAGGATTTACTGTCCTCCCTGTTGGCGAATTTAAGGATGCGTTAGAATCAGTGGGTCTGTTTTCTCTTTTTCTTCTCTTTTACAATTCCTCGAGAAGTCCCAGCATGCACATAGCAGTTTCCAATAACCTGACCTGTCTCCCCTGCTGCCCCCCATCCCCACCCCTGGGCCAGGTTGGAGGTGGTGACTAAGTGATTCGGAGGAACGTTCTGTAGCCTCCTCTTACAGCGAGCCCTCGACTCGCTTTTGTGGAGGCCTTGTGATGGGCAGAAATTTCAGCCTCTGGCCACTGTGTAACAGAGGACTTAGCACAGCGGTGAGGGAGCCTCTGCTCAACATCCAGCCCTGTGGAGGCACCATGTTGGCAAGATGGCATTTTTTACAAATTTGTTTAATGTTTATTATTTTTTTTTAATACATTTTTTTTTTCAACGTTTATTTATTTTTGGGACAGAGAGAGACAGAGCATGAACGGGGGAAAGGCAGAGAGAGGGGGAGACACAGAACTGGAAGCAGGCTCCAGGCTCTGAGCCATCAGCCCAGAGCCCGACGCGGGGCTCGAACTCACAGACCGCGAGATCGTGACCTGGCTGAAGTCAGACGCTTAACCTACTGCACCACCCAGGCGCCCCTGTTTAATGTTTATTTATTGTTGAGAGACAGAGCATGATCATGGGAGGGGAAACGAGGGGGAGAGACACAGAATCCGAAGCAGGCTCCAGGCTCC
Organism: Puma concolor; assembly: GCF_028749965.1. Classification (NCBI taxonomy): domain Eukaryota; kingdom Metazoa; phylum Chordata; class Mammalia; order Carnivora; family Felidae; genus Puma; species Puma concolor. The sequence goes on along the minus strand of NC_141667.1, from coordinate 13,802,494 downwards.
GAGCTGTCAGCACAGGGTCCGACGCGGGGCTCGAACTCGCAAACCGCGAGATCATGACCTGAGCCGAAGTTGGACGCTCAACCGACTGAGCCACCCAGGCGCCCCAAGATGGCATTTTTGTAGCCTCCCACGTGGCAGAAGGTCACTGAGACCTTTGATGGCAGCGAGCCTTTGAAAGAGGGCTGTGTGGGGAGGTATCCTCTGAATTTTTATTTTATTTTTTTATGTTTATTATTGAGAGAGGGAGAGAGAGAAAGAGCGTGAGTGGGGGAGGGACAGAGTGAGAGGGACACACAGAATCCAAAGCAGGCTCCAGGCTCTGAGCTGTTAGCACAGAGCCCCAGGCGGGGCTCAGACCCACAAACTACAAGATCATGACCTGAGCTGAAGCTGGACGCTTAACCTACTGAGCCCCCCAGGCGCCCCTGCATTTTTATTTTAAATGTGCACTTGCCAAACATCTGATTTGTGCCTTATAAGATTTTAGAACCAATAAGGACTTCACAGATTCTATTACTTAGATTTTAGTCCCGGGGTCAGCACACTACAGCCAGATGCCCATAACCTGTGGCCTGTTTTTGTTTTAGCATTCATACCCTTTTTTCCGGTGTCGTAAAATATACATAACGTTTATAACTTTAAACATTTTTTTTCAGCGTGCAGCTTAGTGGTGTTAAGTGCATTCATGTTGTGCAACCATCACCACCATCCATCTTCAGAACGTTTTCATCTTCCTGCAGCCTGTTTTGTAAATAAAGTTTTATTGGAACACAGACACGCTCATTTGTTTCTCTATTGCTGATAACTGCTTTCAAGCTACAGTGGCAGAACTGAGTGCTTGCAACAGAGACCGCAGGCCCCTAAAAGATCTATTACCTGGTTCTTGACAGAAAGTTTTCCACCTCCTGACTGGTCTGACCCCATTTTACAGGTGGAGAAGACGCAAAGAAGTTACTGATAAATGAGTTGCTCCAAGACAGACAACAGATGGGTGAAATGCCCAGGACTGGGACTTTTTCAGTTGCCAAAATTTAAGTGGGGGTCTTCTCCTGCGCGATCCCTGGCTTATGTACATAAGCCCAAGTTAATTTGTGCGAGATCGGACCGTAGTGACTCCCTGAGCTCCAGTATCCTGCGCCTGCACGAGCTGTAAGATCTCTCGTTCAAAATGATGAGGATCATAAACCCATTGCAGCAGGGGCTTTGGAAAGCTGGCTCTTCTGTAAATAAACCTAGTCACTGTGGGTCCCGTTGCTTTCAGATTTGTCTCGCAGTTGAATATTTAGACAATTGGTGAGGAATGCTCTTGCAGTTTTTAGACCTACCCTAATTAACACTTGCTGCGGTCCTCGCATCTTCTTTTTAAATTTTTTTTATGGGGGCTCCTGGGTGGCTCAGTTGGTTAAGTGTCCGACTTTGGCTCAGGTTATGATCTCGCGGTTCGTGAGTTCAAGCCCCGCATCGGGCTCTGTGCTGACAGCTCAGAGCCTGGAGCCTGCTTCGGATTCTGCGTCTCCCTCTCTCTCTGCCCCTTCCCGGTTCATGCTCTGTCTCTCTCTGTCTCGAAAATAAAACATTTAAAAAAAAAAAAATTAAAAAAAAAATTTTTTTTTTTATGGAGTATAATGACGTACCATGTCCCGTTAGTTGCGTGTATCACAGTGACTAGGTTTTCTGTGCGTGATGAGATGATCCCGGCGGTAAGTGTCCTTGCCGGCTGTCACCGTGCGCGGGCACTGCGATATTACCGACATAGAGCCGGTGTGCCGAAATTGACATCTCGTGACTTGTTTATTTGATAACGAAGCTGTCCTCACTTCTGTCACAGCCCCATCATGGAAGCTTTCGGCAACGCGAAGACCGTGTACAACAACAACTCCAGTCGCTTTGGGAAGTTTGTTCAGCTGAACATCTGCCAGCGGGGGAATATTCAGGGCGGGAGAATTGTAGATTGTATCCTGTTTCTTGTGGTTCTTGTTTTGAGTATTTGACTCTGTAAGAGGACGAACTGTTCTTGGTCACCACAAGGGCAGTTAAAGAATGTGACACATTCCAGGTTTTGCTCTAATATTACCCTGTTGGACCTATTAATTACCCTAGGAGAACCATCTTTCTTTCGGAAACTTCGATACCGTCTGTAATCAGGAAAATTGGAATCCTCACCAAGCGTCAGGCTTTTTTGTTTGGGATGAATTCTGTCAAATAGTGTGGCACCTCCGAGGAGGTCATGTGTCCTGTTCGAATTGGATTTAGGTGAAATAGCCTGTGCTTTGTTGGCTTGTCTCTTGGCATTGGAGGTCTCTGTGTCAAAGAGCAGGGGTTTGTTTTTATTTTATTTTATTTTATTTTTTTAATGTTTATTTTTGAGAGAGAGGGAGAGGGAGAGACAGAGTGCAAGTCGGGGAGGGACAGAGAGAGAGGGAGACCCAGAATCTGAAGCGGGCTCCAGGCTCTGAGCCGTCAGCACAGAGCCTGACGCGGGGCGTGAACTGACAAACTGAGAGACCATGACCTGAGCCGAAGTCGGCTGCTTGACTGGCTGAGCCACCTAGGTGCCCAGAGAGCAAGGATTTGTCATTATTTGGGTCACAAAGACTAGAAAATTGAAGGGTAATTGAGCATGTGATCTCCTTGTTTTGTTCCTTGACTTGCCATTGCTTTTCGCATGAAGATTTATTAGAAAAAGTAAGTAAACGTTTAATTCACATTTTCTTCTGTAGTAATGATCTTTGGAAATTACTGGTTTGTGCTCACTAAACAGAGGAAACCTCTCTGAGTCGAAATCTGATTTCTCTCCACAGAACCGAGTAGTAAGGCAAAACCCCGGGGAAAGGAATTATCACATATTCTATGCACTGCTGGCAGGGCTAGAACATGAACAGAGAGGTGAGTGGTGGGAGACCGGCGGGGAAACAGGGACTAGCAACTTGCCTTCCCTTGAAAAGCCGTCGGTAAACGCAAAAACTCTCTTTGGGCTTTGTTGGTGTTCCATCGATTGAAACAAAACGTAGGAGAGACAGGCCAAAAGATGCTGAGTCCATTTTAGAGCCAAATAACGTAGGGGGGAAATCATCAAAAGGGAAGTCTTAAATGTCTTGTTTGTTTTTGGAATCTTGAGACTTTTCCGACTTGTACAATATTGATGAGAAACTATATAACGCCTCGTAACTGGTTTACTCTTAAACCACACCCAAATAAAGCTGATTTCTAAACATTTGGTTTTTAAGAGAGAACAGCCAAGACAGGGTCCTCATCAGTTATTTTTTAAATAACATTTTCTATCATGCCATCTAATTTATTTATTTATTTATTTATTTATTTTAACGTTTATTTATTTTTTTGGGACAGAGAGAGACAGAGCATGAACGGGGGAGGGGCAGAGAGAGAGGGAGACACAGAATCAGAAACAGGCTCCAGGCTCTGAGCCATCAGCCCAGAGCCTGACGCGGGGCTCGAACTCACGGACCGCGAGATCGTGACCTGGCTGAAGTCGGACGCTTAACCGACTGCGCCACCCAGGCGCCCCCACGCCATCTAATTTAATGAAATTATTTTTGCTTTCTCTAGGTGGTGATTCAGAACTCTGTATTTTAATAGGGGGCTGTTAGCATAGAATTATTTATGTATTTTATCTTTTGAAGTTACAAAGTGAAAACTCTCTTGGACTCTGTCTTATCCTGGCCAGTCAAGTACTGATACTCCATTTTTCGTTGTCTTTTTGCAGAAGAATTTTATTTATCTGTGCCAGAAAACTACCACTACTTGAGTCAGTCTGGATGTGTAGAAGACAAGACAATCAGTGACCAGGAATCCTTTAGGGAAGTGATTGTAAGTTTCGTTGTTCTTTTGCCTTCTGAAGAGCGACGACCCCCTAGAAAAATAAGTGACACGTTTCATTTTCTGTTTCAAACAATATTTTGTTCATGAAGTAATTACATTTGCACCGCTGTGCGAGAACAGGTGCTTGCTTCTTTGTTCCCACTCATGATAAAGACTGTTCCAGACTGGAAGAGAATCCTCTTTCTTTAGAAGTTGGATGAATGTCTGTGACATTCAGGACAGATGGGAGGTTGACTTGGAACAGTCCACTAAAAATAAAAAAATCATAGGCTTGACGTTGGATCATGCCAAGCTTTCTTTTTTGAGCTTACAAATATATACATAATATATCATATTAAATATGTATATATTATATGTGTGTGTGTAGTTTTGTAATAACCATTTCCATGGCTAAAAACAAATCTCAATCATTAGACCAAGTAACTGTTAGGATCTTGTTTGTTTCTCTGCAAGAATAGTCACCTTATAACTCTGAGGTGTGGATAAGTGAGCGTCTTGTAGTTTTCTGATATCACAAGGACTTGTTATACGGTGACAACATTCAGGAAGCCTGGTTGTGGAACTTTATTAACAGCCCCACCTGACTGAGAGTGGCCGGTCGGTTTTGCTGATGTGGTTCTTCCAGCAATGCCAGAGTCACTGCTGTCCTAGCTGGAGACAGCGGATCGAGGGTGGAGTCACCATTGTCAGTGCAGCTGACATCGAGCACTTACCGTACGGACTTCCCCAGGCCATCTCTCTCATTGCTCTGAACCCTGAGGGTAGGAATCCCGGCTGTCTGCACCCTGCGACCCGGGGAGGTTGGTGACCAGCCTAACCACACACGGTACCTAATAGAGCTGGTGTGGAAAGTTTAACTCCAAAGACGCTAAACCACAAGGCAGGTCTGTGGTACCTGCTTTTGTCTGTCAGGTTCTTATCTTTACAGCTGTCAACGCTTCTCTCTTCACTATCCCCATTTGCTCTTCTAGATTCGTCATAAAAATGCCTTGTGGAATGAAACCAGGGTATTTTTTTTTTAATTTTTTTCAACGTTTATTTATTTTTGGGACAGAGAGAGACAGAGCATGAACGGGCGAGGGGCAGAGAGAGAGGGAGACACAGAATCGGAAACAGGCTCCAGGCTCTGAGCCATCAGCCCAGAGCCCGACGTGGGGCTCGAACTCACAGACCGCGAGATCGTGACCTGGCTGAAGTCGGACGCTTAACCGACTGCGCCAGCCAGGCGCCCCTAAACCAGGGTATTTTTTTTTTAAGTGAATGTATATCATAACATCATTTTTTCACGTCTTAAGTTGAAAATGAAATTAAAAACAGGATTGGCTCAAATATCAGGATCATCTTCCCTCTGTGGGTCTTTTATCTGTCATTTATAATGCAGGGGGCGGGGGGCTTGGACTTCTTTTGCCCAATCTCCTCTCTTGAACCTGTTTACAAAAAAAGCCCCCTGCTGAGGGTGCCTTTTTGCTGCGTAGGCTGGACAGCAGGGGATTTGGCCCTGTGAATTGGATTTTCCAAAATGTGTTTTAAGTATTTTAAGTTTTCTTTCCCAGTTTCATTTGGCCCCTGGATTTGTCACTACTCAGACTTCATCCCGTTTCAGTTCGTTTATTATTGTCTTTACTGTGTGTTCGAATAAATATAAAAACTCATTCTTATTTTTGGTGAAGAAAGACTTCTCTTGGGATTTTTTTTTTTCCTGTTTTCTTCTTTCTTGAAGCTGGAGAACCATGCTTTGTGATAGAAGGACGTTGTGGCAGAAGACAGATAATTATCCAAGAATGGCAGGTCTTGTACTGATTAGCTCGCTGGCCACTAGGGTGCACTGGGCATCAGTCCTCCCCTTGTTCTGGAAGTGCCCCTGAGAAGTTACTTCCTTGGCTTTCCTCTGCTTTCCTCTGGGGGCTTCGTTTTCTGATTGAGAATCGTTTGTTCTTTTTGTTAACTACTGGTAAACTTCTGAGGCTTGCCCTGCCTTCCGTGATTGCTGGCTCCTATTCTTTATTTGAAAGAGTAGGTTTTGGCCTTTAAAATCTGATCTTACGTTGGAAAGATCGTCTAGAAAGGAAGAAAAATTTGTACGTGAAATTGACAGAGAGGTATGCAACAAGCTTACAAGTATTCCATTTATGTATTTACAAGTATTCAATTTTATATATTTACATTGTGATTACTTTTTAGTGTCAACCTACCAGAAATGTAAAGGAAAACTTAGCTGCTAGTAAGTAAAATCAGGAACATGTAATTTTTACTATTATTTAACCTTCTGGAAGTTCTAAGCAATGCAGTCAGAAAAGAAAAACGATGTGCACCTTTTCAGAAAGGAGAAAAAATTCTCTTTTCTATAGCTAAACCTGCAAGAATCGCAAATTGGGGAATGGCTTAAATAATTTGTTATATTGGTGAAATAAGATCCATTACAGCAAGCAAAACATATTCAAGTATATTCAATTACATGGAAAATTTATTTTAAACCTGAGAAAGATAAGCTGCAACACTAGATAATCCTTTTATTTAAAAAACATTTTATGTATAATTTGATATATGATAATTCATATAGTAATTACGTGTGCAGAAAGAAGGCTGAGACAAAAATATACAAAAAATGTTCTCTCGTGAGGCAGAATTCTACAATCTTATTTTATCATTCTGTGTTATATTTTTACAGTAAATAGGCTGCCTTTTATGATTACCTAGTTATGATTATATTCCTAGAATCGTCATTTCTGTAATATGGGAATATAATCGTTAAGTATCCTATCAATGCCAGCCAGCCCACTATTCTGCCTTAGGCAGCACTCTGTAACCAGGAGTGACACAGGAATGGTTAAAAACTCCCCCAGGCATGCATGCTCTCTCTCTCTCTCTCTCTCTCTCTCTCTCTCTCTCTCTGAAACAAATTTTTTTTAAATAAAAAAATAAATTGGTATCTTCATATTTCAATTTCATGAAGCTTTTTTCCCAGAGGTTTTTGGACCAAAGGAAGGAAAGGAACCACATTCCGTTAAGCCTGAAGGACATTTGTTTGCATAATATGTTGAAATGTTCATGGAGAGAAATTGTTTCTGTGAATTCTGTATGAAAATGTCATTTCTGGTGTTCATTCTTAGCTACTAAAAAAAAATGATCCATCAACTTTAATGTCCGTATACTCTGGCAATAGGACCTTTTAAGAATTTTCTTTATTTTACTGAGAATTTGCTTTATGTATTTTTAGAGTTTATCATTGCCACCACTTGGCATGAATATAAATGAGTGCCTGTAAAGTATCATGGGAGCTATAGGGGACCTGTTTGGTTTTTTTTCACCCCTGGGGCAGACTCTGTGTTTCATAACCATTTGTTTATGCAGCCTTTCAAGTTGCCCTAGAAATTGCTTAGATGCAAGCTATTTCAAGTCAATGAGAGCAACTAATTTATTGTATTGCTTGCATTTGACCCACCAGAATGGGGGTGGATGAAATGTGTGAGAAATAACAGGAGTCTTTGGGTGATAATCTTTTCAGATTCTCTTATGCCACAAATGTTGAATATTTTTAGAGTGCTTGGCTGCGGACCAGGACTGGACCCAGCCTTACTGGCTATATCCATGGGTTTTTAGTTGTTTTGAGCCCATGTATATGTATACATAAATTCATTCCACATGAGTCCAATTTTATTAAGGCAGACTTTATACCTAATTGTGCCAAACATGAAAACTTCAGTCTCTTTCAGTGGTAGAGAACTTGGGAGCATAAGCAAATTTATATTATAAAATAACATAATATTGCCTCATAGAGCATTACATGATAAGTTATGATTTTTTTAAGATTTCATTTTTAAGTAATCTCTGCATCCAACGTGGGGCTTGAACTTACAACCCCAAGATCAAGAGTCATATGCTCTACTGACTGAGCCAGTCAGACTCCCCGTGATAAATTATTATCAGATTGTTTATTTGGAACTTACTATGGCCAGAATAGTCTCCACTTCCACCATTCCAGTGGCACCATTTGTTCAAGATTCATCTATGGCCCCTTTGCCTTCCGGAATGGCGTCTCCGCACCTCACAGCCAACTGCCTGAGACCCGGAGTGGATATACCTTTTGGCATCTGAAATTTGCCCCTCTTTTCTATTCATTTCCAGGGTGATGAGCCTGGCTTCCTTTGTCTCTTCATGGTTGGGACCAGATCACATATTTGTCATCCCCCCCACCCCCAACCCCCAGTTTCCCAAACACCTGTTTTTCTGTGTGCCTAATAAGGACGTTACTGAAAATATTCTGTGTAATTTTTTTGCCAGTTTCGTAACTAAATTGCTGCTCAGTGCTTCTGAACTATCCTGAGAATCTCCCAGCATGGTTTTTTGAGTCTTGAGCCCTACTGCTGAGAAAATAAGATCATTATAATAAGCTTTAAAGCGGCTACTCTTGGGGCGCCTGGGTGGCTCAGTCGATGGAGCGTCTGACGTCGGCTCAGGTCACGGTGTCGCAATTTGTGGGTTCGAGGCCCGCGTCAGGCTGACAACTTAGAGCCTGCAGCCTGCTTTGGACTCTGTGTCTCCGTCTCTTTGTGCCCCTTCCCCTCTCTCTCTCTCTCTCTCTCTCTCTCTCTCTCTCCCTCTCACACACACACACACACACTCTCTCTCTCTCTCTCTCTCTCTCTCTCTCTCTCTCTAAAAATAAACATTAAAAAAAATTTTTTTTAAAGTGGCTCCTCTTGCCAAAGGGGTGGAGATTGTGACTAAAAAGATTTTAAACAAGACAATAGGACACAAGTAAAGGGTCTTGCCAGTAATTTTAGCATACATGTCCACATTACTGGTAATTGGTTGCACCCATTAAATTACCCCGTAGTATGATTAATATAATTATTCCTTATCACCATGCTCCTGACTCACTTAGGGTTAGATTGCAAGTAGTCAAATTTATTAATACCGTAAGCACATTTGATTCATTTGCTTTCATGTCTCCATGTATAACTTCTGTATGTATTTTAAGAACTTCGAGAATTTTTTCATGGGGCATCTCTCGATATTTTTCATTTGATAGCTTGACATTTTGTGCTACTGCAAACTTAGTATTTTTAAAGTCTTACTTCCTCTTAGTGTTATGTAGACTCCAAGTAGTTGATTTAAACAGTGAAGACTTACATTTCCATATCGTTCTATGATCTAAGAATTTTTATAAGTTAGTGTTGAATAGGTCTTATTAATATAGGAGGATAACTTTAACCATGGAGATGGAAAATACTAACTTTAGCACAGTGGAGGTGCTTTATAATTATTTTGCTATTTAGTTTGGTTCTTACCACCTTTTCAAGAGGCTTGAGAATAAGAAATTATTTGTATTCCCTAACTGTCATTCCTTTAACTTTTAGGATAAGTGAATTTGAATAATTTTCCATATATTTCTTTTTAATTGATAAGCACTTGACTAATTGTTTTTATTCTTTGTGTCAATTTCTGTTTGCACCCGTGAAATGAGTCTTCTCACCCCTGAGTAAATAAATAGTTTCCCTTAACGTGTTAAGATTACACCGTGGGGGATATTTTACAGAACTTCTTTTCTGTTGAGATTTTCTTTGTAGTAAATTTCTAGCATTGAAGTTATGGAAGATATTGCAGGAGATTGCGTTTTCTTTTTTAATGTCTTTAGAAAGTAATAGCATCTGGCTGGATAATAAGTTCGTGGACTCTGTGTTCGTGGGGCCCGATTTCGAATCTTGGCTGGGTAGCCCTGTGAGAGTTACTTAACCTCTCTGAACACTCAACAGTTACGCACATTTGTGGCCAACACAGTGCTACCATAGAGTCTCGTTTTCCCAAAAGATTATATTAACTTGTGTACTGGTGATCAGTGCATAAATGTCCCAGTTTCACCAGTTTTAGGTTTAACATCCACGAGTTTTTGGCTCATTTAATAGAAGTTATTATCCTGCATTTGCTCCAATAAGAAATGCCTGTTGCGTTGTTTTGCTCATGTGTCTTTTATTACAGCTTAAGCGGTGGCTCCTTCCCTTATAATTTTTAAATTTTCCTGCCTATTGTTGTTGCCCTTTGTTTTCCCTTTATTGTCGTCTCCTTAAAAAGAAGTTGCACTTCTCACATTTTTAAATCTCTGGTTGTTTCCTTGTCTAATTTTTGTTGCTTCAAAATGGCGCGTGGTTTCCTTCCTGGTCTCCCAAAGTGATTGTCGTTGTCGTAGTTATTACGTTGTGGGTCTGACGTAACCCCTGGTGGGTTATTTTCGTCAGTGTGGCCAACAGTCCTGCCCTCAGTTGGGGGCGAGGGGTGGTTTCTTCTTGACAAGCATGTGGCTTCTACATCACACTAGAAAATGGGCACATCTTGGGTGGGATTCAGAAGACGCCTGGCTTCCGCTGTCAGGATACTTGTATTTGGGGACAGACCTCGTCTCCTGTAGTCGCTGGTGTGTTTTTCTCCATTCGTCTGTTCCATGAGGATCTATTATAAAAGGAGCAGAGACTCTCCTGTCTACAGAGTTCCTAAGAAAGAATGTTATTCCCCCGATTTGAGTCCCTGCTGCATTTAACCGTCAAGGGAAGGCTCCAAAGTTTACGCTGGAGCAGCCCCATGAAGTCTCACCCTCACCCCACCAGTTCATGTGGAAGAAAATAAATGTTCCGTTATGCTTCAGTATGTACAGAAAAAGCATTTCCTTATCACTGTCATTACTGTGACTCTCTGAGGTGATTCTGCTGTGACATAACTGGGAAGCCTCTACATATAGTATCTCATTTTTCCCCATTGGTGGGGTGAGCGCTCCACATTCTACAGTTCTTTTTTCTTAATGTTTTTTTTAATTTCAATGTTTGTTTAACGTTTAAATATTTAGTTAGAAAGTGTGAGCAGGGGAGGGGCAGAGAGAGAGAGAGAGAGAGAGAAGAGAGGGAGAGTCCCAGGCAGGCTCTGCGTGGCCGTTGCAGAGCCCGACACGGGGCCACGTTGCTCGCACTATGAGATCGTGTCCTGAGCCGAAATCAAGAGCCGGGCGCTCAACCCACTGAGCCACCCCAGGTGCCCCTGCAGTTCTTCCCTAACATCACGTTATTTTCTGTGTGGCTCTGCAAGGTCTTTATCCCTTGAAATTGAGGGCCCGTGAGTCTGTTTCCTGGTTTCTTGCCTGTAGAACAATACCTGACACTTCTATTGAGCGGGGAGGTTTTCCTTTTCTTTAGTGTGGGGAAAACACCCGCAAAAAAATTGAACACAGTTACTGTCTTTCAGACGGCAATGGAAGTCATGCAGTTCAGCAAGGAAGAAGTTCGGGAAATTTTGAGGTTGCTTGCTGGTGTATTACATCTTGGGAACATAGAATTTATCACGGCTGGTGGGGCCCAGGTGTCCTTCAAAACGGGTAAGATGACCCCTGCCTTCCTCCCTTCCTCCCTTCCTTGGCTTTTTCCTCCTAGGGAACTTGGACCTAAAGTATTTACTATCCGCCCTTTTGCAGAAAGGGCTCTCTGAGCCCGGGAGAGAGAACTTTGTATTTGATGCGAATGATCAGCCGAGAAAGGGTCCAAGCATCTAAGAAGGGATTGCTGGGTGGCATGGTGGCTGTGTTCTCATTCTTACCAAGAAAAGAGGAAAATGGACCCGGTAAAGAAATGGGAGCAACCAGGATAAACGTTACGGGTCAGGGGCGTAGTGTCGCTGTAGTTTTTCGTAGTTCTTGAGTGGTGACGCATTGTAATGGTGAACCCTGTTTTCAAGCGTGACCGCTTGGCTCAGGGTCCAGCTCTGCCATAAGCTGGTTCCTTGGGTTATAACGTGTCCCCTCAACACCACTGACATCTGGTCTATAAAGTGCGGCCGTGTTGTCAAGATTAAACGAGCGAATATGCACATCGCAACGTCAGTAGTCACTTTCCAGAAGTAGTTGATGTGTTTACTCTTGAGACTTTCCTGATGGAAGCCACGTGTGAGGGCACAAGGGCTGGGGGAGGGGGGCAGATGAGTTAAAGTTTGAAGTGGCCTTAGATGAGGCCAGAGCTGTAGGTCAGCAGTTCTCACGCGTTTGGTCCCAGAGCGTCTCAATCATCTTCAAACCATAGAGGACTCCCCAGGGCTTTTTCCTTTATGTGGGTCATGTCTGTTCATGTTATCGCATTAGAAATAAAAACTGAGATGTCTTTGAAAATTAATTGTGCAATCACCATCAGAAGCCCCTTGCGTATTGAAATAAATAGTGTGTTTTTATTCAAAAGACTATCTTCCCAAACAGAAGAAAATCCGCGAGAAGAGCGACATTGGCTTACATTTTTTGCACATTTTGAAAATATCAGTGGTCGGGGAGGACAGCTGGGTTCTCTTACCTGCTACAGTCACTTTGGTGAGCTCCCTCATGTCATGCAGCCACTGGAAACTCCTCTGTATTGCGGTGATGGAATGAGAGTTAAAAGAAACAGCAAGCAACCTCTTCGGATCACTGAAAAGAGTTAGGACCTTGCAAACCTTTATGGCGGGGTCTTGGACCCGGGGTCTCAGGACCACACTTGGTCCGGGCGTCAGGCCACTCGCCTAAGACTCATCAAGGGAGTGATTAACCGAGCGACGAAATGTGCGTTCTCTAGATTCTACCCGCGGGATTTAGGAATGTTCTCTGGCCTCACGTGTCGCAGTGTGGAGTTGGCTCTGAACCCATGTCTCTGCGTGGGGCTCCCTTTGGGGTCCCGTGGCCCGTTCCTTCTTGGGTCAGTCACTTTTGCCTTGTTTGCCTTCATTTCCAGCCTTGGGCAGGTCTGCAGAGTTACTGGGGTTGGACTCAGCACAGCTCACGGATGCTCTGACGCAGAGGTCCATGTTCCTCAGGGGGGAGGAGATCCTTACGCCCCTCACCGTTCAACAGGTACACGCGCTTCGCCACCAAAACTCGTCTTAACAGATACCCCCGGGTTTTCAGATCCGTGGCTTTGATTCAAATGAGGCACTACAGCAAACCATTCAAAGGGGTTTGGTTCATGATCGAAAGAAAGAAGATACCCACGCCGAAGGGAATAGACCAGAGTTGTTCGTTTTCTTAGAGGTAGCGTAGCAGGGTGTTCCAGAGGACCGACCAGGCATGATGGAGGGTTCCTGAGTCCGAGTCCTGACATATTATTTTCTGTCCTTGGAGAATGCATTCGTTGTGTCTGTTTGCTCCTCTGTAAGGCAAGGGTAATTGTCATACCTAAGCCATAGGATTCTTGTAAGGATAGTAATAAATGTGCTAGATATGTAAGCACTAAATAAACACTAACCATGATTATTTGTTATTATTATGTAGTATTATGTATTTCTGCTTCTGTTACTGTCTGAAGCCACAGTTATATGTGCCAGCCCGTCTAATATCGATTTATTTTTTAAGTTTATTTATCTTAAGAGAGAGGGAGAGCGAGTTGGGGAGGGGCAGAGAGAGGGGGAGAGAGAACCCCCAGCAGGCTCCTCGCTGTCAGCACAGAGCCCCACGCAGAGTTCGAGCCCACGAACTGCGAGATCATGACCTGAGCTGAAATCAAGTCGGACGCTCAAACGACTGAGCCACCCAGGTGCCCCATGTTTTAAACATGATAAAACTTGTAGCTACCCATACTGGTTCAGATTCTTTCCTACAATTAACATAAAAACTTGAGTTTGAAAGCCTGATATTTCAAAGAAGTCTTAGTGATGGGCATCGAGGAGGGCATTTGTTGGGATGAGCACTGGGTATTGTATGGGAGCCAGTTCGACAATAAATTAGATTTAAACAAATAATACGAATGAAAGAAGTCTAGGTGACTCCTGCGTGTAGAGCGAGTGAGTGAGCTCCAGTTTACTCTTTCTTGAGACATCCGCGTCTTTCTGGGTGTCGGGTGCGCGGGTGTTCTTCCTGTTCAGTGTGTGTGCGTGTCCCCCGAGGGGCCTGGGATGGACTCACCTGCCTGGGCTTCCGCGGTCAGTGGGAGGCGGTGACCGTGTCCCCCTGTCCTGCAGGCAGAAGACAGCAGAGACTCCTTGGCCATGGCACTTTATGCGCGCTGCTTCGAGTGGGTGATTAAGAAGATTAACAGTAGGATCAAAGGCAAAGATGACTTTAAATCTGTTGGCATCCTTGACATCTTTGGATTTGAAAACTTCGAGGTATGCTTCTCATGGGTGGGATGCACGAATTTTTTTCTATCCACTTATTGACTGAACTCTCTTCACGTGAATACTGGTATTTTTCTCTGCAGACTTTTGTTTCTTCTTTGCCCTTTCTTCACCTTTGTATGTAATAGGAAGGGCACTAAAGATACGTGTTGAATGGTTCCCCCCCTTAGGTTAATCACTTTGAGCAGTTCAATATAAACTATGCAAATGAGAAACTTCAGGAATATTTCAACAAGCATATTTTTTCTCTGGAACAACTAGAATATAGCAGGTAAGAGCTCGTAGAATTCCATTTAAAGGTAAAAAAAAAAAATAAAAAGCCGTAAATTAGTTTTAAAACTCTATTTTATTATAACTTAGCCCTTTTAAATCTTTCCACAGGGAAGGATTGGTGTGGGAAGATATTGACTGGATAGACAATGGAGAATGCCTGGACCTGATTGAGAAGGTAACATTGTTGAAGGCTTGTTACCAGTCCCAAGGGTGTCCAGCTGGGCTGATTCATATTTATGGGAACAGAATAGCTTGTGCGAACATGCACATCAAAGACGTGAATGTTTAGAACACAATGGACCATTTGGAAACATACATGTAAATGTGCAAGGTTGAATTTTAATAGTTGGCTGCTTCAAACTTATTGTCTCATTGAACAACGTATTTTAGAATCAACAGTGTGTGAATTGGCTTCCCTTGGATTTTAAGTCAGCATCAAAAGCTTCGCCAGCACCAGGAGTAGACTGGACAGTGTAAAAGTTTTGTTCACAAAATTCTGGTGGGTTCCATTTTTCCATGTGTGTGTGGAAATTAAATTCTTTGGATGTCTTTATAGTATCATTCTGAATTTTTTTTTACCTTTATTTTGAGAGAGAGAGAGCGAGCGAAAGAGCATGTGTGTGCGCACACACACAAGTGGGGGAGAGGCAGAAAGATGGAGAGAGAGAATCCCAAGTAGGCTCCCCACTGTCGGGGCTGAGCCCTATTCGAGATCATGGCCTGAACTGAAGTCTGACTCATAACCGCCTGAGCCACCCAGGCGCCCCCTGAATTTTTTTAGTCCAAGAAATTTCTATGACTTTTCCTTTAACCACTTACTTGAGAGAGTAGAGAGGAAATATTTTGAGGTAGATGTTCAGCTTTGAATTCAATTTACCTTTCTTCTGTCTTCCAGAAACTCGGTCTCCTGGCTCTTATCAATGAAGAAAGCCATTTTCCTCAAGCTACAGACAGCACCTTATTGGAGAAGTTACACAATCAACACGCTGTATGTCAAAACCTGCCAATTCTTAATTATGTCTGAGTAGGAGATCTGTGGGTTAAGATTACACACAAGCTATTTCAGTGCTGTTGGCTCTCCTCTGCTCCCCACACGTAATTTTCTTCTCAAACCAAAGCTCTTCTCCAGTTGCTGGAACCAAATTGAAATCCGTTAAAGGGATAGATTTGGGGCTCCTTGTCAGAATATGCCCACATTCAGTTTATGAGTTTAGAATTTAACATCACTGCTGTGAGGCCAGGTAAGAGCTCCATGGTTTCGATAAAATTGCGTCACATGCTCTGTCCTCAACCTCTGCTCTGTGGTGGGCTTTGCGATTGTTTTCACTATCTCTGGTAGTCAGTTCTCTCTGGAGGTCTGTGCAAATCAGTAAGTGAAATTAGGCGCTTGTATTTTTTTTTTTTTTATTAGAATAACCACTTTTACGTGAAGCCTAGAGTTGCAGTGAACAATTTTGGAGTGAAGCACTACGCTGGAGAGGTAACTTCTTACTTGAGATCCTTGTGGGTATTTGCCCGTCTGGTACGTAGAGAAATAGCTGATTTCAGAAGCCAACATAAATATGTTGAAATGACTTCCTTCATGGGTCCGGCGTTTAAAGGGGATGCCTATAACCTGAAATCATTCTTTTGACCGACTGTATGGTTTTTCTTTTTCTTTTTCTTTTTTTTCTTTTTTTTAACCCAGGTGCAGTATGACGTCCGGGGCATCTTGGAGAAGAACAGAGATACCTTCAGAGATGATCTTCTCAACTTGCTCCGAGAAAGCCGGTATGTCGGTCTCCAACCCTGTATGTCATTAGCAAGCAAAGCATCCCTTGTGCAGATTTACAAACATAGAAGAAAATCAGTATGGAAGCAGCTTGGTTCACTGTGTTCTTTCATGGGCAATATTTCATTCATAAAATGACCTCGATGCAGAAAATAACATGAGTCGCACTGACCGCCATTTAACGAGGTACCGTAAGAAGAGCGTATCTATGGCGTAGATACTGTCAGTCCTGTTAAGCAGATGAGGGAAGTAGTTTGGGGGGCGGTTCAGGGCCTTGCCCACGAATGCACAGCTGGTTTTGATTTGCTCTGCTTGGGTCAAGAACAGAAGGCCTTGCCCAGGATGACCTTTCTCCTCAACAGGCCGAGAGCTCCGTGTTCAATTGCTTTCATCGTCTGCTCCGTAGGACCCGTGTGTCTCTAGCTGAAGGGATGTCAGGAAAAAACATCCATCCAGCTAAAATTACAAACTTCCACATGCATTGATTCGTGCACGAATCGTAAATCCATGCCCGAATCGTAAATCCATGCCCTTAAATCGGTAGTTGGTTAGCTTAGCTGCTTGTTGGAGGCTGTGTGAGAGAGAAAGGGGGAGAATCGCCCAGAGGGAAAGCTTTCGATACTTGTTTCGGATCCAGAGTGAATCTGTGACAGAAACATTTTTATTATCTAGGTTGGGAAAGTAGCACAATGACTTAGAAATCTGTAATACTTTTAGGAATGTCAACCCCATGTGGCTCCACTGTCACATAGACTGAATTGAGATGAAGGAAGCCCACCCACAGGGTCAGATAGGAGTTTAGAAATGGAAGGTATTTCGATTTGTTTGAGCTCTCCTGTGTGAAGATTCCCTGTTTACAACATTGGCAGCTATTTTTGCTTTTATTTTTTTTGTAATTTTTTGTAATTTAATGTTTATTTATTTTGAGAGAGAGAGAGAGACAGAGCACAAGCAGGGGAGGGGCAGAGAGAGAGGGAGACACAGAATCTGAAGCGGGCTCCAGGCTCTGAGCTGTCAGCACAGCCTGACTCGGGGCTCGAACTCACAGACCATGAGATCATGACCTGAGCCGAAGTCAGACGCTCAACTGACTGAGCCACCCAGGCATCCCAGCTGTTCTTTTTTTTAGATGAGTTTTCAGCTCTTTAAAAATGGAGATGTTCAGGGACGTCTGGCTGGCTCAGTGAGTAGAGCATGTGACTCTTGATCTTGGGGCTGTGAGTTTAAGCCCCACATTGGGGATAGAGTTTACTTTAAAAAAATATATATATATATTTACACATACATATATATATATATATATTTACACATACATATATATATATATATATATACACACACACACATACACACAATAATAAAAATGGTGGTATTTTCAAAATACCATAGCAATGGTACTTTTCTGTCCGCTGTCAAAGCAATTTCTTAGTTATTAGATTTTAATTGATACATTTGAAAATGACCTTCATGTTAAATAAAAGCATTTTGCTGTGAAAAGATCACAGGTGTGGAGGTCAGCAAGGTGACATTTGGCTGGTCGCCTCGGTCAAAACGTAAAGTGGGTTTGTGACTGGAGTAAAAGAGTTTCTTTCTTAGTCCAGGCTTGTCTCTGCAAAATTAGGGGCTTGGGCTGTTACTTGGTCTGTGCTCTTTGACCTTTGACATCTGTGACGCTCTCATGGAAACAGAGCTTTCCTCCGAAGCGCTCAAAGCACACTTAGAGAACTTCAAAGAGCATGCAATAGCACCCTGGAACAAAAACGAAAAAGGGATGGGCAAAGTGAGAGGTGACAGGGCTGCCTTTGATGGTGCCACCTCAGGAGGTGTGGATCCTCAGACATCGTCCCTGCCTTTCCTGGTCTCAGTGAAGCTACTCATCCCCAGTCCTCTGCCCAGAGCTGTAGCGTCTTCCATGCAAGAAAGATAAAAAGTTATCGGAGGGGCACCCGGGTGGCTCAGCTGGTCAAGCATCCGACTGCGGCTCCGATCACGATCTCGCGGTCCGTGAGTTCGAGCCCCGCGTCGGGCTCTGTGCTGACAGCTCTGAGTCTGGAGCCTGTTTCAGATTCTGTGTCTCCCTCTCTCTGCCCCTCCCCTCTTCACACCCTGTCTCTCTGTCTCTCAAAAGTAAGTAAACGAAACAAAAAAAACTATTGGAAGCCTTTTACTTTTTATTAGTAGGGGCAATTTTATAGAGCTTTTCAGCGTTAACAGCAACAAACTAACATGAGTGTTGACGCTGTGCCGGGCACCGTGCTCAGCCTTTTGTATACATTTTCTCATTTCATTCCCCACCCCACCGCCAGCACAGTGGGACAAATTCTCAACTTACCCTCCTTTTGCAGATGAGAAAAATGAGGCTAAGTCAAGCATCTGCCCTGGTCCTGTAGCTTGGAAGGGGTGGGGGCAGGATGGAAACCCTACTGTGTTTCACTGCAGATCTCACTTTTCCCTCTGTGAACTGGTTGGATCTTCGAAATACAGTGAGATGTGCGAAAACATCTCCCTCCTATGGGCAAAGACATCAGGGGTGCAGAAGCATAGGTGGCACTCTGGAAACACAGGGCTCCTTGCTGGCATGCCATCCCGGGTGACTTTCATCCCAGTCCGTTTGTCTTCTGCAAGACTGGGGCTCAGAAGGCGGCCACCATTTCCGCCCCCCCCCCCCCCCCCCCAATGCCTAAAGCCCTCGGGCAGTGGTTGTTTTGAAATCTTTGGAAGTTGTCTTAGCTCTTCCTGGACTCGATGTGTTACTTTCATCGGGAAAGTGTGTTGTAATTATAGTAATCCAGCCCCTGATAACCGGGTGCGTGCCCCTCATGGCCCTGCTCCTCTCTGCTCACACAGATTCGACTTCATCTATGACCTGTTTGAACACGTTTCAAGCCGCAATAACCAGGATACCTTGAAATGTGGAAGCAAACATCGACGGCCCACAGTGAGCTCACAGTTCAAGGTTAGTCTGTCCTGCTGGCTTTCACGAATTTATGGGTGCTGTGATTTTAGGAATTGGAAACAAGGATTGCCGTCTGTGAGGTCCAGGAAAGCGTTTATTTTATTTTTTCTTTTATGTCACCAGATAGGGCTTTCGAAATAAAATCTACTTTTTCTGAGATGAAAACATGTAGGTTTTTGGTTTTTTTGTTGTTGGGTTTTTTTTTTTTTTTTTTGTCTTGTTAAATAGCTGCCTGTTCTAAGTCGAAGGACTGGCCGTTTGGGGTCACCTTGATGTGTATTTAGAGGCTCGTATGAATATAGAGTGTATTTCTTCCCATGTTTGGTTTTTGTATTTTTCCCTGGTACGTTTACAGTATCGTAACTGGGAATAACGACTGAGCAAGCACGCATTTAAATAAGATCCATGTCAGTTACCTTGTCCAGATACCCAGAATTCAGGGAAATAGGGACCATTCCTACTTGCATTTTAAATATGTAGCCATTTTAGAAAGTTTAGAGGTAGAGCATGTGAAGACCGTTTTTGGAAAAAAAAAAAAATTTTAATGTCTATTTTTGAGAGAGAGAGAAACTGGAGCACAAGTGGGGGAGGGGCAGAAAGAGAGGGAGACACAGAATCCGAAACAGGCTCCAGGCTCTGAGCTGTCAGCACAGAATCTGACGCGCGGCACTCGAACCCATGAACCACGAGGTCGTGACCTGAGCCAAAGTTGGACGCTGAACCGACTGAGCCACCCAGGCGCCCCTGACCATTTTCTGACCTTAATCGTTCTGTTTTACCCCCAAGTAACAAATCCTAACAGGAAGAGAAAGAGAGGCATATGAGTCAATAGACATTTATTAAATCTGCCTTCAAAGAGTCTTTCACTTAGTTATTCAGAGTTGGATGCATCCGGTGGGGTTCTGTGTGAGGCCTGTTGTACAACGTAGTTGGCAATGAGCCAGATACGCACCAACCTTGCTAACAAAGCTGGATCATGAGATATGATGGGCAGGCTTGACCTAGGTAGGATATAATAAAAACAGTTGCCATGTGGGGGCACCTGGGAGGCTCAGTCAGTTAAACATCTAACTCTTGGTTTCGGCTCAAGGTCACGATCTCACGGTTTGTGAGTTTGAGCCCCATGTTGGGGCCCCATGCTGACAACGGGGCCTGCTTGGGATTCCCTCCCCCGCCCCTTCCTCTGCCCCTCCCCCACTCACACGGTATCTGTCTCAAATAAATTAAAAAAAAATAGTTACCATTTATTGTGTATGTATTATGTGCCAGTCACTAATCACTTCACGTATATGATCTGAGTTCATTTCTCCCATCTTATAAGTACATACTATTGTCCCCATTTTATAGATGAGGAAACTGAGGTTTGGAGAAATGGAGACCATTCAGGCCCTCTGAGGACTAAAGCTAGGATTTGAACTGTACCTGTCTGACTCTAAAACCTAGGTTTCTAATCCCCCAGTGGAGATGTTATATTACCTTTTTCTAGAGCAGTGTTGTCTGGAGTTGCCTTGGAAGGCTTTGTGGATATTTGGGGATTAAATTGCACTAGGAATCAAGGAAATGGCAGAGAGCGGTCAGGCCTTCCAGGTAGAGAGACTGAGCAGGAGGAGTCCTGAGGCAGGAACGTTGGGTCGTGTTCCCGGAAGACTGATTCGGTGAGGCCAGCAGACAGAATGTCTCATAGGGAGTTAAATTGGCACCAGAATATATATGAATATATATATATATGAAGGGCCACACATGCCAGGCCATTTGGTCACCTGTGAGAAATCCTAAAGCTTTCGAACCCGAGAAGTAACTAACCAATGTAGTGCCGTAGACAACCCAGTTTTTTCCACAAAATTGTAAGAAGAAAAAAGAAATGGAGGGAAACCCAGTGGATTAAAAGACTGAAAGACCCTACGTACAGCACAGGAACCTCATTTGCATTCTGATTTCAAGGAACAGACCAGTTAAAAATTATGAAATTTGAGACACTTGAGGATTTTTGTATGAAATCTGAGACACCTGCTTCTTTTAAGATTGAAATTAAGGAATTCTTGTTCAAGCTTTTTCGGATGATGCTATGGTGGTTACATACAGGTTTGGAAATGTTTAGCCTTTGATAACACATACTGAAATCTTGAGGGATGAACTAAAAACACCGTTTTCTACAAGGGCTGGGCGTAGGGTGTCCTCAGATGGGGATTGGATGAGACGAGATTAGCCATGAGCAGAAGCTGGTGATGAGTGTTCATTACGTGCTCTGTCTGCATTGGGAAACGTTAAAAATTCATCACAATAGCAACAAAAAATTTAAAAAATAATAATAAAGCGGTATTATGGAAGCTTGATCTGCCTGGTGACTTCAGGGTAAGAGTGAGAAAGTGTGAATTATTGGTACAGACTGTCATCTTAATGGAAATAATGAATTAGGAGGAAAAAACCTCCAGTGGGACAGTGCATTCAGCCCAGATTTTCTGTACCAAACATCGAAATAGCCCAGAGTTGCTTTCTGGTGGTTAACAGAATATTGGTTCCCCCCCCCCCCAATGATACTCTTCCAATGAAGTGACAAATGAGTTTTGTATATTGTGAAGTAATTTCAGTGACTATAGATTGTAGCACCTTGGCTTTATCTTATATGAGGATGACAGTGTTAAAACTTAATATTCCATTAATCAGAAAAAAATTATTCCTGTGATTTCTATTGTTTCTTCCTGTTTCTGAGGAGTGCCTGAGATGCTGAGAAATCTAAAGAATGACATAATAAGAGACTAAATCAACATATACTTTTTTCTTTCTAATAGGACTCCCTGCATTCCTTAATGGCAACGCTAAGCTGCTCTAATCCTTTCTTTGTTCGCTGTATCAAGCCAAACACGCAGAAGGTAAGATTTACAGCAGCGCTAGACTGAGGCTGTGTCTTTAAGGACACCGCCTCCCGGGCACTGTCTGTAAAGCCCTTTCATCATAGAGGGTTGGGAGCATATATGACATTATTATAACCTAACATTAAATAGAAAAATTCCCTTTGTCTCCTGGGCCTACTTCTCTGCTTCTGAATGATGCCATTAAGCTTTAGAGAAATCTAGTTTAAAAGGAAACCTTGTGAAACCTTCACAATTTTTTTTTTTTTTTTTTTTTTTTTTTTTAAGGATTTGGTTTGAAATTCTTGGGCAGCTGTCTCTTATGGAAGAGATGGTTGGTGTATGTTTTGTGGTTGGTTTAGTTTTTCATTTTGCTTTCTTGTTAAGCATGATGAAGGGTCTGTATTCCAAGCAGCGGTGCTGACTTTTTTAAGGACTCTGACCAGGTAGTCATGCCTAATTTGATAATTCCTGATAGAGCGTCATCGTGTGTTTTCATGGGTAGACGCTGTGAATTTAGTGTTTTAATGCCATAGCCTGATGAGAACCAATATGAGTGTTACAGGAAGCTGTCTGAACGAAGAAAATTTAGTAATCAATGTATGTCATTGCTGAATCCAAGACTAAATGGGAAACTAGCCGTCAAATGTTGAAAAATAGAAATTGTCTTGCTTTGGGAAACATCAGCTCTTCGTAATCTCCCCGAAGAGAGGAAAACCCTCCACAAGACAGTAATGTCAGCAGCCCCTCTTGTTAAAAAACTAAATGCTGTTCTCATAAGGCGTAAGAGAAGCAGTCTGACCTAAAACTGTTTCTCTTGAGACTTAGGTTATATTCTAGTAATTTTGCTGATACTAGATCTTGTTGTTTACCTTGTTTCCCAGTTGCCCTTGACTTACTATTAGTGGTTCCTCATTTATAGTTTAAAGATGTTCATGGGCGCCTGGGTGGCTCAGTCGGTTGAGCGTCAGACTTCGGCTCAGGTCATGAGATCACGGTCCGTGAGTTCGAGCCCCGCGTCGGGCTCTGGGCTGACAGCTCAGAGCCTGGAGCCTGCTTCCGATTCTGTGTCTCCCTCTCTCTCTGACCCTCCCCCATTCATGCTCTGTCTCTCTCTGTCTCAAAAATAAATAAACATTAAAAAAATTAAAAAAAGATGTTCATAAGAACCACGATACTGAACTCTCTGTCTTCTAGGAAGGTAAAAATGGATGCTGCTTGTAAGGACAAGTAACCTGTTAAGTTTGCTATCTCACTATGAGCCCATGATGGTGACAATTTGGTATTTGTGTGGCATAAAGCAGCCGACGGAGACTGGTCTTACATGGAAGATCTGTGCCTCTGTTCTGGTGGTTTAAAAAAACAGCTCACCTTTCCATGTCTCGAATTTATATTAAAATGTTTTAGATTATCACAGAAAATGGCAGCATAAACAATATGTAGTTTTTGGCCATAACGTAGGAAATTACTAGTTAAAACCTAGCAAGATGTCACGCCAGCTGTTTTCTATTTCTCTTTAATTTTTTTTTTTAACGTTTATTTATAATTGAGAGACAGAGCATGAGCATGGGAGGGGCAGAGAGAGGGGGAGACACAGAATCGGAAGCAGGTTCCAGGCTCTGAGCTGTCAGCACAGAGCCTGATGCGGGACTCAAACTCACAGACCGCGAGATCGTGACCTGAGCAGAAGTCGGACGCTTAACTGCCTGAGTCACCCAGGTGCCCCTATATTTCACTTTATAACCTCAATAGGCAGTTTTTACGATATATATGGACTTGTGATTTGGGTCTATACATACTCCCAGGAGCTGTGTAACCTCTCTTACTTTTCCTCTTTACACAACAGGGATAATAATACCGTATTTCATCGTTCAAAGAGGCTGTTTGTTCCCAATTTAAGGACTTGGGTACTGGGGGTGCATTTTACAACTTCTGGCGAGCAATAGTTTAATTGGGAGCGCTGTTCCTTTCTCAGGGGTATGTGTAACATAATCATGCAGGTTTGTAGGCGTCGGTGTCTTAGATTCAGTAAAATGGGGACCTGCCATATGTCAGCACTGTTACAAGGAGAGAAATTTGAATTTGAAAAACATAGTCCCACATGTATTTGTTTTCTTTCTTGGGTGACATGGAGTTTTTCCTTGAAATTGTAATAGCTTTTGAAATTAGGCCTGCTTGAGCAGTCTTCAGCAGGCAGAATATTGAAGAGATTACCTTTTACTGATGTTTATTTCTTTCTTGCTGGGATGTGACTGTCCCTAATTGCTTTGGTTTTTGCATTTAAAGAAATGAGCCAACCCAACCTCATGTTTCATAAGTACTTCTCACAGTCTTCCCATCAGCTGTTCTGTGGCAGAAACTAATTAATACTCACCAAGAGTTGGACCGTAGGAGACTTTGGAAAAACATCTCGGTACCATTTCAGATGCACCCAGAAAGTGAAGGCACAGACACGTGAACCTTCTGGTCTGAGGCCCAAGACGTAGGTGTGATTTTAAGTGCGAAGATGCTAATTAGAATCTGGAAATCGTTAATTATGGCTTGCTTAGCATTCATTTGGTTCCACTGAAAATATCTGAGTGCTCCTGTTGATGATGTTATATGAAATGTATGTAAACAACCCTCATCTGGAGTTTATTGTGAGCTTTCTTTTGTCCTAAGATCAGTGCTTCTAGAAATCTCACGGGGAAAATCTTGCCAGCCTTTGCCCCATAGAAGAGGAGTGTATATTTCTGGCATGAAGGGATGAGACCATGTCTCTTACTTCATACCCTTTTCTGGTCATTTGCTCCTTAGGGAACCTTCAGAGGATGTATTCGAACTTACGTATATGGAAGTATTTTGTGCTTCATTAAGGAACATGGGTCATAGGTTTGGGCAGATTCTAGAGGGTTCATTTTTGACAACTCTATGACCAGAGGGATAAAGGCAGTGGCCTTCAAGTCTGTGACCTAAAGAAATGTGGCCTTGTGCTTTTGGGAGCATATCCAAGATTACCATGGTGGCCTTGTGAATGTGAGTACACGCCCAGTGGGCCCCAAGCTTGCAGGGCAGGCTGCCTCCCCTCCTTGGCAAATGCATGAAGCTCAGAGTGGGTCCTTGGGCCTAAAGCATTGGGAAATCCTTTGCTGGAAATATTACAGGGTTTTTGTTACTTGGCACTTTTGTGTTTTGCTTTGAAGGCCAAGTGCAAATGGGGAGAATTGGACTGAAATGCTAGGACATTATGTCAGGTCAGCTGTAATAATTGTGGACTTTTTGTCACGCGCAACATGAAGCTGATCTTAGGCGTTGTATAAAAGACATTTCACTCGCGTTGAGGAATCCTGGGGCTAAGTCACAAGGTGAAGTTGAAAAAGCCTACCTCTTAGACGATGGAGTATTACTCAGCCGTAAACAAAGAATGAAATCCTGCCATTGGCTAACGACGTGGATGGAGCTGGAGTCTGAGGCTAAGCAAAATATGCCTGAGAAAGACAAACACCGTGTGATTTCACTCCTATGTGGGATTTAAGAAACCAAGGAGCAAAGAGAAGAAGACAGGCGAGCCAAGAAGCTCTTGCCTGTAGAGAACCAACTGTCGGTTACCAGAGGGGAGGTGGGTGGGGGATGGGTGAAATAGGTGATGGGGAGTAAGAAGCACGCTCATGGTTGTGAGCACTGGGTGTAGTATGGAAGTGGTGAATTGAAACCGACAGAACGCTGTGTGTTAACTATACTGGAAGTAAAATTTAAAATAAAATTACAAAGTAAGCCCCCCTCCCCATAGGGGGTAGTGAGCGGTCAGTTCTCTGGCTTACACATAGCACTGAAGGATGTAATCTTCTCCTTGACTTAGAATTGTGGCGTTTCCAAGGGGCAGAGTTCTCCATGAGACAGTTTTTAGTTGGCAATGTAGCCTGTTAGCTTTTGTCTGTTGTGGCTTTTGAGGCAGTGGTAGTTTCTGGCTCAGAGGGTCCAAACCAACAGCAGATTTCCGTAACAAAGGAAACCTGCCTTGCTTCATCAGAATTTCTCCCCAAGGGTGTCCCAAGGCCTGTGATCTCTCCCCTCTCTCCCCGCCTGGTATTTTAGCAAATAAGTTCTAGTCAGAAAAGTCTGTCATTAACATTCCTCAGAAAAACCCTGAGGAGGTGCAGGACAGAATTAAAGAAGGGAACGGACTGATAAATATCAGGAAAACCTTCGGGGGTGTGAGCACTGGCTGTCTGCAGTTCCCAGGCTCCCATGGGAGGAAAGCGAGGCCACTTCCTGCAGACGCTGTGGGCTGTCACTTGTCAGGAACGTGGCTGGCCGGCCGTCCTCACCGTTCCTTCTGCAGTTGTGAGCTGAGGAGCCCTCGCCTTCCAAGGTGGGGAAGCCTTCGATTCCTGCAGCATCCTCTTCAAGCTTTTAACCCAACGTAGCGGCGTCCTTAAAGATTCTGTCAGAGTCTCCTCCAAAAAGGCAGGACTTGGGTCACCTGAATCTCCCCAAGGCCGGTGGCTGGTGGAGGAAGGCTTCTAGCCAAGCTGGCTGCTTGGAGGGAGGTTTTCCTAAGGGAAGAGGGGAAGAGTGAGGAGAGGGATGTCCATGCCAAGGGAAGGCTGGAGACCAGGCCCCAGGGAAGGGAAACCATGGGGTCTGTGAGGGAGGACTGCAGTCATATTTGCTGGACATTGGAATATCCGGTGGGAGTACAGAGCGGGAGACACAGGGTTAGCCTGACCGTGGTGGCTTGTCTGGAAGCACTGTCTGTGTACCCTGAGACACATGGACCTATCAGCCTTCTCACACAATCGTCTTTCAAAGACTGGAGAGGATGCCGTGCTTTGCACTTCAATGAATCCCGATGACCTGTGTCCCTCTCTTTCATGGTGCCACCATTGATACCAGACTAGATTCCCCAGTTGGACGACACCGGAGACAGGCTGGGACCGCACAGGAAGTGAGAACAGTGTGCAGGCGTTACGAGAACCTAACCCTCTGCTTCCAGAGGCATAATGATTCGATGAATGAATTAATGAATTCAGCACCTGTAGTCCTGGGCGGTTATATTTGTGTCATCCACATGCTGCCTGCCATTTGCTTTCTTATGGGTTTTTTTTGTTTTTGTTTTTGTTTTTCCGGTTTTTGGGTTTTTAAGTAAGCTCTACACCCAATGTGGGCTTAAATTCCTGGCCCTGAGATCAAGAGTTACCCGCTCTACCCACTGAGCCAGCCCTCCCCCCCCCCTTTTTTTTTTAAAGACCAAACATTTCTTTAAAAATGCTGATGATAATGTGGCATATTTCCTACCTTGAATTTTTGTCCTGTTCTTCCTGTATCTGCTGTATCTCATTTTGTTCATCTTCTGTCT